>NC_133759.1:25178333-25839166 GCF_036562045.2 Rhinolophus sinicus
CAGAAATAGACCTTAGTTATATATGAGAATAAAACACATGAAAAACAGTATTTTAATTTAGTGGGAAAGGAGGAATTATTTAATAAACCGTGCTGATGCTATGTCCTATGCATATGCAAGAAATAATATTAGACTCCCATATTACATCATGTATAAAAATAAATTCCAGATAGATTAAAGATATTTTTTTACTGAACAATTTGAGATACAGTTGCATACATAATATCCTTTTATCCCTAACACTTCAGTATGTATTTCCTAAAAACAATCACAGTACAATAAAAATCACAGTCAAGATCAGGAAATTACAACTGATAGAATATCATCTTATCTACAATATTAGATAATCCCCAATTGTTCTACTAATGTCTTTTTAAGCAAGAGGGGAATAGTAATTTCCTTTTCTGCTCCAGGATCCATTTCAGGATAATCATGTTGCACTTGATTGTTATGTCTTTTTAGTCTCCTTTAATCTGGGAGAGTTCTTCAGTCTTTCTTTGATTTTTATAACTGAAACACCTTTTTTTGAGGAAGATAGAAGAGTTATTTTTTACAGTATCCTTCAGTTTGCTGTGCTTGATATAACTGAAGACATTCTTAACCATACTTTTGATTGATATGTTATTTGCTATATTTACTTTCAAACAGTGGCCTAGACCACTCATTTGAGGCTGCTCAGTGTCAAAAACGGATGGAACCTGGTTCAGTGATCTTCCCTTCAAGGCTACTTGCTGACAATCAGAAGACCTCCTGATATTAGTCACAGCCAATAGAAGAACATATTCTGTTTACCTGAAAATCTTAGATTCCCCGACCTCTTCTTAGATTCAGATTATTTACAAATGACTAGAAAAACGTTTGCCTACTTGTTGGCCATAAAGGTAATGATATTGGAAGCAAACACACTTGTGAAAACCTTAGTCAATCACATAATCAAATTTCACACCCAGCTAAATCTGGCCCTCATAACAAGTTCATGCAGAAAGGACAAGTGGTTTATTTTATAATTCTACTGAATTCTGCCGGCTTTTCTTGAACTGGCAGGCAGTGGTTGCCTTTCCTGTGAATAGGAATAAGTTTTGGCCAGCTGGCAACAGCATTTTATTTTGCATGAAGTCTTTTGACCTTCTGCCCCCTTCCAATACCACAAAGACTTAGTGGGCCAGATCTTCAACTGGTCTAAACCAGCCTTTCTTTTAATAGGTGTAATTAAATCTCCTGCTTGTTTCTTTGCACAAATGCCAAATGTTGTAACATGTATCAAAAGGCTTGTAAACTGGTGGCCTGGTGGCTGTGGACTGGATAAGTGCAATAAGCACTGCGCTAGGAAACCAGAGCCTGCTGTTTCCCCCAACTGTTAATTAGTGTGGTTGGAGATCAGGACTTGTGATACTTCCTAGACAAAACCTTGGTTCTACTGCTCTACCACCCATCTGAGCTTGGGCAATTTAATTAATATTGCTGTGTCTAAACTTTCTCACCTATAAACAATAACAATGATATTTATTTCATAGGTACTAATTTTAATGTGAGGAAGAAATGAAATAATGATACATGGTGCATAGCATCCATATAACAATATTTAGCAAATGTTGCCTTTTGTTATAATCAGTTATGTCACTTTGGTACATCGTGTAAATGAATGTTCCAGGTTTCTACTGACGTGTAACAACTACCCCAAAACTAGTTTAAAAAAAATCCAAAAAACAGAAAACAAACAAACAAAAAAAACCCCAAAAACAAAATCATTTTTATTCTTACAATCAATAAATCAAGAATTTTGGCAGGACTTGGTTGGGTGTGGCATCATAGAGTATCAATTAATCATTTCCAGCTGGTAGCTGGTGTGGTCTTGGACAGTCCAGGAAAGATCCACTGGTTTGGGGTCTTACTTGTCTGGTGGCTTGGGGTAGGACAGCTGGAAGACTGGTCTCTACGTGGTCTCTCTCCTTCATGTAGTTCCAGGCCTTCTTCCTATGGATGATCTTTCCAATAGGATTGTCAAGACTGCTTACATAGCAGCTGGGGACTCAAGAGTGATTGTCCCAGGAGACCAAAGAAGAACTGCAAAGCTTCTTATAGCATAGTTTTAGAAATCACATGTGCTGCTCTCTTTTGTTCCATGGTTACTAGTTCATATTTAATGTGGAAAGGGACTACAAAAGTGCATGGGAGGCATGATTCATTGAGGGGGGAGCTATATTGGACATGAATAATTGCATTTCCTCCAAAGGTATTTATTTATACCTGTGTGTAAACAAATAGCCATGCACTACTTGGGCATATGTCCAAGGCGTTTTGTTGCAAAAATGTTTGCAAAAAGGCCTACAGACTCATTCCATGGAGTGGCTTGAACTTTTCTGAAATTGCATTTCTGGAATAAGATTGACTTGGGAGATCCCAGAAAACTATGACTAGGGTCAGACTCTGGTTTAGACTAAAATTTCCTAATGTTTCATTGCTCTGAACTACAATACGTAAAATCTTAGTGGCTTATAATAATAAACATGTATTTCCTTCTCTCATGTCTGTAAGTCAGCTGTAGCTCTCCTGGGCTTAGCTGGGATCATTTGGGATCAGCTGGACTGCTTGGCTTCAGGCTGTGGGTGGGTCCAGGTATGTTCACAGGTCTCCTCATTCTGGAACCATAGAATTCTATTCTGAAAGTATGATGAAATTCAGGAGCTCTAGAAGCTAAAACAAAACAAGATAACACATTTAAGACCTCTGCTCATGTCATGTCCACTTACATTCCATTAGCCAAATCAAACCACATGGCTCAGCCCCAAGTCCATAGAGCTGGGAAGTCTATTCTATCCACAGGGAGGCCATGGGGAAATGAATAATTGTGAACAACTAACATTCACTACCAAGGAGAACACAGGCATAATGGAATAAGAAGTAGGATTTCCTGGACATTCATATTGTGCTGAAAGGATCTACAATTTTCTGTTTGTAAAGCTCTATATCTCATACGCTAGAATTAGAGCATCCATTTTATGATACGTTTTGGAGGGGTACTCAGAGTTCAATCCAAAGCATCAGATTTTAATTCTATAATATACAGAAATTACTATCCTATTTTTGGACTTTGTTATTTATATTCATGCTGTGTTTGTGAAGCACCAACACTGTGTTCAGCTATTGACAATGCATAAGAAATTGGTCTCTGCCCTGAGGAATTTATTTCAGAGCCATTCAAGATGTTTAAATCACTGTCAGGCTCTCAACTTTGAACAGACAGCTGTGGAGAGGAGATAAGCTTTTGAAGATGCAGCAGAAATGGTGTTTATAGAGGGAATGAAAGTGGGAAAGATGATAGGAAACCAAGAAAGGGGGAGTTTATCCAAACTTGCAAAATGAATGGTAGGAGAGGAGAAACTAACAGTGCAGGTGATAGAACAGACAAAGGTGAGTCTCCAGCTCAACTTTATCCTCGGCATTTTCAGAAATTCTAAGAAATTTAGACATCAACTGGATTTATTTGACCGACATACCTCTTGAAGTTTTGACTTCAGGCTTATCACGTCTCTATCATATATTTGTTTTGTGCTGATAACACAGAGCAGTTATCCTTGAGTGTGATGAATTCCTCTCAATCCCTGTGGGTATGTTGTTAATAGAAAGATTGTTACACCTTAGTGATTCCCCAGCCCAAGCTAGCACCTGATTATGGTTTGAAAGAGTCACTTAATAATGTGAGGGTTCCCATAGGCATCTATGCCTTCAAAATAATTTCTACAACTGAACTCACCATGTACCTGATGATTCTAAATTAGTTGCCACATGAAAGTTGCTTTGCACTATAGGAATTAAAGATAGCTAGGAAGACTCATATATCCAGTGGCTCATTGGATGGACACACAGCACAGGAAGATTTGATAGGAAGATTCAGGCTGATGGAAGAGCGCCCTTGCCATCATAAACTGTCCACTCTGGGCAATCTCTTCTCTAGCCTCTGTAGACAACATTTGTTTTTGTCTGCCCAGAATCCACTGAGTTTTCCCAATACGTTCCCATAATTGTCCTTCAGTGAATTATCTCGCCCACATTGTGGATAATACTTGGTTAGTCTGTAAACTGAGGTATCCTGTTCTGCTGCTCTTCTGTGATGGTCTTTTGATGTGTCAACTTGGCTACCTACAGTCCCCAGTTATTTAATCAAAGGCTAAGCTAGATGTTGCTGGGAATATATTTCAGAGAAGTTATTAAAGTCAGTTCATTTTAAGTAAGAAGATGATCTTTAATAATTTGTGTGCACCGGATTCAATCAGGAGAAAGACTTTATTGTTAGCAGAGCGGAAGCTTCCCTGAGGAAGCTTCCCAGACTGTGCCTGAATTGCAGGCTGCCCTCCCGATGGCCTGAGGAATTTGGACTTGTGTAGCCAGCCTCCTTGACTGTGCAAGCCAGTTCTTTGCAATCAGTCTCCTAATATATCTCGCCTATTGGTTCTGCTTCTCCAGTTGAGCCCTCGCTGATACACCTTTCCATCTCTGCTTTCTCACACATGAAACGAAAGTCATGCCCTACTAGCCCTTAGTTTCTTCCTCACCAGATCTTTCCTTTTACTGCCATAGTAGAGCCAAGGGTGGATATAAAGCTAAGCTTATCCAGCTGGCAACTTTCACAGTCTTCCCCTTGAGAATAACATAAGGAATACAAACAAAACAAAAACTCTGATGTTTTGACCTTTTTTCTTTCTAATAAAAGTGTCCTGACAAGATCCTCTACTGGCTCCTTCTTCCCTTGTTCTTGCTCTATTTCCAATCCTATATTCTTTCAGTAATTTTTCCTTTTGCTTGGCCACAAGAATAAAACAAACAAAAAAAAGATTACCCAGTCCATTTCTGTTGCTTGCAACAAGAGCAAAAGCCCTTAACTGATACAGCCCCTGAGCATTCTGACAGAACTTAAACAAAAGTTGGGTCCCGTTGAAACCTGAGCTCCCAGAGTACGTCCAAACAACAGAGAAATAAACACCTGAAAGGGCCTACAGTCAGGTTGAATTGACTTACTCTTTTGCATTAAGGCATGGGGTGGGAACTCTATTAAATTGTCAGTGTTTTCTGAAAGGAGTAATACATTAAGCTATTGTCCATCACATACATTTTAGTTCAACATAGCCTTTCCATTGAGCTAGGAATACATGGCAATCCAAATGAATGGGTATGCCAACATGTGAGTTGTGATGCAAGGGTTGATGAAAAGAAAGGTTGGAACATGAAGCAATACATGATGTGTGTCAAAAGGATGGACCTAATAGAGGATGAGGGTACGGGAGTAGGTAGGATATGGGATGGAAAAATAAGGAGTGCTGGGGGAGGAAAATTGGGATTGCCACAACATTTTAGTGACTAGCCATGCTCACTATGTATGGTAGGCAGGATAATGGCTCCCAAAGTAGGCTCCCCACCTACTAATCCCTGGACACTTTGAATATGTTATTTTACATTGCAAGGAGAAATTAGGTTGCAGATGGAATCAAGCTTGATGACTGCTCACCTTAATATAGGGGGATTGGCCTGTTATCCATCCAGGTGACTCAGTTAATCAAATGGGTCTTTAAAAGTGGAGGAAGGAGGCAGAAGAGGAGCCACTGTCAGAGAGATGTGATGTGACAAAGACTTGACCAGCCATTGCTGGCTTTGAGGATGAAATGGGCTTGTAAGCAAAATAATGCAATGCAGCCTCTAGAAGCTGAAAAAATCAAGGAAATGGATTCTGCTTTAGAGCCGTCAAAAGGAATGCAGCCTTGTTGACACCTTGATTTAGCCCAGTGAGACCTGCAGCAGATTTCTGACCTCCAGAACTATAAGATAATAAATTTATGATGTGGTAAGCCAGTAGGTCTGTGGATACTGTTATAGTAGCAATAGAAGATGATTAGACCCTATGAACCAAGACCAGAGTGAAAAGAATAAAGGAGTTTAGCCATAAGATCTAAAGGTGGTACAGTAGAAGGTACAGACAATTTCCTGGTTCCACCAGTAAGGTGACCCTTGGCAAGTACTTAATCTCCCTAAACTTAAATATTATCATCTCCAAAATGGGAAGAAAATAGCTACCTTTCAGGGTTTTTTAAAAAAGATTTTTCTTGTAAATTAGAGTTAATACAATGCTTCTTAATGTCTGAACTCTATTCCTGGCTCTGATCAAGGCTGAGATTTAGGGATAGCACTGAGATTGAGGGGCAAGGAAGTGATTTTGGCACACTGAGAAATGTAGAACAAAGGGGAAACTGATATTTGGAGGATGCCAGCTGAATGTGAGCTTAGGAAGACAATAGGTGACAAGAAACCCCAAGTGACAAGGCAGCGAGAGTCAATAACTGGCTTTGAGCAGAGGGCTAAGTCTGGCTTGGGGAGATTGAAAGGATGAGTTTAGGAGTGCAGATGCTGGCGAATCCCAGAGGCAAGGATAGCAGCAGGCGTCCAATAATTGTGGAGGGGTCTCTAAGGCTGCCTGTAGAGTTTAAACACCCAATGGTAGCTCAATCAATATAGATTAGTGGGTTCTTTTCAAACCAAATCTTGCAAGATTACAGCCATTATTTCTTTGAATAATCCCCCCTCCCATTTTTTGGTTCTCTCCCACACAGTATACATATACTGGTTTGTACGCATGGTGATATATATATATATATGAATGAATGTGAGAGAGAGAGAGAGGCACTGTGTTCTTTTTTTCATACTATTTTTCTCTGTGTTCTCCCAATCATATAATCTCTGTTGATCTGTCTTCATATTGATTCTTCTACCAACTGATAAGCACTGGCAAGGACCACCGCCTGTCTCCCTGCCTCCCCCAAGTGAATTTTTAATTTGGGTTTTGTACTTTTCCATCTCTTCCATTTAGTTTTTTATAATAGTTTTTACTTTTTATTGATCTTTATTTGAAAAGACATTGCTATGATTTAAGCCATGGATTCATTTCGTTCTTTGAACATCTTTTTAATAGCTGCTTTGAAGTTCTTGGCTGCTAAGTACACCATCTGGACCTCTTCAAATGCAGTTCTTATTATTGCGTGTTTTTTTTCCCCCTGTGTATGGGTCACAGTTTTCTGTTTTTTGTATGTCTCATAATTTTTGGTTGAAAACTGGACATTTTAGGTATTGTAGCGACTCTGGATACAGATCCCCCCAGGAATTATTGTTGTGTTAGCTTGGTCATTTATTTGCTCAGTGGCTTGACTGAACTAATTCACCATCATTTTGTTTGTACCTGCCTGGAGTAGAGTGCCTTTGGAAGAGGTTTGTGGCACAGAACTGCATAGGGAGGGTATGTAAGGGAGTGAGTCGTGACTTAAATGCCACAGACTCTCATTATTCTTACCCAGATTAGGTAGATTGTCATGAATGAATGTTTCTCCACTTGAAATTTGCTGAAGACAATTTCCAGAGTCTTTAAATGACTGAAAAATAATAATTTTCACCAGTTAAATTTTTGTTTTGCTGGGGTGAGTCTCCTTGACATGCCATTCTGGAAGTCCTACCTTTCTTGTTTTATTATTATTGTTATTCTACTGTTAATTTGAAAACGTCCTAGTGCCCTTTAGGTAAGGGCATGAAAATTATTTCTATGACACCATCTGAGCCTTAACTTTGCCAAAAAACAAGTTCTAAAATGAGCCCAACTTGGGGATTGGGATTATTCAGTTTATCTTCTAATAAGAGTCCATAGTCTCTGGGAAGCGGCTTGAAATCTGGGCTTCTACCTGAAGCACTGGTTTCAGTACATGATTGATGGTGGCATACATGTAGGTTATCTTTGCAAAAGTCTGACTGTAGAGTTGAAGATATGCAGTGTTGGCCCTCCCAGAGGTTTCTCTGGGCACTTAGTAGAATTGCTTTTCATCTAGTAAGAAAAAAAATGTGATAAATACGCTAACAAACTGAACCTTCAGTTTTAAAGTAAAAGGCTTAAATGTCAACGAAACCAACACAGGTAAAGATCAGAATTCAATTGTGGTTAATAGTGTATGTTTTGTCAGTATGTTGGAAAAATAGCATGGTCCTATTAATATCTTGATTTCAGACCTCTTGAATCGAGACCTGTGAGAGAATAAATTTCTGCTGTTATAAGCCACTAGTTTGTGGTAATTTGTTGTGGCAGCCTTAGGAAGTAAGCATCTACTAAAGTCTTATGCTCCCAGTTTAGTGTGGTTAATGTGTATCTTTCCAATCCAATGTCCATATATTTTTTGTGGCTATATGGACATCCTTGATAAATGTTTAGGCTTATTAGCAATAAAAGGAATTTAAGTTTCAAATGGCTATAAAGCAAAGAAATCTAAGAAAATGCCCTGACTATGCCAGACCAATTCTGAGGGCAAATAATCTGTCCCAATTGTCCCAGAAGTCCACTTAGAATTATACTCCCAAACTTGGTTATCATCACTACAGTGCATCTCTTGAATTATCATAATGATCAAAATCATTCCACTGCTGATAAGGGAAATAGGCATAATTGTGTATTACTTACTAGATGTGCCATAAATGGACCCGATGGTTGTAAATAGCAATTAGGCAATATGAGATAATCATAAAGATGGCACCATTTTCCTTGGTAGCACTACTTATTGGAATGTGTCCCAAAGAAGAACTACAAATAGAAAAAAGAAAAAGTCTATGAAGCTTTTCTGTACCTAAAAAACAAAACAAAACAAAACCAAAATCCCTGGAATAGTTCAGAGGTCAAATTTTGAACTAGTAAACACACTGTCCTACTCATTCATACAATACAGTTTTTAGTTATCAAACACTCTCCTAAGTGCTGATGATAAATGGTAAATAAAGCAAAATCATATCCTCAAGAAGCTTAAAACCTAATTTATAATCTCTCCTCTGATATAAAACATTTTGAACAGTAACAGTAGCTCAGCCTAATAATAATTCACAAGGGGGCAAGGAGTGTGTGTGTGTGTGTGTGTGTGTGTGTGTGTGTGTGTATGTATTGGAGTTCATGGTGGGGTAAAGGGTAACCGTTTTCCTTATGGATGCTCATCAGAATTCCTGAGGAACAGGTTTTTAGTTTGAAAAATGTCTTCAGTAATTTCTATACACTCTTTTAAGTACAGAGAGATTGAGACCACTACCCAGTAACGTTAAAAATGACCATTAATTGAGCATTTACTTTGTGCCAGGTACTGTCCTAAGCACTTTATATGTATTATAATAACTCACATTAGTCATGATGTGGGGAGGGGCAGTTTAGCTCTAGAGCCAATGCTCATAACCCTACATTGATATCCTCTTCTTCTCTGACGAGTAAAGATGAATGGATTGTATTAAGCTAAACTTAGAAAACTTGTTGAGTAGGAAACATAATATGGAAGAAAAAATAGTAGATCTTGCAATGTGGCCTATATGAGAGAAATGTCATAATTATGTTAATATATAGAATAAATCAAAAGCACCTACAACAGAAGTTGTTTTTTTTTTTTTTTGAAGATGGGCACAGCCGTGTTGCAGGCTACTTGGTACCTGCATGCTGGTAGACCTCAGATCACCAGTCTGTACAGTTTGGTGAATCCATGTGCACTTCCTTATTTATTGAGAACTTTATACTAGATCCTCACTGCTTGTGATAATTAAAATTTTGGTTGTTGATTCACTAAACATCTGAATATAATTTAAAATAATCAAAGCAAAATAAGCTTAATTAGCATCCAAGTTGTATCCATTGATATCTTATTTTTCTCCATGTACAAACCAACTTTACTAGCATTCTTTGCAGAGTACTGGCTTGTTCATAACCAAAGGAAATCTCAATATAGTATGTGTGATCAAATATAATGTTATGTTCTATTAATATATCCTATGGTCTATATCTCCTATATTCTGAAAGCCTATCTTTTTAAGCTCAACATTTTAATTATGGGAGCTTCATACATTTTCTCCAGTCCTTTGCCTCAAAATTTCTTAGAAAATGCATATCAGATTTTCAGTTCACCTTCCTTATAATAAGTCAAGAGGTCAGAATATTTTAGTAGTTATTACCACTCACCAATATTTGGTTGTTTAGATAATCATAGTAGATAGAACATTTAATATCTAGCCAAGAGAGAAGACATGAAAGCATCAACTGGCATATCAACAGATAAATATTTTCTCTAGCATGCTAACAGCTTCCCTGCATAGTCTTTGAACTGCCATCACTTCATTTTATAATAAATATAGCTGAGACAAAAGAATGTCAAGTGATTTGCTCATGGTCACCAAATATTAGCTGACGCTTGGAGACTAGTTCTTGTAGGGGACCTGATCTGCATATTACGATATTTTCTATTGAAAACAATTGAGGAATTCTCCATTGCTTATCATATTCTGAACCCTGTGGCTAGGTGTTATTAAATGGGTTAAGCCAGTGGTTCTCAAACTTGACCATGAATCAGAATCACCTCAAGGACTTGTTAAATCACAGATTGCTGGGCCCCTTCCCCAGGGGATCTGATTCAGTAAGTTGGAAGTAGTGTATAATGAAATTGTGTATTTTTAAAGAGCTTGCAGGGCATGCTGATATTTATGGTGTGGGAACAGCACATGGAGGACTATTGGTGTTGAACAATAATGATGTTTATTATTGTAAGTAGCAAGAAATCCTGGGTTAGGGCAGCTCAAGGGTTGGAGAATTAAGGAACTCAAAGATTCTCCATTTATCATCCTCACCATCCTACCGCCTGTCAGGGTCACAAGATAGCTACTGCAGCACAAAATACCTCAAGATGTAAGAATGAAACGTCTAGTGAAAGTAGAGGGACAATCTTTTCTGGTGTGCTCCTTTTAATCCATGGGGAAACCCTTCCTAGATGTCCCTAGCAGACCTCTACTGGCCACAAAAAAAATGTGTCATATACCCAGCCCTTCACTAGTCACTAGTGAGGGGAATAGGATTACCATGCTAGATTTGAATGAATTAAGATGCACCTCTGAGCAGAAGATGGGGTCACCTTCCTAGGCACATTGCAAAGTGGAGGAATAGGCATACCCCAAATACTCGTGTAATCATAACTAGGTCATCAAGGGAGAGCTGGGTAAAGGGTTTTGGATTGTCAACCAGCAGCATCTATTCTACAAGACATTTAAGACCTTGTACAGTTTAGCTTGATATTAAAGTAAGTGCAATAATAAGAAATATGACCCTAAGTGCTTCTGTCTGCTCCCTAAGGAGGATACCAGTTAGTAGAATGTTCCATCCTGTGATATTTAATGAAAGTAGGCTACTCTTAGAATAGCATGATTTGCTCCATGGAAATTGGTTGATTTCCCTCTGGTGGAAATGATTGTATTTGACATTTAAAATAACACCTAACCTAACTTATTCAGTACAGACTTCTGACTTTTGATTCTCTTGCCAAAGGAATAGGGTGAGGATGAAGCTTCTAAGGGCAGAGGGAGCATGAAATGACCAGGACTTGTCATCCAGAAGCAAGATTTTTCTATTCCACATTCTTCCTCTACCCACTTTGTTCTTTTTCTTGCCCTCTGTGAGTTTCTTCCGAATATTAAAAAAAAAAAAAAGGCTAGAAATCTGGATATTAGGATTAGGGGAAAATTCCAACAGTCCTTTGAAGGTGAAAATTACGGATAAATTCAATATATCTGTCGCGGATCCATCTGTCCATGGATTCCTAAGACTGCCTTTGACAATTGTGAGAATTGTTTTGTCTCCCTGTGTAAGATAACGTGAAGCCCATTGTGGTGAGATCAAATAAATTCCTGAGCCTTTAGAGATGATGTTTTAACACTGGTGAACACACAAGGCAATATATAGATGTTATATTACAGAAATGTACACTTGAAGTTTATATAATTTTACTAACCAATGTCACCCCGATAAATTTAATAAAAATTAAAAAAAAAGAACTGGTAAGTTGTAATAAAATAATTAGGAAATGATGAGTTTTAAGTATTTATTACCTCTGTTCTTAATATAATTTATTTAATTGCAAGCTTATATAAATTTATTTTTAATATATAGTATGTTTAACTGGCTCACAAATTTCCTGAAAATTTATGAGCCGGTGTGAGCCAGCTTCAGTGCACCACTGGATGTATTATACACACAGAGATATATTAGAGCTGTTTAAGCCAAGGCCAGTGGTATTCTTGCTTCTGCAGGATCTCCACCTCATTCAAGCTGCTGCTGCTGAAGAAACTTGTGTTTTCTTGGCTCTGAGTATTCTAAGTTAACTATAACTCAAGTTATAAAATTCCACAACAGGTGACAATATCAAATCCTGTTTGGTCCTTCCCCTCATGTGCGGACAAACTCCTCTGACCCAAGGCTATATATACCACCCAGTATTATGATCCCATTTATTGGTTCTTGATCATCATTTGATGCCAGCCCACACTTTCCTCTTAATGCAAGAGTACAAACAGGAAGAGAAGAGGGATAAAGTCATTGGTTGGGTTGAGAGAGATCAGAGTTTAGATATGAAATTACACTTTTTTCCATCCTGATTTCAAAATAACTTTATGGGAACTAATAAGATAAAATTGTTACTGGCAATCAGCTTAAAAAAATAAAAAACTTTGGATTTTTTCTCATTAATACATCAATTACCATAGTTCTGTATCTCGAGAAGCAGAAATTCAGAAGATATTTTGAGATTTGGCTTCTCATTAAGAAAATCAGCATGATTTTTGTCTGCTTCCTTTTGAGTTTCTGAAATGGATAAATTGTGCAGCTACTGGGAATCATGGATGAGCTGGAGCACAGATTTGGAGAAGCCAGTGTGTGGGGTTTGGCAGCAATGCCATATATACATATATATACAAAGGGTGCCAAAAACATGTATACAAGTGGACACTTTGGTCGACATTGCTCAAGCTGTAGTTTGCCATAATCAGAAGTGTTTTGACACTGATGGTAACCACATTGAGCACCTCTTGAAATTGCAGAAGTCAAATGTAACTTGTATTCATCTTTTGTTATCAATATATATTGAGTATTACAATTTTAATAGTTTTTTTTCCTTTCTTAAAATGTGTATACATTTTTTGGTACCCTCTGTATATATTTTGTGTATGTACACATGTACGCTAATATATATTAGAATATACGTATATTTTCTGGTTCTCTAAGGTCCAGGGCTTTATGAGAAAGAACTTGAAATATGCCTTCCTTTGTAGTTCTGTCAAAAAGATTTTCCTAAAAGATATTTGGAGAGAGGTAGAAATCATATTGCAGGGAAGGCCAGATAACTCCTGTGCAAAATTATCCACCGGTAAGGAGGAAATTTGGCATGGCGGCTTACAGTCAGCTTTAGGATCTACAGATCAAGAGGGAGCAATGGTTCTAAGTAGACCTGCTCTGTGGTCTACACTCCTCCCTGCTCTGTGAGGAAGAGAGGCGTGTGTACCGTGACAGAAGTGTATCATGAGAGGCCTAAGCTCCTCTGGGAAAACCACTCCAAGCATTAGTGGTGTATAGTGGGTTGAATGGCTCCCCCACAAAAGATAAGTCCAACTCCTAAAACCTGCAAATGTAATCTTATTTGGGGAAAAAGCAGTCTTTGAGATGTAGGTAAGGGTCTTGAGATCATCCTGGATTATCCAGATGGGTCCTAAATCCAATAACATTTTTTATAAGTGACACGCAGAAGAGAGACACATAGAGAAAATGAAAGTGGAGACTGGAGTGATGCTATTACAAGCCAAGGAATAACTAGAGCCATGAAAAGCTGGAAGTAGCAAGGAAGGATTGCTCTCTAGAGGCTTTGGAGGGCACATGCTCTGCTAATTCCTTGATTCTGGACTTCTGGCCTCTACAACTCTGAGGGAAAACTTGTTTTGTGTTGTAAGAAGGGGCATTAATTTTTCACCTAGAGAAGGGAACAGAGGAAATTCAGAGACAAATCATGATGCAGCTCTGTCTGCAGTGGTGGAAAGTGTAAACACTTTGAGAGGTATTGCAAGCTAAGTATAGTCAGTGTTACGACTCTTCTCACTCAGGTGGAGCTGCAGTAATGTGGTCAGTGACAGTGCCAACAAAGTGAGGAGCAGATCCACTGCAGACACTGGGAGTGATGGATGGCATTGGTGAGCCAGTCCATGGCTAGGCTTATCTATGAGATGCGCTCTTCCCCTTGGCAATCAAACCACACAGCGAGGGGAAGGGCTGGGGTCCTGGCAATTGCCCCTGGAGTGGGCAACTCAACATAATACATAAAATTGGCATTGTTCCTGAAAACCCAGATGGTGGAGACAAGGCATTATAGCAGATCTTATTTCCTTAGCTTTTTGGATAATTGAGACTAGAAAAAAAAATCAATAATACATTTGTTTCTACCCAAATATAATTCTAGTCCAAAAGGGTGCTATTAATTAGATCACTAGTTAATGATACTTAGGTTGCTATGTTTCTAACTGAGAAAGCACCTGCATTAAAGATGGTACACTCACCACTCAGGTTTTATGGATTCTCAGAGCATGATGAAGGTTGATGAAGCTTCAGGGTGTATGCGTGAATGCCCTTGTCTTGCAGATGTGGGAATTGAGGCAGGAGAAGTTGTACTGTCTTAGATGAGTCACCCTAGGAATGGGTTCCAGAGGCTGAACTAGAGCCTGACTGCTGAATTCCAGTCTGCTGTCCTTTTCACCAGCAGAAAAGAAGTCTGATCTGAACACAGACTTCCCTCAATCGTCCTTGGCCACTTTTTGTAGCTTCTGGCTGCTTATTGTTAACTTCACCCTTTTCCCAGCTACTTATCAGAGGCAACGATTTAATTGTCTCCTTAACACACAGTCAATTCTACTTGAAAGACTAAACTGGGCAGGCTGCTCAATTCCTCAATGTTTTTAGACATCAGGAGCTCTCTTCCTTGGCAGATCTCCAATTCAAAATCAGTTGCTTTACTTACAAACTTTTAGTTCTCTGGAATCATTTATCTCAGACTTAATTGAAACACCTTTTGGTAAAAAACAAACAAACAAAAAAACAAACCACGAAGAAGGCTTTAACTAAAAAAAACTCCACAGATTCTGTCGCTGCAACTCATGTGACTGGTGCTTGGTAAGATCTATGTGAATTTTCATATACATTGTGGGAGAAAGCTTGGATTATGTGGGAAATATAATTAGATTTTGGAATCAAGAAGATGTTAATTCAAGTCAATATGAGCTCTGGGCTAGTTATGTCAGTAGCCTGGGAAACATTTTTTTCCTATAACAAGATAACCCGATGGAATTATTAATGGTATTATTTTTCTGTGGGCTGATCAAGATAAAATGAGACAAGACAGGGGGAAGGAGTGTTGGCTGGGAAAAATGTAGATCTCACATTGTGGTTTCCATCTTTTTTTCTTCCCTGATACTCCTGGTGCCAATCAGAACAGCAGAAATGCTAGCGGCCAGTGTTGAAAGCAGGGAAATGCTCTTCACAATGACAGGGGTCCCACTCCAGTGGTCTGTGGAATGCTATTGCTTCCCTCTTTGGGGATTCATCATATTCTTCACTTCCTTGACAGAGCCTGACACAGAGATCTGACCCAGTGACTGTTCCAGGAATGCAAAGTTGGAACCAAAAGAGGTTCCTGGTTCCTGGCCAAGGTTTAGCACCAAATATATAGGGAAACCCCAAAAGGTGTGGTTGTGGGAACCTCTACCTTCCACCATCAGAAGCATGTCATGCTTCCCACCGAGAACACGCCCCTGTGGGAAATGGATGTGGATGAAGGCGGAGGCCTGAAAGGGCTATTGGCCCCTATTATCTTCCTTTCATTTTATTTTTTTTTTTTTTGCATGAGCTTACATTTAATCTATAGAAGCTTCAAGTGTTTACATTCTAGAACTCTGGTAATAATTCCATACTCTACTCCCTACCTACTAGTAACTGATTTACAATATATTTAGTAGATACCTACTATATGCTGGGACATTCATATCATTCAAATAGTTGATAAGGATATTTCTAGTTACCGTCATATTGCCTTGTATGCTTCTATCACATCATCTAACCTTTAACCTCTCTGTTCAGTTCCATTGGATCAACACTTTTTTTTTTTCTTCAAACTGTCTTTTTGTTTCTCAATTCTGGGTCCCACTTCCTTGTTCAGCTATACCTAAAGGTCTCGGTTTTAGCTGGAGCCTGAGATTGCCCCCATTTAACCAATAAAGGAGTGATTTTATTGTAACTCTCTGGGTATAGACATGGGCCAAATACATTCAAAATTTCTGCAACTGTGGTGGGTTTGCCGTGTATTCAGAGCAACTCAGGAATTTCCTTCCCTTCTTCCCCAAAATAAAACAAATCTCAGCCCGCTAAATTTTCTCTAATATATATTTTTGGGAACTCTCATCCCTGTTCATAAGCAGGAACAACTCCCACAGAAAAACAAAAACAAACAAACAAAAAACGAAACAAACAGCAACAACAATGCATCAATGCATTTTAAACCTGTCTATTAAAGGTAAATTAGTGTCTTCCAGTTTAAAATACTTTCTTTTGGATAAGCTGTTTCTTCCAGTTTAGGGGTCATTATTAGGTAAACTCCATTTCTTTTTGAGCAACATCTGTCTTTCAAGAGCTTTTCTTCTTTTCCTTTTCTTATGTCAGCAGAGTGTAGGAGAAATTTCACCCAACTTCACATCCTTGGTTGTGGGGGCCTTGGGTCCCTGTGTTGACTGTTGATGGCTTTGGTTGAGGCATAGTTCATTTCATCTGAGTCTTTGGGTGTTGGTATCTGTCCCTGCTGAATTAATGCATCCACCGTGCCTGCTTCCTGGCTCCTGGCCTCGGCCTCCTCAGGTGCTACTGACCCTGTTGTGACTCAGGTGCTTACCCCCCTCCTGGTATTGAGCTGTCCACTTCCTAGCCTAGACTTTAGGAACCTATTGCCCTGAACCACTGTGATCCTTCAGTAGGCACATTGATTCCCACATTTTTGGCTACCTTTTGCCTCCTTTAAACAGTCATGTGAGGATTTTCAAATCTTTACCATGCTATGAGCAAGCAGGAGGGAAAGACAAAAATGATAACTCTGGCCATCATCTAGACACTTCACTCCACAAACAACGCTCTACCATTCTTGTGACATGTTGGACAGAATGGAGGGTAAGCGGAACACCAACTTAGATGCTCTTAGATTCTCCTTCAAGGTACGTGGAATTGTGGAGTTTCTATCATCTTGAAGTTCCAATCATCAGTATCCATTGCCCTTCTGGGCCCATGTTCAGGACATTCGGGCATTGAGTTCCAGACAATCAACAACCTTACTCTGATCTTACGGAAATTTCTTTCTAAAATTGTGTCCCCCTTCCGGAGGCCAGGATGATTTTTATTTTTCCTTCCTCTGTGACAGGATCTGTGCCTCCATCAAATTCTTCTTTTTCTATACACTAAAACTCTATGTTCAAACCTCTAAGCTTTGCTTTTGATATGTAAGAGTAAGGCTTTGGAATTCAGCAAAGCATTTTGTCTCTACACAAAGTCTGGACTTTCAAGACTACTATTATGCTATGGACTCAAGAAAATATTTTTTTGAAGTTTAAATGACTTCTTTATTCTAGGTAGCACATGACTTCCCTCAGAAATGAAAAAGCCATTAAATCAGAAGCCAGAGGCAATATGATTTATGGGGATGGGAGAATGATTGTTTTAAACATCTCAAAATAAAATGCTCTGTACAAGAGCAAAAATCGTGTTTCATTTTTGAATGTCTAGTGCCTAGCTCAGCATCTGCTACACAGTAGGCACTCAATAAATGTATCATGGATGAAAGGATAGTTTCATTAGCTTTTATTGAGATTACACTTTATTGCACACCTCTGGATATCCTAGTTTATATGAAATCAACTGGAGGATGTCTATGAATGAATGAAGCATGTCTGTACTGGACCCGACTGCTGTGTCTCCCCACATTTACTCAGTCCCACTTAACCCCATGGGCCAAGGCTGCTGTCACCTCACTTCTCACACAATAATTCTTCATGTGAGGTATTTGAATAAGTAGTATCAGAACCACCTGAGAGCCTATAATAAATGCAAAAATTTACGCTCCATCGTAGAACTGCTGAATTAAAAACTCTGAAGTGGGGCCCAGAAACTGATGTTTTAAACACGTTTTCTAGGTGATTTTGATGTGTGCCAAAATTTGAGAACCACTTCTCTAACACCTCTATCTAGTTCAGATTTCCCCCAGGGCTGAGGGCCAGGATTTATTATGGCTTCCATTGAGCCCACCTGGAAGGAGCCTCAGCTCTCGTATGCCCACATTCTATTCAAGCAGATGTTCAAAGATTCTGGCTTCCCAGGAAGAGTGGGTAACACAACCCTAAACTGCCCAGGGACTTAATACCTTGTACACATATATTGAGGTGATAATGAGGGTCAATGTGAAAACTCAAGGCAATGACCTTGTTCTTCCTGTATTTGCAGTTGAGATGAATTTAAGACTATGTGAGGATGAATGTACGGCCTGAGACCACATCACAGTGTAGACCTCAGTAAGACATCATTCTGTCTATCTGGCCTCCTGTCCCTGATGACCAATTTTATTGCTTTTCTTAGTTAAGTCAATAAAATTGTGAAATACATCATTAACATCTTACATCAAAACTTTCTAAAGACAATTAGAGGACTTTGAGTAACTAAAATTTTATGTGGACTATATAGGGTAAAATTCACCTAGCCGTTCAAGGGAGCATGATTATAAATTATATGCAACAAACTCCCCCGACATGTAATGTGTTACATTTTTAGTACACTTTCAATAAAAACCTGGTGAAAACCTTAGGGAAATATCACTGCCCTGCTGCTTTTTTTCTCCTGTTTTGGTTTTTAGTCTTTCAATGAGTCTCTTCTAAGTCCCATCTGTTCCAAGTACCAAAATGTCCATGTTTGAATGGTTTCCTTCCAAATCCTAATGGCAGAGACATTTCAGTGCTTTGTCAGTAGTGTTCAAAGTTCATGTCAATAATGTAGCAGTTTCATCAACTGTATGTGCATAGCTTCCTCCTCTGATTAATGCCTACTGTAAATTTCAATTCAGTTCTGGAGCTTAAGGAAATCTGTTTTTCTAATGGCTGCTATCTGTTCCTCTGAGGACTTTTCTCTCAGAGAGTTTTATCATAGCTTGTTCGCTCACTCACTTTGTTCTGAATGCTTGCGTTTCTGAAATCTGTTCCTCCTCATTGAGTGACTGAATTTTCCATTGATAGAAAAATGCTCTTCAATTTGACGTAATTATAAAAGGGCTTCTTTCCTCCCACTACCCCTCATAGAAGTCATTTCCTGATAATTCTTATGTTATTGTCAAATATCTCCCACCTCATGTTGCCAAATAAAGTATTTTTGTTTAATTCCTCTTACATATGACTATGTAAAATCACCAAAGGAGTAATTTCATTGGTAGCATAAGATATCTGCTGAAAACAGAACTGCAAACAGGATTATGGTCCTTCACTGGGAAAAGTACCTAGTAGGTTTGGGAAGCGAGCCAAGGAGTCAATGTGTACTTGCCAAGAAGATCAAGGTCCAGGTTAAGAATAGATGGCATGGATATAATGGATTTTGTGTGCATGATTTGTTTAATCAACATATTTAGTAAAACAGTGATACCTAGGTACTGAAACCAAGACAGTGGAAGGTCATATGGTCTGGAGTAAGACATAGAGGCTTACTAAAGATCACAATGACTGAGTTGGTGCTTTTGGAACCCAGGGTGGTGAAGAAGTTAAGAATAGGCAAGAAGAGACCAGGTAGGAAGAAGGGTTGACTTAGCAGAGGCCAAGTGAGGATTAACAATGAGTTTGCATTACCATAAACCTCTTCCAAACCCTTTGATATCACCTTGTTACTAAATATAGGGTTCTCAAACTTTAGAAAATCACTCTTGTTAAAAGTTCCTAGTGTGTGCCAGAAAGATTCTGATTGTGTCCAGGATCAGACCCACAAATCTCATAGTAGCCAAGTGATTTCTCACATTTTCAGAAACGTTGATCTTTAGGATAAAGTCCAAATTCCTGACCATAAAAATGAGTGTTCTCTAAGATTTTTCAAGACTGTTCAAAAATGTGTTCTCTGAAGTAACACTACCTAGATTGAACCTTTCCTATATGTAACACTCCATTCCACAGCATTATTATAGAGCTTTTGGAACATAAGAACAGGTATGTATTTATATTACTGTCCCCTTCTACACTATAGGGAGCAAGTTAAAGATAAGGACTGTTGCTTCGCTCTGATTTCCCAATGCTTTGCACAGTGCTTAGTACAGAGCAAGCTCTCAAAAATCAGTTCTAGTGTATCTATAAATGCAAACAAGTAAAAGCTACTCCCATCTCATTGGGGGACCAGATATTGCTAACTAATATTAAGAGATCAATTCCCTCCACCCCTGATATCACCAAATTGTACTATATTGCCATCATTGCATTCCATTCTGATGTTGTTGTCTGGCTTTGGTGTGAAGCTAATCTTGGCCTTGCAAATTGAGAATTGTTCACTCTTCTTCTATTTTCTTTTGATTGATCTTACTTATTTTTCACTTAAATGTTTTTGAAAGAATTCACCAGCGAAGTCATCTGGGGCTTGATTTTTCTTTGTGGCAAGATTTTTTCATTACTAACTTATTTAATGAATATATAACTCTATTAATATATTCTAGCTTTTGAATCTGTTACAGTAATTTCTTTCTAGAAATACTCCCACCTTTTCTAAGCCGTCAATGTACTATTATAAAGGTTTCCATGATATTCCTTTATAAGCCTTTTACTTTCTCTATATTTTATAGTGATATACCCTTTTTTATTTCTAATTTTAATAATTTATATAATTTCTCTTTTTGATCTGTTTAGGTAAAGTTTTATTAATTTTGCTTTTCAAAGAGCTAAATTTTGTTTTCATTGATTTCATTGATTTTCTTTATTGTTTTCTATTTTCTATCTTGTTGATTTCTTTTCTGATCTTTACTATTTTCTTCTTATCTTGGCTTTGATTTTTCTATCTTTGTTTCTATCTTCTTAAGAAACAAGCCTAGATTATTGATTTTTTAAAATCTTCCATTCTAATATAATTATTTAAATATATAAAATTTCCTCTAAACACAGATTTAATTGCATTTCATAAATATTGATATATTTTTTAGTTATGTTTATATTTAGTTTGATAGTTGAAAATTTTCCTTGTAATTTCTTCTTTCATCTGTTTGTAATTAACAATTATCTTATTTAATTTCCAAATAGTTGAGAATTTCCAAGAGTTCTTTTTGTTGTTGATTTATAATTTTATTCCATTGTAGTCAGAGAACATTCTTTGTGTGATTTAAATCCTCTTAAAAATACTGTGACTTACTTTATGGCCTAGCCTGTCATCTACCCTAGAGAATAGTCAATGTATGCTTGAAAATAGTATGAAATATCTATTCTGCTTTGTTGGAGGGTTCAATGTATGTCAATTAAGTTGGTTAGTAACATTATTCAAGTCTTCTGTAGTCTCACTGATTTTTCTGTCCAGTTGTTCATAGTAGGTATTTTTATTTAAGAGTAGCTTACAGACATATTAGATTCTTTTTCCATAAGAAACCAAGATCTCTATGATGATTTGAGATATAAACTAATAGAAAAGGAAATATATCTTTTAAAACTACTTTAAGAGTTAGCTATACCTCACATAAAATTATAAATGGGTAAAAAATAGTTTTAAAATAGATAATTTTAAATTGGCTTTTGTTAGTAGGGGCAACAAGATACTTTTTGGCTTTATGTGAAATGGAAATATCAATGTATATACATTGCAGGAATGTGTCATGAAATATTAAAACTTGGCTAGGCTATAGTTATCAAACACTAATCTAGGTATGTTGTGAAGGTATTTTGTAGATATGATATACATCTACAATCAGTTTCCTTTAAGTAAAGGAGATTACCCTTAATAATGTGAATGGGCCTCATCCAGTCAATTGAAGGCCTTGAGAGCAAAAACTGAGGTTTCTCAAAGAAAAATAAATTTTACCTCAAGACTGCAGCATCAACTCCTGCCTGAGTTTCTAGACTGCCAGTCTACCCTCCAGATTTCAAGCTTGCTAATCTCCACAGTTGTGTGAGCCAATGTCTTAAATAAATCTCTATATAAATATATGTATATTATATAATATATAATATATCTTATGTTTATAAATAAACACACATTTATATAAATCTCCTATTAATTCTATTTCTCTGGAGAACCTGACTGATAACATCTGGTCACTTCTTAACTCTGCAGTCCCATTGTGCTCCATTCTACTCTTTAAAAAAACAAAACAAAACAAAAAACAAAAAAACCCACTTTATTGAGGTATAACTTAATTGTATTAAATGCACATATTTTAAGTGTAGAGTTCAGTGGATTTTGGCAAATTATATGCCTGTGTAATTATAATTGTTGATGTAAGAAATGTCCAAACCTGTAGAAAATTTTTATAAGAATTTATTTGAGCCAAACTGACAACATGCTGGGAAGCAATCCTGAAACTACCGTGTTCTGAGGAAGCCTAGTCTAGCCTACTGAATGATGAAAGTCATGGAGAGGAAAAAGAGACAACCCAACCAATAGCCAGATGGATGCCAGACATGTGTGTGAGGTCAGGTTGGACCTTTAGCCCAGCCCAACCCTCTATCTCAGAGATTGGCAAACTTTTTCTGTAAAGAGGCTGATAGTAAATATTCTAGGTTTAATGGTACTTCCACTAAACCTAATACTACAGTGTGAGTTAATTGGCTCTCCTAAGTGCTTCTATAGACCTTGCACATATCAGTTTTCACTGTGTAATGTACCTATCCAGGAACTTTCCATATTTCCTAGTAGGCTGTGGGGTCCATGGGGTCAGGGATCACATTTCTTTGGTTTACAATTATAACGGAGTGTTTAGCATACCTTCCTGGCATATAGCAGGCAAGCAATAAAGGTTTGTAAATGCATGCATGAATCTTTCTTTAAAAAGCTAAAGATGCAGTAGGAGGACAATTAATTTATACTCTCATTTCATTAGATATTTAGATGGAAATTTGAACAACTGGATATTTAACTTGGTCTATTATTAGGTTATAATGTTACACTCCAAAAACATTTCCTGCCTTTAAGAATGTTATAATGTAGAACAAGATAGAGCTAGAAATAGAGAGTATTTGCAATAGAAGGAACAACACCAAGCACCACCACCAGCCAGAGCAGTAGCAATTGTTGAAATTGGTTTATTGAATAGATTTTGAATTTGAAATGGTACAAATAGAAAATGGCTTTATTGTCCTCTCAAAAGACTTTCAAACATTTTATTGGATTATACATCCTGGTCCCTTGGTGTTTTTTTTGGGAGGTAGATCCCATAAATATTAAATATTGAAAATCTGAAAGCTAGTCAGCCGTGGAGACCAATATGGATTTTAACTGCTAGATGAGAGATTCTGACTACTTTTTATCCTAAATGTTAGTATTTATAAAGTTCCATTAAACACAAATTTATTGGGCTATGCGTACACAGAAGTTGATAACATAAATATGTTAAGTTGTGGTCAAGAAAATGAAAATTGCTGTAGTGTAAGTGTGTATGTGCACATTACCATGACAGCACAGAGGAGGATTCAACAACTGGGTCTTATAGTATATTAAAATAAGACCGGGTCTTATATGAATTTTTACTCCAAAAGATGCATTAGAGCTGATGGTCCGGCTAGGTCTTATTTTCTGGGAAAAATGGTAGCCTCACTCATTTTTTCTGACACTTATTGATACTGAAGGACATGTTAACTGAATGCACAAGCAAGTTGAAGCAGTCAGGACCTTTATGACTTGGGCAATGTGAAGGAAAGCCATAGGCTTTTTCTAAGAGTGGCTGCAGAATAATTGGCTTTTAGTGAAAATTACTCATCAATCCTTATTTATATTAGGATAAAGAATAATCTCAAAGTGGGTGAATGCCAAACGTACAAGACACCACTAGCCAATTATATAAAGAATCTTATTTTACATACACTGGGATGTTAGCAAGTAACTTAGAAGTATGGAAATTTTAGAGCTAAAATGATCTTTATAAAGTACTTATTCCAGTTCCTTTTTTATTACTGGCGAGAAAACTATGTCTGAGAACCTTTTGTTCTTCCTAAATTTGTCCTAAAATTTGGTCCACATCAGCAGGCAATCCTTCCAACTTGATCAAGCCCACAACACAGCCTAGCCCATAACACAGACGTATTTCTAAGGCAGTGCTTCTATACACGTAGAAAAGTCCATTGTCTATTATTAATTAAAACATGGAGAAAGAAAAGAACAAACTTTGTAGGACTCATGTTATCTGCTTCCAGAATATTTGCCTGTGCAATTGATATGTTCTACCTAATTGATCTGATTTAACTCACACTTTATATTTCATAGTAAGAGGACGTAAGTATTTTGAGAATAGCACTAACGTTTTTAAAGAGAGATTAAGAAATAATGGAGTCATTACTGATAATTCCATAGCAGGACTTAATTAGTATAAAGCTATTTTCATTTTTGTTCCCTCATGAAACCACACCTCAAACTCAACAGAAATAAATTACCATAATGTTTGAATATCACAATATCCTGAGCATAAGGAAATTAACTCTTTTCCAGTGAAAGAATTAAAAAAGAGTTTTAAGCCAACTATATTTACCATTAATAAGTAGTTATTGGTTGCCTACCATATGCCCATTACTGTGATGCACATGGAATCCAACAGTAAACCAAACAAACATCTCTGCTCTCATAGAAATATAATACTTACGTGATGTAGATGGAATCCTTACATTAGTATATTTAATTCATTTCAGTTAGTTACATGTACATATTGAATATTACATATACTAATAACATCAGTTTTGAATATTAATCTTTTCTAATCTCACATTTCAAAAACAATTTTATTTAAACTTTTACATGTAACTTTTATAGCAATTTTAAAGATCATCATGATTTTTTTCATTCACCCAGCAGTTGTACAGTGTAAATATTGTTTTTACTGTTATCTAAGTTGAGATCATGATGCTATGCTACAGGAATTCATATGTATAATAGTAGTGTTATTATTTCATTTTTCCTGTAGGTAGATATACATGGTTTCCGCAGAGTAACTACTTACTATAACACCTTTTTAAGTGATTGTTGAAAGGCTTCTTTACAATTATATTCAGTGATGCAATGGTGATATCCTATCTCTAGGAATAATTACTAAATTCATACTAAATCTCTTTTTACTGATTTTGTCAAGTGACCTCTGCAAACATTAAAACTATCATTGATTGGTGTTATGATAATGTATATTCCCCAAACAGTTTTGTTCTTTAAAAATAAAGCAACTGAGAAAGTTTTCCCCAGTATTATTACAACTTCATAAAGACTTAAAGATACCTCCTTTGCCAATGGAGATTTTTTGAGAAAAAATAATTCACTCTATATAGTTAGGCCTATATCATCGAACTATCCACACTTATAATTGTAGCTTCTCTGTGAATTTTCTATTTCTCCCAATCTCTTCTTTGGGATCCTTCTAACAGAGGTGATTAAAAAAGGTAATGCCTTGTTGGTTTCAGTCTTAATAGTAATTACGTTTCTTTCATAGAGAAGTCTAGGGCTATCTCCATCCATGCACGATGTACTATACCTCTAGAGGCCAATCATTGCTCATATTCAGAGAGTTGGAGGGGCTTCTATCTCACGAGGCTTCCTTGTGCATTTGGCCCAGAGACAGACAGAGTCAGTTACAGCCATGCTGCAGAATGAGGACCTGGATTACATACAGTTGCTGGAGGGACTGTTTGTAGTCCAAAGCATGCACAGGCTTGTTCCATCCATAGATGTTTATTGAGCATCTGGCGGAAATGATTGAAAGAATTTCTGAGTACCTTAACCAGTGTGTTCCAAGCCTGAGCTTACTCTCATTCCTGCCTCTCAGCATTGGCAGGAGATCTTCCCATAATTTTTTTTAAAGGATGTTAAAGCCATGTTAGGTAAATGTCTATCACAATGATAAGTTGTCCCAGGACTCAATTCCAAAGCCAAAATATGAATGACATTTTCTTGTGAACCATCACTATGATGACTTATCCATCATAGAATGAATATGATGAGATTAGTCTTCAAACTGCTATTCTTTCTGACAGGTGACTTTGCTTGATTAACACGTGGTTATAGGAAAATCCCACAATCAACACTGTCAAAATAAAAAATTATTGTATGTCTGTGATTTGGAACACTCTAAAGATGATTAATTTGCAAAGGGAATGGGGGCATTGTTTTTAAAAATGTATGCCTTCTCTTTTATGTCAATATGCAGGTGAGCCATAAATAACCATTGTCAACATATATCATCGAGTTGCTGAGATGTTATGACATTTTGTTCTTCTGCAATATAAAGTTTGCATCTGTTTTCTTCCATAAATATATGTTGCTGCATGTACAGAAAACATATAATTCTGTATTTTATAGAACTATTAATAGGCCATTTTTTAAAATCATGGAGGTTTAAGTGCATAACACAAAATAAAAGTAACATTTTTTTCTAAGTAAAAGCACTGGCCAATTGTTTCCTAATTGGCCCTTGTGAGATAGCTTGCTTGGAACTGATAGCCTAGTTCAAGGCTTCTTGTGAAAGTAAAATTATAAGTCAAAATGTTTTGCACAAATTTGATTTATTTTGCATATTTTGAATTATGCTAGAAATAATAAATAATTTATATTACTCTCTCAGTCTTTTGTTATAGAATCAAAAATAATAATGGCCATAATTCAATAGAGCAATACAAAGTAACTGCAATTCCCACATAGTACATGAAAACTTTGTCTCATCCCAGTTTGCTAAAAAGAGGACTAACTAAACAAACTTTAAAAAGTTTTAGGATTGTAAGATATATAATTAAAATTTATACTTCTTGGAGGGACATTATTAACAGATGAAGATTACCCAGCAGAGAACTGAATGTTAAGTGAACGTACTGAAATTACATTCATTCAACAGTGATTCCCTCAGGGCCCCTAAAAGACACTCTGGTTAGCTTCAAGGAGAAACTTGAGGTTTATTTTCTAAACTCACAATGAGGGTCGTGGTTGCCAGGCTTAAACAAATCCTTTGCCAGCACCCCAGTTGCCTGAGGACAGGTCGGGGTCCTGTGGTTTTGACAGTTGAGCCCCAGTAAGCATCTCCCACACAGTAATGATGAATCAGGACAACCTGGGTTTAAATCTCGTGTCCTGCCCTGACTCTGCTATCAGAAAAAAATTATCTTTCCTCTGAATTCTCATAGTCAGTAGCTGTGTCTGTTGCAATGATAGAACATCCTACCTAGAATTAAGGTATTCCAGTTCATCTGTTGTTTCTCCAGTAGAACAAGGCACGTGCTTTGTCCATTGGTGTGAGTCCCAATACCATTCATCCAGGGTTTTCCACATGGTACGTACTCAATACATGTGGACTGAAGGAATCTAAGAAATCAAGGTGCCTTTTGAGAATTAAACAAAAAGAATGACAAAACACAACAATCAATCAGAAGGAA
The DNA here is from genome assembly GCF_036562045.2 of Rhinolophus sinicus. Taxonomy (NCBI): domain Eukaryota; kingdom Metazoa; phylum Chordata; class Mammalia; order Chiroptera; family Rhinolophidae; genus Rhinolophus; species Rhinolophus sinicus. The sequence continues at coordinate 25,205,826 of NC_133759.1, forward strand.
ATTATAAGGCTATATAGACTATAGAAGTTAAGTTTTAGAAGGCTATCAAGTTAGAAATGCTTATCCAATATTACTCCTACGTTGGTGTACGGAGCTGCAGCAAAACAGGTAAAGAGACTCCCTCCCCCTCAGTCTTTCATTTTAATCTAACTCCTATACTTTGAATCTAAAGAATTTGAATAAGCTGATGTCTGATGTTGGGAACTAATTACACCACTATTTCCCAGTCGTGCCTGATGGTAACAGTCAGCCAGGGCCTTGCCACTAAGTCTGGTCCTTTCACCGGTACCTTCAGGGTCTGTGGGGAGCTTGCTAGAAATGCAGAATTTCTGTGTGACTGAATCAGAATCTGCATTTTAACAAGTTCCCCAGCTGATTAGTTGGTGTGTTAAAGTTTGAGAGATACTGACCTCAGACATTTATTCAAAATACTGATTCCCAGGCCCTCTCCCATAGATTCTGATGCACTAGAGGGTTTCTACAAATCCCTCTTTTTGGCACCAGTGATTTTTTTTTGTTTGTTTAAATCATAAAACAAGTTTACAAAGTACCAAACTAGTTGAATCAGGGACAGAATGTTTTAAATTACAACCTAACTAGCTTACTTCTCCTTACTCAGTTCCAGATGTTCTGTAGGTAGTAACAAATATCTATTATGGGACTCTGTGGCCCACACTGATAATCTACCATTGGGGTGCTCATATTTCGGAAGAGCAAACCTGTGCTTAGGAAATACACTATTTTTTTTAACTTCAATTCTTTTCTGATGGAAATATTCCAACTCTGCATTTTATACTTCCTTACTTTGGCAACATAATTCATTCTTTAATGATCATGTTACTGGCTTGATGTGTATATTTGTGCAGTGATGCTATAAAATGGAGCATCGTGCGACATCTGAGGTGTGTACTGATGGCCCTTCATGCAAGAAATGACCCACACAGACAGAAGCTATAGTATAGGTATATGGTGTGTATATATAATTTAATATGTGCATATATATACCCTATATGCATTTTTCACAAATAAAAATTCCTGTGTGCTCTTTGACACATGTACATGTGAATGTATACCAACACAAAACACAAACAGTTTACTAAAGTGGTCATTTTATCCAAACACTTGGAGGAAGGAATGGCTTCAAAGCCAGATTTTTTTTCTTTCAGATTCTAAAATTATTTTAAAGTGATAATAAGAAATTTATTTAGTGAGACCTATTGCCAAAGAAATGAAGGATAAAACGAAATCAAATACACTAGAAGTTTTCTTTCAGCACTTGCCACAGTTGAATAATTTTTTTCAAGGTGATTCAGTGGCACCGAGATGAATAGAGAGAGTTCTGGTGAATCAGGGGTCGTCTTGGGAAGGATGTTTGGAACTGAAAAACAGTTAGCACAGAGAATATACTAGAAAATTTGCTTGTATAAAAATAATGACCTGACAAACAGACTTTGTGTTTAGAATGAATCCCTTTTAGCCCAGCAAGAAAGTCAAATAGTGAGACAATAGGACATATAGTGACAAATAGGAAAGGATGCCAAATAGTAACTGCAAACAAAATTCTCCTTCACCTGCTTTGTGAAACTTCTGTGTTCTCCAGCATGAACTTGTCCTGTTACCAGGAGCGGCTTCCGTGGGATTTTAGGAGTGTTCTGTTTGAGTTTACGGTTTTGAATACTGATGATTGTGGGCTATGGTAGAAGAAAGTCTCAAGCTTTCCTATTCCTATGAAACACTCCCTTTTTTATCCACATGTAGTACTAATTCTCTGTATAATAATTCTGTTTACTCATAAACATGCTTTCATTATTCTGTAATTGTGTTCTATATGTAAATCTTAATACTTTAACTCCTTTGAATAGGGGCCATATTTAAATATTATATATGCTACTTATGATACTACTTATTATACTACTTACTACTTGGTGTTCGATGCACTTTGTCTAGATGTAATGAGGTGGAGATTTTGAAATTCATCTCACAAATACTATATTTATTCAGTATCTACCATATAATGTACATTGACTTAAATGGTGAGGATGTAAGATAGATGTGATCCCTTCAGTTAGAGAGCTTAATTTTAATGGTGGGGTGGGCAGGTAGATAGACTACAGAGATAAATATTCTGAAGGAGAAGGCATTGCATTTTGGCAACCAACTCAGAGTTGGGAATGAAGAACAATATCCAGAGAAAGTGCTCTGTAAGCAGCACTTCCAGGATACTCAGAGTCAGAGAATAGAAGGTGGTGGGGATAGTCTCAGGCATAGGGAAGAGCATACACAAGTCTCCTGCACTCGAGAGAACATGGAAAGTTTAAAGACCTAAAAGAAGTTCAATGTGCTGGAGTGTGCGTCCTAGAATAGTAACACCTACGGGAGCATTGTATTGCTCTTTAAATTTTACTAAGCACTTTCTCATGCATATCGACCTTATTACTCACAAAAACCTCCGCTGATGTATAGATAAGTAAGGTCAATAGGGATGAAGTAGGTTCCTGGCTCAAAATTACAAATGAGCCTCAGCCTTCTCATGCTGAGTTCACATTTCCTTCTATCATTAGTTTATGCATTTTAATATTGACATTCAATGTATATAAACTTTCAGATCATCCTCAGTTTGGAGAAATCTAGTTCTTTCTTCAGCAGTTACCTATTTTATCTGAGAAAACACCCATTTATTCATTCATATATATGTATATATGTACATATATGTATATACACATGTATACACACACATATGTATACAAAGGGTGCCAAAAAATGTATACACATTTTAAAAGGAAAACTGTATTAAAATTGTAATACTCGATGTGTACTGATAACAAAATATGAATACAAGTCAGGTTTGACTTCTGTAATTACAAGAAGTGCTCAAAGTGGTTACCATCAGCATCCAGACACTTCTGAGTACGGCAAACTACTGCTTAAACAACATTGACCAAAGTGTCCACTTGTATACATTTTTTGGTTCCCCTGGTACCGTGTTTCCCCCAAAATAAGACCTAGCCAGACAATCAGCTCTAATGCATCTTTTAGGAACAAAAATTAATATAAGACTCCATCTTATTTTACTGTAATATAAGACCGGGTCTTATATTAATTTTTGCTCCAAAAGGTGCATTAGAGCTGATTGTCCAACTAGGTCTTATTTTCAGGGAAACACGTTAATATATACATACATATGTAATATAGATATACTATATTATATATACATCTATATTATATATATCTATATATTTGTGTGTGTGTATATATTTTTAATTTTTTTTTATAGACTTCGAGGCACTGAAACTTTGGGAGAGATAGCTAGATTAATTAACTGAGAATTGACAATAACTGAAATCTAAACAATAAAGAAGATGCTTTCCTGGGCCACAAATCTCACAGAGAAATACAGATTTTAATGGATGTCAGGAAGGTACACCAACTTAGCAAGTATTTAAGGGGAGGAGGGGGCTCTTACCCTAATTATAATTTTAAACAACTATCAGTTATAGACTTTTATTTAGCAAATAATTTTCAGCTATCTCTTCAGTTTTTGTTTTTTTTAAATCACATATGGGTATTTAAACTGTAAACAAGGTAAATCTAAACTCTAAATGGAAAACTTCAATTCTTATGCTTATAAAGAATAATAGCTTAAGATAATGAAGTCTAATGGAAAATACACAGGTGTTGAAACATTTTTGCTTACTTGGCACAAGGAAATTACCTTCTTTGGGTCACATTTTCATCATCTGTAACTAAAATCTCTCTTCTAATGTTTTTTGGTGAGGATTAAATAAGTAAAAATTAACCATTTTATATTCATATAAAATCTAGTTACTTAATAATATTTTTTTTCAATTTGTTCAATTGTTATTGAATTATCTTTTATCTCCTTAAATACTTAATAGAATTGAGGCGATTGCTATCAAGTCACTTTGTGAAGCGTAAACTGTTATTCAAATATATCTAGAACATAGTTTGGCAAACGGAAGATGCTAAAAAATTATTAGGTGAATGAATTCACCATTAATATAAGGGCAGATGAAAGACCTAGAAATTTAAAACATTAATTGGGAAAGAAAGCATCCTGGAGGAAGAATGATATGGGTAAATGGAGATTTCCCACCTAATCATGATAAGAAAAATCACCAAAAACTTAAATAAAACAAAAGGACTGCATGTATTCTTGGTGTCATACTTGAACATTGTTTAACAGGCCCACTCAAGGATTACTTAATTTTCTAGGATTATCTAGCTTTGTTTTACTATTTACTATTGCGTTTGGCTTAGACGCTGAAAAATTACATGTTAACTTGTAGTTTTTTGTCTCATAGAGAAGCAAATGATTTTTAGTACAGATGCAAATGAATCGATAACCCCAATGGTTCCAGTTTTAATGCCCTGTTGAACATTAACCTGTCTTTCCTCTTAGCAAACCTATTTCAGCAGATTTTCTCTGACAGGCTATATAAACCTGTTTCTCAAATGCTATTAGAACCAGATTACCATCCTGCTGGTTCCCTCACTTGTGAAATAAATAAATCTTTGACATATAAAGTGTACATTTTTAGAATGCTTTTAACATTTTGAAAATCAAGCATGTCAATTTTAAAGAAAATTTACTTACAGTTGTGGGTTTCCCAGGACAATGTGGGACAAAGAGAAAAGGACATATTTAAAAACTCAACTATTAGACACTGTGTTTTTATAAACAGGGTGAATACAGACATAGAGCATTACCTTATTTGTAAGACAGGCCTTATATAACTAGTGTAATGATAACATAAAAATTTTCTATTAAAAAAAGTAACAAATGACACAACTACTTTGAGCTAATAATACAAACTAGGCAAGTGGGTATATATGAATTGTTCAAAACAACATAACTATTCTAGTTATATGTAATAGGATATACACTGGAGATTGACCTTTTGCTCTTATTTGTCCATTTGTTTTCCTCTGCTCTAGGAAGGGGGGTTCAGAAAGTTCCTATCTGAGTGAGGAGATTCTAGATGGTACAGAATCTTGGAGGCATTTAGAATTCCTACTGGTAGGAGGTGGTCAGGAAGTCGTTGTTCAGGAAGGAGCAATAACCTGATATTTTGGATATACAAGGTCTGAAAGAAGCGCTTCATTCTTTTAGGAGGGGATTGGGAGAAGGGAAGTATAGGTATTTGCTCTGGATTTGTCGCTACCTAATTGCTTAGCTTGCTCTGACCAAGAATTCTGTATTAGGCTGCAGCCAAAGATGGGATGGTACATGGAAGACCATCCACCTTGATGACCTGTGTGAGTGGTGGTGTCACTGAGCCCATAGTTCTATCAGGAATGTAAGAATCAAAGCTCCAGTTTGTTACTGGCTCCATCTTTCAAACCAAGCACTACTCTGTGGATAGTGCACCCCCTTGTGATTGCATCAAAAGATGCATTCTAATTCCTCTAACAGCCTTGTTTTACGTCAGTGAGAATCTGGGTTCCGGAACTCTTCCTCCGGTCAGACTTAGTACAAGAACTGGGGATATTATAATGGGGAGCAGTGGGGAGGTTAGAGAAATGTATTTGTTAAATTTATTCTGTAAGAGATCAAAAATACTGAGAATGAATGGAAACTTTTAAGATAAACTTTTTTAAAAAGATGAATGAATGATGAAAGGTATGAGGGAGGGAGTGAGTGTGTATGTGTGAAAGAGAGAGACATAGAGAGACATAGTAAAATAAAGGCTAGCTCCTTGACCCAGGATATGGTTCTTATTTATGACAGTATTACATTAGTATTAATTACTATTAAAGGAGGAGCAGAACCTTTACATTTAACTTTAAAATCATATAAAAATATTATGGTCTGTATTAGTTTTCTATTGCTACAAATTGCCACCAATTTCATGGCTTAACAGAACAAATTTATATAAATCTTACAGTGCTGGAGTAGATTGGAAGATGGTCCTGTCATAAAGACATGCCTCCAAGTGCATTGTAGAATTTCCTTCTAGGTAATTTGAGAATCCTTAAAACATATATCAATATCTGTTTGTTTAGGTAAGTGGGATTATCCTTTATCCATGTCAAATATAGGTCTACATCTTGATGTTTAATTGCTTTTCAGAATTCCCTTGTAGGCTGTATCATTTAAATCTTATTGTTGGACATTTCACATGATTATCATTTTCTTTTGTTAAAAATATACTGCAATTAAAAATAAATACTTTTATTAATATTTTTGTACATAATTATTTTATACATTTCCTGTTGAGTTCCTTAGTATAAATTCTAGAAATAGATTAAATGGTAACAGATATCAATTTATACTTGTTCTTTTTCTCAAGGATATAAATGAATAAAAGTTAACAAGACTGGAGATTGGAGATCTTATGATAACAGTGGATAATTTAAGAAATACTGTTTAAAGGATAGTAAGAATGACTTGTGCACATAAAGTTTGAATATTTATTCATATAGTTGCATTGCAGTCTAGTATAAATTGATTTTATTAATATGTTTAAATCTCACTTTCATTCTTTCCTTGGGAGTTCATGGATCTTGAGACTAATAAGCAGGAGGATCCTGGTATAGGACATAAAAATGGGGCACAAAAGATGATTCCATTCTGTTAAACAAACAAAAAAAAGATAGAACTGTAGCTAAGGGCCAGTTATATGTCTCCGGTCATTTAGGTCATCTCTCTGGGACTCACTTTTCAAAGGATGGAGCTGAAGAGATGATTGATTTCCTTCGGGCTCTAATATGCTACCAGTCTTTAGTGCTCAGCACTAAATAAAATGATGTTTCAATGTTGACTTTACTTACTGGTTTACATTATTTATTTAGGTGTCCTTTTCTAAAAAGGCTTGTAGCAACTTACACTAAAAAATTGAATATAATAAGGCCAAGAATCACTATATAAGAAAAGTCAAGTTACTGAAACTCTGTGCATCAGCTTTATTGGTAGAAACGGAATCTGGACGGCTACATACACAGCTGTCGAGCAGATTATATGCAATGAAGGATACAAAATTCCCTGCACAACTCAGGATCCCACCCCTATCCTCACAAGCAACAGAAGGAGCAGGGAAATATTGTAACAAAAGTCTAGTTTAAGAACACTGCGTAAAAATAGGCTTCAAGATTCCTAACATCTAGAGCAAAGTGAGAAATATGGCAGTAGATACAGGTGACTCTGCCTGGTAGCAAAATTCAGAAAGGGACAGATATTTCCTGGCCATGAATTTTGTGTGGATCTCATCACAGTGGTCTTTTTATAAGTCACCTAATATATATTTCTAGTAACAATCCTATAAAAATGTTTTACTTCTATATAAAATGTTCATTGCAGATTTTAAAATTCAAAATATAGTATCTTTCAGGAGTATTGGAAAACTATTATAAATACATCTAATATTTTGAAACCACCTATCACCAATAAGTCCTGGCAAAGTTCCTAGGTAAATGACATTGATGTAATATATTTAAATGTAAATTCATATGAGTAAAGAACTTTAAATCTGTTGATGATCTGTGACTAATTCAGCTTCTAAGGACCAGGACCTAATCTAAGATTATACCAAATATAAAACACAGAGAACATTTTAAGGCAATACGTTATATACATTGTACTTAAATTCTAAAAGTCCGTTCCACGCTATGAAAGTATTGTAATTAATCATAAAACAAATCAAACAGAAATATATGCGTTTAAAAGAATGTATTAACTATATGCTAAAAAGTATTTAAATTACAAGACACATTTGACTTATTATTTTGTTTGCATACATTATTTGAGGCTTCTTAAATTATTAGGAAGTCTGTAGTAAAGATGACTATTTCTTTTCCTACTTACTCTCTCTGTAGTGGACAAGCATTCTTCATCATGTTGGGAAACTACTGCATTGAAGTTTCACCTCATACATTTATTCATTCATCTATTTAATTATGTTTTAGTGTATTTTTTTGTTAATTGTGATTACAGTGGTGAATAAGAGAAAGTGTCGGTCCTCATGGATCATGCATTCTTTTAGGGAAAGATAGCTATTATGGAAGGGACGTGTATATGCAAATGAGATAATGTCAGGGAATGAAAGGTTCTGAGAAGGAAACAAAACAGGGAGAGCTATTCCCTTGAGTAATGACATTGTTTATTTTATGTGCATTTATATCTAGGGCAGTACTGGAAATTTTTATTTTAGCTAAAATGTATAGTTTCATGACTAATTCTTTTTGTCTTCAACAGTTCCTTGCTCTTCCATTTGAATAACAATTTCAGTGCTAAGGTTTTTGAAGCCAACAATTCAAACTGCAAAAGTATCTTAGTTCTAGGATGTGTGCGGTGTTGGTCTCGATCTTGGTCTTGGTGATACTTGCTAGTACTTGGTAAAACATCTTTATAATCCTGACGAAATTCAGGGCAGCGCTTCTTCCAAATTCCTTTATGGTAGAACTGTGACTCAACTGTGATACTAGGCGCACTAAGTTCTCTTGGTCAGCTAAAAACTTGGTGGTGTCAGTGTCACCAAGGCTCCTTCAGTTGTCTAGCTTAGAGGAATATTAATTCACACCATCTCCTTCTGGAAAAAATAGAATAAAAATGTTCCCATTAGCGCAACAGCTTTCTTATCATCATGCATTGTATTGGCCCCGTGCTCTTTTTAATTTGCTTCAAGTGTCCTTTTCTTGCTTGGGCGAGGTGCTCACTGTGGAATGAGACAGTTTAATCTCACAGGGTGGTGGGTTCATTATCTTTCACTCTTGATTCATGTTGACTCAAATCATCAGGCATTAATTTCACAAACGAAAGATTTCACTGACTTTTTTGGAGAGTGTTAATGCTATGGGCCAGGCAATGTGTTACCCATTTCAAAAGAAATTCAAGCATTTCTACATTTCTAGAAGAAAACTCGCAATAATATGAGTAAGTTATGAAATAAGCATTTTTACTGTGCATACATGCCGTAGATGAGCTTCCTGGATTCCAATATGGAATGTATACTTAAGTAACAATCTTGCAGGGTAAATGCGAGCTTTGGTTAGTATTGCAACTTTAACTTTAATTTTAAAAGCTATAAATATTGGGTCACAAATCAAGCTGTCTTAAGGCAGATACTCACTATATAATAGGATATAAACATCAGCTTAAAAATTTGCACACATTAAATATTTATAGTCTCAGATTCCTAAGGGAAAAAGTGGTATCTTTTGGTTCTCCCCCAAACCAACTTAGCTTCTTAAAGAAAACACACACCTTACTCATTAGAAAATAAATGCCACACAGTAATACACTTGGAAGATGCAAATTAGGGAGAAATAGCCTGAGGTCCTAAATTATATGGAAGTAGATTGAAAACATATTATTGGGAAAACTAGAACAAGGAGAAGGGACAGTGGTATCTGGTCTTTTTCAGCTTGAATGCAATTTATGTTTTACCCTCATTGAAAGAAGCAAAAAGTATCAAGTTTTTCTCCTCTTGTGATTTTCTGCAGATTGTAAAAAACAAATTACTAGACTATTAGAAGTAAGAGGAACTATTGAGCTCATCTCCAACTTTCTCACATCATAGATGGGAACATAGAGGCTCCGCACTGAAGTGGGTCACCCAAGGTCACATAGCCAGTTTGACTTTCAGTCTGGAGTTCTTCCCCTGAGTGCTCTTTGGGTCTGTGGGCTCATTTTCCAGCTGCCAGGGGAGAGTTCTGCCCTGGCAGGGAGGGCCCCACTCTCCCACTTTTCAGTGAGTTATGAGGAGGGCAGAGGTGGAGATGGCTTTTCTGTGACATGAATATGTTGTCTTTTCATTGCCTTTATAGAGAAGTGAGCTATTTTCATTTGTTTTGGATGTCCTTTATTTTAATGTGAAATGAATGATACTTTGAACTCTCTTTTATATTTTGGTTTTATACTCTGTTCCTACTTGTATATACAAATTATAACCATTTTCAAAGAATTTAAAGCTCTCCTGTCACAAAAATAAAGGCTGACAGGCAGTTAATGTTCTTTTTTTTCCTTCCTTTTTCCTTTTATGAGCAACTTAGTGCACTGCAGGTCAATTGTCAGGAATGTTTATTTAGCTGAGATTGTCTTTCTGGGCTGACTGAGACAAAAAAAAATGGTTGACTGAAAAGTCAATGTGCATGAGTTCACTGCTCTAGTCAATAGGATGATCAAAGGTGCTGCCATGTTTTTTCCAGGTTCAGATTGCATTGCATCATGCCTGTACATATGATTCTCAGCATTTGTGAATGAATGAATGAATGAATGAATGAATAAATACAATACCGTGTTTCCCAAAAATAAGACCTAGCCAGGCAATCAGCTCTTATGTATCTTTTGGAGCAAAAATTAATATAAGAGCCGATATTATATTATATTATTATATTATATCATATTTATTATATATTATATTATATTACATTACATTATATTATATTGTATTATATTATATTACATTAAAGATCTGGTCTTATATTACAGTAAAATAAGACCGGGTTTTGTATTAATTTTTGCTCCAAAAGACACATTAGAGCTGATTGTCCGGCTATGTCTTATTTTCGGGGAAACATGGTATATATTGCTATACACATTTCATTTTAGTGAAACTGCTAAGCAAAACTGGCTGTGTCTTGTGCTTAGAGAAGGTAAAAGGTGTAACACAGGTACGTTGCATGTCACAGTTGAAATCCAAGGGCAGAATGTGATTTAACTTTTTACCTTTTCTGACTTTTGGTTGCCGGTTTGTTAGTTGAGGTTGTTGGCCTGTGCATAGACTTTTTCTTCAGGCTATAGTACAGTAAAACTCATTTAGTTATCATCACCAAATCACCACTGTCACCCTGTCACTAAACATTAGTTGTTTGAGAACCTATTAAACATGGGTGTAACATAAGCAGCATGAATTGGTAAAAAGAACTTATCTTTTAGACTCTAATGGCTGTGCAATTGGCTAAGTTGCAACAGTGTAGTGAACTGTTCCCATTAAACAGCAGATACACAAATACACACACACACACACACACACACACTTGGCCATTTAACAAGCAGTTTTTTGAACACCTAGTATTTGTCAAGCACGGGGCATATGTGCTGTTGAATGTTATCACTATGGTCCCTGCTCTCATGGAATTCAGAGGATATAAACTAATGAAATAATTTGAAGTGATACATAGTCTGGGTTAATGCCGTCTGGAAAACATCACCATAGAGAAGACATTTGAATTGAGTCTGCAGAGCTAGGGAGCCATAATGTGACTATATGGGAGAAGTCTTGCCAGGCTATTGGAAAAGGAAGGGAAAAGCTCTACACAGGAATAAGCTTGAAGTGTTTGAGGAACATAAAGAAGGCCTGAGTGGGGGGACTATTGGAAACAAGGAAGTGGGTAGAAGAAAATGAGGTCAGAGAGAAACAGAGGGCGGGGTGGGATTGTACTGTGTAGCGCTCAGTAAGGGATTGGTGCTGGGTCATCCCTGGGGGGTTTAAGCAGCGGGAGTGAGACTGGATTTGTGTTTTAGAACTATAAGGAACAGACTGATTGTAAAGGGGAGGCGAAGGAGTGTTTCATGAGAGCAGAGATTTGTTTGTGTTTTATTCATCACTGTATCCCCATCCCTGAGACAGTTATTAGAAAATAACAGGTGCTTAATAAATACCTGCTGAATAAACAAAGAGTTGTGTGTGTGTGTGTGTGTGTGTGTGTGTTCCTATGATTGTTAGTAGATTTTGTTAAACATCCTTTTTCCCCCCTACAGTTCCTCCAACAAATTATTAATTGTATCCTTAGAAGATAGCTTTATTTATTGGAAGTTAAACTTTTTTTCTTCCCCCAAGGAAATTCATGATTTTTTTTTTGGTTATTCTGCACATTTTATACACACAAATTGGGCATTTCTGGAAGTCCAGGCAAAGGCTTGTACTTTGTATACTCTTTTTATGGTGGGGGGTGGACTGGTAGGATCAAACCATTTTATTGAGAGCCTTCAGGGGAGGGTTGAAGGCTGGAAGGATGATGAGACCCACGTCTTTGGCCGGCTGCGATCTCTCCAGCTTCAAGGCCACTGAAAAAGCTGTATACTCTTACATTTGCTATAAATTATTTATTATCTTTTTCTTCTGTAAAATAAAACTAAACTGTGTACCAAGTAACTTTTCCCTCACAAAAGCTTGATTTTTTCTTTTTTGTTAATTTAATACCTTAATCACTAGAAACATCTTTATCAGTTCCATACACATTTATCTCTATTTCATATGCTCATTTTCTCTTTTATTGTTTTACTTGATTTTCTATCAGGGTATTTAAATTGTGCTTCTTTGCCTTGACTCACCTCTGGAGATATATTTTAGATTTCTAAAGAAGGCCATTTCTTCCTTTATTTGTCTAACAAAGCTGCTTATTGCTCAAACAGCACATTGTATGTCTGTGTGGGGCCATGACTACACATCTAATGGTGAAACTTAAGCATTTATAGAGATATTACCGCAAAACATTCCTAAATGCATGCCCTTATCATTTTCCCTGGAAGTATTTCAATAACTTCTCAATTTATTTCATTGTCTATATTTTCTTCTCACTCCAGTTCATCCTCCAGTTAATGTCCCAATTTCCTAAAACACTGACTTGTTGAGGTCATTTCCTCACTTAAAAATCTTTTTTGGATTCTGTTTTATTTACAGAATAAATTCTGATCACAATAATGAACAATTTGAGGTCTCTTACCATTTGACACTACCGACCATATCAGCTTCATTCCTTGTTTTCCCATCATCTAGAATTTGCCCATTCTCTACTATGTCCTGTGAACGTACCATGCAGACTCATGCTTTTGTTTACTTTTATCTCTTTCCCCTGATTTCTCATCTCATCAAAATCCTCCTCTTACTTTAAATGTCTCTTCAATGCCATTCCCAAACCTCTTGAACCAAATTGATGCTCGTGGTACTTTGCTTTTGCTGCTGTCATTCTTAATTGGCTACACATCTGTCTTCTTTACTGGTCTATGAGCTCCTTGAAGACTGAGGAAAAACTTGATCATCATTTTATCACCCGCACCACCCACACAGTACTTAACTAAGGGCTCAGCCAGTATTCTGTGAAAAAATGAGAGAGTGACCAAATAATTGTAGTTGAATAATTGTATTTGTAAGCATGACTTGAACTGCCTGGCCATCATTCTCCAAGTTGGCAAAACGTTGATATCATGTTAGGAATTCTGAGGCACAATTGTTGGTGAGACAAGCATTAGTAGATTGGGGTCACCTTGAAAACTCTAGCCAGAATAGTTGGTGAAGCAGTTTTAATCTTAAGTGTAAGGCATCTCAGTTTTTATTGTTTTTTGGAATGACACCTTCTTTATCATTCATACATTTCCTATGAACAATATTTAAAAAATCTTTTAAGTTGAAGTATAGCATACATACCTAAGTGGACAACACGATGGATTTTCACATAGATAACAGACCAGGAAATCAGCACTCAGACCATCACAGACATCACTGGCTCTCTGCATCGTATCCCTTCAGATCATCTGAGTTCGCTTGCATGTGGCGAAGAGAGTACCTCATACACTGACAGTTTCTTTTGCACCATGGGAGCTTGTGATTAGCAAGTGATTAGGTGATTCTAGCTAATGTGTTTAGAACATAGGTCAAGAATTTTCCCACATAAAATTTTGTTAACATTATACTGAGCTTTGTGGACACAAATAATTTTATTCTATATACAACATCACATACAATCATTGTATTGAGAGGTATATGAATTTTGGATATTAAACAATATGAAGTATAACAATGAGAAAATATTAGCTCAGGAAATAATTTATTGGTGTGTCTTATGTACTGTAGGGGCAAACGCTACACTACCTACTTGGAGATACTATAAAGTCCAGATATATCAGTAGTACAATAAAAGTAAAATAATTAAATTTACCTATTAAAACAAAGAGAGTTTATACAGGATTTAAAAAGAGATAGCTATATGCACTTAATAAGTTTGTTACCCTAAAATCTAAGGCTAGAGAAATTTTTAAAATAAAGGGCTAAAATGCGAAGTATGCAGGGACCAAAAATATAAACGAGATAAAGAAGAACATCACTTTATGTTAAAAGAAATAGTCTACTAAGAATACATAACTCTCAAGACTTTTACACATTTAACAACCTAGGCAGAATTCATGAGCCATAAAATGAAAATAATTACACTTTGGGAGAATTCAGCACAGCTATTTCAGAAACACAGATAAAGAATGCAAAAACGACAATATTTGAAAGACTATAACATAATGGAACCACAGAATTAATAAGCTTCAACTAATAAATATATACAAAATCTTTCATCCAACAAATAAAGGATATACAGTCTTTTCTAGTACTTATTAAACTTGCATACACTTGTTTATTACAAGCCCACAAAAGAAGTCTCAACAAATTCCTGAGAATCAGTACTATTTAAGTGATATTCTCTGACGGAAATTAATATGCTAAATACTCATACATATAACTGAAATAAATAGAAACTCTTTGAGGTCCTCCATAGATAGTAAACTTGTAAAAAGGTCATGAGATCAAAATGCTGAGAACCCACTGATTTAGTCAAGTTTTCTGTCCCTTCTCCCTTGTCTTCCATGCCCCCACCCCATACAAAAATAAAAATCAAGGTTCAGTCAGTTTTAGTTTCCTTTTCAAAGATTGGTGGAACTAATAATTATAGTACTTGCCAAATGTATTAATTTTTATGGTGGTAAAACTGTCTTAATATCAAAACCTGACAAGGATTGTCAGGGTAAAAAAACAAAACAAAACATTTTAAGACAACTTACTTATGAATATATAGCTGCAAACTGCTCAAATAAAACATAGTAATTAAAATCTAGCATTGTATATAAGACATGCATGATATCAGGTAGAGTTTTTCCCACAATTGCAAGGATGACTAACATGAAAATTAATCTATGCATTAATATATTAAGGAAATATGCACGATCACCTAAAAAGATACAGAAAAAGCATTTGGTATAGTCCAACAATACACTTGTTAAAAATCTCTTATTAAACTAGCAATAAGAGGCAATTCCCTTCATCTGATACATGGTATATATCAATATCATAGTTGGTCTAAATTTAGAAGCAGCCAATTAGAATCAGAAACAATACATGCATGCCTGCTGTCACCTCCACTATTCTTTAATCTATTTGTAATCATACCCTATACAATAAGGCGGGAAAATGTTATTTAAAAGGAAAAAATACAATCTTTATAGATAAAATATAAGTCTATAATATAATCCAAGAAATTCCTAGTCAAATTTATAAATTAATGTAAATTAAGTTAGTCCTGGATAGAAGATCAGTACATAAAATTTAATAGTATTCACATATACCAGGAATAGCCAACTTCAAAAGATGAGGAAAACAATTCCATTAGCAATAGCAACCACATTGCAAAGTATCAAGAAATCAACCTAAATTATGTTTAAAAGAAATTTTTAAAGAAAATTTTCAGGTTCATTGAAAGGTTATAAGAAGAGATAAATAAATTGGGAGATTAGTTATGATTATTGATGGAGTGACTGGATTTCATCAATTTGTCAAGCTAATTTCACTTTCAGCTGATCTATAAATTCATTGTAATTCCAGTGGAAATTTTAACAGTGGTTTTGTTTTTTTCTTTACAGAACTTGACAAAGTAATTTTAAAGTTAGTATGGAGGATGGAAGTTCCAATAATAGCTGGCATAATTTGTATGGACAAAGAACAGGAAGAAGAGGGAAGTCCTACCATAACAAAACCATTTTTTTTTGGTAAAAATAAAGTGAATAGCATAGTGTGGTATTGGTGAAAGTACTAACAAGATCAACGTAATATTATATAGAAACTCAAAGCATATCCAAGCACCTGTGACAAATTACATAGAATTGAGATGGTGTTCGTATCACTGGGGAGGCAATAACTTAGTGAAATGACATTAGAAACTTTGGCTGGCTATCTATTGAAAATAAAATTAGGTCACTATTTAGCATAATATAAAAATGTTATAATTTTAGAACAAACAAAAAGACTCTGAAATTGTCAAAGACAACATAGGAAAATATTTTTATGACCTGAGGGTAGAAAGGTTTTGTTAAAGAAAACACAAAAAGCACATATTATAGAGGAAAACATTAATTTCACCAATTAAATATTAAAAATTATATGATAAGATATCATAAAGTTTAAGATTACAGACTGAAAATGATATCTGCAACATATCTAACAGAATGAGTTCAGCAATAAGAACATATAAAGAACACATATAATTCAACAACTAAAAGATGAACAACCCAAAAGAAAAGTGGGCACAGGAAACAAAAAGACCACTAGTCAAAATAAAATTCAGCCCTCAGTAGCAATCAGACAAATATCAAAGAAAAACAAAAATAGATAGATTTCCTGTTAAATTAATATAAGATGGTCAAAAGGGAAGCTTTCCTGTTAATTAATACAGTTAAAATCCATCATTTTCTATACCAGTGGTGAGCATACCAGAGAGTTTTATCTACTATGCATATAATTTTGTGCTGTGCATTGTTTTCTCCTAACATCAGGTGTAATTTTAATCAATAAGAATAGATTTCATAAAATGGACTATGCTTGGTTGATGACTGTGTGAGACCCTCTGAACATGGCTGCACCCTACTCCCTGGAACCTGTGTCTATGGCACCTTAATGGTTAAGAGGGATTCACAGATATGAATAAATTATGGATCTTGAGATGGGAAGGGATTATCCTACATTACCCAGGTGGACCCAATGTAATGAAAAAGGTTAATGACAAGATGGAGGTAGGAGGTTCAAGGACAGAGAGAAGGTGATGTGAGGATGGTAGTGAGGGGGGAGAGGCAATGTGATACATAAGCATGAGCTAAGAAATGAGGACAACCTCTAGAAGCTGGTAAAAGTCAGGAACTATTCTCCCCTGGAGCCTGCAGGAGAAAAGCAGCTCAACTGACAATTTGATTTTAGTCTCCTGAGACCGAGTTTGGACTTCTGACATTCGGGACTGTAAGATAATATATTTGTATTATTTTAAGCTACTCAATTTATGGTAACTTGTTACAGCAGCAATAGGGAACTAATACAATGAACTGTGTGGAGTATAGGATTTCTCTTCCACTATTCATTGTGAAATGATATCAGGAAATTCCTGATGTTCCTGAAATTCCTGATATTCCCTATGTGAGGTCTCCATCGAGTTTTCCTGACCCCAGCAGAAGATCTATCCCCCACTCTCCAGTCAGTAAACTCCTAGGTGAGAAGGATCAGGTTACCACTGGAAACAATTTCTCAGATGAAAGCAACTAAATGTATATTTCTTATTTACTGGTGACTCCTTCCCTTGAAAGTTTACTTCTGTTGGACTGTTTATATGATATACCGTCATGAAAATTAATAAAGATGAAAACCAATCATGGAAGTCAGGAGAGCTGTGGTCTTCTCATCGATAGGCAGGATATGCCATGATCAAAAGTAGTAGGGCAGCAACATTAAATATGAAAGAAAAGACCTACATTTGGTCACGTTTATGTTATCTTTAGACATGCTAATAAGATGCTGACATCTGGAAACCACTGTCATATTCACAGCTTCAGTACCCTGTGTTCCTCCAACCCTCGCTCTGTTCTGTGGGTGTTTAGAGAGAAGGGAGAGCTGCAGGTTTGGTTTCCAGTTTAGTGACAGCTTTCAGTTGGTCCTTGTGTAGATGTTGATCTGTGAGGTGATCAGAAGTGCCAAATGGCCTGAGAACAAATGGCTGTAATTTTTAGTGTCTTTGCTGGCAGATACTTTGTTCTTATAAGTTGCAGGAGCCAGGCCAGTTTGATATAGCTGACTTATTTTTACGTCTTTTTGTCTCCGTGTGGGTGGCTACCTATGTCTGTGGAAGGTGGTGCACATGTGTTCAGATACAGATGTTATGTAATCAAGTGGTGTGACAACATAGATCACATAGGAGGGACCAAAAAGATTGTCTAAAAGAGGACAATCTGCCCCCATCCCCAAGTGGCCCACAGATGGGAAAGGCTTTGAACCATAACTACCAAAGATGGGGTAAAAAAGAGAAAGAAAGATAATAGTAAAATACTGTATGTTATCAACCAATGTATACCTTGTGTTTTATTTAGGTATAGTGGGCATGCTAGATTGCTCTATAATTTTTGGAAGAATAGGCTTTTGGTAGGAATTTGGAAATTTGTAACTTGCCTAGTCTGATTCCAGACAATTGTAAATAATGTCCATTTAAAATATGGTACAACTTGGTGTCAGATGGGTAGTAGACTTGTTGGGGTTAGCACTTTGTGAGGGACGTAAATGTCTAATCATTACTTTGTTTTGTACATCTGAAACTAATAAAAAAAATATGGTACAAGAAAATGTGATTAAAAGTCCAGGTACAAGATCACAGTGTGAAAGAGAGAGTATTTGTAATTTATTTGAATCACCTGGCTTGTTTCTAAGCGTAGGTGGTCACTTGTTTTGCTTGTTTTCCTAAAGCGATCAGTGCCTGGGAGTTCAAAGATAAAGTGAGCCTGGGAGATGAAGGCAGTACTGAGAAAAAGAAAATGTTGTTTTGCTGTCATCCCCCTCAGGTGCAAAAGTGCCCCAACCCACCCGCTGTGGAGCTGGTTCCAGTATTCTGTGCTGCGCATAACATCTTCAGCTCTTGGTGAAACAAAGCATTCTTATTCTTAGCAGCCCATAGCTGTTTCATTCCTTTGTGTTTATCTTTCATGTATTTAATTTTGGTCGTCCTCACTATCACTTTTGCTAGGTAGATAAGACAACTGAGCCTTTAAAATGGGTTAAGAGATTTGCCCAAGGTCACAAATCTAGTAAAGGGCAGCTCACACTTTTATTTTTATTTTTTTGAGAAATGTCTGCAGAGGTTAGTTACACAGTATTTCCAAGAAATGATTAGAACTTGTATTTTATTAATTTGCATGAAATTTTCTGATAACAGAATTTATTATTTTAGATAATTTTCCTTTAGACATGTTTGGTGCATATTAACAATCTTAGTTCATATGAATTGTTAATATAATGATTGTATATTTGTTTGCATGAGAATTTGATATGCTTTTGTGTATTTTGTTATTGTAGTTGTGATTTTTAAGCCACAAGAAGTAGTTAGCACTCAATTTGGACTCCTTATTACCACTGGTTTTTGCTAAGCATCAGATAATAACCGAAAGATTAAAAACCTTACTTTAAAAATTCAAGCCTTTTATTACGCATTTTTCAGTACATGCATTTAACCATCACCGATATGTTCAAGTTACAGTGGGTGCTTGCTGTGTTTTGCTTTTATTGTTTTTCCCTGTGTATATAATTACACCGAGACCCAATATATTTTTAACAGTAACTTTTAAAAAGTTGTTGTGAAGGTGCGAAGAGCAGAATGACAGAGATTTGTAGCATGATAGCATTCATTTTAGTGTCCTTTTCATATGGCTCATAATAGTTGCCAAATTTAATCACAGCTAACCATCCCCAAGGAACGATTGGGTTTGAAACTATTTTAGACATGAAAGTTCCTTGACCTGAATGCTTGGCAGCCTGGAGTGGAGGAAAATGAGAGTTCTAGGGAGAAATAGTGTTGTCATATTTTTTAAATGAAAAAACAAAACAAAAACATATCCTCTGAAGCCAATAAGGAGTACATTCAGAAAGATTTTAAGCTCCAATGTGGGTGTATATGGTGGGGGGGCACTTTGTTGCTCATTTTTCTGCTGGGCAAGTGTGAAGACCATGGTTGGCCCATGGGAGCCTGGACGATTCATTAATTTCTTCTCACTTCATGCAAGGGAGCTTTCTCTCACACCTGAGGTGCTTACACTCTGACCCACTCTAGCCTTATCTAGGGCTGGTGGAGTCAACCTCAAAATAGCAAAAAAGAACAGATGTAGATATTTCCTCTGGTGGGTTATGTAGCCTCTCGCTTTTTTCTCATGTAAAAAGGCAGGCACATTAAAAAGATCATGTGCTTATATCCAAACAAAATTCCATTTGAATCCCAGACCTACCATTTAGTAGTTGTGTTAAACTGGAAAATCTACTTAATTGCTGTGAGCATCAGTTTTCTTATCTAGAAAATACAGTTGATAGTATCTGCCTTGCAGGATGGCTTGGGAATGAGAAATCATGACATAGTTTTTGGTACATGGAAAGCCTTCCATATATGGAAGCAGTTGGTATAGGTGATACTGTCTTTGACTTCTCCATTAAATTCTAGTCAGTCTGAATGGTGCATGTTTGTTTATGTGAGGTGGACTGACGAGGCTCTGACTTGCTTGAGAATACTGCTTCAAGAAGAAAAGCAGCAAGTCCAAGGTAGGATCGTTATGAGGAAACCAATCTGGTCTTTTTACCTTAGTGAGAGAACCAAAGTTTTTCTTTCTTTCTTTCTTTTTTTTTTTTTTTTTTTTTTAAATTGAGTTATAAGTTATGTAGAAGAAATTGCATAAATCTTACATGTGTAGCTCAGTTTACATTATATATATATACCTGTGTAATTACTACTACAATCAAAACATAGAAATATAGTCCCCTGAAAAGATCCCTCATGCCCTTTGCAGTCAACGTCCTCTGTCCATAGGTCATCACTATTCTGACTTTTATAACCATAGATTAATTTGGTCTGTTCTTGAACATCATATAAAGAGAATCATACAGTTGTCTTTTGGTGCTGGCTTCTTTTGCTTAACATAATGTTTGGGAAATTCACCCATGTGTCAGTATTCATTTTTTCCTCCTTTTAATAGATATTTGGGTTGTTTCCAGCTCTTGACTATTATGAAAAAGTCTATCAATAGTCTTTTTATGGACATATCCTTTCATTTCTCTTGATTTATACCTAGGATTGAAATTGCAGGGTCAAAAGGGAAGCATATGTTCAAAATTATTAGAAACTCCCAAACAGTTTTCCAAAGAGAATGTTCCAACTTCTTTTCCCACCAGCAGTGTAGGAGAGTTTTAGTGCCCTCCATCCTTCCTAAAATTTGCCTTGTCAGTCTTTTTAATTATAGCCACTTTTTGGATTTTGTAATGACATCTTATTGTGCATTTAATTGGCATCTCCCTGAGTACTCATGAAGTTGAATACATTTTCATATGTTTATTGGTCATTTGGATATCTTTGTGAGCCTATGGATAGAACCTAAGACTTGTTGACCCACTGGAGTTTTGGGGGGATCCTCCTGTGTTCAGGACTAGGAAAGTGCGTCCCTTAGAAGTAATCGATTTAAAAAAAAATCAAATCAGTATGAATATACTTTCATTTCCTAGATGAAAGCTAATTGGCTGTAAAGAACTATGGCTTCCTTAGAAAAATACACAGGGGTGTCCTTTAGCTGGTTCCCAAAAGATCCGGTAATAAGATGTTGCTACTGCTCACAGCCTGTTGGAACACAGACATCACTGGGGAGTGCTTTATTGTTAGCCTCTGTTTTGTGCCTGAGGCTGGATGGCTGCTTGCACAGAGCAGATATGATTAGGCATTTTAGAGGAAGACAGCTCAGAAGGGAGCTGTCTGACAGCTTCCCTTGTGTTGGTTGCACAACTGAGGTGTTCAGAGGCCCTCAGGGTGACATCCAGTGACAGGGGTGATTTAAGCAGAAAGTGTCTGGATGGCTATAATTTGGTGGCTGTTATTGAAAATGTACTTCAGGAAACAGAAAGTCATAAGCAGAAATGAACACATGGCTCATAGAACTGTAGGATTTTAAAGTTATTATAGAAGGGGCCCCAGAGAAAATCTCGCCTAAACATCTCATTTTGTGAATGAGAAGATCGAGGCTTAGTGAGATATGGGATTTTCTGAAGTTTTCAGTGATAGTTAATGGAGGAAGTAGACCTTGAATATTCTTTGTAAGAATTAGCTCAACTGGTGAGTAACATTAAATTCAACACAGGGAGATGGGGACACACACTTTGCCTCATTAAAAGGTGCTGATAATCAAAAGACTTCTATTCATACACAAGTCTAAACAGAATTCTCTGTATGCCCATGAACTCCTTCAGGTAGGAGTTTTCCTTTTTCCTCTTCTCTTTTACAGCACACGTAAAGCCTGGTAATAGGTGTGAGCTCTAATCCTAGGAAGGAAACTAAAGAAAGCAGGCAGCATCTCTTAGTCTTAGCAAGAACAATAGACGAAGAAGACATCGAATTATGGTTGAAGAAAGAGTTCAATGTCAGGCTGAAGAAGTTTGTCCCTAAATCTATAAAAGCCAAGAGACTTAATATAAATTTCAACATACTAAGTAAGACATTGCCTGCTGTGAGTAATGGAAATTTTAACAAAATTTGATCTTTTAAGATGTCATCCAAGAATAAGTCTGGAGGCAGGGACATTCCAGGACTGATTAACTTAGTGGATCAATGGCACTGACGAGATCCAAGACATATTCCATCCTTCCACATGAAATTCTCAGTGGATAACCTTGTCCTCTGTGGGGACAGGGAGACATGTTACCCAAATTCCCCTTCAAGAAAGGTCTTGCTATGAGGGGTGCAATCAATAGGTACCTTCCATGTGTCAATTCCTTCAGAAACATTATGCCTTAACTAAAGAGAGCTGCTTCAGGCCAGGCCTTTTCTTCAGATGGCGGAATCAAGTAGGGGTGTAAAGAAGCAGCCATTTCAGCCAAAAGCAGGGCAATTTCTATGGGTAATACTTGTCCAGAGCTCCCTGTGGGGTTGTTTGAAGCTTTGTTGGGCCTGCATCATAGTTAAACTTCTCCCTTGCACCAAACTTGTGTCTTTCCTCTTCCTTTCATAGGTGTTGATATCTAATAAATATATTGTACCCAAAGCTCTGTGTGTGTGTGTGTATGTGTGTGTGTGAGTGAGTGTGTGTGTGTGTGTGTGTGTATAAAGGTTTTTATATTTTTTAAATTATTTTCTTAGGATATATTCTCAGATGTAGAATTACTGGATTAAAGTTTATGTCATTTCAAAGGCTCTTTTTGTTTTAATAGCATTATTTAGATATAATTGATATAGGAAAAAATTACACGTATTAAATACATTTTGATGAATTAGATAAATGCATACACTCCTGATACCATCACCTCAATCAAGGTAATAAACTTATCCATCACCTTCAAAAGATTTCTGTGTCCCTTTGCTCTTTATGTATGTGTGTGTGTTTAGAGCACTTAACATGAGATTCACCCTCTCAACAAATTTTTAAATGCACAACACCATTTAACTACAGGTGTATATTGTATAGCAGATCTCTAGAACTTACTCATCTTGTGTAACTGTAAATTGATAACCATTCAACAATAACGCCCCACTTCTTGCTCCCCCATCCCCTGAAAATCTGTATTCCATTTTCTGTGAGTTTGACTATTTTATATATAGTGGAATCATGCAGTATTTGTCAATTTGTGACTTTTTTCGTGCAGCATAATGTCTTTCAGGTCCATCCATATTGTCACAAATGGTAGGATATTTCTAAGACTGAATAATATCCCAACCTCCATCTTAATGTCTGCTTCTGGCATATTCAACCCCACAGAGTCTAAAGCTGGCGTTCCTTCCCAAGATTGCTGTCCCAACTCCAGTTGGCATACACAGACAATTTAAAGGTAGAAAAGAGGATATATCTCTGTTGTGTCCCATTTGAAAAGTGAGGAAATTCCTCCTAGAACCACTTAGCAGATTTCCTTGTGTTTTTTTATGGCTGTAATTGTGTCACATGCCAGTGCCAAAACCAATGACCTGGGAGGGTGAATGACACCACCATGACTGACAGGACAGCCAAGATTCACTCCCTTGGGTTTGGGTTGTGGACCCACTTCCTCTTAAGAGCAAGACTGTGCTGAGGACAGTGAAGAAATTGGGACTTTGAATAAATTGGGAGTGGGTGGGAGGAGAATAGGGAATAAGGTTTACTGCATAATCAAAAGTGACTACCGCATCAGAAATCTCAGGGGCAGAAGTGGAGTGAGATCCATGAATGGCAAAGGGAGGAGCAGTTTTATGAAAATGACTAGTGACACAGCCAGAAAAGAATGGGCATAAAATATTTTTTCAATGAATACTTGTTAGATTAATGAGAACAAGTTTCCTGATTTATTGGTCCCTTTTGGATAATTGTGTGAATTCTGACTTTCTAAATCTTTCTTTCACTGTAAAACCACACATATGATATTCTCACGGACAGGTTTTAATAAAACCACTTCAAAATTTGTAGGTAAGGCAGATATCTATAGGAAGTTTTTTTCCTGTTGACCTGGCATTCATAAAAAACATTTGTAAGCAAGCACATGACTAACACAATTTTACATGAAAAAATAATCGTGACTATGCCAATTTAAAATAAAGCATTGGATTTTACTTTGTTTTAGAAAGAGATAAAACTCTGTTTTTCTCAGATAACATTAATGAAGACAAGTATGTCTATAAAACAGTAACCAAACTAAATAAATATTCATGGTTAAAATTAGGATATGTTGAATTTATAGATTTTTAACATAACTATTAATATGAGTGGTATTGTCAGTTTCACCTGCATCATTAATTTGTCTACTTTTGATTTGATATATAAAATTGTTCTGTCTTTATAGAGATATACTACCATTATTCTTCCTGAAAGGCAATGTGAATATACGTGCTCTAATCACCTTGACTTCATTTATTTCTGCCTTATTAGGTACTTATCTAGGATAAAATGAAACAAAAATCAAAAATGTAAAATCAAAACAAAAAAGCACAGTGATCATTTGTAAACATCCTACTCTGGTATGCCTTAGAGTTAGAGTTCTAACTAAGTTCTACCCCTAAGATGAACGAATATGACAGTCTGCAGATTATAGGCAGTTGTTGCTGGTAGCTGCTAGAACTATCCTTTCTCTGCCAGGTAAGAAAGCATATTAAGATGCAAGGGTGTGAAAGTGATTTATTCCAAGACTAATCTTGAATCAGTACTAACTTATAAACAGAACAATTTTCACAAATTTTATACATTGACTACTATTACAAACTTTAGTGATATTGTTCTCGATATTTATTTGGGGTTGAGAATTACAGTTGTAATTACAATGCAAAATAGTTTATTTAACTCTGGAGCACATACTGTTTTAACTTTTTTTTTTATATTGAGGTGAGATTCATGTGAGATAAAGTTAACCATTTTAAACTGCAAAATTTAGTGGCATTAGTGAATTCACAATGTTATGAAACTACCGTATATATTATGTTCTGAATCATTTTCATCACCACAAAATTTTGGTGTGTTTTTGATCCTGTATGCTAAATTTTACATAAATCTTGTATTAGATAAAGGAGGCAGAGTATGGAGAGACCATTTAGGAATGTCACTTCAGTAGACAGCGAGTACATCCATCTTCCAGGAAAGCAGAGGGGTTGAAGAAAGGCCACTCCATTACTCCACTTGTTTGGCAAATTGATAAGCACTATTAATTATATGATCATGCACACTGAGTGTTCAGACAACTGAACTGAATATGTCTCAGTACGTACACACTCACACACACACGCGTGCCTTCAGAAGTGTCTACTGTGGCTGAAATGTGGAGATATTAGTTCTGATTATAGGGGTAACAAGTAGCAAGATGGATGGAAATTCATTTGCAGTCCTGAAATAAAAGACTATTTTATTCTGTTGTGCTGTGGCCTTACAAAAATGGCTTATCTATAGGTTAAGTTGCCAACCATTGATCCAAAATGACTATTCAGGTATCTCAATCTCATCAACCACTTGTCAATGGATTCAGCTTTTGAAGTGTTACGATGGTGATTGTTGAAAAACAACAGAGGGAACTGTCATGTCATAGCTGTGCATCTCTTATTTTCTGGCAGATATTTCCATCAATGGGTTAGTACTATTGTGAGTAAATTGCAGATGTGCAGTGGGGTAAAAACTCTCAGTGTTTTTCTATTTACATTGCATTTTTATTCATATACAGTACAAATTTATTTTGAAGTCCTGAACTCCATTAAGTTCAAATGCACTCCTTCTTGTGTTATATTTACTTTAAAACCTTTGTAGTGTTGTACATTTCCTAAGAGGTTAACAAATACTCTTTGTGAAGAATGAAAGAAAAGTATTTTTGGTTGGAAATCTCCACAGATTTTAGGGGGAATTAGTTTGTAGGATATATTTTTCTATTCTTTTACTTTTCACTTCTCTGCATTCTTAAATTTAAAATATTTGTCTTATAACCAGCATATATTTGGGTTTGGGTGATCGCCAATACTGTGGACATTCCAGAGATAAAAAGGTACATTTCCTAGTATTTCAATCAGCACAAAGATACAATAAATCTTTATCTGTATACACCTAATAATATAGCTTCAGTATACAAAGGAAACAATGACAGAACTGCGAGGTTAAATAGACAACTTTACAATTATAATGGTATTTTTAATGCACATCTTTCAGTAGCTGATAAAATAAGCAGATACAAATACCAAGAAAAACGTAAACAATTTGAACAGTACAAGCAACTGATATACAGAGAAAACTACACCTAACAGTTGCAGAACACATTCTTTTCAAGTACACATTAGAACATTTATAAATGTTGACTATGGATTTAGACAGAGAGCAAGTCACAACACTTTTCTAAAAAAATATATAGCATCTGCATTATTATTCTTTGATAATTGTGAAAATGAGCTAAAAGTCAAAACCAATATGACAGTGGAATATTTGCAAATAGTGAACAATGAATTTCTAAATAACCCGTAAGTGAAAGAGGAAGACCAAATGGAAATTAGAAAATATTTTGAAATAAATTATAATGAATATGACATAAAAGCATGTGAGATAAAAATAAATCATAAATGTATATATTAGAAAAGAAGACATGCTGAACACCAACGTTCAAAAGTTAGCAAAAGAACAGCAATTTAAATAAAAAGAAAAAATATAAAAGCGATGACCAGAAATATGTAAAAATAAATCGGACAAAATGTGTAAGAAATATACATACAAGCTCTAAGATCATAACTGTAAAAATATAGAAGGTAAGTAAGTTGAAGAATATACCTATTCATGATTTGGAACACTCAATATATGTTGTAAAGATACCCATTCTTCTCTAAAAGATCTAGAGATAAAATGTAATTTCCATCAAAATTAATGGAATTTTTAATATAAATTAAATTTGATTCTAATATTTGTTGGTAAATTCAAAGGGCCAACTTATTCAAGATATTCTTAAAGGAAAAGAACTATGTTATGTGATTTTTTTTCTACTGACCATCAGGTCTTATTACAAAACTACAGTAATTAAGATTATCCTGTTGGCACAGGATTATCTATCTATCTATCTATCTATCTATCTATCTATCTATCTATCTATCTATCTATCTATCTATCTCAAAGGGATTAGAAAGTCCAGAATCAGATATTCACAATCATGGACAATTTATTTATAGAAAAAATGTCACTTTAGCACATCAGGAGAGTTGTCTTTACAATCAATGCATATCCATATGAAAAAATGGATACTGACTTCTAACATCATGTACAAATATCCATTGCAGTGTATTATAAATTTAAATGTGAAAAATTACACAGAAAAGTTTGTAGGAAAAAAAAGCCATGGAATAGAAAAAATTCTCTTAAATAGGAAACAAAAACTACTAGTTAAAGGTAATACTGATAAGTTGGACTATACTTAAGTTGGACTATATTAAAATATTACAACTAAAAAAACTGATATTTTTAAGAGGATAAGTAGGCAAGCAACAGATAGAAGAATATATCCTAGATACACATGAATTACAATGTACTTCTATCCAGAATATGTAAATCATTTTTACAAATCAATAAGAAAAAGACAGCTCAATAGAATAATGGTCAAGAGTTTTGAGCAAACACTTCACAAAAGGGTATAACCAAAGAGTTTATCCATCTTATGTCCAACAAATATAAGATGTTCACTTAAAGCCAAACAAGATACCACTAAACACTTGCCAAAATGGAGAAAAAATTTTACAGTATTACATATTGACAGGAATGTGATGTAACTGGAATTCATATACATTACTTGTTGGTATAAAAATTGGCATTACTATTTTGGAAAAACCATTTGGCAGTATCTTCTAAAGCTTGACATAGACCTATCCTATGACCCATCAATTCCACTCTTATATGTATACCCAAGAGAAATGTACGTATGTGTTCACCACAGGACAATATGAGAATGTTCTTTGTAGCATTATTCATAATAGTTAATTGCTACAGGGAAGAACTTCATTGAATTTTACTTACATAATTTTGAGCAAGATAATCCACGTCCAACAGTATAGTATGTACGATTCCATTCATATAAAATTTGAAAACAGTCAGAAACATTCTGTGATATCTGAAGTCAGGATCGTCGTTGCCATGGTGAAGGAATGGGTAGTAAGGAGTGAGGATGCACCCAAGGAGTGCTTCTGGGTAGTAGTAGTGGTCCATTTCTTGAACTTTGTGGTGATTACATGGGTACCTTCATTCTATGGAAGTCCTTTACCTATGTTTTTGAATAATGCAATTTCCTTTTTGTATGCTATGTTTCAATAAAAGATTATTTTAAAATATGATTAATTGATGTTAACATTCATTAAAAATGTGTGCCTGGTAGACGGATAGGTATATGTTTTATTATTCTCTGTAGTTTCTTTCTAAAATAATTTTTAACTTAAAAATAAGAAGAGTAACATAAAATCATTAATAAGCAATCATTCTTTTGAAAGGTTTGAGACTTAAAGTGCAGATAATGTTTTCCTAGGTGTCAGTGATCAATAGATTTACTAAGTCAGTGAGTTAATTTAATAGTTTCAATAGTTTAACCTAATCCTCCATCTTTCTGTCCTTCTCACTGCCTCTCTTATCTGATGAAAATATTCATCACATCATTTTTGAGTCTCTCTCTCTCTCTTTATATATTTATATATAGAGAGATTTTATATATATGTAAAGATTTTATATATATAAATATAAAGATTTTATATATATACATATATACATATGTATGTATATATGTGTATATATATGTATATATATAAAATATTTATATATATAAAATCTTTCTTCCCTGTAAAGTGATAATCTTTGTAATGTGTTTATGCTCAGGACTTTCTGTGAAAGATATTATTCTCAGAGCTAAAGAAGAGTCAAAGCTTCTTACTCCTGCCCTCTCTTCCAGAGAGCTATCTATTAATGAGGTAAGAATTGAAGGGATAATGTCAGTCCACAGGAAAATAACATTTATTGCTTTTTATTAAGCTCATAAAGGACATATTTTTATTATATAAAAAATAATCATCTATATTTTCAGGTAGTCTATTATTTTTTATCACATGCTGATTTTTAAAGTCAATATAAATATCCAATTATAAAACACAGGGCTACCTATAAATAGTTTTATAACTTGCTTTTTTTCACTTAACATAGCATGAACTTTTTTATATAATTAAGTTATATATGATGATATTCCTTAACCTAATGTTTTACGATCTTTAGAAATATGATAAGTATATAGACTATAAAGGGCACATCATCCTTATGTTGCAACTATTTACCCAGCACTCATGAGTGTTTGCTTGCTTGGGTGGAAATGTAGAGTGTTTATTATTAAACTTTGTTTTTCTTTCTTTTTTTTCAATTGGGGAATCTTGGGGAACAGTGTGTTTTTCCACGGCCCATCAACTCCAAGTCAAGTCGTCCTTCAATCTAGTTGTGGAGGGCATAGCTCAGCTCCAAGGCCAATCGCCATTTTCAATCTTTAGTTGTAGGGGCACGGCCCACTATCCCATGCGGGAATTGAACTGGCAACTTTGTTGTTAAGAACTTATGCTCTACAAATAAGAAACAAAAACTCATAGACACAGACAATAGTTTAGTGGTTACCAGAGGGTAAGGGGGAGGGGCCTCGTAGATGAGGGTAAAGGGGATCAAATATATGGTGATGGAAGGAGAACTGACTCTGGGTGGTGAACACAGTGGGATTTATAGATGATGTAATACAGAATTGTATACCCAAATCTATGTAACTTTACTAACAATTGTCACCCCAATAAACTTTAATTAAAGAAAAAAAAGAACTCACACTCTAACCAACTGAGCCATCTTGCCACCCCAAACTCAGTATTTTTATTTTCCTTGTAAAATACACCCAGCAAAACATGGATCTCTGCTCCATTTCAACTAAAAATGCCCTGTAACCTCTGAAACAGGGAGTGAACCTATTGAGTCCAGAGGGACCAGTGCTTTCTCTGAGAATCTGTCTGACTTGCCAGGGTTGCTGCCCCATTTCTGTTTCCTAAGTTACCTTTTACCCTCCTGTCTACTGAACTCAGAATGGTCTTTCTTTTCCCCTTTAACTCTTCAGCACATAAAAGTATGATCAGATTTACTTATATGGACTTGGGAAAACTAGGCTCTCTTTTATCCAAACTGTACCATGGGAATAAACAGTATCCAGAGTCATTCTTTGGCTGTCTTTTGCTTAGCTGCTTCTCTATTTACAATTTCAGTTTAATTTTAGAAGTCTTTAGAAATGCTGATTACATTCTTTATACTTAGCCTGACAGACGAATGGATAAACTGGTTTATTAATACCACATTATTTTACAGTTATAATAAACACGTTTAAATTGTAATTTAAAGCAAGTTTGTGAGTCAACCCAAAGATCTAATATGCTGCTTTAAAGTATGTCATCAGCTTCAAATTAAGCAATAATTTGGCAGCTCCCACTGGTACATGTACAAATAGCTAGTTAGAAGACTGTAAGCAAGAAAGTTCTTTTGTGATTCAGCCACACAGAAAATTATCTATGGGTCTATACTCTCAACTTACTTGATTTTTCTTGAGAGATTGAGTCCATAGCTACTCTAACTGGAAATAATCAGAAAAATACATATAACAAAATTTCTGACCCAACGTGGAATCTGTGACAAATCACTAGAATATATGGAGTTTACCTATTAAATATTATAGACTATATTCTAGTTTATGAAGATCTTTGTAAGAAATGACACATTTTTGTAAGAAGTTAGAAATTCAAAATAATCTATAATGCCACTGTTCCTTTTTGGAAAGGATGAGATGTCTAAGTGAATTCCGGCAGTTGGTGTTAGGCACTTGAAAGCTTCGTGTTATCTATAAAGTGCTTTATTGTTAGTGCCCTGATGTAGCTGGTAATATTTAGTCTAATTGGATTGAAATAGCTTATTATAGAACATTTTAATTTGAGGTTATTTTTTCAGCCTCAGTGATATCTTGAGTTATTGAGAAGTTTTCCTAAGAATCTTTGCTAAAAGATAAACATTATCATCTGAATAGTTGTATCTGATCATTATGTCTATGATGGGATAGATAAATCTAGTAACTTTATTAATAATATGATCCTAATTTTTTGTAAGTATATAGACATCAGAGAGATCTGGTTCATCTGTCATAAGATGTTTTGTTAGTCCTGTGTTGTTGGGTGAAGGGAAACGTTGCTAGGATATATATCCACCTCTACTTGTACAAGAAATCTCAATACCCTTGATCCTGCCCCATTGAGGCAAAAAAAGGGGGGACTGCTGAAAAACTTTGTATAATTGGGGCAGGATCACGGTGTTCCCCAGCTTACAATTGTCATTCACAAGGAGAAGTGAGTGATTTCTATCTATAACTATCTGTCTGTCTCTATCTATCTATCTATCTATCTATCTATCTATCTATCTATCTATCTATCTATCTATCTATCTATCATCTATCTATCTATCATCTATCTATTGATCTATCATCCATCCATCCATCCATCCATCCATCCATCCATCCATCCATCCATCCATTCATCCATCCATCTATTTTCTCTCTTACATGGAGTCTCACTATGCGACAATTACTGCTCTAAGTCCTTTGAAATATTAACTCATGATGAGGAAGGGGCATTTATAATAGGGTAAACTCTGTTTTGTATTTATGGCTTTGAAAAAAGACTAATGGTAACATCATAAAACTAAACAAAACAAAACCTAGCTATAGTCACAACATCATGAGTTATGAAAGTCAGGCAGATATGGCAGTTCAGATCTGAGTAGAGAGTCCCTCCAACCAATCTTGAAATAGATGGGAGATCTAGCTTTCTGCTATGACACATTATGACAGCATAACACATCATTTGTATCTGTCAAAGGACTAAACAGCCTCTGGGAATTAGCTGATCAGGAACAACTAGGAAAGTCAGAAAAATGAATGAAACCCAAATTTTGCTACTTTGCTTTATTCATCAAAGCATCTTATAGGTATGATGAAATTCACTGGATGTTTTGGAAAATTCCTCTGTATTCAACAGAAGACAACTGACTATCCAGTCTTCACTTTTTAAAACAGAGCTCTGTGGGTCCAAATTCCAGTTGGAATCAGTGATTAATTTATTGTCCCCACCTTTTTTCTCTCCATTCCTCTAATGTGGTTTTATTTTCCCTTCTTAATGATCTCTCTTGATTGTCACCTCACAAGATACTGGAAGGGATGTATCCTCTTAAACATTATGAAATAGGGTGGGAATTATTTCACTTCAATGACCAGTGATCATCTCAGAGACTAAAATGATGCCAGGGTCTCTAGGCAGGACGTGGAGTTATCATAGGGACATCAGCTGGGAAACCACTGGGATTAGGAACAACAGTCTCATTAACAGGTGATGATAATAGTCATGACCACCAATATTGTTTTTCTGTATTTTGATGAGATTTTTTTTATGAGTAGCAGTAAAAAGCTAAACAACAATAACTTTAATAAACAACAACTTCTTTATAATAGATAAGTTATTTAAAACATAAGAATTACAAAAGGAAGAAAGAGTCCACAAAAGTAGAATCATCTTATGTACCTATAGACTAACAGGGAATTTTTAGAACAGGGCTGTCTAATCGGACTTTCTGTGATGATGGAAATATTCTATTAGCTCTACTAATGTCATAGCCACGGGCCACTTATGGCCACTGAGCACTTGACATGTGGCTAACGGGATCAAAAAATTGAATTTTTAATTTTATTTAATATAAATTAATTTAAATGTAAATATAAATGCCACATATGCGAAGTAGTTACTGTGTTAGGACAGTTCTACTAATTCCTTGTCTGAAATTTTAAATCAGAATTAATTCTGTATGATGATAAGAAAATATGACACTGAAGAAACATTTTATATATTTTATATTATACACTATAAATCATCATATTTTAAATATCATATACAACCTATAAGAACTATAAGAAGGAAATGTTTGGTTAAATATGTGCAATTCCAAAATTACATTTGACACTGTGCTTTAGTATTTCAAATATTTTCCCAGTGACATTGTGCATTTTAATTTTAAAAATTATGATTTTTGTTAAAAACATGATAAAATATGACTATGGCAATATTGAAACACTTTTAATTTGAAGTTTTATTTATTTACTGCAAAAAGAGCTATTTGAAAAGTTTCATTGGGATACAACTTACCTACCAGAAAGTTCACCTATTTTAGTGTACAGTTCAGTGTTTTCAGTATATTTGTAGAGTTGTGCAACCATCACCATAATCTAACTTTAGAGCATTTTTCATCATCTGCAAAAGACACCTTGTTCTCAATAGCTGTCACTTCCTAGTTCCTCCCCAGCCCCTGGCAACTCCTTTTTATTTCTGTACATTTGCTAATTCTACATATTTGATATGAATGGGATTATACATTTGTAGTAATTTGTCACTTCTACTAAGAAACTAATTTCTTCATCCAAAAAACCCATTTTCTTACCTGAAGCAAAGTAAGTAAATATAGTTTAAATTCATACATTTCACTTATAGGAATGTCTTTGAGAAGAGAAAAAAAAAATCCAATAAATGTTAATAAAGAAGTGTAATAATTAACAAAACATTTATGAAACCTGTAGCTAGCAACACAACCCATGAAGTACTTATTCTTCCTTTTACCCAAAAGTCACTCTGAAAGGTGCAGGGTATATAATGTGCCACTATGTAATTCTCCATGTTAAATAATTAGCTTTGTCCTTACATCTGGGATGATAGTTTCCAATTCTCTAGTGATGCCCAAAATCCATTGTTTCTCATATCCAATAAGTTGACTTCTTAAAAACATATTTTACAAATAGAACTAAATATCATCAAATGTTTGTCTAGAGAGTTTATGTCTAAAAGGGCTATCTGTCAGTGGCAGCAAAACAACTAGCTGGAAAATTAAGCATTCTGCTATTTGGCGCTGTATTATCCTAAAAGAGAGACTGGTTAACTTGCTTATGCTTTTAAAAAAGTACTGAAAACAACTCAACAAATGAGTTGTTCGTGTGCCTAAAGTTACTTAATTGTGTTAACAACACTATATAAATTGGGTGAAAAACTGCTTATTCCCATAACTGACACCATAAAGAAAGAAAAGGCTAAAGAGTTTAGAATTTCTTGAAAAGCTACTTAACTCAATATTGAAAAACAAACAAAAAAACCCAAACATTTTTAAGGATCCAGACTTATGGAGGCAAAAGAAAATCTCTACTTTCAACACCAATGGAATACAGCAGGAACTATTTCTGGCTTGAGGGTGTTTTTAGATTTTTGGAATATTAGATGTTAGATTTTATCCATAATCCTTCAATTATTTGGCCTCTAACCCTGTTATGTGGACAGATGTGACCAGCATACAAAAGACGCCTCTGTTTTAGGGGTAGAACAAAGCAAGGAGTAATACCTATTATGGGCTGTGCATCCATGGGGGAACAAGCATGCTGATTTCAGGACGGATAGGCTTTTTTCTCCCATTTCAGAAACTTAGTATTTCTCAGACTTGTGTGTGATAAGTGTTACTCTACTTTTTACTTCTTCTTTCACTTCCTTTGTCCCCTAACTGTAAAGAAAATATCTGGCAGATAATTTACAGATTTATTCTTCAAACTACATATGCTCAAGATGACATGTGACTTAAGCCTTTCTGAGTCCCTTTGATTGCTTATGTTTTCATTCTACGACAATGTACTGAGTTTCACAATGATTGCAAATAGAAGGAGATTTCGTCAAACAGATGAGAGTAATGCTGGGTAGTTTGACACTGAGGGAAACAGACACAAAATGTTTCTAGCTCTTGGAACCATATACCCTTGATCTGAGAGGAGGGACTTCAGGTGTTTTTACGAGAAACCTGGTGCTCTCTCAGGAGCAGTGGCCACTGTGCCTCCTGAGGCCCTATCATAGTCTGATGTGGAAGCCACATTTTTTTTTTTTTTAAACTCTGTGAATATTCTCATCTCCCTGTGGCCCAGGGTGCGTTTCAGCTGAATTTCTTGAAAGCAAGAGTTCAGCGTCTCTTCATCTCTTACTACAGGTTGGGGAGCCCGCATTAGTATCCTGACAGGCACTAGAGATAAAACAAGATACTCTCAATGCTCTGAAGGTAACTATGGCCTAGTGGTAGGAGATTCCAGGGAAATAATCACAGCATGGCATTATATGTAGTAATAGAGAAAGTATGGATTCTGAAGGCAGCCTAGTAAAGAATGCTACTAACTCAGCTTTAGGAGAGTGAAAGGCATAATCCAATAGGTGACGTTTGCCCTGGATATTGAAAGATGAGTAGGAATTTTCCAGGTAACAAGGAGCAAAAAGGGAATAGAGTTGCTGAAACAAAGCCTTGAGAGAAAGACGTGCACTTAGGCAACAACAACAAAAAAAAGCAAAAACAACTTTCCATTTTCATACTCCTTGGCTCTATTCGACCTGGAAAAGTGAGTAAGAGCCCTCTTTAGGTTCCTATTTCCTTTTATGCTATTCTGTAAATTGATGTGTGTGTGGTGCCAAATGGAGTCTGTGCTCAACATTTCCTAATCCATTAATCTTCAGGTGTTTTTCACATTTTCCATTTGAGTGACTACAGTAGACCCACCGACCTCTCAAAAGGTTGGTAAGCCAAAGAGAAAACAGAAGCAGACTCCCTGAATGGTGAGTTATTTATAGAAAAGTTCAGTTCAGTTAGAGTAATTATTCAGGGAAATTGGGGAAGTATGGACTGAATGCCCATCATTTATTCGTTTAGAATAAAACCAAGTATAATCTATAGGTAATGACTAGAGATAACGTTTTAAAGTAAAACCTTTTGCCCTCGTGATGCGAACCTCTGACACCAGGGCCTGCAGTGTGCTGAATCACTCAATTTGTGTGGCTCAATGCCCACACTCAATTTTTATCGTTCGGTGTCCTCTAAAGCATATTCTCTACGAGACACAGTTTGTTCTGGCAGAACTTTACCTTATTGAATTTTGCTTGATTTGCTCTTCCTTTTGGGTCTGATTAAAGTTTCCTACTCTTTTCAGCTCCTATTTCTTTTGCTTCAAGAGAAGAGCTTGCTTAGTTAGCTCAGTTTGATTTCCCCTGTGGGGTTTTCCACAGTGTTTCTTTTTTGTCGACGCCCTTGCAGATAGAAATATGACCTCTTGAGTGGATAACAGGAGCACTTCTTAACTAACTAATGGTACTAAACTCTTATACAGCCTTACTATTTGCCAGACACTGTTCTAAGTGCTTTTCATGAATTAACTCAGTCATCTTTATGAAAACTAAGGATGTAAGTATTATCATTACTCCCATATTGTAGCTAAAGAAAGGGAAGCACAGAGAGAATAAGGAGCTTGCCAAAGCTCACAGTTAGATAGTTCTGGTTCCATTCCAGTTGTCTGTGCTTCCAACAACTATACACTACAGCCTATTATTAAAAGCCAGGGACTTTATATGAATTGGCAGTTTTATTGTTCACATGTGCAGTGGAAGGTGGGTACTCTAACCTTAATTTACATATGAGAAAGCTAATTTTCATAAAGTTTGTCTAACTAGCCCAAGTTACAGGCAACTCATAATTGGCTGAGATGTGTTTCAATTGCTAGTACCTCTGACATGAAATCCCTTGCTCCTAACTACTGCATTGAGCATCATTTTTTTTTTTTTTCAACACTGAGATTCAGAGTTCAGACCTCACCCCATTCCATGAGTGATTTTATCCTGCCTCATCAATTTGTAGAAGTATACTTTGATGATTCCCAGCTCTGATGTCTTCCTGGTTTCACATGAATTTATTGGTGGAGTACGGGTACCTGAGGAGGGGGACATATCAGGAAGCACTTTCTGTAAAGACCCAGCTAGTAAATATTTTAAGGTTTATGACTCATGGGGTATGACTCCAATGGTGAGAGCAACTTGAGGGCAGAAATTGGATCTTAGTGACCCGGATAACATCTGGCAAATATATTCTCACAATTTCTTTGTTAGATGAATTAGTGAATGATATAAAACATTATCCTTGAAAGGATGAGGTTGGAAATCCTGATTATAGAAACTTTTTCCTGACATACTCTAATACCCATTAACTGCTCAGTGCAAAGGGATATGTTTTTCTCAAAAGCCTGAAATCTCGGAATGAAATGGTTTCTCTCTCCTTACTCCTAAATACAATACTTTGAAAAGATTATATAAAAACACTATTTATTTTTATGTCCATAGTTAATTATTATAGTATTTGGAGCCAGACAAAGCTGGGATCAAATAGTAACAATGTCCTTTAATAGTTTTATGACAATATGCATATCATTTAAGCTCTTAGCCTGTTATAAAAGATGATGCAAATGTGTTGCAGCCTATGTAAAAGATACATTGTCATAAATCATATAAAAGATCATAACATTTTAAAGATTAAAGACCATAAATTCAAAATAATGTAGTATTGTATACTACTAGTTGCTTAATAAAGGGTAGCTATTATTATTGTTGTTCTTCTGGTGTTTAATTAGCATTATTATCCATCACCTAGGTACAATAAATCAGAAACACTGAACCAGAACAGTGGCTGTAGTCATGAAGTTACTGTTCAAGTGGTTACTTTGAATTGAATATCTAACGTTGGGATGGTCAGTATTGACTCCTGCCACAGGCAGGCTGCCAGCACTCTGTTGAAGAAAAGCCAGTTCAGATCATCAATCAAAGGCGCTTACTGATTCAGGTGCTATGCTAGCAACTAGGGCAAAGGAAGAGGCAGCCTCTGCTCTGAGGAACATAGTGTCTAGTTAACAAGACAATATACCCAAAGGGATAGGAACACTGTAAATTCTACTCCAGTTGCTCGGGCAAATGCATGTGGCCTAGCATTTCAGAGGACAAAAATAACCCATCTAGTAATAGGATCTTCAAAGGCTCCCTTTCCTTCTGTTACTAGAAAACATTTTTTTTTAATAATAAACAGAAGGATGCCCAGTGGTCCTGAAGAATATACTTCTCTCTGTTCCCAATGCCTAGCGCAGTGCCTGACATATATTGCATGTTCAATAAAATATATTGAATAGATAAATGAATGAATAAAAAATGTTCAGCACAGAACATGAAAGGGATATGGGACTGCAGTAGCAGTGACTGTTTCCTTCCCTTTCTATGACATATTTAATTTCATTATGCACAACTAATTCATGGACAAAGGAAAATAACCACATCGGCAACACCCTTATCACAGCATAAAGCCCAAGAGAATATTGATGGACGGATAAATAGGTTATCTTACCAAATCTTACCAGGAGCATAACAATAGCTGAAATAAATATCTTGTTAGAGCCATTAAGTCTTACTTGGCCCAAAGTTTCATTTGGAAGTAACATTATTTCTTTTGTGCCCTAATCCTAAAGGCTTATTCTGTACAACTGAATGCTGCTGAAATTTTAATGTACAGAAGTGTCATTTGGGGATATTTTTATTATTTATTTTAATTTTATTTTTTATAGTTTTTGTTTTAAAATTTAAATTATAGTTGACATTCAATATTATATTTCAGTTGTGCAGCATGGTGGTTAGATATTTGTATAACTGATGAAGTTATCTCTCTGATAAGTCTAGTACACACCTGATAGCATACAGTTATTATAATACTACTGTATTCCCTATGCTGTACTTTAGATCCACTTTGGGATCTTTTTAAAAGGCAAAGTCTGATTCTGGATGTCTAGGGTGGTCCCCAAAATTCTGCATTTCTTATAAGCTTCCAGATGATGTCGATCCTGCTGCTTCATGGGCTACATTTTGACATCAAGAGCTTGGCCGTTATCCAACATATTTCAGGATCTTCTCTCCTCAAAATTCACTGCTAACATCCCTATCCTCATATCTACTAATTTCAGACAGAACCAAAGTAGACTGAAGTTCATGTACGTGTTGCAATATATTAATTTTTTATGAAGTCTACAATCTATGGAGCTCTGGGTTTTGTTTTTTCTTTTCTTTTTTTCTTTTTGAAAGCACTACAAAAGGAATGCAACCCTCAGGGATTTCTGTATTTGAGAAGGGCTTTGTGCCCTCCCCTATGATATTATATGTGCACAGGGTTTGACCATATCAATATCATAATTACTCATGACACATCATAATCCTTAAGGGAGCGAAGACTGATTTGCTTGAAAACAATAGGGAGTCTCAGAATTCTTATCAGACTGTACACAGCCAACTTAGCCACAAAGAGGTCAAATGTAATCCTGTAATATTTTCATATCACATTAAGGATGAATGGTACATAATAAAATAAATGAGTGTTACCGTATAAAGATGTGGTCATTAAGTCAGGTCTGAGTCCATGTGCATTTATAATGCAATTTTCATAGAATTTCATTACATAAATAGTTCTATAGCTTTAAGCTTGCAGATTTTTCTCCTAGTGAGTCTTAGAGTACATGTGGTTTTTAATACATTAGCAATTCACAAAAATGTACTTGCATTTTTAACCAAAATAAATTTTATGTTTCATTTCTCCCAGTGTTATTTCAATATTTCACTTGGTGTTTACCTAATCATTGCAGATATGCTGTGTCATTATTTTGGCCATTTTCTCACTTGACAATGTGCTGATTATTTTTTAGAGAATAATTCTAATGCATAATGCCAAGCATTTTTTAGTGTTTGAAATAGCTAGCAATGTAAAGCACTGAAACACTATTTAACCACATAGTCAAGATGGTTTGAAGAGGATAAGTATGGATTTTTG
Source organism: Rhinolophus sinicus (assembly GCF_036562045.2). Taxonomy (NCBI): domain Eukaryota; kingdom Metazoa; phylum Chordata; class Mammalia; order Chiroptera; family Rhinolophidae; genus Rhinolophus; species Rhinolophus sinicus. Next base: position 25,245,841 of record NC_133759.1, read on the forward strand.
TGTATGTGTACCATAGGTTATTTTGTTGTCTAACAATAATGTGTTCTTTTCAAACAAGGTTTTTAACAAAGAATTTGTTGACAGATTTGACTAGAAAGACAATTAGCCTTAGAAAAAGATCCAAAACTTTGGCTTCTTTCAAACCCAGAAGATCTCAGGTCACTAATTGCCCAAGGAAAAGACAAAATCTGTTGTTAAAAACTGCCAAGTAAAACTTTGAACTTTAGTTTAAAGAAACTGGAAAAGAAAAGAATCCATGATAATAAGGTCTTTTTTCTCTATTTCTCAGATGTTACTAGGTCTGATCCTGGAAATGTTTCAGGTTGCCTTACATCAGAAATGAGAGATGGATAAAGAAAAAGAGGGAAACTCATACTATATGACATTAAAACCTCCAATGTTTATAAAGATTTATTAGGGCACTGCAAAAAAAAAAAAAAAAAAAATGCCCCCAGCTTTCTGAGACAAAACGGCAACAAGCAAGTGACAGATGAGCTGGTGGAGGAGGGGGGTAGTATTTATACTGCAGGTCATACTTTGCCAACAAGTACAATAATTTTTTATTAAATTTGCATTATACAGGCTGAGTTAGGATATGCTGCAGAAACCATCTCTTCCCCTTCTCTCTCTCCTCCCTAAAAGGGGCTTAGACAGCACACAACGTTCAGTGGGTATTTGAGCCCCTCTCCAGGGAAATTCTAGTGAAGTATTTCAGGCTGATTTTCTCCCATGGCTCCGGCAAACACTACATACCTACAGGTTGATGAGGGCAGACAGGACATGGAGATCCTCTCATTAGCTCTGAATGTTTTCAACTGGAAGTTACAAAATCATTTCTACCCACACTTTTTTAGTTGAAGCAAATCGTATAGCACATCTACCTCAGGGCAGTTAAGCCCCTTTTATACCAGGAAGTAATATCTACCACAAAGTTCTCTGTATTCATGTAAATATTCATTCATTCGTTCATTCATTCATTCGTCCTTCTGTATACCACTTTACTGGTTAGACCTTTTTTAACCTCTCACCCTAGACCATTGTGTTAGCGTCATCCATAGACATTTTCTTCTTTACCACTTCCTAACCCTTGTCTGTCTTTCACATAGTCACAAAATAAGTTTCCCTAAACCAAAGAGGTTCCCATTTCACCTCTGCCCCAAATCATCTGTTATTTCCCTACTGGCACATTTTCTAATGGATCATGACACTGAAGGGTTAAATGTGGTTTAGAGCACGTAGAGATTCTACATAGTTGGGATCACCACTAGAGCAGCAGACATCCTTAATCAACCTCATCACTTTCGCTGAGGAAATATTGGAGAAAAAGGCCCAGGAACAAGCTTAACCTATGCCTGACCTGAGAGAGTGTAATGATAAGGCAGAATGCGTCATTTATCCAGACAAGTGGTTGGCATAGCCAAGGCCCAACAAGAGAGAGATGGACCTCATTTCAGTTCAACACTGGACATAAGCATTTAGGAGCATTAACAGTACATAGATTCATGCAGGCATATGTCAGCAGGAAGCAGTCTCATATAGAAAACTGGGGTCTAGGAGAAGACTCTAGTCACTGGGCAATGCTGAGGTTTAGGTACCTGTGTTGGAGCATGGAGGTATGACAAGTTATAAAGGTAGGAACTCTTGTTACAGAAGACAACTAGGACTTAAAGACACACAGTCATCTACAAAGCAATCGCTTTTAAATCTTGTTGTTTCAAATGAAACACTTAGAACCCCAACATATATGAATTAGATGTCAGCAGAGCTATTCTGGTTGACATCATCAAGGTCTCCACCTCTTTTCCCTGTGGAGCAGCAATCCCGAAAGTGATTTCTTAATATCTCTAAGGTTCCACTAAACAAGTATATAAAGTGTTAGTTTCAAGGAACAGGACAGATATACAGGTGCCAAAGCTGGGGTGGAGGAAGAGGGTAACAGGCAGAAGGTCAAATGAATGCTGGCAGGAAGAGTGACCAGTGTTGCGTGATGAGCAAGACCGGGCTTTTTAATCCCATCTGACTGATACAGGTTGGACCTCGATCTAGGAGCAGAAGGAGCCTACACAGAGGTGTTAAGGGACCAGGAGTATATCTTCCTGTTTCCAAAGAAGTGTCCCTGTTATAATCAAAGACATTTGTTTTTTGCATCTCAGACCCTCACACATTTTCAGGAACTTTGCTCCTAAAGTCCTTCCTCTCTTGCATCATCAATGTCTTTCTTTACACAGGACCATTTTCTGCAGTACAAACACATACTCTAGATCACAGGTTCTCAAAGTGTGGTCCAAGGATCAACAGTGTCAGTATTATTTGGGAACTTGTTAGAAATGCCAATTCTCACCTTCCACCCCAGACCTATTGAATCAGAAACTTTGGGGCCCAGTAACAGGTGTTTTTAATAGGCCCACCAGGTAATTCTGATGTAAGATAAAGTCTGAGAATCACTGCTCTAGCATAGGCCACTTTAAAAAATATAAAACAAACAAACACCAAAAAACCAAAATCTTGACCTTGGCTCCTCATTCTCCTGTACTGCTATCCATTTCCCCATTCTTATCCATAATACAACTCCTCAGACATGTTGTCCATGCTTGTCCTGACCTCCTATGTGGGTTTTAATCTTACTTCAGTTCCTACCACTACACACAAACTGTCCATTTTGAAGTCACCCAAAGTCTCAATGCCAAGATCAATGGGCGCTTCTCTTTCCAAATCGAACTGTCTCTCATCAGCATGTTTTAGTCAATTTCACACTTCCTAGAGAAATTTTACCTTCCTGACTTCATGGCACCACATTATTTTCATTTCTTCCCTGACTCATCAGTCTTCTTTGTTGCCTTCTCTTTATCTACTTGATCTTTAAGTATTGGTAGTCTATGGGCTTTGGAACGTTGCCTGTTTCCTTCGATCGCCCCACTTTCAGCCCAGGTGATTTCATCCAATTCTAATGTTTAAATGCCATCTCTATCTGATAACCCTAAAATTTAGATCTCTAGTCTGCATTTCTCTGAGCTACAGATTTGCAAATTCAGTACATCCTCCTCTGTATCTTAAACATAACATATCCAGAACAGAAATACTAAATCCATACTCCCCACAACTCTGTCCCCCCACTTCAACTTTACTTATTTCATTATTTAGAACCACCATAAGCCTCTATATTCAAGCAAAAAAATCGAAGCATTATCTTAGAATTTCTCCCTTATCTTTCCCTCCTTGCACCCATCTGATTCACTGATATTCCTGATTCTATTACTAAAATATATCTCATATCTGTCCATTTCTCTTTACGTCCACTGCCATCAACTTGGTCAGGACTCTGGTGATTTCTTATCATCACAAAAGTCTTAATACCTGGCCTCTGAACTTTGATCCTTGCTCTATACAAATTTTGTTCTCTCTATGGTACCAAGAGATCTTAAAATATTAACAAACTCACATTAATTATTTGCTTAGAAACCCAAATTTCTTCCCTTGGGCAAAGGACCTGAAATGATTGGCCTCCTGCTTCCTCTGCAGAGTCATTGGCGACCCCTCTCTTCTTCACTCCTATACTCTGAGCATGTCCATCTTCAGACAGAATCTAAAGCACCCCTGCTTCTTTCCCACTTCCAGACCTTAGCAGCTCCTCTTATCCTGCCTGGAGTGCTTTTTACCCCAGCTCTCGCCATGACTGTCTCCTTATGTTTCAGATTTCAGTTGAAATGACTCTTTCATGGGGGGGCCTAGATAATCATATCGTCTAAAGTAAGTTTCTGCCAGTCCTGTTATTCTCCATTACTGAATCCTAGTAATTTCACTCACAGTGCTTAGTACCATCTGTAATTTTTTGGTGTGTCAGTTGGTTCTTTGCATATTGTCTGCCTCACACAAGAATAAACTTTCCATGGGGGGCTGGGTTTATCATTTTTCATTACATCCTTAAGACCTAGATAAATCTTGATAATCAAATGTTTCAAATGAATGAATACATAAATAAATTAACAAGGAGTGAAGAACAAGCATAACACAAGTCTTCTAATGCATTGTTTTCGGGATACACGTCCAAAGCCTGTCATTAAATAATTTCTCTCATAGAAACCCGCTTTCCTTTCCAGCCCTCCTTTATGTCTATACTCATGTTCCACCTTCTTTATGAAGGGGTCCTTGATCTCTCTAGTCCTTTATTTCTGGTCACCTTCATACATCTTGTACTTAAGCTATAGTATTGCTATTTATTTGGTGTGTATATGTCTTTCCAACCCCCATTTATTGATCAACTCTCCTGGACCCATGGTGTACTTGGAGCTTCTAATATGTATTGTAGTGGTCTGGAGAGCAATGATATATCTTTAAAACTTCACAGCATTGAGCAGCAGTTTTTGCACATAGAATGCATTCAACAAATGATTGATGGTTAGTTGAATCCATTCTTGATATGCATGGCTGTTACCCAGTGGTGTAACCTTTAGGGTAAGTGTTTTAAAAATCAAAATTGTCACTGTAAATTTTTTTTTTCTAAACTCAAATAAAGTGATCCTATACTGTAAAAGGAGTTTGAGAATATCAGATAGATCCTCCTTTTCATCAAATATTTATTTACCTTCTGGGTCCATATCCTGGCTCTAGCACTTACTAGTTGTATGACCTTAGACAAGTTTCATAACATAATTTGGCCTCAGTTTTATTATCTATGAACTGTATATAGGCAGAGGGTGTAGTAATACCTACCTCATAGAATTGTTATGGATTAACATATGTTTGCTGCTTAGTAGAGTTCCTGGCAGAGAGCCATAATATTATTGTTATTTTGAACATCTGTTATACGTCAGGCTTTAGTGAGGAACAAGATGTACTCTGACGGTAGTCACTCAGAGTGTTAAAGCTGATGGTAATTGTACAGGTGATACTCACTATGGACCACCTCTAGGTTGTGAAGATGTTTTCTCTTCCTATCTACCAAATGGTGTTTTAGAGATAATCAACATGAGTAACACTGTCACCACTCTGTTAACAATAAATACATTCCCGTTGTCTTTAGGAGGCTGTGATAGATACAATAACCTCAGTTCTTTACCCTCCCTGCATCTACATTCTTGGACATATAACTGTGTAGTACTCTTACACTGAACTCAACCATGGGATTGGATTTGATCATTTCGATGTTTAAAAATACTTGCAAGAGTGGGCTCACCCCTGTCACTGTTCTCCCATGCAAGACCACATCCTTAGGTGTGATAGATAGAAAGCCCCCCCAGAGATGTTCACACCCTAATCTCTTGAGCCTATGGATATGTTATGATACATGGTAAAGGATTTTGCTGATGTAATTAGGGTGACATACCTTTAGATAGAGAGATTATGCTGGATATTCTGGGTGGGACCAATGTAATCACAGTGTAGTAGTGGAAAACTTTCTCAGGCTGGAGTCAGAAGATGGGCAGAAAAAGAGGTGAAAGAGAGATGCAGCAGTAGGGGAAATAAAAGAGTTTTCAAGTCTGAGAAGAAAGTAGTATACTGCTGCTGGCTGAGGTGTAGTGGCTCACATGTAAGGACCAGAACTTCAGCCAGCGAGGAAATGGGACCTTCGTTCTACATCCATAATGAGGAAGATTCTGCCAACAACCTGAATGAGCTTCAGTGGATTCTGCTGCAAGTTTCACAATAAGAGCCCAAGTGGCCAATTTCCGTGTTGTGAAACCTGGAGCAGAAAAAACAGCTAAGATAACACAGATTTCTGACCTATAGAATCATGAGATAATAAATTTGTGTTGTTTTAAGACGCTAAGTCCTTGGAATTTGGTTAAGGCAGTAATAGAAAACCAGCATACAAGGTTAGAACAGACTGAATTTCCCACTCTTCCCAACAGAGGGCAGCCTAGATGAGTTGACAGCTGGTCAACCCTAAGGCATGGATGTGAATGCTCCCAGCCAAGATCCCCAGAGTCCCCTATGCAATCAACCCATTAGTAAGAGTGATACACAATTGTTGCATGCTTCTGGTGTTTTGTATGTTTTGTAGTTGTTTGTTATGCCAAGGATAGCTGATATCTGATATAGAGGCCAAGGGACAGCTGGGTGGATGTTATCCTTTTTTTTTTTTTTTTTTTTTTTAATGAAATGCTAATGGTAAGGGAGAAAAACCTCCTGTTTGGTTAGTTATGAGGTTAAATCATGGAGAATCTTACAGAAAAACTTTATTAAGGAAAGGAGATGGGGGAGAAAGAAGTTAGTAGAACTTCACTTCTATTACAAGCTTTTTTTTTTTTTTTTTTTTTTTTTTTTTTAAATGTATGGACTACTTAGCCCAAATAATCTTCACATTTCGGAACTTTTAAAAAAATTTATTGGGGTGACAATTGTTAGTAAAATTACGTAGCACCACCCAGAGTCAGTTCTCCTTCCATCACCATATATTTGATCCCCCTTTGATTTACAAAAATGAAACAAAACATATCAGCCACAGTTCTTCTTTGCCAAATCAATGAATAAACAAACAAACAAAAAAAATCCAAATGAAGCAGCTTAATATTTAGACTTAGAGAGAAACTCCACAGAGTTAAAGCAGAAAATTATTATTTCCACTAAGGCTATCTTAACTGAAGCAGCTATTTTTAAAAAAAAAATTATTTTTGTAAAAACAAAATTAATGTAATTCTGGCTTAATTCAGTTTTGTTTTATCACATCAGCAGAGTTAATTCTATGTCAATAAAAAAAAGAAACTCAAGCTGTGCAAATCATTTTACATCCTATGTGAATTTCTGGAGGAAATACTGAAAACATATTTAATTTGCACCACAGGAACTGTGAGTACATTTAATTTCTCACACACACACACACACACACACACACACACACAGTGTCATTTTTGTTTCTTTGAGCATAACAAAGATTCCCAACAAAACAAACCATTCCATAATTATGTGTTTGGGACACGGTTACCAGTTGAAGAAATTCCCTCCCAGGCCAAAAACAAACACTGTCTAACATGTTGTTCTTTAGATCAATGCCAGACTCAGCAAAGCTGAGGTTGTGGCTGCCTACTCTCTTTCGAGCACTTTAAGGTAAGTCTACACACTGATTTATGAATGAAGGACATTTGGTTCCTGGTGGGGCAATAGCATAGACATTATTGTGAGCAACTCAGTATTAGTTGTGACTCCCTGAGCAATGTTATCTGGTCTTAGGGCTGTAGCATTCACTGTGAGCTTGTCCCTGTAGGTAAATAATAGCTGTTTAAAGAAACTATGAAAAAGAACTAAATCAACCAGTTCCATGATCTGTGTACAGCTCAGTTTAACCTCTGCAATAGTCTCTAAAAAGAGGAAGCAATAAAAGTTCATACACTCTATGCTTTAAGAAGAGAAAATGAATGCCAGTCATTTTATTTATGGATGATTTTAATTGATTTAAATTTATTCTGGAATGTATGTATGAGGAGCTGGTGTCGCATGAGATTTGAAGGCTGTTGAATCTATCCATGGTAGTACAATTTTCTTCCTTATTTTGAGAAGGGAAATAATTGACCTAATTCTTTCCAGGAAAGATAACTTTCTTGTTTTCTCCAAGATGAAAAATAGTATTGGTATTAAAACAGTAATTTTGTCAGTGCGATGGGACTGGAACCTTGGTAGAAAAATCTGTACGTGTGTGTGTGTGTGTGTGTGTGTGTGTGTGTGTGTGTGTGTTCCTTAGTATAGAGACCTGCTGGGGAATTCATAAACATGGCTGATACTTGAGAACATATGAGGTTGGACAATTTAGTTCGCAAACTCATCTTAGAAAAAGTGCTACATACCTCATTACTCAGTATCACTACGGTCACCTTGGGAAGCTCTGCAGGAATGCTGGTGCCTAGTCTACCCTTCAAAGCAATTTGGGAACTCTTCTGAAATGGCCATCAGAGCTGTCATTGTATTACCCTTGATGTCCTGAATGTCATCAAAATGTCTTCCTTCAATATTTCCTTTATCTTTGTGTAAAGAAAGAAATCCCCTGGGGGGGGGGTCAGATCAGTTGAGTAGGGAGGGTGTTCCAATACAGTTATTTGTTTACTGGCTGAAAACTCCCTCACAGACAGTGCCATGTAAGCTGGTGCATTGTCATGATGCAAGAGACATGAATTCTTGGTGAAAAAGTTCAGGTCATCTAGCTTTTTCACTCAGCCTTTTCAGCACTTCCAAATAGTAAACTTAATTAACGGTTTGTCCAGTTGCTACAAATTCATAATGAATAATCCCTCTGAGATAAAAAAAAGTTTAGCAACATTGTTGCAACAAGTTCGAAAACATAATTTTCAGACCTTATATATTACATGACTATGAGTAAGAAAAACAGCATCCAGGTCATTCAAATGCTATTTCCCTGTGATGTTTCTGTGGGTGGCACTTATTCCTACAGCTCCAGGGATCTTGTCATCTGATAAAATCTCTGAATATTTTAAAGTATTTCCTCCAAAAGTACATGGTTTTATTTACTTCAAATGAGGATTAGAAGATATGTTTTGATATTACTATTTGCATTTTGATTTTATTATTCATTCAGTACATTTCTTAGGCATTTATTAGGGCATTGCTATATCTAACAAAGTTGATATCTGATATTTTTCAACACCCCCACACTTCCTTATATCTCAGCATCATTTTTAGTAATAATGAGGAAATGAAACAAATGTACATATATAACTGATGTTGCACCTACCAAGCAAAAATCCTTGCAGTTTACATTGTTTTACTGTTAAAACCTTAAACATAAATGGAAATTCTAAGTGGTCATATGGAATGATAGCACTGAATTAAGCTCCATTTCTTTGTCTTCACAATTACCATGTTATCATTGTTAATTTCAAATCTAATGTTTAAATATAGGAATCTTAGTACCACAGGAGTGGGAAAGATGAACTGTGCCTTAAGTGTGTTGGATGATTCCTAACTGCTACGAACTTACTCTTAAAATGAGCACATGTAACTGAGTCCACATTTATTGGGAGTAGACTATGTAATTGAGAGTTCTCCAAATTGACTTCTTGTAGAATGCAAGGCTTATTAAAAGAGAATAATAAAATGTGCTAATTTGAAGCATACACACATGCATATTTATGTTATACGAGTATATATGTATGATTATTGCATAATTATGTAAGAGGTCAGACAATTAAGTTTGCAAACTTGTTGCAATGATGTTGCTCCTCTTTTTTGATCTCAGGGATTATTCATCATGAATTTGTACCGACTGGACAAACAGTTAACCAAGTTTACTATCTGGAAGTGCTGAAAAGACTGCGTGAAAAGGTTAGATGAAAACGACCAGAACTTTTCGCCAACAATTCATGGCTCTTGCATCACGACAATGCACCTGCTCACACGACACTGTCTGTGAGGGAGTTTTTAGCCAGTAAACAAACAACTGTGTTGGAACACCCTCCCTACTCACCTGATCTGGCCCCCAGTGACTTCTTTCTTTACTCAAAGATAAAGGAAATGTTGAAAGGAAGACATTTTGATGACATTCAGGACATAAAGGGTAATATGATGACAGCTTTGATGGCCATTCCAGTAAGAGTTCCAAAATTGCTTTGAAGGGTGGACTAGGCACTGGAGTCAGTGCATAACTTCCCAAGGGGAATACTTCGAAGGTGACCATAGTGATATTCAGCAATGAGATATGTAGCACTTTATCTAGGATGAGTTCGTGAACTTAATTGTCAAACCTTGTATGTTTATATGTACACATCTATCATCTATTATCTACGTACTTAAATTTCAACAGTAATTGCAGTAATTTTGTAGAGTTTAAACAAAGGAAAGATTTTGGTTGGATGCAATTTTTTGCTGACATTGTTTAAAATTGCTGCAGTGAGGTGATAATAAATAATAGTAAGTTTTTCTTTTTTTATTGTGGCAAAATATACATAACATAAAATGTACCATCTTGATCATTTTAAGATTATAATTCAGGGACATTCAGAACATTTAAATTGTTGTGCATCCATCACCATTATCCCTCTTTAGAACCTTTTCAACATCCCAAACTGAAGCTCCGTAACCATTAAAAAATAACTCCCCATTCCTTTCTCCCCACAGTCCCTGGCAACTGTCTCTATGAATGTGACTATTCTAGGTACCTTGTATAAGTAGAATCTTACAATATTTGTCCTTTCGTGTCTGGCTTATTTCACTTAGCAGCATATCTTCAAGTTTCATCCATAATATATATGCATGTATCAGAATTTCTTTCCTTTTTAAGGTTAGATAAGATTCAGTTGCATGTATATACCCCATTTTGTTTATTTTTTCATCCAGTGATGGACATTTGGGTTGTTGCCACCCTTTGACTATCATGAAAAATGGTGCTATGAACATTGTTGTAATAATATTTTTGAATGCATAAAGCAGACCAATTTTTAGTTGGCTTTATTATCTTTAAATTTCCACAATGCTGCTTTTTATCATATTCACCTGCCCAGCACCCCACACTTGGTACCTCACTACACTGAGGCACTGTGTAGGGAAAAGAGGCTATTGTGGTAGATGGGAGATTCAAATTTTTGCATCAACTCCATGGCTGTGTGATTGTGGATATCACAGCTGAGTCTCCATTTCCTCATCACTAGAATGAGGTTGTTTGATGAAATCTTACTTCCTCTCCATTCCAGCTTATGATTCTATGAGTATAGGCAATAATAGCATCAGTGGAACACAACCTTATTTATAATGTATCTTCCCTTTAAGCACCTCTCTTAATCTTTACAATAATGCCATGAAATAGATTTTATGGTCATTCCCATCCCATGAGGACAGCTATCCTTTCCTGTTTTGTTTATAAATGTCTCCCAAGGCTCTAGAACACTGCCTGGCTAATGGAAGGCTCATCATAAACATTTGTTAAATGAATGTATTTTTCAGGTGATACACATGGAGTTTTGAGAAGCTGAATTACTTACCTTGAATTCTTCAGTAAATAGTAAACCTGTTTTGAAACCTAATCCTCTGATTCTAATTTCAGTGCAATTTTCACCACTTCATTTTTACGTATTGTACTTCCAGTTGTAGGAACAAATATTTTAGTGATGTGCCTTGCTGAGGACTTTCACATTCATTATTTCATTAATCCTTACAATCCTCCTTGAAGTATATAGAATTGTTCTAGTTTTATAGATGACGCTGAGCACAGAGAGTTGAAGTGACTTGTTCAAATTGGTAAGTAGCAGAGCTGGGATTTAGACCCCAGCCTTCCAACTCCAGGGGCGGTCCTATAATGAAAGGATCAGAAGGAGCACACTCTGCTCCTTGAGTAAAATAAATTTGAACTTAGCCTCAAAGGAATTACAGGGTAACGTCAGCAAACTTATGGAAATGAATAAGCATGATTTGGGCAGGAAATGAATGGGTCTAGCTGTTCAGATATGGTTTCTTGGGAAATAGTAAGAGAAGAGACTGGAACTGCTCCGAAAGTACAGGGCTGATACAATAGGTATTGAAAGAAGGATGTTAGAGTGCGATTCCCCCCCCCCCCCTTTATTTCAGGGCAGATTTGCAGTTGCTGTTCAGTTCCACTGTTACTGAAGTTTAAAGAATAAACCATTCAATTCCATGAATTCAAAAAGACAATCAGTCTCTGGAAGCTGATTCATACTAGCCAAATCACAAGATAATGACTCATAAATCAGAGTTACTTTACAGTAGGAAATTCACTTCACCTGAGACCTAGTAGAATCTGCTAGGTGATGAGAGAGCAGTAGGGTTGTGGTAGGGGGTTTGGCAAGCATCAATTCTGGAAGTTATTTTAGCTCAGGAAATAAAATAAATCAAAGGATTTCTTTCCATATATTAAATCTCATCCAAAAACAAAAATTGGCATTCTTTCTTGCTAAAGGAAGCTAATGAAATGCTATTCTAAACTCTAGACCTAGCTATCCAAAGACCTGAAGCCAGATATTTAAAAATATCTTATAGCTGCTATAGGAAAATACTCATTCTTTTTCTCTAACTCTCCTCTGTAATACCAGGATGACATTCTCATTTGGACATATTTTCTCATGTTACATTCTTGAAGTTTATAGTTGCAAAACCACTTCAGAGTATTGGGTTGGGAATCAGAAATGCCGATGTTTAAACATCAGTTTTGTCAATGATTCGCAGTAGATTTGAGCAAGACACTTCCATAGATAGGCCTACATTTCCTCACCTTTATACAGAAGTTTTGGAGTAGATGATAATAAATATTCTGTCCTGCTCTAACGGACTATACTATACTTAAAACTTCTAATGGTACATGTTTATTTTTAAAGTGCGTTTCCTCTAGTAGATCTCTGCTGTTTTTTTGATTGTTCAACATCTAGTCATCTTGTCCAATGGCTTAGTGGGAAGAGGAGAGGAGATCTAGGAGAGTTCCTTACGTAGTTTTTGAATAAGTCTTTGTGATGGACTGAGTTTTTGTGTCATCACCCACTGCCCTGCCCCTAACAATTCATATGTTGAATCCTAACCACCCAATCTGAAGATATTAGGAGGTGAAGCCTTTGGGAGATGATTAGGTTATATGGGTGGAACCTTCATAAAGGGGATTAGTGCCCTTATGAAAGAGATCCTAGTGAGCTCTCTTCTCCTTTCTCCTCTGTGAGGACACAGGGAAAAGACAGCCATCTATGAATTACGAAGTGGGCCCTCAGCAGACACTGAATTTGCCAGTGCTTTGAACTTGAATTTCCCAGTTCGTAGAACTTTGAGAAATAAATGATGTTTAAGCCACTCAGTCTTATGGTGTCTTTGTTATAGCTGCTCAAACAGACTAAGAGTCCTCGTGTTTTCAACTCAGTCACCCTCCCTTTCTTTTTCCTCTTCTTGGGGATTCATTTAAGGGAGACTTTTGGAGATTCGGACTGGCATGTATCTCCCGCAACCCTTAGGTGCTCATAGTCAGTGCTCTGTGAAGTCAGATGTCATTCCTCTTCCTGCTGCCCAGTTTGCCCATCTGTCTTCTGCTCCTTTTCTCCTCTGGTTTCATTGTCCTTGCTAGTTATATTTTTTGAAAAGTCTTTACTGTCATTTCAATGGGGTTTCAGGAAGTAATGGAGGTAAACGTATGTATCCCATTTGCCAGGTTTAACCAGAGAAATCACCTCTGTAACATTTGATTAAAAGAATGAAATGGAAAATGTTTGGGGAAGTTATTTTGGCAGCCCTGTGTGAATAGTGGAGTGGAATAGGTCATGAACCTGAGACAGAGACTCAAAGAAGACTGTTTCTGTAAGAATAATGTAAGGAAATGAAATAGGGGTTTCCTGATGAGAGCAGCTTGAATCAGAAAGTCATATTTGGAGGAAGAATAAAGTAGGGTTTAATAACTTTTAAGGTACTGAATAACCATGGTCAAAGGGGAAAGAAATTGAAGTAAACTCCATGATTCAGAGCCGGTTAAGCACTGGTGATTGGAGTCAGGGAGACTGTGTTAGTGTTAAAATGAAATCAGGCTTATATGATGTGGAAGAGTTTATCTCTGAGAAGAAAAAGCACCAGGGCAGGAATTAAAGGCATTCAGAGAAGGATTTTACTTTTATTTTCATGTGGGTGACACCTAACCTCAGCATAAAACCAGTGAAGAGGTAGAAGATTTGGGTATGTGGAGAAAAGTGGGTATTTGATGGGAGAATTCCAGGTTAGGCAACCCACACACAGCTCTTCCTAAAGCATGTACTGTAGTGCCATGAGGACTGGTTTACCTACATGATGCTCTCTGATTTTTAAGGCATATGCTAATCACGAGCTTGACACAAAAGCTGTAGTAAACACTTCTTTCTGGCTGGTCACCTTTAGGTTTGCAAACAATTAGTCCCTATTGTAAAATGATCAAGCTAGCTAATTAGGTGCTTACAACTATTTTATCCATTATCTAACCTATATTTCTTGCACATGAGCTCTACTCCTCTATGTAGATTTTTGCGGGGCATTTACTGGTTTTCTTTAATTTTTAATGGATACAAATTCAGTATCTGCACAGTATGTAACATCTGCTAACTCATCCCCAAACACATTGATTCTCAGATTATGAGCTTCAACTGTGTGCCAGGTTCCCCCTCCCACCTTCTGAGTAGTTGACTGACTGTTCTCACAATTCCCACCAGACATTTAGAATTTAGGATTTACATATACTTGACACTTCTTTTTGTGTCTAGATACTTCATTCACATGTCAGGTCTTACTTTATCATTCTAAACAAACAAAACAAACAAAACAAAACTGCTTGAAAACTTTTTCATAAAATGATAGCATTTTCAGTGTGGTTATAGTTACAGTCTGGCTACTTCCAAGGTCTGGGATTAATCTTTTTCCTGATCCTTGTGAAAGAATGTCTTTCTCTTGACATCAACATATTCTAACTTTAGAGGTAATTTTTTTCCCTGACTGTGTCTCACATGTTTCAGTGGGAGCTAGGTGTTTTTGGTAGTGTCATTCTTATTATTTTAGGATTCTTCACACTTTGCAGAATCCTGCTTTGTCAGCTGCTGCTGTGTAGATATTCACAAGGGCAATGTATACACAGTCAGAAAACTGGCATACAAATTAAATGATAACTTCTGAGGGGAAATTTGGAGAAACGTGAAACATACACATAGGAAGTTACATATTTTATTACTTCTTTTAAAAATGAAGAAATATTATCAGTCCTAGAGAGAAAAAATTGAGTTCTAAGTACAGATTAGAAAATACGATGCTGATGGGCAAAATATCTACAGTTTGTGATGAAGTGGTTGGGAAGAAGAACAGAAATAAAAACAATTTTTAGCCAAGAACCTGATTAGGAACAATAAATAAATAAAGTACGAAAGAATATGTGTTGTAGTTAGAACTGAAGATACTATTTATATGTATATATAACATATATAATATTCATATTATATATGTTATAGATAGATAGATAGATAGATAGATAGATAGATAGATAGATATGCACGCACACATATATAGGACACAAGGAAGTAGCTGAGTCAGAGTACAACAGAATGGGGTAAAATAGCTAGCACATTTATTCATGTACATACTATTTATTCATACTATTACTGTTCTTTCTTTCTTGGAATTTTTAAGAAGTGAATTTGTTTTTATTGATGGGTAGTTACAGTTGGAGAATATCAAACGCTAGACTGTTTACAAAAGGGATAGAAAAGAGAGGTATTGATATATTAATATCTTTTGACTGTGAGGGAAGACTATACATGGTGTGTTTGGGGAGCAAACCAATAGACTTCTGGAACATATTTTAAATGTGTATAATTAAAGGATTTCAAAGTAAGGTTGAATGACCGGACCCTCAGGGATTCATCATTTTTCAAGTTTTCTATCAGCGAAGAAGTCTTGAATTATGTATTTCTGAATAGACTTGATATTGTTGAGAAATGGTGCCTATGAAGTACAAAAACAAACAACAAATAAACAAAAAAAAGGTTATAAAGAAATGATTCCTTTCTCTTCTCTTTGTTAAATCCACTGTTACATAAAATAGCAATCAGAGTTTCTAATGACCATCGGGGAAATGGAATAACATTAGATAACCTGTGGCAGTTTTAGTCAGTCTGTCCATCCTCAGCTTGGAAAAAATAAACAATTTTCATTAAATTCTCTAAAATATTGAAAATAAATTATTAGACCGCTATGCTTTCCTTTAAAACCATCGGGACATTGACCAGCCATGTTTGGGTCTTGGGTTCACAGACTTTCCATGTGGCATGGGATGGAAAAGGTGCTTTGAAAATGAGATGGAATTTAAAGATAAAAACAAAAACTTTCCCTTTCTTCAACACTTGTGCTCATAAACAGAGTTTTTAAACAAAGTCTTTCAAACAGAAGCAGGGAAGAAATCCGAGTTGTTGGCAGTATTGTTACCAAGACCCAGCAAGTGTTGTTCTTTTCCTCTTAACCTAATTTCGAGAGTGTAAATACTCTGACAAGGTTTTTTGGCAGTGTAAATACTCTGACAAGGTTTTCTCCTCGCGTTGTTCATTTCTATAAAGTACACTGGCAGTTAAGCTAGAAGTACCAAAGAACAGAGGCGGAGAAACATTATTTTTGTCTGATACTAAAATGCCTCTGTTGGCTGTATTGAGTTGAAAAACATTATAGGAAATCCAGTGGATCAGAAACAAGAGACACATAGAGTGAGGGAAAAGGAACTATCAGATAATATTTAAAAGGCAGTCAGATTGTCAAATGAAAGTGTCCAGAAAGGATGTGATTTAAAAAGACTTCCTGCTATAAGTAGACCCCCAGAATGTATTCTTTTAGTCCTGTCATGAGACAACAAGTACATAGGTGTGTGGGCCTGTATGTGTGCGCTCTTTAAGTTATAAAATAAACAGATAAAACAGTCTTCATTATGTCCTAAAAAAGTAAAATGGTAATAAATAATATCCTTCCAAGTGAAAAATTATTTAAACCAGCAAATGGATAAAATAAATATGAAAAAAAATTAGGTTTATAAGTATTCCAGAAGAAATAAACGTGAAACACATAATTGATTATGTATCAGGAAGGAAGAATGCCATGGTTTTTCTTAGTTAAATTTTAGTAGCTAGTGTGAGCCAGTTAGCACATGGTTATAACTTCCTCCTTTTTTATTGCGATATAATTGACATACAACATTATGTTTGTTTCAAGTGTACAACATTGTAATTCATTATTTGTGTACATTGCAAAGTGATCACCCATAATAATTTAATGTCCATTACCTGACATAGCTACAATTTTTTTTTCTCCTGTGATGAGAACTTTTAGAATCTCTCTTAGCAACTTTCAAATATGTAATACAATAGTAACTCTAGTTACCATGCTATACTTTACATCCTCATGATTAATTTATAACTGGAAGGTATTTTTTTGACCCCCTTCACTCATTTACTTCTACCCTCCACACCTCACTCTGGCAACCACGAATCTGTTCACCGTATCTAGCAGCTTGGTTTGTTTTTTTTGTTTGTTTTAGATTCCACATATTAAATAAGATTTCATGATATCTGTCTTTCTCTGTCTGACTTATCTTACTTAGCATAATGCCCACAAGGTCCATCCATGTTGTTGTAAATGACAAGATTTCATTCTTTGTTATGGCTTAATTATATATATACACACACACACACACACACGAGTATATATATGGATATGAATATATATACATACATATTCATATTCTTTATCCATTCATCTGTTGATGAACACTTAGGTTGTTTCTATATCTTGGCTATTATAAATAATGCTACAATGAAAATGGGGGTGCACATACCTTTTGGAATTAGTGTTTTTGTTTTCTTCACATTAATACCTAGAAGTTGAATTGCTGGATCATAAGGTAGTTCTGTTTCCAATTTATTGAGGAACTTCCATACTGTTTTCCGTAGTGGCTGCACCAATTTACATTTCCACCATCAGTGTACATGATGAAATAACTTCCTGCTTTTGTAGCTAAGGCTCTAGGTTTCGTTTCCTATGTGGGCCTGATAGCTACAGCATATGGACTACTTAGTAAATAGTTTTGTAGTATGGCTCCATACTATAACCAGAAGTAAGTGTTGTGCGGGAGACCCTGCTCGCTGCGCCATTTGTCGTGCGGGGTATCTGGCGGGATCTCTGCTCCCGCTCCCCACACGAGAATGCAGGATACAGTGAGGCCAAAAAGGAACACCCATGGAGCCATAGGTAGGGGAGTCATACTAGTATCTTCTCGCTGGCGGCACTGTAGTCTCACTGGAGGCTGGATCCACACTGTCCACAACCCACCATCCTAACTGCAATCCGCGCTTGCTAGCCCAGCCACTATCTTCTTGCTAGCCCCCATTTTCTTTTGCTAACGTGGCCACAGCAGTTATATTAGTGGCCGATGGCTCACTGGTTACAGCTGACGGCCAACTAGCCACAGCTGATGGCCATTTACTACCTGAACCAGCACCTTTCTATGTGAGGCCGAGAGCCTGGAAAATACTTTCTGGGGCTCTGCCCCCACAGTAAGCTTTGCATCACCAAGGTGTAAACATCCTTGTATGAGCAATCTGGAATATCTGTCCTGCTGATACATCTTGGCACAATCAAAGCTGTAGAGTGTAGAAAATGACCCTCCATAAATTTAAGAATATAAGGTCCTGTCTTTAGATAATGGTGCAGATAAAATCCCATTGTGATCTGTATACTGTTTTGTCAGAAATTACTTTCCACATAATATATATAAATCGTAGCAGAAGCCGACAGTGCTAACCCTTGGTAAGACCCCATTTTATAATGGGTGCAGCTTGCTTATCTGATTAGTCTGTCATTTCCATCTGTCAATTAGAATCCCAGTTATCCAAACTCTCTATCTCTCAACAACTGAAGATGTTATAATGAGTCACTTTATCTCACTAATGACTGAGAGCTGTAGTAATTTCCTGTACATTGAATAATGCAAAGAAATACCAAGACACTTTTTATCAGTACCAAACAACCGTCAGTCTCTGAAAAGTCTAGGGTTAAATACAGAGTCCTCAGTAACTGCTTGTTTTTTTTTTTTTTTTTTTAACTGTTTCATCTACTGTGAAGATGTATATTTGAAGAATTTAAGATTTCATCTTCAACATGCTTTTCAAAATGCATGCTGCATTTGCTAAGCTCTTCATGAAACGCCTACCTCTTTGTGTGGCTTCTCTGTCCTTTGACCCACTCTAATCCTGACAATGTACATATGGTACCTCTCTGGTTTGGGGTGGGGAATCACCTTGGAAAATTTGGATTTCATCTAAGAAAAGACCCCAGACTGAACAAGATGAAGGGGCTTCTATCTCCCATCTATTTCTTGCATGTCCTCTTTCCTGTATAGCGTCATCTGCCCCGTCTCTCTGGGAAGAGTGCACACTCTCAGCCAGGACCTCTCCATGCCTTATTTAGTAATTCCAGCCTAGGTAGCATCCAGGTACGTCAGAACCATTCACTCAGTTAGCTTTGTCTTTTCGCAAGCGAGAATGTCTCAGAGTGTTCCGATGAAGCCTCTCTGTATCTGAAAGAAGTAATGGGAGAGAGGTAGGAAAAAAAGAAAGTCTCATATTTGTAGTACACTTTAGGGCTTGCATGCTTGATTTCTTGTGGTTCTCTCCACAGCCCTATGAAATCAATGGACAAAATTAAAACAAAACGAACATTAATTATTGGTAAAGAAACTAAAGACTCAGAGACCCACCTAAATTAGTAAGGAATGAAGGCAAGACCTTTAAGTCCCTTTCTCCTTCCTTGCTCTGCCTATACACCATCTTCCCAAATGCTGCTTTGCCAGGAAACTTTTTCTGTGACTTTAAATAGGACATCTGCCAGCACCGCTGATAGAAAAGTGTAATCACTTTAATTGGGGAGAAGAGAATGGGTATAGAAGCCATTGCCCATAATCTCCTATTAGGGATCATGCAGGACTGAAAAGGTGAGGGCTGCAATTACACTGCTGCAGGAATTACAACATTTTCAAGTGTTAATTACCTCCGTGTTCCTGAGGCCCTGAATTATTGCTTGGCACAACTGAAGTTTCAGAGTGTAGAAAAATAACACGGCCATAAATTTAAGAGTATAAAGTCCTATCTTACAAAATCTGACAATAAAATCCCATAGCAATTTGTACATTATTTAGGTTGTTAAGAAATTACTTTTCACACACTGTAATTTCCTATTTGCCTATTAGCAGCTGCTGAAAATTGTCTCCGATGATTTCTTAGGCTCCTGACATGGAAGTGGGTTGGTGGAACTGAGGAGGGGCTTGGAAAGAAGGTCTGTGTATATGCATCTACAGTAAATAAATAAGACCTGGAATGTAAACGATGACAAGATGATCTCAGTCTTAATATCTACTTGGACATGTCCCAGCATTTTAAATTTAAAATATTGCTGATTCTCTCCTTTGCCTTCCACTGTGTACTATGATGCCAGTTGGTACATAAAAACAGGGTGTTTCAATGCCACGTAGTGCAGTACAGTGAGGCTTCAGCTGGCGTAGGGACAGATCACATTGAATATATTCTAGGGGTGTCCTATTCAAAGACACGGTGCTCATTCATCTCAGGAATCTTAAAACCCAGAGAACTTTATAGCTTTTGTTGCACTGTTTGAATTTTTAATTTTGTAAGCTTCTGTACTGAATTTGTGTCTCCCCCCAAATTCATAAGCTAAATCCAAGTGCCCAGTGTGACATCATTAGGACATGAGGCCTTTGCAAGGTGATTAGGTGATTAGGGTAGGGCCCTCATGAATGAGATTAGTGCCCTTAGGAAGGAGACTGCAGGGAGCGCCCTTGTCCCATCTACCATGTAAGGGTACAGCCAGAACACAGTCACTTATGAACCAGGAGCAGGTCTTTACCAGACACTGCATCTGCTGCTGCCTTAATTGTGGACTTCCATGCCTTCAAAACTGTGAGAAATAAATTTCTGTTGTTTATAAGCGCCCAGTCTATGGCGGTTTGCTGTAGCAGCCCAAAATGGACCAAGATATGGGCAGAATGCCTAAAACAACCATGTGAGCTTACTATCCAAATAAGAGGAAACTGTCTCTGAAATTATGAAAAATGCACTCATGTTTAGGTGTAATGCTAAAATGATATGTTGGTCATATGGGTCCACCAGTTATACTTAATTATTTTCCACCCCTTGTGCTATGTCATCATTCTCCCTTACCTCCTGTCTTATTCTGGTATCTTCAGTTACAGTCGCCTAAATGACGAGACTGCTCCAAGGATGCAAAATGGACTCCAGACAATTATCCCAGGCACGTACCCACACATCAGCCGCAGCGTTGTCAGCATTAGCAAAGAGATTGTAACATTTAAATCAAATTGCTTTCTTGAAATCATGAGTTATTTATTGGAAAATGGGGAAGATAGATAACCAGACTTTTTATCTTTTATTGAGGTAGATCACATAATTCTTTTCTAGAAATGGCTTGTTTGAAGATAACAAGCCAGTAGTGGCTTACAAACTATCTATTGGTTAGACAAACAGGTGGTATACTATTTATTATTGCTGTTTGAGTAAAAGTAATTATTTGCTAAAAAGGCATGAGTGCTTTTTCTCCTGTGTTACTACTTCCTTTCCTTATACTTATATAACAATTAATACTTTTCAAAAATACTTCCTCGGTGGTATTTTAGTTAATCCAAAGGGATGTTTTCCGGCTCTCAAAAGAACGGCAGCAACAAAACCTTTCACAACAAGAAATAAATAAATAAATAAAACACTGTGGAAATGAAAACATTACTAAATGTAGCTGAAATTGTTGAGGCATAAGCACTGCAAGCCCTCTGTCCTATGTGAGAGGATGGTTCTCTACATCAGTGCTGCGGTAATTTAAAGTATTTCTGTTTCAGTCACTGTTTAAGTATGTGAGTTTTAAGTCATTTCATCCTCAAAGCAATCCCCAATTTTAAGTTATTTCATGATCAAACAACTCTAGGTAGCATCATTATCTTTATTTTACAGATGGAGAAATTGT
Source organism: Rhinolophus sinicus (assembly GCF_036562045.2). Classification (NCBI taxonomy): domain Eukaryota; kingdom Metazoa; phylum Chordata; class Mammalia; order Chiroptera; family Rhinolophidae; genus Rhinolophus; species Rhinolophus sinicus. The sequence continues at coordinate 25,267,306 of NC_133759.1, forward strand.
GTCCCAAAACATTAAGTAATTTGCCAAAAATTGCTCAACTTATAAACTAGAATTTGAACCCAAGGAATCTGTCATGAGAGGCTGCATTTTCAGGCATAACTTACAGGCAAAATTCGGTTTGGAGTACAGGAGAAATCCATCTTTCAAAAATTCAACTCAAATACTGAAAATACACTTGTTCTCATCTAACTTTAATCTTTCCTTCCCTTCCTCTCTTCTCTTAGCAGTACTGTTGAATGTTAATGAGCCTATATTTTATTCAACGTCAGCCAGTCATTTGTGGGTAATTAATCTGAGTTTTACATATTCAGCCCCTCTTTTAATGAGTAAACTTTGAGCAAAGCGTGCTTCTACCACTGGGTATTTGTTTTTACTTCTAGAGGCAAATGAGCATCATATATTTGATTTCTCTTTTGCCGTCCTTGTTATTGGATTCAGTAGTAAAGAGGAATGGGGACCTCGTTAATCAGAGTATAATAATTTGTTTTAGCAATGGATTATGAGAATCTTGACACACACAGACGCCTAAACCCATCAACAAAAGACAAACAGAACATGCGATTTGCACAACTGGCACGTAGGCACTAGTCATTCTGTGACACAGCGAGTGGTATTCAACTAGAAAACTGTCAATAAGCCACATACGATCTTTCAGGAATGACAGCTTAAGTATTAAGTATAAAAACAGAATCAGATTGCTTTCCCCACCTTAATGATACTTCTCTTCTTTCTTTTACCATGCTTGAGGATTTGGTGTATCCTTGAATTTTGTCTTATATCTGGTTGTAGTTCCCTACGATTCTGCAAGTACCGGGGAGATTCTTAAAATCCTTCAACATGTTTAAAGGGGATGAATGAAGAAGCAATGCGCTGATTCAGAGTATAGATCCTAAGAGGAACTTGGGGTACAGGATTGCCCAAAGGGATATGGCTTGGGCTTAGGGAAGAGATGAGGTAAGCCTTTGACTAAGCCTTTAGGAAAATTTATACTGGAAGGCTCAGTGTGTCCTCAACCCCTTTGTACTGTGTTTTAAGTCAGGACAGACATAGCACAATGCTCTAGAGATTAAATATATATGATATACATGTGTGTATGTGTGTACGTGCACTCAGTTTTGCCTCCAACTTTCCATCTTCAGTCTGCCACTGGGGAGGGCTGGGTCAGTGCTGCAAGGGAAGCACTGGGCGAGGGGAGAGGCCGATCTGCAGTGATATATGGCCTTTCTACTCTTCTAATCCTTGCGCATTATATGGAAAGGAATACAGCATGTTAGAAAGAAAATGGCAAAAGCTTTGGAACCAGATAGCCAACGGCTTCAACCACAGCACAGCCATTTATTTCTTGTCTGTCATTGCACAAGCTTTCCTTCCTTTCTAAGTTTCAGCTGACTCTTTTGTGAAATGGGAATGGCGCCATCTTTCTTGCAATACTGTTGTGGGGATTTAATAACCTGATGTATTTAAAGGGCTCAGCGAGGTGGAAACCTATTAGTATTTTTAAACTACACCTGTTAAACAGGAGATTACCAAATTGACTACTTTGACAGAATTAACTTTATAATTAAGTCATAAGATGGAACCTGATTGATTTAACCACATTTAACTAATTTCTCCCAACACAGATTTAAATTATTTATCTGACTGGTCGTGATTTCTTTGGTTCCTTATTGATTCAGCCTTAAAACAGTGCAAATATTCTGACAGCTACCTAATCAGAGGAATATAGCAACATGCAAAAACCTGGTTTCAAAAATATTGGCTAAAAGGGTTTGGGTTTATTTCTTCTTATATTTTTATAAGTAGTATTCAGTAAGGAACCTTCTAAATAAGAAAGGGAGAATATATCCTGGGTAGTAAGTAGGTCAATGTCAATGACTAAAGACAGACTGGATTCCTTGTCTCCCCATCTTTTATTTCTCCCAAAGCAAACCAAGGTAGGAGAATTGGCAAAAATTATAGAATGGAATGATTAGAAAAAGATGATGAGTGGGTTTTTTCTCCCAGAGTTATTTGGGAATATGAAATGTGGTTCTCATTTGTAGCACGTGTGTGCTTTTTAATTATTAATACAAAACAAAGATGGAAGCATATGAAATACTTAAAAGAACTAGTTTATGAGTGATTCAAGAGGATCAGACGAGGTAGTATATGTGTTATATGTAATTCACTGCACATGTAATGATCCACTTAGTGTCAGCCCATTAAGAAACATCTGCCTTTGCAACTGCCACCAGGCTAAATTGTGTTTGTGCCTGAGAGGACATCTTCAGTGTAGATAAATAGTATACATTAAGATATTTTTATGGATTAACTTAAAATAAGTTATTTTTCTTCAATTCTGTTTAAAACCCACTCATTGCTCAAGAAGATTTGACTAAATTTCAATTTATTATGATCATCCTGTTTCTTACTTTAAATTCCCATTCACAAAACCAGCGAAGAGCATTTTAATCAGCATGTCCTAAAAATGATTATTTAAAAAAATATTCAGCCTCTAATTTTATCAAACACTTTTAACAGTCTCTACCAAGGGTCTTTGAGAACTATTATAATCTAAAGTTAGAGTGCTACTTATTAAAATCTGTAAAACACTTGGAAAAACTACCTCTAAACCCTGCTATTTTATTAGTTCTGACTAGTGGGGGTCCACATTAACATTAAAACAGTGTTTTGTGTACCAGGCAAAATATTTTCCTTTATTCTTTGTATCAACAACTATACTAATAAATCTGTAAATTAAGGAGATTATTTTAACTTCACTACATTTGTTTGTAACTTTGTTACTATTGATGGAAATCATATAGAAAGCAAATGGATTTATTAAAAGCCCATGGATATTTGTATTACAGTATCATATATATATTATTTAATAATACAATCATTTCAGTTATAAAAGGGAAAAAATGTACATTTTAGAGAAATTCCCAGATAGAAATTTTATAAGAGGATGTTGGAGGTGACCTGCCTGGGCTCAGGCAGAGAGAGCCTGTGAGAGGACTCAAGGTGAAATGGTGAGAAATGTTGAGAAGAGCTGGGTTGAGTATATGCTCTGTCTCTCCTTAGTTGTATGGCCCCAGGCAAGTAATTTAGTTTTACTGACTTTCAGTTCATTCATCAATAAAGATGATTTGACATAGTCATCTCCAATGTCTTTTTCTGCACTGCAATCTTTATGATACTTTTCCAGTATCCACGGCTATGCCATACTCGGCATCATTGTTCCTATGGTTCTGTTAGGACAAAACCTGGGATTATTTTTCCTGACACCTTATTCTTCAATTGCAGTTTGCATGTTGCCACTTGAATTATTTGTTTCACACTACCACTGTATTGCATAATGCATGTAGTGTTGTTTTCAAGGACAATTTTGCTATTTAAATGACCTTATTTCCCAGAGAATGTATTATTCACATGTTATTGTCATCAAAATTACATAATCATGGATTATTAAACTTTAAAGGGCCCTTAAAGGAATCTGTTGTTTAAGGAGATTTTATATATATATATATATATATATATTCTTAATTTTTAATCAACACTTATTCAATGTGATAAAAGCTCCAAAATAGAAATAGCTACATAGACAATCAGTGAATTGAAACTGGAAGTGCCAATTTAAATACAATCCACTAATTAAGCTGATGGTTAGTGGAGAGTAGCCAGTCATAATTGTCAGCAGTTCTACTTTTAACATGAGACTTGTCCTACCCAATTAGAGAATGTAATTTAGGGAAACAATTTTTATATATGTTTAAGATTGACTTTATCAAAATAAAACAGTTAAATTCATGTTTCTATGCCCCCTTCAGCTTCATAATTATTGTCATCATCAAAGCTAATATTGATTGAGACTTTTCTATGTAAGAGTGTCTTGGGTCAGCTTTCCCCAGAAATAGACTCTACAGTGGAGATTCCTGTGCAGGAAGTTAATTGGGAAATGGTCTTGTAAGCAACACTCATAATAGAATGAGGAAAGCAGGATTAGACAGAAGGAGAAGTTAGTCTTCAGTGAAGTCATAGGAGGGGTCTCTGCCACCCCTCTGGGCAGATCTGGACCTGGCCTTTTAGAAGTTGTCTTGAAATGACTAAGGGGGTGTGACTTTATGCTATGTCACTGATGAAGCTTTGGATATAGGACACCCCCCAGGAAGAGAGAACTCTTAGCTCAGGGCAATTTCTAGAGAGCAACTCATCTGAGAGTCATCAACTCCCAACACCAGTGGAGAGAGGCATGTGTGCCTCAGTTCAGAAGAGGGGGTCCCCATAATCAGGCACTGGACTATGCCCTTACATGGTGTATCTTATACTGTAATCATAACGATAACTCTATAGTTAGCTATTGTGATTAGCTGTTGTGATTATCCCATGAGGAGATAAGGCTTAGATAATTAACTTGCTGAAGGTTACACAGTAATAAGTGGGGATGGCCAGAATCTTAGTGTTCTCTAGTCTGAGCTCTTGCTTCTCTCCATTTCTAAGGATTTGACCACCCAGGTAATGTACACCTGAAATTATCATGTTATCTTTAACGAGGCAATGACTTTGTAGTTTAGTTCCAAATTCATGATAGTATCATAGTAGAGTTACACTAGTATTAGATGCAGCCCCATCATCTTAAACTATATCTTTCTATCCATATTAGGATCTGAAATAATGTGGCACACAATGTACACTAAGTAGTGGTCTTATCCTATAAGGTAAACTATTACACATCTAACATTTGGTTTGTGTACGCATTTTGATAAAGTGTGTTGCTGTTGAACTCCACAACCCCTGAATGTCACTGTCTGCAATTATAGAGTTGGAAAGTGGTGCTTGGGTGGATGAGGGGGTCGAGGTTTGCTGTGCGGTGTATGTAATGTCTGTATGTAATGTCCTCCTATTTAGAAAAAAGCCTTAAACAATATAATATATGCAAAACATCTTGATAAATATTAACCAGCTATGAGATGCAATATATCATTACAAACTAAAAATAATAATAATAATTATGAGCGAGACAGTGTTAAAAAAACTGACAGTAGCCCAACTATTCTTTTAATTACGGGTAAAATCTTCAAATAAAATGACATTTTTAGGTAGTAATTTTCCTCCCCAGAAATGTGTTTATATAGCCTGTGTTGATGTGACTTCTATGCAATTTGTTTTCATAACTAACGTGTGTATGTCTAAATGACACCAAATAATTTAGCTTGCCTTTTAAATAAGTAATTGAAAAGATCTTTGGCTCATCGAGATAAAATTGTAAAAAGGAATAATATTCAAATGTAATTATATTATTTTTCCATGTTCTCTACCCTTCAGTGATTGAGGATTTTGTCTCAGTTTTGTATATTATGGGAATGATTATATTTCTTGTGTATTCTCAATCTCTCCATTCTAGCCTCACTGTCATACTTTATTGGTCAGTATTCCTCCTAATTGTATGTGGCAGAAAACCCAACTCAATCTGGCTTAAGCAAAGTGGAATTTATTGATCCACATAATTAAAAAATCAGAATAGTGTTTCCCTCAAGCCAGGAGCTCAGGCAACTCTCAAACTCCTTACCTCTTACTTCCACTTTCTCTGTCTTGGTTGAATTCACAGATTTGCCCTTCCTCCCTGATGACAAAGTGGCTGAAACAGTTCTAGCGTATATCCTCTCATGTTCAAGATTAGGAAAGAATACCTGCCTCTCTCCTAGTCCAGTGGAAGTCTCATATGTTTTTCTTAAAGGTTCTGGACCAATTCCTGTGACCAGGTTAAGCCTGAACCAGATGCAGCTGAGAGTAGAGTCAACAGCAGCCAGGCTCCAAAGATGTCTCCATGGGTAGGGTCAGAGACAGCCCTTTTTCAGAGTATAATTGGAATTTTTTTTTCCCCCGAAGAATTTGAAAAAAATGAATGCTGGATAGCTAAAATTGGTGAATATTTATCACTACTACTTAAATCTATAAAGTTTACTTCTCAAAAAGCATTTGCCAACAAACTTATAGCCTATGCTATGTGATATTTTGTGTTCCCTGGGAGTCTGAAACAAAAATAAAGCAAGCACAAAAACTAAGAAATAAATTCTTTCTAACAGTAAAATGAAGCTGCATGAGAGAGAATAAATATGCACGGAAGTCCTAAGAGCAGGCGTGAGTTATATGCAGAGCACTTAACTATTCATGAACGTTGAGTTTCTGTGAACCTGAAGAGATACTGTTTTTTGTTAGGGTGATGAACTTCCCTACAAGTTCACTGTGAGTTGATAATTTTGCAAACTGTCTCTTAATGTTGCAGGAAAGATATGGAATACCCCTATCAGTTTAGAAAGCATCGATGGCTGGCAGCTTGTCAAGGTTACTTCTGTCAAATAGAAGAGTCATGTTTAAACATGAGTGCATTATTCTCAATGTTTGATTTTATTGTGATTTTTAATAGCTTTTGTGATTGTTCCTGGGGGGGATGGAAAACATATAGATAGCAGATGACTCTTTCCATTATCTTTGCCAGAATATGATTTTATAATCTAACTATAAGTAACAGAGCTGATGGGTTTTTCCTAGCAAGTTTTCAGAATGTATACATCCAGCTCACTGAAAGTTGCAAGGGTGACTATAATTGGTGGATTAGAAAAAATAGTTCTAAGCCTTGTTCTAGAGTTCTGCATGAACTAATTTATGTAAGTTTCATGTTCATCTATTGAAGACTGCTTTCAAAGAAGGCATCTACTTATGAATAAACACATTACTGAACATATACCTTTGCTGGGGTTAAGCATCTTCCTCCTCATCCAATATTGAAATGGCTTCTCTTGCCACAGGTAGGTGTGAACACATTGGCTGCCAGATAGTGTTGGTAGGGTGGAGATTACAGAAAAGGATCTGGATGTGAAACAAATCCACTGGGCTTGAGAAACACTGAGGGGACAAATCCAGATGCAGGCAATTGGAAGATGTTCCATTGGGCGAATCTACACTGTGCCAAGATAAACAACTACTGTCACTCCCAGGAAGCATTTGGTACCCAGGTTAGTCTAAGGAAGAGAGGTGCAGGTAGAGGTAACAAGGCAATCAGAGCCAATACAGTAACAGTGGATTTAGAAGCACAAATTCCTTAGGGATCCACAAAGGAAATCAGAGTCTGGGACATTGTTGCCAGAGAGACAACTTCCATTTCTAAGTTTAAGAACAAGATTTCAGATTCTAGGAGTAACTGTTACCATGTATCAGGACCTTAGTCCTGGAGGGATTAGAATTTGGGGGCAATTATCTACCCAGGGACTCAGAGCAGGAGAATAAAACAGAAACCCAACAATCAGAAGAGGGTACACTTAGTCTCATAAATAAAGCAAAGTCAGGGCTTGTTTCACCAAGTGTGATCTGTGGCCCAGCAGCTTCAGTGTCACCTGGGAGCTTCTTAGAAATGCAGCACCTTGGTCCTCCCCACAAATGCAATGAATTAGAATCTGCGTTTTTACACAAGGTCTTCCTGTGTTCTTTCAGGTTAGAGAAGTTCTAAGTTCCAGGGCCAGGGTTAGAGGTTGTTGGCCTTGTGGCTGGGTCTTTAGCTGATGAACTGTAGGGATGCTAATTCCTATAGAGCTCCCACTTGCTCCCACTTCAAACTGGTCCTGTGCCCAGTTTTTTTCCTCTGTCTTTTCTTTTAATCTTTACATCAACTCTACGAGGTGAGTATTTCCCTCATTTGTAAATCAAGGAATTGGGATTCAGAATAGTTAAATAATTTACCTGAGATTAAACTACTTATAAGTGATGGAATCTGGATTTCTAAAAATCCTTTTCATTTAGAATTTTTCAAGGATCTACCAAAGTAGGGAGGATAATGTAAAAACCCTATGTCCATAACCCAGCTTCTGTAATTATCAACATTTTGCCACTTTTATTTCATCACCCCCATCACAACATATATATTTTCTTTCTCTTTTTTCTCTCTCTTAGAGCCTGAATTGAATGTGGGCCTGGCTGACTACTATACTAGTCACCTACTTGAGTCACTCTGATTATTAAAAGAATTGTCACAGAAACTAAACTAATACAGAACAGATTCCAAAGCCAGTAAAATTGGAGCAAGTAGGGAATGAGGAGGATATAGAGTCTGTAAATCAGACAGATGAAAGACAGTTACTCAAAAGGGCTTCTTTAGCCAATGAGTCCCTATATGAATAATAGATTTCTTGCTTCCAGAAGTACTCATAGTTCATTCTTCAGTCAATAAATATTTGTGAGCATCTATAATACATTAATTAGGCACTACGCCAAGTGACCTGGTCCAGAAGGACTTGTGTGACATGTGTACCTCTCCATTTGACCTCCCACCACTGTCTTCTTCACTTACCAAGTCTCATTCACTGGCACTCAGTTCCTTGAGTGTCATCTGCAACTTTGGGTCTTTACACATGGCATTTTCTCTGTCTGAAATAGTTTGCACCTCACCATCCAATTCCAACTCTCTCTCAAATCCCAACATAAAACTTAGAATAGCTTTCCTTGACTACCTTTCCTCCTGGCCTCCAACCGTCACACACAGACATGGGTGTTTCATGCTATGAACTCACTATACTTAGTACTTACCACTGCCTGGAATCTGAGCTCTTAGGGATAGTGACTGAGCTTGTCGTGTTTGTCACAATCTCCATGAGTTACTTAAGACCAGAATTCACAGGAATAGGACAGGTAAAATGTATAGGTGCTTGGGTATTCCCATTTTTTCCTTCATTCTTCTGCAAAAAAGGATTCTGGCATTGCCCGCTCACTTTCTTCTTTCTTTCTCCCTTGCTCTTCAAGGAGGGCTCTGCCATTGCCAGACCAGCTCCTTGGGGCTTTTGTGATACGGAATTTTGGGACAAATGGTGGGTTCCATAGGGAAATGGAAAGAACTTTTACGGGAAATTTTGGAGAAGCTGTGGAGTGTGAGGAAAATTAATAGTTGCTACAATTTATTAATTGTTTATTAAACATCTAACTCCATGCTTGAGACTCATGCATTATATTATTTTGTTTAATTCTTACATCAATTCTGTAAGGATAATCACTCTACTGTATATTGGCTATATCATTACTGATAAAATGGCTACATATCTTTTTCCTCTGCCTATCTCTTGACAAACTCTGGCTAAAACTTGATCTGTAAGTGAAGGAGACATATGAGGAAACAACAGAAGAGGCTCTAGGAACAAGAATAGAAGGGAAAGTGGATTTATGATCAGATATTACAGTAATTCTGCATGTGCTCTTCTTAGGTCTGTGCAATGATCACATTACTGAGTATAGAGTGGGACACCAGCCATGCACTGAGGTCGTATATTGGTATAGAGTTTTGTGTATAATTTAGGAGGTTATCGAGTACAACAGAAAGGATGATTTATTTTCAACAAAATTCTATGCAGAAAACGCCATGGTTCTTTAATTCTAGAAATACCTTGGGTACTTTAAAGCAGTTCTGATACTAGGATAAATCTCACACTATGTGCTATGTGCAAATTTACTGTGGCAGTGCCTCCCCCCACACACACACATAAAACAAAACCCAAGAGAACCACTATTAACTAAATTAGTAGTGAATCTTGCAATCGATAACATCTTAGAGTGTCAAAAAGTACTTTTTGAGAACTTTTTCATCAAATTCTAATTTAATACACCCCTGCCATAAATATGCAATACGAAAAATGTTCAGGTTAGATGAGAATAGAAAACCACAGTATCACAGTCATTACTGGGCTTAGCAAATCAATCACTAACCAGCATGTTAATCTTTCCTTGCAATTCAGTCAATTGTCAACATTTAAGATCTGAGTTATGGAGTACATAAATATCTTACATTAGCAAAATTTATTATTTTAGGCATGTAGTTAAGTGGATGAACAGATTCTTCAGTGAAGAACTGAAAACTGATTTTTAACCTGTTTTTTTAAAGTTCATTTTATATAATCATGTGTATAGTAAATTGCCTTACAGTTATTATTTCAAAGAGTAGATTGGTGATTTTCAACATATCCTATTCCCCTCTTCAGAATGTTCCTCACATTATATAGCATTATGTATTATATAGGGGTTACATATGATTATGTCTGAATTGACTGGCTTCTTCTGGGAAATTAGTCAGGATGATGATGCCTAGAGTTGGAAAAACATGTGAGTCTTCTTTGTTCTCTTATTGTATTTTGTTTTCAGAATAAGGTGAAATTCTCTTCATGTAAAATACTTCTGTTGGAATTATCAATCACTGTAGTTACAAGCATTTGACAGTTATGTGAATGCTGTGAGCATATACTCAGCTGCCACATTATGTTCCCAGATCAATAACAAACACAGAGAAACATTTTTGTAATGTCAATGTATCACATGTAGGCATATCTTAGGTATACATACATGCACAAATAGAAATTTGTTCAGATCCTACAAGTTCCTGTTGGTTTGGGTTAGTATTTGAGACTTCTGGAAATTCTGAATGAGTGTTTGTGTATGTGGAGTGGAGTGACTAAACTTCAGTATGACTCAAGAGGGGCTTCATTCCATTTATACAGAAGTCTCCTTTAGAGAGAATGGATGTGAGCCACACAGGGTAGAGACTTACCAAATGCATCCTTTTGCCTTTGGCGTCTATTGTACCCAAATTGGCTGCATTCTTTACCCAGTTTTCACAATCTCTCAGGAGCAGATTGGCATAAACCACTTGGTAATACAGGCATCTAGTAATTCTTATCCTAGGATACTCTTAGCAGCCCAACATGACCTAATCTTCTCATGTAATATACCTTGCTAGTCTGTCTTAAATTTTAAACAGAAAAAGCTTAATGTTTTTTGTTAACAATAGCAAGTCCTTGCTTAGTCTTTTGCCCAAAAACCTAAAATTTCCCAACAGATCAGGCACTATCTTCCTAGGATGTATTTCTCAAAGATGGATCATTTTTACTTATCTCTAAACCATCTCCAAGATGCCTCTTTCTTACTTCAAGGGGTGGCTCCCAGAAAAGGTATAATCTTCTTTCCCAGAATGATTATTCCTGAGGAGGAAATATTACTGCTCTTTGTCTGTATGGAAGAGGGCTGGGTTTGGAGTTACATAATATGGTTTCCAGGGCTAGTTTCCCCATTGATTTTCTTGGCCTTGAGCAAGTCCCGTAATAATCTCCTTTGGAAGCAGTGTCCTCAATGGCAAATGGGAATTATCATTCTCGCCATGGCTACTTAACAGAAATGGTATAAGGATACAATGAGGTGGAAGTTATAAAAGTGCTCTGGAAAAGTTAAAAGGGCTATACAAATGTGAGCTATTATTAATGAAAAGAAGCTTTTTAAACCTCAGATCATTTGCCTAACCTTCATTTCTCTAGGGCTAGGAATGTATTTCTAAATTATACTTGTACTTTATTTCATTGGATCTGTTTAATCATCACATTAAAGGATTTCATTAGGGCTGTCACTATTAATTTTATAACAGTATGCTGTACCAGATCAACCTTTAAAATTTTGATTGCCCTTTTTTGACTAAAGACTGCTGGAGGAGTTTACAATTTGTTCTTCCATATTTGTAATGCACAGACCAAAGCATGTCAGGAAGTCACACACTTCATTAAATGACTTCTAATGGGTATAATATATTCTTATTATTTAATTTCTGGAAGAAATTATGTGTGAATATTACGCTTGAGGACTCATGCTTTTCTGCACATCGTAAGTCTAGGTCATAGAGTCAAATGTATGGAGAGGTATGTTCTAATTGGTTTCTAAGATCCCTTGTCACTCAAAAATTTTAGTAAATAATTGGTGTCCACAAAAGCCTGGTATTACTATTTTAATATAATATATATATAATTTTAAACTATTTTCTTATGAACCCTCAGCATGGATGACTGACAGCTTCTGACAGATAACATTTTGGACAAAGTTACCAGATATTTTGGGGGGTTCATGTTAAATACTATGTAGTCACACAGATAATTAGAACATTTTTCAAAAGAATAAATAGGACAAATATATAAATTTCTGAAGTATAAATCAACGTTCAAATCTATGCATAGAAAATGCATTTTCATATTTTTCATTAGAGCATCTTCAAGGAAGCATTCTATATCATGAAGTTCAGAGTTAAAATTAGGTGTAATGAAAAGGCATGAGTTTTATTAGAATCATCTAATTCACATACCAAATATTTACATAAAGATGAATAGTACAAAATTGCAAAACAAAATTGCAGAATGTATTTGTTTTATCCTCCAAGTCGTCAACTTCAGTAAATTAGTTACTGGAACAATTATAAGATAAAATTCCCAATTATGAATGTTAATAAGGAAACACATATAGGAGCAATATGAGAAATTTAATTCTTCCTCTAAGAAGCAGTGAAGGAGTAACATAACTGCCCCACGGGGTTTGTCATAGCTTTCCTAGAACTCCTAGGGATTAGGTTCTTTTGTAAAACAGAGAACTAAAATTACATCTGTTCACCAGCAGGCATAACTGTATGAAGCTTTCTTTTCCAAACTTATAGATGCTCATAACTCTGAACTTTAGGTTAGTGAACTTAAATGTCCCCACTCTCCATTTCCCCAAAGGCAGTGATATTTTAAGTCCCATTAAGGAATATATTCTTCTGATAACTAGTATTTATTCCATCTTAAGTTCCATCAAGCTTGCTTATGTGTTAAATGATTATGTCTTCTCTTTACACTCATAATGAAAATTTCATTTCAGCTGTTAAAGTGAAAAAAGGTAATGGATTTTTTTTTCCTCTGGAGCTTGCATTATTGTTACTGAAATATTTTTCCGAATTGTTTTCTTTATCCAAGCCCTTTCCTTTGCCTCCTTCCGTTTTATTTCTTGAAAATCTCATTGATGTATAATCAACATACCTTCACCCTCCGTAGTGTCCAGCTCAATGAGTCGGTCGTCTCTCTCCCTTTTATTTGTGCATTTCACTGCCAGTCATGGTTCTTCCTCAAGGAACATGGAAACAAACACAAGCTCAGTGTTTTTGCCTCTTCTCCCAGTGCAGCCTCAACGAAAGGAATTGATTTCCTATTCACTTACAGTTGGTTCTGATTAGTTCTTGTCCTTCATCAAAAATGTTAACCAGAATTGGTGTGACTATGGCATCTGTCTTTAACTGAAACATTGTCAGAAGATGGAGTTAGAGCGATGAGGTTCATTCCTTGCTGTTTACGGATATGGATTCTTTACCTCATCATTTGTTCTGTTTCAAAATTATTCAGAGCTGAGAACCCTGGAGACATGCTTTGATCTGTGTTATCCTAATATTTTCCTGAAGATTTTCTGCTTTAAAATGCTTGATGCCCAAGCCATCACCAAGATTATATAAAATACTTTAAAATTAATCATTTAAAATGAATGGTTAAGGCTCTACATCAACCAGGATTCGTTACGTTATGCTCTAGTCACAATCCACCCCCAAATCTTAGTGGCCAAACACCAAAAAAAACCCAAATGTATTTCTCAGTCATGCTATATGACTATTGATGGAGCCCTGTTCATTGTTAATGTATAGAAACCGAGGATGACAGAGCTTCCATCTCACCCGTGTCTCCATGGTCACTGCGATGGCACAGGACAATCCTATGCTGGCTTTTAAAACTTCCCAGAGTGACATATGTTACTTTCAACTATATTTCATTGACCAACAAACTCATGGCCATGCCTAATTTCAAAGGGCTCAAGGAAACACAATCCCCCCATGTGTCTGGCAAAAAGGTGAACAAGACAATGTATAAAGAGTCCTCTTAGGAGGCATGATAAAAGCAAAGAATTAAACTGAGATATACAGATAGATCATCAGCTTAAAATATTAGCCACACATAATTATCTATGTTCATGTGAGAACCCTGATAGTCTACAAAATATAATCAAAATCACAGCTTTACTTCTGGACAAGAAATGCAATTATAAAATGATGACATGCCTTGTAGTGATTTTTTGTGTGTATTTTTTCTTGTCACACATTTTGCTTAGCCAAGAATTTTTCTTACCCTGTATGTGGTGTTTCCTTTCAATTTCACGATGATGATGCTACTTGTCCTCTAAATGTTAGTCCATTACTGGGTATGTTACACAGCTGTGACTCGCGTGTGAAAGTGACACTGTTATTAACTTCCATAGCATACCTTTGTTTTTTGATAGACTTGCCGGCAGCAGTGAGCCGGTGATGGCAATTGCAACGATAAGGACTGTGGAGGACCATCTGGAAGGGGTTCACAGACACACCAAGACACATGGCAGCATCTGGGCTGCAGAGAAGGAAGAAACCCCAGGCCTGTTTACCAGGGAGAGTGGGACAGACAAGAATTATACAGGAAGCGATATTTCATTATCCATGAAATTCTACTTTACTTAAAATCATTATAATGAGCAAAGCTATAGAAAACCTTTCCTCTCTGATAACCTCAGTAGGTAGGTTAGTGCCCTGTGGTACCCTGGAACTTGACCTTGGTTTAAGGAAAAGCTTTGGCTAGGAACACTCATCGCATTCCTTTTCCTTCGCTGAAAGTTATAGGGCATGTTTATATCTACACAAGGAGCCCCTTTTAAAGTCTTATCTCAGAGACTTCTTTAAAGAGTCACTGTCATCCCAGAGAGGATGAGGAGACTATCAATGTCTAATCCTCTTTTCTTGACAGAGAACAAACTTTAGCTATTTATCAGGAAAATACTTTCCAGTCATATCCATTATAGTCACAATCTTTACTGACTCATTTCGGGAGACTTATATTAAGCATCTACTTTGCATAAGAGTTTTAATACCTTAATTCGTTTTATCAGTTTGTTAAATATTTATTAGGAAGTTCTCATTTTACTGATTAAGAAATCTGAAGCCCAGATTTGGGGCTAGAATGTATAAGCCTTCTACTTTGTATTAATTCAGATTCCTAATTCTCCCGCAGTAGCTGTAGCTCTCTTCTCAGGATCTCTGTCTATCTATAAGAAGAGGAAAAGACAGGTGGAAAAATATAAGTGCAGAATTCCTTGTATGCAGAAGGCAATCTAATTTACCACTTAATTAGGTCTTAACATATCTAAGCATTATTTTAGGTGCTTTTTTTCTCTACTCCTTATAAAACTGATAAAATAACGATGGAAACTAAGGTTTAGAGATGCTAAATAACTTGCCCAAAGTATTAATTCACAGCTACTAAGTAGTGGGCCAATGACTCTATCTTAGGTCTGAGTCTGCACTCAGGTCCTTAGCTACTTTGTTAAACTGCTTCACTAAAAATTTTGATAGGAAAGGAAATATAAGATATAGGTAAAAATAAGAGCTGTGACATGCTAAGGGTTCAAAGAAAAGATGGGTTCCTACGATCTACACCGAGTCTTTCAGCATCCTTCCCCGCTCTTTGTACTCCCCTGGTTTTTTTGTAATGTACCACATTATTAATTTATCATTTGTACTGATTATAGTTTTTCTCTGCTGCTACTCTCCATTTTCCCTCCCACTGACTAGAATGTAAGGTCTATGTTGGCAGGGATCTTTGTTTTATTCATTATGAATACCAAATGTGTAGAATAATGCCTGTCACTTAGTAAGGGCTCTGTAAATACTTGTGGGTTTTTTTTTGTTGTTTTTTTTTTTACATTTTTTTATTAGTTTCAGGTGCACAAGACAAAGTAATACTTAGACGTTTATCATTTATACCCCTCACACTGTGTGAACCCCCTCCCCCAACCCACTATCCCTCTGACATCGCACAGAGCCATTACATTTCCACTGTCTCTATTCCTAATGCTGTACTCTGCTTCTTGTAAGTATATGCATACACACACACACACACACACACACACACACACACACACAAACTTGTAGTTGACATTCATTATTGTTCAGCTTCAGCTTCAGGTGTACAATGCAGTGATCAGGCATCTACATCATCCCTGAGGTGGTCTCCCTAATGAGACAAGTGTCCATTGGATACCCTACAAAATTGTAAATACTTGTTAAGTTTAATACATCAATAACCTTGTTGGGAGAATGACTCCTAGAAGTCATGTCAGAATTTCCAGATGATCACGGGATTTTTAGGTTAAAAAATACGGACAAACATGTAAAAAGTATGAGGACTCTGTCCAAGGTCAATAATCTTCAAAATCTGGGCATGACCAAGAATGGATTAAAAATGTGTATGTTACCTGTTGCTAGTGGTTGAGATAGGTGATGATGCTATCTTTATGCGATGGAAGAAACAGCTGTTCAGCTTATGTTTTCTTTTAAATAACTTAGATTTTGAATAACATTTTCTTTTTTCAGGGCAAGCTGAAAGGCAATTTGAGGAGTTTTTTGCTTTGCCCTTGCTTTCCCAATCTGTCCTTTGAGCCATCTGGATCTGTTGACGCATAATTGCCTCTGTCTTTACTTTCTGTTAATAGCAGAGTCCCTGGTTTTCACTGATGGAGACTAGATACTATCAGTGAACTTTCTCGGCTGAATGAGTTTAGGTAAGGTGTGCTGAGATTTCACCTGGGTTTCTGTGCACATCTGCAAAGAAACCAGAGATTGGCCATAACTCCTGTGTAAGTTTCAGGACCGTAGGACAAAATATGGCGACGGAGTTGTGAAAGAAATCATCCATTTAAGTAGGGACACTACCTAGGTCTACCAGTAACTAAAACCTGCAATGTTTTTATTTTTTTTCCTTTGTGTTGGAAATGAAAGTATGGGAGCCTCCTATGCTCACCTGGAGATGATGTTGAATCTCTTGGACTCTGTCAAAAGTCTCCAGTAAGTTTCCACTCTTTGTCTCATCTATTTGCTTAAGGTACTAGGAGTGAGGTTTAGATGGTCACTTTTTAGTTTGAGTTTGGGGGCATCCTGGTACTTGGAGCTATTGAGAGAATATTAAACATAATTTCCTGATGAATGACAGTTGAAGCCAGAATAGACAGTCCAAAACCAGATCATAATATCCAAGAGCTAGACAAGAAGTGAGAAGCTAAGCACAGAGACAAAATTGGTGAATATTTTGTAACCCAGTATCAACAAGACTGGGTTGGATCAGGGGGAATGGCTGACTGTGGAGTTCTGAGGCAAAAGCAAAACACATTTCTATGTGTTTTCTATATAACCTGTGCACACACATCATGTTCATGTAAATTGACCTTAACAGAATAAATAGTTTCTTGAATAGCAGGAAGAAAAATGATTGCTCACTGAAGTGACAGCCAAGACAGACATCCTTGTTGCCACTTCCCCTGGAAAAAGCCCTAAGATGTTATTTCGAAGAGAACACAAACTATTTTTTTTTATTAACCTTCTTCCTATTCTTTCCAATATTGAAGATAAAGGTTGCAGTAATGGGCTTGTGAGTTCAAACATGTAGGAAAAGAGACCCCAGCTCCCAAAGTTACATATCTTCGTATTAGTAATTTTTGACCGAATTCCAACAAATCTGGTAATGGGATGATGTATGCAATGAACATCTTAACAGAACCTATGAGTCTTTGTAATAATTAGGTTTTTGTACCTAATGCTATACTTTTAGAATAGGCCCTATTTATTGTTGTTGTATACTTTTAGAATAGGCCCTATTATTGTATCACCTAATATGGGGCATTAGGTGATACAACCTAGAAGTAGCGTAGACTCATAGCAGGACACCACTGGACTCCGGGGTCGCACAGGGCTGGACTTCCTGAGGAAGCAGAGTCACTCTTCACTGGGTTACTGAAATAGGTGGTGTTATATTGGGCTTCTCCAGTATCCCATCAGGTCATTGACACAGACAGTAGGAGAGTTGATATAGTAGTGAAATCCACATTCCTACATGCCCCCTGGCATTTTCTTTGCTTTTAGCACTAAGCATCATACTTTACAAAGTGTATCCACAGTCCAAGGATGGTCATCGGCTGCCTTTTGAATGCCAGATTAATTTATTTTATTCTGTTTGAGAGCTGTGTTCGTGCTTGGGGAGAATGTGCTGTGATGGATTAGCAGTGTTTGCCCAGGAGCTGGGTGGAAAAGGAAGTATTCAGTAGCCCCTAAAACGAATGTCTAAAGTTATGGGAGTACTGCAAAGCATCCCCCCCACACCCTGAACATAGCTGATTTGGGGCTTGTCATTAATAAAGTTGAAGAAGATTTCTTAGGGAAAAAAAGAAAAGAGAAAGTGCAAAATTATACATTTCTCAATTACAATATTGAACACATTTTTAATCATTGATCTTTAACATTTTTCTTTTATTCAGCATTTAAAGTGGTTTGTAAACAAACTATCCTTATTAGTTCATGTTGCAGAGTCCAGTAAGTTGGCTTCCTATTTAAGAGGAAGCATTTTCTTTTGTTTAGTGAAACTTTTTCTGAATGTCAA
The DNA here is from genome assembly GCF_036562045.2 of Rhinolophus sinicus. Lineage (NCBI taxonomy): Eukaryota > Metazoa > Chordata > Mammalia > Chiroptera > Rhinolophidae > Rhinolophus > Rhinolophus sinicus. The sequence goes on from NC_133759.1 coordinate 25,285,605, forward strand.
AGGGGTACTCACTCATTTCTAATACAATGAAATACAATAACTAAATCCATTTTCCTTATTCTTACCCTTTCTCTTCGGAATCATAGAAATATGTCATGTCACCTCTTGTCCTCACCAGACCAAAGTCTTGGCTTGGGTTAGGGCCACAGTGACAACTAGACTGCTATCTCCACAGGACAAATATGGCAGTGGTTCCTGGATCTTGTTTCAGAATGTCACCTCTTAGCTTTCAGACTCTCATTCTTTAAGTATAGTTTAGATTGTTAACCTAAATCATGGATCAGCTAACTATTGTCTGTAAGCCAAATTGTGCCTATTGCCTATTTTTATATGGCCAAGAGCTAAGAATGATCTTTACATTTTGATGACAGGAAACACTAAATTTGGATACAAATTAAGTGATATTGCTTCTTGGCCCACAAAGCCTAAAATATTTACTCTTTGACCCTTTACAGAAAAAGTTTATAAACTCTTCATTTAAATGCATGCATAATTAATAACAACACATTTGTTTCAAATTTGAGGCATACCTAAATACTGCTTTTATTCCCACATACTCATATAGCTGGTTCATGAAATGTAATGGATGTGCAAGGTTTTGTTTATTTTATTTTTTAATAAATAAAGTCAAAGAATATCAAAATCAAAATCAGGCTGGATAATTAATTGGCAGAGTAGTTCTAAGAATTTCATACACAAAATGTCAGTTTTTTGGGGGCGGGTTATGTCTGAGAGATTAATTCATCAATACAAATAGCATAGTTAAAACAACCTAGGATTCAGGTTGGAAGGGACCATTCTCGAAGTCCACCTGAAAGGCTTTGATCATTTGGAATATATTGTATACTTGGGGGCAACATTTCTAGCAGGCTTTTCAAACTTTAAAGTGCCTCTGGAATCTGTGGAAATTGCTAAAATGCTGATTCTGATGTGGCAGCTCTGGGGCTCAGCCTGAGCTTCTGCATTTCTAGTAGGGATGCCAGGCTTCTGCTCTGTGGTTCACAAGTTGAGAAGAAAGACTCTGGTACCTTTCCATTGAGACTTCACCATTTTTCCCTTGAGCTGTGATGAAGCCTGCCTGCAAAGCTAGTACTTTGCCCTTGAAAGTCAAGATTATAAAAGTCACAAAACACCTGGACCAAGTTTTGTTTTACCGACAACATTTTACAGCTTTGGCATTCCATCCATCAGAGGTTGGTATGGAAATTATGAAGAAGAATTGTTTCAAACTGTGTATGTCTGTCTACCTGGAGGCAAAAGCGACAGTCTGATGGCTATACCTTCAAAATATAATGCCATATACTAATTGGGTCATGCAGACAGCAGACAAATGCTGATGAAGAAAAAGGAGCAATTCATAATAACCATAGATAACTCACATTTCATAAGATAAGCTAATTGTCATTGCGGTTATACTAAGTCCATCCCATCTGTGCCTTTTTCATACTGCAGTACACTGACTTTCCAGTATGGGAGATTATGCAAAATCATAAAGCTTTGGGCGTCAATATTATTCTGACTTCTGAATTTTGCATTATCAGTAATAAAAGTGGTTTGTAAATAAACTAGCAGATTGAATTAATGGATTGAATTAACAACTTTTTTTTTTTTGAGAATTGAATAAGTCATTATCATATACCTGCTTGTAATACTTCCTTTACAGGTTTAGATTTATTTATATAGAAGTTCTCCCTTCCTCCCTCTCTCCCTTCCACATTTTCTTTTATGCTTTCTTTCATTTTGGAAGAGATTTCCTGGTAGTTAAGGCAAGAAGATCTTGCTATATATTATATTTACATAATTCAAGATGACAGGGGGAAAAAAAATTCATTCTTCTTCAGATGCCTTTTTTTTTTTAGACCCACAATCACATAAAGAAATTATTTGTGGAATCAAGAAGGATATGATATAAAGCAAACTAAGAATAAAGAATTTGATGTTATTATTAATGAAGCAGGTGGCACATCTTTACAAATTCCCATTTTAGCTGGGCAGTGATTTGCAATGAAAGCTGACATGTTCATTTTTGCCAGGCTAACAAACCCAAGGCCTGTTGAAAGTCAGGGTGAGGGAAAAAAAAGAAATGTCCTCTTTAATAGGCTAAGTTATTGTTGCAGAATTTTTGTTGCTTTCCCTTTAGAAAGCTAATTCTTTATGTTACCATGAGCTTGCTAATATGATGGAGATCAATCAAACAGAGACTGTACAGTTATTTGTAAGAATCTCTCCACAAACTAATGGCTAATAATTTTTAACTCAGGAATGGGAAAGTTTGAGGCACTCTTTTCTCTATGGTTATTTTGTAAAACTGTTTTTTAGACAAAAATGTAATTGCTTGGAGTAATCTGTGTTCAAGATTTCTGGGTAAAGCTGTAAAATATTCAGCTGTCATAAAATAATGAACCTGTTTAGTCTATTAATTATAAGTGTCCCATCACATGGTTTCTCTTCTTTGATTAAATCATGTGACTAATCGGGAAAAAGAGGAGATAAATGACCTTTAAAAGTAGTTTCACAGTAGATATCTCTGGGCTATAATTCTTTCTCATTTTAACAGAATAGATTTTAATACTTATGAATATTTTAGAGTTCTATGTAGAATTTTTTTCTCCTTCAGTGAGAGAGCTGTCTTGAAAATGATATATATATATATTTTTTTTTTTTGGTAACAAGCATGGTCCACGCACCTGCTGGAAATTCTCTGGAGGCAGTTCACACAGTAATTAGTCCTGAATCACCTGTAGATAGGAACTTTTTATACCATTAGCTTCTTCAAAAGCATCTGAATAATAAGGATTTGTATCTGATTTTGGGCTAAGATGCTGAGACCCTTGTTTAATAGAACAATGGCTTTAAACGACACCTGAAGGTGAAGCTGACATTGAAGTAGTATTCTGATTTCCAGAAGAAATATGCAATTCTGTGGGGGAAATGGCTTCATATCCATGTTGTAGAAAAATTAAACAACATTCTAGACCCTTAAACTATATTAACAAAAAAGTGCTGGAAAACAACAAAGGGTGTTAGTCAGTGTCAGATTACCCTGTAGAATGTGATTGACTCAAATAAAAGTGTGCTACCAAAATGATCCAGTAAAATAGTTCTAAGAGTTTCCTTCTTGGGGAAAGATCAGCATGTAGTTTTTCAGCTAGGCCAGCATGTTTGCTCCCACTTATATTTTTAGTTATTTATCCTTCTGGCTCTTGAGAAAGGAGAGCAGAAAACTCAGATGGGCAAATGGATCTCTTCTCATGATAAGTTCTAATTTGGTCTCAAAGGTAGAAGAAAAGATGAGGTTGACTGGAAGTCTGCAATAGAAAAGAGATGGAGGTTTTTGGGCACTTCGCTCTCCGGAGCTTTGAAGATACAGTCAAAGCCCAAATGGCCAAATGAAGGGTTAGGATGAGTAAAAAGTACACTGTCTTCAAGCCAGGCAAAACCAGTGTTAGGTTAGGTTGAAATGGAGAAGGATAGCAGGTCACTCAGTGGTGGCCAAGTACACCTCGTTGTTTTTGTTTCAAATATCAATTTCACTAGACACCGAACTCCAGTAATTGGTAGAGTCACAGTTTAAACAGGAAAGTCTAATTAAAAATTCACGTCTGGAGAATATTTGACTGAGTCAGTAATACCTGGGTGGGACCTATCTTGTTGGATCGCAAGGCAGTGTCTCTGATGATGCTACCAACCAAGCTTCATTTGTAGGAATTGCAAGGTGTCTGATTGCAGAAGTCTCCCAGAGCCCAATTCATAAAGTGAGAGCAAATTCATGAATTCTATAATCTCATCATATGAATCCTGTCATATGTATCAAGATTTCAAATGAAAGGTCTCCTGTATTTATTAATTTTACTTGATAATAAATGTAACCCTTTGTTTATATTCAATGCCTTTTCTAGAAATTGTTTCTATTCTCTGTGGCTTCTCAGAAACAAATATCTTTTGAACGGGATATTATATTGCTGATAGAAAATGTGTAGATAGGATATTCATTTAGGAATATTTGGTTGTTCTAAAATCTAGTTATTTAAAATTAATGGTCATGGATTCGTGGGCTCATGTACATATATACACGTGGACCTCCCTCAGCTTGCAGATCTAGGATTCCATATGAAACCATATGCACAGTAAAGATATGTAACTCCTAATGTGGCAAAAATCCTTGCCTTTTCATCACATATTCTCTCTAAATTGTCACCTCCTGATTCTCTGTGAGTGGGTAGGAATAGTAACACTTTTGCAGCCTTAATTATGTAACTATGAGCTTTTTGCAAAAAAAGCTCTACAGCTGTTTCTGGAAGTCAGCCCTGTCTCTAACATAATCCTAAATTCCCCAAGGGTCTGACCTGCCTTATGCTCCTCCTTATGTTACCCTGAAATATTTGTTAGATAATGTTGAATTATATTTTGGGGCATCTCCCATCCAATGCCACTCTCACTCCTGAATACAAAGGCTCCTAAATTAGTTCCCAGAACAATATAAATTTTCTATAGAAGATATATTGGGCTTTAGCTGATTTTTACTCTGTTACTTGTCATTTAATCCCTGTGTGGAGTGAGTTTTCTCACTTTTCTTATTTTTGGCTTTATGGTCTGCTATTGATTTTACCTTCTGAATATGAATTTTTACAGACTTCTAGAATTTGGGCAGGTGAGGTTCACAAGTAAATATTACTATGAAGTGAATTCAGTGCTTTGGGAGATCACCTAACACTAAAATTGCAGAGTAGGCAAAGGGATACGATGTTGGGTCCTCGGTTGTTAATTGATCATCACGACAAAGTTCTAATTGATATCTACTCTTTATTAAGATACAGACACTGCCCTAATAGAAATGTAATACCTTAGGGCAATTAATTCACAGGTAGGGAACAGTGCTGACCCCTCTGCTTTTCCAGGGATTTGAAGTTCAGTGATAGGAGAAATGGAGAAAACATGATCTTCACTAATGAGGAATAAACCATGCCGATATCGTACCATCATATTATCATAGCATATTACAATTTCTAATACTGTGTTAAATATACTTTATATAATTATGCTTTTGCATCTAAAGATGGAATACTAGTTACTGTTCAATATCTATACAGATACCAAAAAGATGCAGATCAATGCATTCTTTTTTATTTTTTTATTATGATCAGCTAATCATACCCTGGTGAAGTGCCATATTATTTTCTTCCAAAGACAGTCTTATTTTTTCTCCCACTCTTTGAACACTGTTGCTCATTGATGAAACTGATGTTTAAAGAGTCAATTTTGAAGTCCCTTACTTCTGTAGCTTTGTGTTGACAGAGTCCATGAATTAAGCTTTCTACTAGTTTGCAATCTTCTTGAGGCCGACCTCCACACAGCTAAGAAGAATCATTCAATCCTATGGCTCCAGGAACAAGTTTCTTTCACAATCGCCTGGTGCTCAGAATAATAGCACCTCCATTAGAATAGCATCACCATTATTTAAAATGCTATTTAATTGCAGGCACTTTGACAGTTGTGATTGAAGATAGCATCTAACTACAGAACTAACGGTAAAGTGTGTCAACACTACTAAACAACCAAACCCAACCAAGTCAGAAAAGACATAGTTGTTTTGAAATATAGAGTAGTTCACAAGATTTCCAGTATGATGTGCACAATTTTAAAATAGGTTCTAAATTGGTTCAAATATAGGGTCGATACCAACTCATATGAACTGTTTCTCTGGAATATTCTTAAAAAAGAAAAAAATGAATAATTATAAATAGATAACGAAGTGGATAGCTTGTGATCAGTGAATTTGCTTGCACCAATTACAAAATACAATTTCCATTTTCATCTTTGGGTAGGAAATCTTCTTTTCTGCCAAGTAAGAGTCTGATATCTTACATTTGCATTAAGATTCATGGTACATTTCTTTGTCTACCAGCTAGTCTGAGAATAATGGACACTGCTGTAATGCGCTGGTTTTGAATATTCCAGTCCTTTGCTACATCAAGAGTCATTGCAATACATAGTGTTCACCAGCTATATTTTCCTTTGTCTTCCCTTCTCAACAAATAGTTCCTTTTAGATAAGTGATTGTTCTTCTGCATGTAGCCTTGTAATGACACCTGTGGTTGTCTGAATGAATTTTGGTAAAAATCAACATTGTAAAGATTGTATGTATGTTTGTGTGTCTGACTAGTGTCTGAAGAAACTACAGTGATGTGAATTACAGTGGGAAGCAGAACCCTACCACCCACTACCAGACAGACAAAAAAGGCCAGATCCCTGTTCCTTCTGAACTCTGGCATCTAGAGCTCAGATGCTCTTGCTTGGAATTTAATGCAAGAATGAGAGCATAAAAAGTAGGGACGATCAGGAACAGCAATTCTCAAGAGGGTTGTCCAGGAACCCCAGTGGGTCCCTGAAACATGACCAGGGCATCAACAATGTTAAAACTAATTTCACAGTAATACTTGCACATTATTTCCTGTTTCATACTCATTTTACCATGAGTCTAAAGTGGAATTTTATAGAGGCTACATGACAGATGAGATTGCGACAGATTGAGCACTGCAGAAGCTACCGTAGGGGAATCCAGCTGTCTTCCAGAAGTCAGGCATTGAAGAGATGCGCAAAAATGTAAAATAATAGTCTAAATTGTTTTGTTTTGGAAAATATAGTTATTTGTTAAAATATTTATGTTGCCATGTAGTGTTTATTATTATTTTTAAAGAAATAATGCATATTAATGCATTAAATGTTGATAGACGTTGCCTATGGTTTTGTCAGCATAAACTGTCTTGGCTTTTATTCAATTTATCTTTTAATGCAGTTTTCTATTCTCTGCAGTTACACATACACATAATTTAAAAAGTCCGAGCGTCTACAAGACTTAAAGAAAGCAGTGGCCTTTTGCTTCTCCCCTGCTTTTCAGAGGCAGTTGTTTACAATCTTTTAGCTGTTCCTTTCGGTATTTATCTCTACATGTCTCAAACTAAAATGTTTATTTTGCCAGGTCTTCATTTAAGAGTTCTAGCAATGGGACACGAAGACTTAGCTCTCTTTCACTTCCCTGCCCCAAACCACGAATGGGTGCACTTCCTGTTTCCCCATTTTCCAAATAAAATTATATTAGAATTTAGCTTAGGTTCATAATTTGTCTTTGCATTTTATGACTATGTAGATGTTATTCAGCTGAGCTATATTGTTTGCAATGACTACTTTTTCTTTCTTGCCCAACTGTTCCCCTTTGCCAGTAATAATTGCTTAATTTTTGTCTTTGTTCAGTTTTGTAAGTACTTAGTCCTAGACTCTTCCTCACTTGGGCAAAACTCATCTCAATAAATACTTCAGGTTTTCTTATAATTCATTTTCTTAGAATTAACTTTCATTGGAATATTTTGAACATCTCCAACCCAGATGGTTTCTTTCCATACTGATGCATGATATCATCTGGGGGTCTCCCTTCACCATCTTCCTAGAGATTCTCTTCATTTCTCTTTTGTGTTAGACTTCCTGTTTCCTCTGTATTTCTCTTTTTTGAATTATCTCTGATCTTGCTGGAACACCTTCACTTTTATCCTAAGAAGGCATGTATGGGATGGAAATTTTTTGAGAACTTTTGATTGTCTAAAAATATCTTTAGACTACCTGCACTTTTGTGATAGTTTGGTTCAATTGGAAATAATTTTCATTAAGAATTTAGTAGTTATTTATCCATTTGTTTTCAGGTTTTAGTGTTGTTGAACCAATTCTGATTCCCTTCTTTTGTATATAACCAATTTTTTTCTTCTTTGGAGGCCACTATTGTATTGGGCAATAAGTGGGTACTTTTAATAAGGAATCCCATGTCCTTCAAATCATGAAATGTTCTTGACGTATTTCTTTGCTGTTGTTTCTCTTTTACATATTGTCTCTTCCTTCTTCCTAGAACTGCTACTTATTGAATATTGGATCTCCTGGTATATATCTCTAATTTTATCTTTTCTCTATTATTTTTCATCTCTGAATTTTTCATATGTTCTGGGAGATTTCCACAAATATGTCTTCCAACCTTTCAGTTGAAGGTTGAATTTCTGCTGAATTTTCAAGTTCCAAGATTTCTTAACTATTTTTTGTTTAAAGATTTTTTTCTCCCAGTCTAGCCTTTATTTTACCCAGATTGCTTGTTTTGTTATTTTTTACTTTTTTTGGTGTTTGCCTTTAAGTTAAAGGTTTTCTCAAATATGTAGTCAACTCACCTGTCTGTTCATATTTAAGAGTGACTAACTGAGGCTGATTAGAAGTTCTGTGAATACATGGAACTTATCAACTGTGGGCCTCTATCTATCTATCTATCTATCTATCTATCTATCTATCTATCTATCATCTATCTATCAATGTATACACACATATGTATATATACATGTATATTTAATAGACTATTTTTAAGAGAAGTTTTAACATTATAGAAAAATAAGTGGAAAGTACAGAAAGTTCCTATGTACCCTGTCACCACCCTATTCCCATTTTCCTTTATTAACATCTTGGGTGAGTGTGGTGAATTTGTTAATGTTTTGATGAGCCAATATTGATATATCACTAACTAAAGTCCATAGTTTACATTTGGGTTCATTGTTTGTGTTGTACATTTAATAGGTTTAACAAATACATAATGACGTATGTCTGCCATTACAGTATCATATAGAATAATTTCCCTGCCATAAAAATCCCCTGGGATCCACCTATTCATCTCTTCCTCCCTCTCTCACTTCCTCCCTCTAAATTCCTGGAAACCATAGTTTTACTGTCCCTATAACTTTGCCTTTTCCAGAATATGTCATACAGGTGGAATCATACAGTACATAATATTTTCAGGTTTTCACTTAGTAACATTTATTTAAGATGCTTCCATTTTTTTGTTTGATATCTCATTTATTTTTAGTGCTGATTAATATTCCAGTGTATGAATATACCACAATTAGTTTATCCATTATCCTATTGAAGGACAGCTTGATTTCATCCAAAGTTTTGGAAATTATGAATAGAACTATTATAAACATTCATGTGCAGACTTTTGTATGGACATCAGTTTTCAACTCCTTTGGGTGGGGATACCAAGGAGCATGATTACAGGATTGTATGGTAAAAGTATGTTTAGTTTTATAAAAAAACACCAAACTGTCTTCCAAAGTTGCTGTACTATTTGGAATTCCCATCATTAATGAATGAGAGTCTCTGTTGCTTCACCTCCTTGCCAGCATTTCGTGTTGTCAGCATTCTGGATTTTGGTTATTCTAATAGGTGTGTAGTGGTGATTTACTGTTGAGTTAATTCTCATTTGTATTTTTTTTTTTTTTGCTACAAATTATTTTTATGAAAGTCACTGGGTTCATTCAGATATCAATGAAGGAGAGTCATGTAAAAGTATTGTATAGAGATGCACCAGCCACATATACAGATATAACTTCTTTTTAAGGCAGTGGTAGTGGAAGAAAGTCGTAAAAACACACATTTTCCCAAATCTTTATTTGATAGGTATTTAAAAACTGGAAAAGGAAATAATTTGACTTTATAGAGGTTCAGTTCAAGATGAGAAGAATTTAAAAAATAAACAAACATTTTGTTTTGAGAGTCATTCATGTTTAGCATCAAAGTTGGAATAGCTTATATGACGTTAGCACCTGATTTATTTTAAATTTCTCATGGTCCTAATGTTATTATCTTTTAATCAGAGTGTGTCACTGGAATTGAGATTAGATTTGAACAGGCAAGTAGAAGAAAATAGCCAAATTGTTAAATTGAGTAAACAGCAAACCAAAACATCTAATAAGACTGTTTAGAATTTTAATACTCAACAAATAGAATACTGAATAACAGAATATTTAGACCCCGCTTTCAATTGAGAGCTGTCTGGATCTGGAGAGTTATATTCAAGTAACCTGTTCGTGAGTTTAAATGTTAGTGGCGTCTAACTGGATTCCCTCAGGCAGGACCAAGAATTCAGGCTCATCTTGATTTGTGGATCACTGATGGGAAAACAAACAAACAAACAATAAAAATTTGACATTAAGGCTCCTTTGCAGAATTTCTTTAGGACAGAAGTTTAGTCATGATGTTATAAATAGCTTGAATGTGACCATCATAGTAATACTTGCATATTCCTTTCACATTAGCCTTTTAAAAGTTTCCTTCTTAGCTTTCTCTGAATATGCCTGCTAGGTATATTCACCCACTAGGGCTTCACCCTTTTCCTCAATATCTATTCAACCTAAGGACTGAGTTTTGACATCATTTTCATCCAGAAAGTTTCCTCCATCACCTTTCCCTTTTGTGCTCCTGTACTCTGTCACTCACCACACTTACCAAACTGCATTAGAGATTTCCTGTTTCTCACCAATCTACCTAGTCCTTGTATTCTCTAAAAGACTTACTTAGTTTTGTGCTTTCAGAAACAGGACCTGTTAGATTCATTTGTTTTTAAATCCCCAGCTTTTTTCACAGCATCTAATATATAGTAGATACTCAATAGATTAATGCTCATCAAGATGTGGATACGGTTTTAAGTTTGTATTTTGGTTTCTTATCTTTTAATTACACACATTATTGACATATTCTGAAAATATTTTAATTTAAAAAAAAAAACTAGACTTTTTTTTTTTTTTTTTTAAATGTAAGTAACGCAATTCACAGTCTGTTTTGACTTGCCTGGATCAAGGTTTTTGGTAAAACTAGTAAATACTTTTTGATCATTAAACTATGTCATATCAAGTAATGGTTTTATACTATTTGAACGATTAATTTTGACGTTTACATTTGCAAAGCAAACCATTAACTTAATTTATTATGAAACAGCAAACTTACTGATTTGACCAGACACCATGCCATTAATAATTTGACAGTAATGATATTGTTTTCCCCCAGTGACTGAGATTAACAATACCAATTTGCTAAGTTAATGCTTGTGTGGATATTGTCAATAAGTAATTGAGTGACTAACTTGGAAAATTAAAAAGCAGATTCTGATGTCAGGACTACTGAACTAAAGAGATCAGTTTAGTCAAATAAGCTACATTTCCAAACTATATGTGTGTGAAATATAATTACTTATTGTGTAATTAAAATATGTTTTAATGAATTTTGAAAAAAATTACATATAAGGGATCAAAATTTCTGAATAAAAGATGAAATCAAATTAGAGACTATCATTATCCAAATAACTCTTTCAGGAAGCAGTAATCCTCTTTCTGTAACAGCTATTCCAAAAGTTTTCACCTTAAGAAACTCCTGGCATTATTATAATATCTTGATTTGCTAATATTCATTTAAATCAATTCTTTATGAAGCATGCAGTGATGCAGTTAAACAGATTTTATCACCTTTTGATGCCTAGTAACATGAAGATACAGACATGAGGAGACTAACAATTTTAAGTTCGCGAACTTGTTGCAACGATGTTGCTAACCATTTTTGATATCAGAGGGATTATTCATTATGAATTTGTACCAACTGGACAGTTAACCAAGTTTACTATTTAGAAATGCTGAAAAGGCTGTGTGTAAAAGACAAAAACAACCTGAACTTTTCACCAAGATTTCGTGCCTCTTGCATCATGACAATGCACCAGCTACACAGCACTGTGTGTGGGGGAGTTTTTAGCCAGTAAACAAATAACTGTATTGGAACACCCTCCCTACTCACCTGATCTGGCCCTCAATGACTTCTTTCTTTACCCGGAGATAAAGAAAATCTTGAAAGGAAGACATTTTGATGACATTCAGGACATCAAGGGTAATATGGCGAACTCTCTGATGGCCATCACAGAAAAAGAGTTCTAAAATTGCTTTGAAGGGTGGACTAGGCACTGGCATCGGTGCATAGTTTCCCAAGAGGAGTATTTTGAAAGTGACCATGGTGATATTCAGCAATGAGGTATGAAGCACTTTTTCTCGGATGAGTTCATGAACTTAATTGTCTGACCTCATATGTCTTTCAGGGGTGCTGAATTGTCATTTCACTTCCTTGAAAATTAAAGGTAAATTTAGAAGATAAGACTTCTTTTTTCTACTTCTTCTCTCCAGATTTTTTTTTCACTATTAAAAAGAAAATAGCTTACGTGGCATGTTAAAACCAAATAGGTAGCACTTTGCTTCAGATTGGAAGTATCATTTTCTAGCCCAATGGTCTTACATACTCATACACCCACTGCCCTTGAATTTTGGACAAGAGCTTGTCTTTTTCTTGGAGTTATTACTTTGTTATATTTGGAAAAGGACATTAGACAATCAGATTTATTAGTCACTTAGTCAGTATTTAAATAAAGGTAATATAGCCTTACTATAGTTTCATTTTGAGTAAAGTATACTGAAGATTGAAGAAATATTTCAAAAATTAAAATGTATGAGGTATTAAAATAAAATATTTCCAGACTTTTTCTTTTGTAATTTGAACTGAGGGTGAGAAGTTCCATCCATATTGTGAATTTTCCTAATCAAGATTCAAAAGGACATTCATCCTGGTGCATTTCTCTCTCAGGAGGAGTATTTCAGTGTGGGTAAATTTGTGGTAGGGGATAAAACTCGCACAGAGCATGCTCATTCAAAAATAAGCTATCTTTTAAGGAAGAAAAGATACCCCTTTAATTAGGGGGCATTTGTTTTACCAGACAATGATATGAATGTGGTATGGATGTGTAGGACCAGGACACTAGAATGACAGAGAAGCAATACTTCAGGAAGCAGGATATGTGAGAAAAATATTTGGGGTACCTGCCTTAGCTGTTGATGACGACTTAAGTGGGTTTGCTATGGGATTTGCTCTGTTTCAGTGAACTGTCTCTCCTATGTCTTCCCATGAAATGTTTGATAATCTCTTCATTACTCAGTAATGATTTTTGTGAGTGGATTATATGGAAGATTTGTGAAGATCTTCAAGAGTAGTGATAAATGACAATAGAATACAAGTGGGGATTGCTGGGTATCTGGGTCACATGAATAAAGCTTCTCTCACTCAGGAACAGGATTGCTATCCATGCAACTTATCTTAGAAATGACTTGTTCTTGGGAACTATTTTTCCATCAGTAGGTCTGTTTTGGGGGCATATTCTATTTCTGTCTATTCTTGCTATGTGTTTTTGTGTGTATGTATAATTTTCTATAAAACACACATATGTATAGAGTCTTAGTCTTACTCTTGACTAAGGCAACCCAAACTCTGTGAAACAAAAATCCATCATTTAAGTTCTTCAGATTTGTTCCTTTGGATGGACAAAGGAACCAGAAACATAACCCTTCTCTCTCTACTCAGTGTCTGAAAAATACCTACTTAAATCATTTAAAAAATATTGAGATTTGCCTTATGATTCAGAATATGCTGGTAAATGTTCTATGTGCATTTGAAGAGAATATGTATTCTGAGTTTGTTGGGTAGAAAGTTTATTTAAAGTCAATTTGGTCAAGTTGGTTGATAATGTTGTTTTTGATTTTTTTCTACTTGTTCTATCAATTATTTAGTGAGAGTATTTAAATACCTGACTATAATTGTAGATTTATCTATTTCTTTTTGTGGTTTAATCAGTTTTGCTTCATATATTTTGAAGATCTGTTATAGATAAACATTGAGAATTGCTATGACCTTTGATAAATTGATCTTCTAGTATCGCTAATGATATTCTTTGCTGCAAAATCGACTTTTCTGATATTTTCATAGCCACTCCAGCTTGCATTTGACTAATGTTAGCATGAAGTTATAGGTTTTTCTTTTTTTCTTTTAGTATTTTAAAGTTATTTCACCACTGTCATCTTGCTTGCATTGTTTCTGATGACAAGTCTGCTGTCACCTGTCTCTCTTTCTTTGTACATAACATTGTTTTACTCTGGCTAGTTGTGAGTTTTTGTTTTTTTTCCCACTGGTTTTGAGAAATTTGATTATGATGTGCTACTTTAATATTGTTTTGCTTAGAATTTGCCAAGCTCCTTAGACCTTCATGTTTATAATTTTAAGCAATTTTGAAAAATCATCAACCATTATTTTCTTAAACATTTTTTTCTGTTCTTCCTTTTCTCTTCTTCTTTGAGAATTCTGAATTACATGTGTATTATCCTGCTTGAAGTTGTCCTACAACTCACTGAAATTGTGTTTATTTATTTATTTTTAATTCTCTTTTTTTTTTTTCTCTCTTTTTTAATCTATGTAGTTTTTTACTACTATTTCCCAAGTTCACTATTGTTTTCTTCTGGAATGTTTAATGTGCTCTTAATTCTAGCCAGTATATTTTACACTGAAATATTGCACCTCTAGAAGTTCAATCTATTTTTTAAAAACAAATCTTTCATTTGTCTGTTTAATGCTTTGAACATAATATCTGTGACAATACTTAATCACTGTTATTTGACTGTTTTTCTCATAATGGGCCATGTTTTTTTTCTGCTTCTTTGCATTCGTCTTCTTATTTTATTGGATGGTAGACATTGTGAATTTTACCTTGTTGAGTATTAAATATTTTTATAATCTTATAAATATTCTTGTACTTTTTCGGGGGTAAGTTAAATTACTTGGAAATGGTTTATCTTTTCAGGTCTTGCATTTATGCTTTGTTAGGTTTATCTGGAGTTATGCTCAGTCTAGAACTAGTTATTTCCCACTGCTGAGGCAAGACTTTCCCAAGTGCACTATGCATGAATGATGGTTTTTTTCCTGGTGAAGTAGGCATTGTTCTTAGCCTGGTGTAAATGCACACTTTTCTGTTTAATCCTTTCTGGTGATTCTTTTCCAGGCCTTTATAAGTTTCCTCATGCACTTGTGTTGATTAGTACTTTACTAAATAGTCAAGACTCAATACAGTTCTCTAGAGTTCTCTTTCTGTGCAACTCTCTCCTCTCTGGTACTCTAGTTGTTTTGGTTTTCCCATACTGTAGTTTCCATCTCCTTAACTCATTGAGATCACCAGTTTCTGCCTGGTTTCTGTTCTCTGTTGGAACTTTCTCAAGCTGGGGCAATTATAGGACTCATCTTGTTTGTTTCCCATTTCTCAGGGATCACCATCCTTCTTTACCTGAGGACCATTGTCTTGAAAATTATTGTATCAAATATTTTATCCTTTTTTTTTTTTTTGGTTGTTTTATGTGGGAGCATAAATGTATTTCTTGTTAATGAGTCTTGTTAAAAGAAGAAGCCCACATTTGTATTTTATATTTCAGACTTTTTATAGGGGTAGAGAGAGTCTATAGAATAGACCTTACAAAACTGGTCATGTGATATGATGGCTCCTTATATTAATGAGAGGTAAGGCTATGATCGATTGGCTTATTAACTTTGAAAATCTGTACTCTCCCTCTGAAATCATTATTAGATTGTATTATACCCAAATGTATCTGAGATTGCCCATGGCATGGTTTACCGATACCACCAACAGGATTAGAATGGGGTGTTTTCTTTCTTAATCTGTGGCACTGGGAAGGTAGTTCAATCCCCTTTGTTCCTCCTGGGTAAATCATTAGATACATTGTATTTTAACAGTTGTTTATAATGTATAATGAAGATTATTATATAGATCAAATACATGTAAGGCTGGATGGCTTCTCCTTCCAGTTCTATTCATTTTATTCTTTCTGGTAGCTTTCCTTTTCCTGTCATCGCTTGGCCTCTAGGGAAACAAGTAATAGATTGTTGATCTTTCCTCTTCAAATACCCGAGGTGGTCCCATTCTAAGTATCTAGCATTCAGTCACTAATGACATAATGAACAGAAATTTATTAAACCTTCTCCCTAAAATCAATGCCCGGATCTACTTTCTTCCAGGTTTTGCTCTTCTCCATTTTAATAAACAACAAAACAACAATAAATAGCACTGTGGACATTTTTAAAAAAAAAACTTTTATATCTGTATTATTTTGCAGCACATTTCCAGCCATGGTATTTTCCTGATTATTCTCATTTCAACAATATATTTGTCCACTCTCAGTGAATGCATGCACGTGGTTAGGGAGCAGGACCACTTCCGATACGCTCTATCACCTGGCTGTCTATTGTTCCATTAAACCAATTTGAGAGGACTTTCTGCTTTCAAAATACAAAAGGCTTCAAAATATAATATAACCAAAATGTTCTAAACCAAATTTTCATGAATATATTGTTTCATTGTTTCCTGTTAGTAATTCAGGCTACAGAAAATTTTATTTCTTAGTGTTTAAACTATTTGGGTTGATATCTTATCTTTGCAAATAAAGTTGTTGGCACAGATTTAAATTACATTTTCTCTTCTGTATTTAATATAGCAAACCCCAAAAGTTTATGCCATATTCAGCATACCATATGTTAGCTGTACTCTTAACACATATTTCATATTTTTATTGCTTTTAAATGTGTGTTCTATTTGCCTATTTCATTCTGAAAGAATTGTGATTAAGAATTGTGTATGTGGTCAATTTTTCCTATAAATGTTAGTCAATTTAAGAATGGTTTATCATTGGGATTTTAAATATACAATTATATAATCATATATTAATAATAGATACCTAAAAACATCTGTTCTTTATTTTATCAAAATCATCTTTCCTTTAGTACTTTTTATTTTTTTCTACACAATCAAGATCCCAGGAAGACTGTCAAAGACTTTTTAATGAGAGGCAAGATTCAGATATTCTCAAGGGGGTGATGTAAAGCAGTGTTAGCTATTAAAAGATAATATCACAGAGAGCACAAGTGCAGAACCTGAAAAATGGATCAATTAGGAATCTATTGTATCTTTGGGAGCAGGAGCACTTCAATTAAAAAATTGAGACCATGGCTATTAATATTATTAAATGAAGACAACAAAAGCTGTGATGCATTTTCATTTACTGTTGTAATGCCCAAGGTCCAATTGCAGCTGCCATAAAAGGATAAAATGTTCATTTTACCATAACTCCATGAATTCTCTAAAAGTAGCTTTGGTCACAAAAGAACTTCATCCTTTTGAAGAGTTATCTTGATCTGTTTGAAAAGTCTGACCTCCCGCCTGCATGGTATAGAGTATTTATTGACAATTTGCTGGAGAAGAACAGAGCAGTCTCTTCTAAATATTATAAGTAGGATGTGATAGTGGATCTATCAGGTATATATGTGTATATGAATTTATATTGTTTCTAAGAATTTATTAGCTTACAATGAGACATTGACATCAGAAAATTCTATTTTCCATCAGACAATTCAATTAATCCTATTTTCCAAGTAGATGGATAATCTGACCAATTTTTATCATGTCTAATATTATCATACCAGTCCCAGACATTACCTTCTCTCCCCTGGGTTATCCCAGATAACATTTTAGCTGGTCTCCTTGTTTTGTTCCCTGCCCCTTTACAGTCTATTCTCAATAAAGAAGCTGGAGTGATCCTTTTAAAGGTACGTTCAGTAATGTTCCTCTCAGCTGAAATCTGCAACTTCACCCCAAGGAAAAGCAAAAGTTATTTACGACCTGTAAGGCTTTACCTGATCTGGCCTCCAGTTACCTGTTGGCTTCTTCTGAAATCTCTTTTCCACACTCATTTTGCCCAGCCACACTTCTTGCCTTGCTCTTCTTTAATAGACCAGGCATGCTCCCATGTTGAGGCCTTTGCTGCGACTTTTCTTCCTTTCTGGGATACAGTTTCCCCAAAGATTCTCATGACTACCACCCTCAACATTTACCTCTAAATTTTTTCTCCAATGTTCACCTTCCAAATGAGATTGTCCTTTGTCACCCTATTTTAAGATGCCTGGCCTCCACAGAACTTTAAATTCTGTCTCCTGCACTACCTTCTTTTTAGTTTCCTTTTTTTTTTTCAAGTTTGCCATAGCAAATAATAGGTACTTAATTCATATGTGTTAAATAAGTGAAGTGAAGGCATTAATTTATGTCAGTAGCACTTGAAATCAATGCTAAGTATATGGGAGAAGCCTAGCCATGGCAAAATATTTACTTTATAGTTATAGGATAGACATTTCTTTCTATAAATCTAATTTATACATAGAGAGAGAAACTTCTTTGTTTTGCTTCCTTACTGTCATTTTAACCAAATGCATTTATAAATAATGACCGCTTTGTTGTGCATCTTAGCTTATATCATGCACACACAGTATTTTTTACTGTGTAAGGAAATTTATTGAATTCACTGGGGTGGGTGTGGAGTAACTGATAAAAAGTGTATTTTCATACCTTGCAGCTGGTTCTAATTATTTATCTTTCCTGGGTCAGGGTGTGAACTCAATTTCAGTACACTTCAGTGATATGTTCTTCCAGTTCAGATGAGCCACAGAAATGCTGAATATTATAAAGCTTCAATAGCTACAGCTTTTGTGTAGACATATTGGATGGAGTAGTTTCAAAAGAAAGAAAACTAGAATGTCTCTTTCAGCTTACACATCCATGTTTTAATTGTATTAGGGACACATCTAAAGCTTTGTTTGAATAATATTTATTTGAATTGATTTCTGTTGCTTGAAAGGAATTATTCCTAAAATGCTCTTCGCTGTGTAATGAAGCCTATGACTTCATATCCTTAAAATAATTTTAGGTTTAATGATATTTTCTTTGTGTAAAATAATTTTAAAAGCAGAGCATTGTTTACTAGGCTAGAACACTGATGATACTTACCTAATCTGAATGTTAGAAACATTTCTTACTTGTAAAGCTATTCATTGACACTGAAGGTGAGTAAATTCTTAAAGTTTGTCTTACCACGATTATTAATGCACATATTTATATTTCACTGCTCATATTTGGGAAAGAGGACTGGAGCCCCTGAAAGCCATTACCAAAATGCCCCGGAGGCCTATTTTGGAATTGCTTTATTTTTTCTCCATTACACAATGTAGTGGTGATTGCAGTATGCAGTCATACACAATAAGATGTTCATACATACAAGCAATTAAAAAAAAAAAAAAAAAAGCAAACACCTAAGTGTAGTGGCATCTAGTTCTAGCCTTGGAAATGCAAGTGTGTGTGAACAAATATAATTTTACTCTACCATCATCATTATTGTTCCTAAGCATCTGAATATCATGACAGACGTAGCTGGAGCATTCTGCTTATACTATAAGGGTCACCTTATCAGTAACACTTCTTGTTTCCATTTGTTTGAACAGTAGGAATTCTAGTATTACTGATGCTTTCTCCCCTTTCATTAAGTCAAAAATTATTGATTTAGCACATGCACAATTTAGGTATCACTTAAAATCCTTACATGTTTCATTCAAGTGTTCTCTAGGCAGTAGTATCTTAATCATAAATAAGGTCACATCTAGATAAGTGGTGGTCAGTAGAATTTTTTGTGATGATGGGATTGCTCTATAGATGTATTGTTTCATCTAGTATCAACCACTAGACACATGTGAATTGAGTATTTGATCTTTAGCTAATGTGACTGAGAAACAGAGCTTTTCATTTTATGTAAATTTAAATAGCCATGTGTGTGCAGCTAGTGGCTACCACATTGGACTTCTCAGTCCAAGATATTGTTTTTATAGGTTAATAGACCCGACAAGGAATTTAGACAAGAATGGCTGTGTTCTCTCTTCGTCATCTCTTGACCTCGGTGGGATTTGGGCCATTGTCTGTTTCCTTTTAAACTTTTGTATACCCCTAATTGTTGTGCTAATTGTGGACCATTTCTTGCCACATTGTCAGTCAGCTCCTGAATCTCCAGGACTGCGGGAGCGCACACACACACACACATACACACACACATAGTTGCTAATGCCCCTTTGGCTTCTGGTGTGACCTTGGAGAATTTGGAGGCTGAACACCCCCAACCCCACCCAGTGACTTAGTATTTATCACTATTTCCTGTCTTCCCAAAGGTGTGGATTGTTTCTGATCCACCTGGAGTGCTCAGTCTCCTACCACTGAGGCAGACTCTGGGGAAATTTTTAAAGGTATCTGCCTTTCCATCATTATGTCCATAAAACCAATCAGGAAACCAGTTGGATGAGTTACATGCTGGGTTTCATTAAAAAATATATATATTACAAAATGGATTGAAACGATTCAGAGAGTTACCTGAAGCTTGCAGCCTTCCATGCTGATTCTCAAACGCTGCACCTTATCCTGTTGTTATACTTATTACACTAGTGTAGAGATATCTTCATCCAAGCTGGAGTTGGGTCTGGATGGGAGGTCTATCTTGACACCAAATTAAAAATTCCTAGTTTACTTCCCTTTTCCCTATGTCTTGCTGGTAGGATAATAGATATTTAGGAATAGGGCATACATACGTGGGTTTTGTGAGGGGAAAATGCACTAAGTTTTATGGTCCTGTAGGCCTTAACTGTCTAGATAAACTTGAGCTGTCATGTCAGAACTTTTCAGGCGAGAATCTGTCCATGAAGCGTAAGTGTTTATACCTTTTTGTAGCCAATAAGAAAAACAAAGAACAACAAACAAGATAATTTAAAAAAAGCTGTACTTGTGCCAACTTCCACAAGACAGCACTCCCTCAGCACTGCTGCCTGGGCTCCTCTTTTATCTCCTTTTCAGGGGTGCACAGGCATTTTGGTAGGAAAAGCTAGTTTGAGGCCCTCAGATTGTACCTGGAATCACTTCCCTCGGAAACCCAATGGACTCTAGTCCATTCTGTCAGACTTCTCCCTCACTCACAGGGATTTTCCTTTTTGGGTCCTCTTTGTTCCTCTCAGTGGCTGCCTTTGGTAATTAAACCTCTCAAAGCCCCAATCTATCTGCTTATGTATTTCTGAATCTAAATTGTGGACAAAGTTGAAGATCTTTCCTACAGGACTTGCGGGCCCCATATAAATCATTGTGTATTGATGGGGGTTTAAGTATCCCTGAATTGGTACAGAGCCTTGTCTGCCTAATATATCATAGACCTCTGGCTGCGGTGTGCTTAACTCTGAATGGTGGGATGACAGGCTCATCTGAGTGCCCCATTTGATTGAGCCGACATACTCTACCCTAATGTTTTTTTTTACATAAGAAATGAAAGTAACACCAAAAACTTTAAACCAGAAGAGACCATATGCCACTGTGATAACATAAATAGTCTAGGAAGAAAGAATATGAGAGGCCTGGATATTAGGACTGTATAGCTAAAATACAGAGGGTGCCAAAAAATGTACACATATTTTAAGAAAGGAAACAACTGTATTAAAATTGTAATAATATATACTGATAACAAAAGATGAAATGTGTGTATACATTTTTTTTTGCACCCCCCAGTATTTTCACTCTTCTCTTGAGTAGAGTGAGAGGTAAAGCATGTGTACCTATAAGATGCTTTCACATAACCTGACTTACTTAATTCTAGTGAAAACTCACCGAGGTACGCAGGAGTAAGGAGTCAGGGATCCAAAGAGGTCAAGTAAATTGCTCAGTTAAATTATGCTAAAAATAAGTTTTCCTCATGCAAAATGTTCAAAAATCATTCAAAAGGAAGAAGCAACTTTAGATTTGGCAGCACTTATTAACTTTTTATCCTGAACATAAACCTCCTAATTGAGTTTATTTGCTGTATTTTTGTTTAATGGTTTCCTTCATTTGCTTCTAAGACTCCTCAGGAAAGTTCTGATAATTTAGCTGGGACTTTATTTTTCCTATAATGAAGTATTATTTTCCTTAATTTTTTTTTAAATTGAAATTTAAAATAAAGGTAACAAAAAGAGAGAACCCACTTCAATGATGGCACACTCAAATTGTTAGTAGAAACAATCCGAAAATCCCTATCCTGGTGAGCTCAGAATGTAAATGTCTTATTTGTTCTGCCACTTTTTTTTCTTTAATTTCATTGGAATATATTGGTGTGACAGGACTGCAAAGGCAAATGTATATTTAGTTCTATTGAATTATCTTTGTTCATTTCCCTTTATAATCATTGTTCACACAAATAGCATATGAGCCTGTGATAAAGGCAGAGCTTTCCTTCACCATTCTTGTCTACCTTTTCATCCTTACCCTTCCGGAGGAAAATGATTCCTTCTTCCTTTTTCTCATTTACAAACATGCTGCCTGATGTGAGTTATGCTAATTTGTTTTCTGTTTTTATAAAATTTTTATTAAATTTATTGGGGTAACATTGGTTATATAGGCTTCAAGTGTACATTTCTATAATACATCATTTATATATTGTATCGTGTGTTCACCCAGAGTCAGTTCTCCTTCCATATATGTATGTATGTATGTGTGTATATATATATACATGTATGTATATATATGTATACGTGTGTGTGTGTATATATATATATATGTATGTATTTAACACCCCCCCCATTGTCCTATCCTCTTCTACCATCCCCCCTCACCCCTTACTCTCTGGTAACCACTAAACTGTTGTCTGTGTTGATGAGTTTTTGTTTTGTTCATTTGTTGTTTTCAGTTTTATATCCCATATATGGGTAAAGTCATATGGTGCTTGATTTTCTTCTGTCTGACTTGTTTTCTCAACTCCTAAAGTATATGTAATGGAGTGGAGAAAAGAGGTAATGAAGGGTGCCTTTAAAACTAGCAGAAGCGTTCCTCTCCCTCCTTCCACTACCTCTATCACCCTGTTCAGATGGGCATCATTAAATACATATTTACCCTGGGAAAGTTGCTGCGGCAGGAGAAGAAATATGTGTAGTAGACTCAGGTTATTTCTCTTGCCATAAAAAAGAGAGAGAGTTTGAAAATAATGACATTCCAGTAGCCTATACCTAATTATGTGTGGATATGTAGGCTCATGTGGAGTATATAACATCACAAAAAATACTGATGAGAGAAAGGCATGGTGGGATATTGGAAATCGCATTGGGACAGGTGCTAGCTTTGCCTCTGATTAGTAATGTGACCTTATAAAAATCACTTTATTTCTCCAAGTCCCTACTTTAACACTGTCAGATAAAGTAAAAAATGCTGGGTCTGGTTGATTCACGGGACCTGAATGTAGAGCAAGTATGGAAGTACTTTAAAAATTATAAAACGCTATAGAACAAAATTAAACTAATTACAGTCACATTTGGGGTATCTCATCTGAAGAACAAAGGGATACTGAACGTGTAACATCCTTTATTTTAAAACAATATTTTAATTTGAAGAAACATAAATTTAATAAGATAGACTATTCCAGGAAATAAAAAAAAAAATCTTGAGAATTAATTGGGCATTTTGGAAGCAATATAAGTTTGAACAGTTATTTTCTAGATGAGGTGCTATTGTCATACTCTGCTTGATGCAGCTTATGAATTTGGTCAACTTACCATCAAGTCTTACTGTATGGATGAGAAAATCTGGTGCAAATATTCAAACTCATAGTCAATTAGCCAAGTGAATGCAGTACTCTTTAGGTATTGAAAACTGTATTGGGCACAAAAGGATAGAGTTTATATCGATGAAAAAGACATTCTCGCAAGTAAAAGGCTTAAGTCATTATACAGATGAGGAAAAGTCAACTAATTTAATGTTGAAGATACAGGGAAATATAATAAAAATCAAGGTGAGCTGAGGCTTGTCCAAGAAAGCTTTTGAAGAGTAGCTTTTAAAAGATATTCTTTGACTATACTGTTATAGCAAAGCAAGTTTACTTCTACATGAGAGATTTTTATAATTTATGTGATTTGGCACATCTATTGATCCATTTTCTAAATATAAAATTATCAAATAAAATCTAAGTCCAAACTATATTAATTATGAAATCCTTAGTGAATTTTTTTGCTCAATTTTTTTCCTTCTTCCCTTATAGGAGGACGTGAACGGGTAACTTTTACGTTGCACAAAATCCTTCCACAATGAAAAATGAGGATAATACACATTTTGCAAGGGGTGAAGTAGAAAAATGCAACAGTCCCTGGATAAAGTTACCTCCTAAAAGTAAGTTATTCACTTTTACCTCTAATATACTTTTGTAAGCCTAAGTATTCATGTTTCCTAAGTATGCAGCTTTCGCTTGAAGCGGAATATTGTTTTGTGGGAAATGCAAAGGGCAGTGGGACAGTCAGTCTGTCTTACACACTTTGGGGAGTATCCACTGTCTAGAGCATAAAGCACTGAGCGCTAAGACAGGTGGCCTGGGTGGCAGGTCCCATGGTCCACGATGGTTAATTCTCGTGGTATCTTGCGTCTGATGTGAGCCGAGCCGAAGTGCAAAGCTTCACTCTTCCTGAGTACCTCCACTTTGTGGAAGGACACACAATGACATTAATGTTGATATTTATGAAACGTACTGAGTTTTGCCATATTCTAAACCTAAAATAACATACCTGGATGTCTGACTCACAGAAGCTAGATGCTAAATATTGTTTTTAGCCACTAAGTTTCGGGATAATTTGTTATACAACAATAGATACTAATACCGATTCAAGGAGCACGTCAGAATACCTCATTCTTTGCTTATAAAACTTACAAAATTCAGGATGAATACTTCACTATTATTTTAGATGACTTTCATCAATTATGCCAAATATACATAGAGAATGCTGCAATCCTTGATACTCATTTCAATATGTAAATCAGGTACAACTTAAAGAGAATAATTTTATTTAACAATTTGTCAATATGCTCCATAGAGTATGGCTAAAGCAGTATGACAGATGCTTCCTGGAAAAACATCCAACTTTTCTATCACTTTTGGGCAGATAACTTATATTGGTTTTATCAATAGCCTTAATTCCTCAGGTACTATGCCCTCTGCTTTTGGATATTATGTAGTTTATTTCCTCCAACCTTGCTGCCAAGCACTTTATCATGCTTACTTTGAAAACAAGGTACAGATACTTAGGTCTTTTATCAAACTCACACAACTAATAAGAATTACCTGAGTAAGGATCTGAATCCAGATATGACTAGTTCTAAAGCCTATTAAACTATTTGTGCTTCTCAAGGACATTATCATTCTGTGGCCTTCATAAAGCTCACCTTAGCAAAACATTCAAAGATATGGCAATCAAGACAGGACATATGCTGGTAAATTTCCCTGTGTAACCGACTCAAGGGTGCCTGCTTTGATTAGAGGCTCAAAGTAGTCCTCAGTTTTATTTCTTCAAGCATCACATATGCTATTAGAGTTCAAGTAAATTAGTGCAAATGTTGGATCCAGATGGAATCATGCTGGATTCCTTGTCTCACTAAAGAGCTCAGTTCTTCTGAGTGTAATTTAAGAAAACTATTGATAGTTTCCAGTTTCCTTAATCACGCTGTTTTAATGGTAAAATGCTTTGTGCTCTGATTATTTTTTCTTTTCTTGATGTGAACACTTTTTTCTTCCTCCATTTGTGCTTCCCCTTCCTGTGGTGAGTGAAATCTTTCCTGTGAAAGCGTTCTGCCTCCTATGCTCATGACAACACCCAGCTATAGCATCATTTTGATCATGGACACATTCAAGAATGCCATGATGTCCAGTCACTTGAGAAAGGCCTTTCTTTTGAGAAAATATAGAAGTTGTGTTAAATATAACATGGACCAATATCCACGTTACACATTTGATCATACATATTCTATATTCTAATATGAGCTCTGACAATTAACTTCATGAACTCATCCTAGAAAAAGTGCTACATACCTCATTACTGAATATCACTATAGTCACTTTTGAAGTACTCCCCTTGGGAAGCTACGCTTTGATGCCAGCACCTAGTCCACCCTTTAAAGCAATTTTGGAACTCTTTTTCTGGAATGGCCATCAGAGCTGTCATCATATTATCCTTGATGTCCTGAATGTCATCAAAATGTCTTCCTTTCAATACTTCCTTTATCTTTGGGTAAAGAAAGAAGTCATTGGGGGCCAGATCAAGTGAGTAGGGAGGGTGTTCCAATACAGTTATTTGTTTACTGGCTAAAAACTCCCTCACAGACAGTGCCGTGTGAGCTGGTGCATTGTCGTGATGCAAGAGCCACGAACTGTTGCCTAAAATTCAGTTTGTCTAACTTTTTCATACAGCCTTTTTAGCACTTCCAAATAGTAAACTTGGTTACTTGTTTGTCCAGTTGGTACAAATTCATAATGAATAATCCCTCCGATATCAAAAAAGGTTAGCAACATTCTTTTGACTCTTGATTTGGACTGACAAAAGTTTTTTGATCATGGAGAATTGGCTGACTTCCATTGTGCAATTTGACGCTTTGTTTTACGGTTGTATTGGTACACCCATGTTTCATCACCAGTTTTAACATGGCCCAAAACATCATCTGCCTCTCCAAAAGGTCTTGGCAAACTTTGACTCTCCTTTGCTTTTGTTCATTGGTGAGCTCTTTCGGGACCATTTTTGCATGCACCTTTCTCATGCCAAGATTTTCTTAACTTTCCCTATTGATGTTTTCTTGGTCTGCTATGCTTTTCACGGTCAGCCGATGATTTTTATGTGTAATTCAACAATTTTTGCAATGTTTTCGTCAGTTCTGCTCATTACTGGCCACCCTGACCTCTCTTCATCAGTGACACTTTCTCTCCCCTCAGAAAAACATTTAATCCATTTGTACACTGCTATTTTTTCTATGGCATTATCCCCATAAGCATGGATTAACATGTCCCTGATTTCACTTCCACTCCAGCCAAGTTTAACAAGAATTTTAATGTTTGTTCATTGCTCCAATTCAAGCTCAGACATTCTTGCAACTGCACACAAAAACACACAACAACAACAATGAATGCCACTCGGTGAGACACCACTATGCTTTGACACAAAGTCAGCTGTGAGACATCGATATACCAAGGTTATGAAACCTTACTGAGCTGTTTATACAGTGCTGCCAATGGAAGCACACAGTGGCAAGTTCGCAAACTTAATTGTCAGACCTTGTACTTTCAGAATTCATAAATTTCTTGTGTTTGCCATGTAAGTGAGCATATCATATAATGTGATGACAAATTGCTGCTTTCTAATAATTTTGAATTATGTTCAAAAGGTTTAGTATCAGAAAGTATCCCTTCCTTCTGTAGAATATATACTTTTGCCCTCTGGAAACTATAAGGCAGGTGTGGGGCTGGTGTACCCAGTAGATACTATAGAGAGCATATTCCCAGTATTCTGATTTCCACTTTCTTTCCTTCAAGTATGCGGCACATTTTAGGCTATCTATTTGCAAGCTTGTTTATTGCATATGTGTATTATAAGCTACTTAAAAAAAATTGTCTACCATATAAAGACACAGCCTTACTGCCTGATGCTTTTTACGGACATTGTAAATGTTGTATTCATTTCCGTCAGAATGCATCACTGGAGTGCTGCATTGTATATTCCACACAGAAGATGAGCCTGCAGCTTATTTATGGACCCCTTAAATTTCAGGGTTTATACAGATGGTATGATAAAGTACTGGTATGTTAAGATGAGAATTATGCTCACAGAGCCCCTAATATCATTATATGCAAACACAACTGGAAGTTTGGAATGAACTTGGAGAGCAAGGGAGCTTGTATTTACCCTTTCCTCCATTCCTTGATATTTTCTAAAGTTGAAAGGCTCTTTCTTACAAAATGAACATTCTAGTCTTAGTCTTGCCTATTTTGGTATACAAATCTGTAAAAGGATTTGTTTTTAAGAGTTATATCAGATTTATCAATATGAATTTATTACCTTTAAAAATATTTCCTAACTGTATTACTGAATGGGGCTGCAAGAGGTACCATTTTTTAAAAACTACCATTAATCATGTGGCAAAACCTATTTGCATTCAGATGTTGGTCTCTAATACTGTCCTTTTCTCAAAAGGAATGAGAGTTCCTTGTGACAGGAATTTCAGAATGATCCAGGACTTTCTTGTAAGATCCTCCAGCTGTCTGCCTTTGCTTTAATTGACTTAAATTCATTAGGAAACACCCTTGAATCTGAGGATGAATTTGGACTCCTCTGATTACCTGTAATGAATTCCTGAACAAAATCAGTTTCTATTAAGAATGAGGACGGGTGTAATGGATAGTTGAGAGGAATTAACTGTAGCTACTACCAGCTGTAAAATGTAGTCCAGGTTTGGGTTACAAAAGGCTTGGGAAGCGAAATTGTGATAGAGGCTAAAGAACATGTTTGTAAAACTTATTGTCGAAGGCACAGTAATAATTATGGAAGATAAAAAACTAAGCACATCCAGGGGATGTATGATGCACGATCTGGAGGAAAAAAACATAGACTTAGAAAAAAATCTATGACAAGGGCACTAGCCTTTATATGTTAGCTCTATTCAAGTTATCCTGGAAAGTTCCCAGGTTTATTTGTCCTAGGTACAGCTCTCCAATTTATAGCCCCAATGTGTAATTGTTTCCTAGTCTTAAATTTTCTACTGATAAGACATGGTTGGAATTGGTACTGTTAATTCCACTTTCCATAGTGTTAAAGGATTTTACAGTCCCAGTGAAAGTAAGAAAGGATAAAGATAATGAATAAATGAGCCAAACTAATTTGATTCAACTATAATTATATTAATAATATTTGTAAACATTTTATAACTTGTGTAGATTTTTTTCCCTGCTTCTTAAGGTGTTTTTGATTCTTAGGAAAACCATGATTTAAATTGTAGGTGTTTTAATTGATTAGGGAAATTATGATTAACATTTACATTATTTAATGGAATTTAATCAACTAAATATGAAAATGGTTACACAGGTTTAGGGAACATAAAATTGGCAGATTTATAAACTAATCAAAGAAAAAAGTAAAAATGAATATTTTTAATTTTAATTAACCCATATCACCAGATTTATAAATAAAATAGCAAAATTTATAAGTTGAGGTTAGGGGATTTAAGAAAAAAATCATATTTATAATTGTAATAGAAATTAAGCTAGTGATTATAAAGATTACTATTTTCCGCACACAAATTTCCCCTTTGGATGGTACCTAGGATCTGTTTTGATATGCTATGATCAAGAATATAATTAGAGGAAGGTGAAAAATGTATGCTTCCCCTAGCTGGTATAAAAAACACCATCTGTGTGACTTAAGACTTAGATTTATTGCCTGAGGTGATAAGGATTCCGGCTATGACTCCTTGGTGGTATAAATTATGGAAATCAAAGGACAGGATAAGACCCCTGAGTAAGATAAATATCTGAAACATCATGTCTTCCTTCTTTATTATTATGTGGTGATAAGGTCAGAAAGAAGGAATTGGGAAGGAACTGAAGACTATTGTGCAACAATGGAGCTTATGAAATGTTTAGTCTTCTTTTATTCTACCTTGGACCATAGTTGTGTTTGAGTTCGTAGTGTTGATAGATAATGTGTGGTTGAGAAATGAATCAAGTGTTTATGAGTCAGTCACCTGACCTCTCCTTCTATGAAATGGCCCCTGAATCCTAACGGACTCCAAGTTTGATTCACTAGTACAGAGGGCTGCATTGGTGAGTCCAGGTACTTGTTTTGATGGCTTGGCTCTTTACTATAAGCACTTATGTTCATAGAAGATTATGGGTTTTTCTTATGACATTTAAAACTTACTTGTAGCAGATGCTGTTGGTGAAGAGATTATCTAGAATCGCACAAGTCTATCAAATATCCTGTTTCTAAGTGAAGAATGGATGGCAAATATACAGAGGGTGCCAAAATGTATACATATTTTAAGAAAGGAAAACAGTATTAAAATTGTATTACTCAATATATACCAATAACAAAGATAAATACAAAGTCACATTTGACTTCTGCAATTACAAGAGGTGGTCAAAGTGGTTACCATCAGTGTCAGGACACTTCTGATTACGGCAAACCACTGCTTGAGCAACGTTGACCAAAGAGTTCACTTGTATACATATTTTTTGTCACCTCTGGTATTATGATGTTGATATGATGGAAAAACATTTGAAGATCCTGCTCTAATAAAGCATGATGCTCAATGCAACTCATGTGAACTTAGAGTGCACCAAAGGCCTTGAAGTAGTTCTTAGAGGGATCTTATTACAGAGCTTGAGAAGGCTTTATACCAACCCCACCTCCATTTAGTTTTTGTTTTGTTTTCATTTTAATTTGTTTTTATTAGTTTCAGGTGTACAAAACAACATGGTGATTAGACATTATATACCTCACAGAGTCATAATCCCCATAAATCTATTACCCATCTGACACTGTATACAGTTATAGTAATATTATTGACTATATTCCCTATATTGTACTTTACATCCCCATGACTATTTTTAAATACATGGCATTCAATATTATTTTATATTAGTTTCAAGTGTACAGTGTATTTGTTAGACATTTATATAATTTATGAAGTGACCCCCCCAGATAAGTCTAGTACCCATCTGACACTACATAATTTTTACAATATTATTGACTATATTCCCCATACTATACTATATATATGTATCCCTGTGACTCTTTTGAAGCTACCATTTTGTACTTCTTTTTTTTTTCATTTTGTACTTCTTAATCCCTTCACCTTTCTCATCTAGCCCTCCAATACCCCTCCCTTCTAGTAGCCATCAGTTTGTTCTCTATCTGTGAGAGTTTCTGTTTTATTTTTTGTTGTTGTTTATATTGTTCTTTAGATTCCACACATAAGTGAGATCATATCATATTTGTCTTTCTCAGTCTGACTTACTTCACTTAGCGTAACACCCTCTAGGTCCAGCCATATTGTTGCAAATGGTAAGATTTCATTTTTTATGGCAGAGTAATATTCCATTGCACATATGTACCACAATTTCTTCATCCAGTTGTCTATTGATGGGCATTTCAGTTTCTATATCTTGTCTATTGTAAATAGCACTATAGTGAAGATAGGCGTGCATATATCTTTTCAAATTAGTGTTTTAGATTTCTTTCGATAAATATCCAGGAGTGGAATTGCTGGATCATAAGGTAGTTCTATTTATAACTTATTTTGTGGAAACTCCATACCATTTTGCATAGAGTCTGCACCAATTTACAATCCCACCAACAGTGCACAAAGGTTCCCTTTCTCTATATCCTCACCAGCACTTGTTGTGTGTTGATTTATTGATGATGGCCATTCTGACAGGTGTGAGGTGATATCTCACTGTGCTTTTTATTTATGTTTCTCAGATGATTAGTGACATTGAGTACTTTTTTTTTTTTTTTTTTTGTATGTCTATTGATCATCTGATGTCCTCTTTGGAGAAATGTCTATTTAGGTCCTCTGTCCATTTTTTAATTGGATTGTTTGCTTTTTGGTGTTGAGTTGTATGAGTTTTTTAATAAATTTTTGAATATCAACCCTTTATCAGATGTATCATTGGTGAATATCTTCTCCCATTCAGTAGGATGTCTTATTTTTTGTTTGTGGTTTACTTCGCTGTGCAAAAACTTTTTAGTTTGATGTAGTCCCATTTATTTATTTTTTCTTTTGTTTCCCTTGCCCAAGGAGATATATGAGAAAGAATATTACTAAGGTTAATATCTGAGAGTTTACCGCCTATGTTTTCAAGGAGTTTTCTGGTTTGGGGTGTTACATTTAAGTCTTTAATCCATTTTGAGTTTATTCTTGTACATGGAATAAGAAGGTGGTCCAGTTTCATTTTT
The DNA here is from genome assembly GCF_036562045.2 of Rhinolophus sinicus. Classification (NCBI taxonomy): domain Eukaryota; kingdom Metazoa; phylum Chordata; class Mammalia; order Chiroptera; family Rhinolophidae; genus Rhinolophus; species Rhinolophus sinicus. The sequence continues at coordinate 25,316,961 of NC_133759.1, forward strand.
TCACATGTATCTGTCTAGTTTTCCCAAAACCATTTATTGAATAGGCTGTCTTTACCCCAATGTATATTCTTGCTTTCAGTGTCATAGATTAAATGACCATATAGGCATAGTTTTATTTCTGGGCTCTCTATTCTCTTCCATTGATCTATATGTCTGTCTCCATGTCAGTACCATGCTGTTTTGATTACTAGGGCCTTTTGATTTGATATTAGGTAGTATGATACCTCCAGCTTTGTTATTCTTCCTCAAGATTGTCATGGCTATTCAGGGTCTTTTATGGTTCCATATAAATATTAGGATTACTTGTTCTAGTTCTGTGAAAAATACTGTTGATATTTTGATTGGGATTGTGTTGACTCTATAGATTGCTTTGGGTACTATGGACTTTTTACCTATATTAATTCTTCCCATCCATGAGCATGGTATATGCTTTCATTTATTTGTATCTTCTTTACTTTCTCTTTCCAGTGCCTTATACTTTTCTGAGTACAGGTTTTTACTTATTTGGTTAAATTTATTCCTCGGTATAAAGGCATTATGAAAAAAGAAAACTATTGGCTGGTATCCCTGATACATAAAAAACTCCTTAACAAAATATTAGCAAACCAAATTCAGAAATATGTTAAAAAATCAGACACCATGATCAAGTGGGATTCATTCCTGGTATGCAAGGTTGGTTCAATATCTGCAAATCAATTAACATGATACACCACATAAACAAAATGAAAAATAAAAATCATGTGATCATATCAATAGATGCACACACACAAAAAAAAGACAAAATCCAGTATCTATTTATGATAAAAACTCTCAGCAAAGTGGGAATAGAGGGAACACATTTCAACATAATAAAGGCCATATGTGACAAACCCACAGCTAACATCATACTCAATTAGAAAAAGCTAAAAGCATTCTCCTTAAGATCAGGAACAAGACAAGGATTTCCACTTTTACCATTTTTTTTTCAACATAGTATTGGAAGTCCTAGCCACAGCAATCAGACAACTAGAAGAAATAAAAGCCATCCAAATTGGAAAGGAAGAAGTAAAACTGTCATTATTTGCAGATGGCATGATACTTATAGAGAACCCCCAAAATGCTACTAAAAAGCTATTAGAACTGGGAAAAGAATTTAGTAAAGTAGCAGGATACAAAATTAATATTCCGAAGTTGGTTGCATTTTTATGTACCAATAACAAACTATCAGAAGAAATTAAGAAAACACTCCCATTTACAATTGCATCAGAAAAATAAATTTCTTTTAGTTTTAATAGGCTCCTTTCTCATTTGCTATAATGTGGATTGTACTGCTAACCAGAGTAACAGGAGTTGTTCAAGTTTTCATCAAAACAGTTATTTTTTGCTATAACAATACCCTAGAATTAATTCCTTCTGCTCCCCCCACCCCTGCCAGCCATGTCAACAGACAGTTTTCCTTAATGAAAGCAAAAGAGAAATTATCCATAGGAATGCAAAATTTCAGAAATGTTCAGTATGAGTCACTCTGATGCTTTCATAACCCTGTAAGTGAGAAGAATCAGGATGCTGAAAACAAGTGAAAGTGGAACATGAGGAACAGCCTAGTTAGAGCAGTGCTTCTCAAACTTGAATGTATATACACATTATCTAAGGAATTCTCTTAAAATGTAGACAATAATTCAGTAAGTCTGGAAACCTGCATTTCTAACAAGCTCTTAGGTATTATTAATATAGTATTCAAAGGGTGTACTGAATTAGAACTTGGCTGAGGACAGAAAAGACACAATTAGATATTATCTGAGAAGTGGGTCATTGCAGCAGGAGACTCTTGGTATTAACCTCAAATGGGCAAAAACGGGGTGACAGCTGGTTTAGGACATGGAGTCTGATTCCCAAGTGAAGTGGGCAGGTGTGGGATAGATAAGACAGTGGGAATCACTGATGGACTCGAGGCCAGAGAAGAACAAGATAAATTTGGTTAACACACCTTATTTTAGACCTAACTATGGGAATAGGGTAGGAGCCTAAAGCCATCTTCCACAAGTCTAACTTGGCTTATATGTTTCTAAACCTCGTCCAAATTCAAGAATTCAAGACCAGTCATTTGTGAGTCATTCCTAATAAATGCAGAGAATATGTCTTTATCTATTATTTATCTCTCTGCCTGTGTATCCATCCATCCATATGTGCATCAACCATCCATCAGGGATTTTACACATTCTATTTTCTTTGGTTAGAATGTTCTTTCCTTCATTTTTAAAATAGCAGTCTTCTTTATTATTTAGTTCTCACTTTAAATGCTATATTCCCTAATAGGCTGTTTCTCATCTTCTATCTATAGGTTTCTCATAATGTCCTGTCTGTCTCCTTCTAAGTTCTTTGCTCCTTTCTTCTTCCATATTATTTTATCAATAAATATTTATTGTACTCCTCCCAGATGATAGGACTATACTCAGTGCTAGAAATATGACAATGAGCCAAACAGAAAAAAAGTTTATTTCAATTCCAGTAAGTTTTTTCTTCATAGCTTTAAAGTATGCATTCATTAATTTTAATTCTTAGATAGTAAACTCCTTGAGTCTAAAAATCACAACTGTCCTATTCACCAATGTATCTGCAACATCTGTTGAATGATTTAATGATGAAAGTGGAATAATAATGAACAATGGAGCTAAAATTTTTCTATGGCAGACACACAATTACACAAAGAAAAATTAGAAAGAATAGTCTTAAGTAGGATATTTGTGATGGGGTAGGAGCAGGATTTCATATTCAAGGCTAATTGATGGTTAGTGGAAACCTTATTTAAGCAGAGCTCTGAAAAATAAGAGAATATAGCAGGTGAAAATGAAGAAAAAAAAAGTAGTGCTCTAGATATAGGGAAAACATGACTGAAAAGCATGGAGCAAAAAGAAAGCATGTTGTGTTTGTGATCCTGAAAAAAAAAAAAAAAAAAGAAAAACCTAAGAAAAATCAGTATCACTGATTCATAGAGTCCAAGGAAGGGAATAGCAAGAAATAAGCCTGGAAGATAGAGAGAAAAAGCGTATGTTAAGAAGCTAGAACTTATAAATAACTGTGAAATTTACTTTATCCCAAGATCAATAGAGAGTGACTGAGGACTTCTAAATGGGGGCATTATTAGTTCAGACACATACTTTACAAAATCAATGGATATACTCTGAACAAATCGGACTGAACCAAAAACTATAGACTAGATTGAAAACTATTGCAATAATCTAGGCTAACTCTACTAAAATCTATTAAAACTAATAAATGAGTTCAGCAAGGTTATAAGATATAAAATCAATATACAAAAATTAAGTGTATTTTTGTACACTCACAATGAACAATTAAAAAATGAAATTAAGAAAACAATTCCATTTACAACAGCATCAAAAGAGATAAAATATTTAGGAATACATTTAATAAAATAAGTGTAAATAAATACACTGGGGCAGCCAGATGGCTCAATTGGTTGTAACGTCGGCTCTGAACAACAGGGTTGCGGGTTCGATTCTCACATGAGAATCGGGTGGGCTGTACCCTCCACAGTTAATCGAGGACAGCGAGCTGCTGCTGAGCTGCTGGAGTGGTGGCCAGATGGCTCAGTTGGTTGGCACGTGAACTCTTAACAACAGGGTTGACCGTTCGGTTCCTGCATGGGATGGTGGGCTGCACCCCCTGCAACTGAAGACTGAAGACAGCGACTGGACTTGGAGCTGAGCTGCACCCGCCACAACTAGATCAAAGGACAATGACTTGGAGCTGATGGGTCCTGAAAAAACAGTTTCTCAATATTCGCCAATTAAAAATATATATATTTAAAAAATAATATCCTGAAAACTATAAAATATTGTTAAAAGAAATTATAGAAGTCTTAAACAAATGGAAAGACATCACATATTTATGTATTGGGAGACTTAATTTTGTTAAAATTGTAGTATCCTTCAAATTTATAAGTTCAGTATAGCCCCTACTAAAATCTGAGCTTCTCTGCAGAAATTGGTAAGCTGATACTTAAATTCATATAGAAATTCAAGGGACTCAGAGTATCCAAAACAACCTTTTTTTTTTTTTTAAGAAAAAAATTGGAGGATTCACACTTTCTGATTTCAAAACTTGATGTAAAGCTCTGGTAATCAAAACTGTGGAACTGGCATAAGGCTGGATAAGTAGATAAATAGTATAGCATGAAAAGTCCAGAAATAAACCATAACATTGATGATCCATTCATTTTCAACAAGGATTGCTGAGATAATTCAATGGGGGAAATAATAGACTTTCGACAAATAGTGTCAAGGTTATTGGATGTTCACAGGCAAAACAATAAAGATGCCTTCCTCACGCCATATACAAAGATTAACTGAAAGTAGATTAGAGACTAAATGTAAGAGCTAAAATTCTATAATGCCTAAAACATAGGTATAAATCTTTGTGACCTTGAATTAGCAAGAGTTTCTTAATATGGCACCAAAAGCACAAACAACAAAGCAAAATAATAATAATAATAATAATAATAATAATAATAATGATAATCATAATAATTTAATAAGGAGGAAGAGGTGGAGGAGACGGAGAAGATAAAGGGGAAGGAGAAGGGAGAAGGGAGAAGGGAGAAGGGAGAAGGGAGGAGGAGGAGGAGGAGGAGGAGGAGGAGGAGGAGGAGGAGGAGGAAAAGAAAAAGAAGTTGGCCTTTACCAAACTCGAAAACTTTTGTTTAGCAAAGGACATCACCAAGAAAATGAACAGACAACCAACAGAACAAGAGAAAATATTGCAAATCACATATCTTATAAGTGACTTATATCTAGAATAGGTAAAGAATTCTGACAATTCAATGACATAAAGATGGGAATAAGATTGTCTGAGTAGACATTTCTTCAAAGAAGATACATACATAGCCATCAAGCACATGAAAAGATGCCCAATATCACTATTCACCAGGAAATGCAAGTCAAAATCACGGTGAGATACCACTCAAATCTCCCAGCATATATATAATTTAAGAAGACCAGCAATGATAGTTGTTGGTGAGAATATGAATAAATTGGAGCCCTCATACACTGCTGGTGTAAATGTATTATTGTGTAAACATTATAGAAAACAGTTTCTCAAAAGGTTAAGCATTGAGTTACCACGTGAAGAGTAATTTCACTCACTTCTTCTTACTCTTTATGCAGGTATGTATCTAAGAGAAATGAAAAGACATGTCTATGCAGAAACTTGTACATGAATATTCATAGCAAAATTATTAATAATAGCTACAAATTGGAAAAAAACAAATTTCTTTCAATCTGTGAATGAATAAATAAGATGTGGCATATTCATACAATGGAAGATTATTCAGCAATAAAAAATGAATGAGGAATTAATGCGATATTAATGCATGCTGCATGATATGTGAACTTTGAAACGTTAGGCAAAGTGAAAGTAGTCAATCACAAAGACCACATTGTATGATTCTATTTATGTGAAATGTCCAGAATAGGCAAATATAGAGAAACAAAAAGTGTATTAGTGGTTGCCTAGATCTGAGAGTTTTAAAGGAAAATAGAAGTGACTGCTAAAAGATTATGGGGTTTCTTTTTGGGGTGAAAAAAAATGTTATAAAATTGATTTTGAGAATAGTTGCACTATTCTGTGACTATAGTAAAAATCATTGGATTGTACACTTTACATGAGTGAATATATGGTATTTTAATTATATCTCAATGAAACTGTTTTATTAAATATAATAGATAAAAACTGCTGGTGGCCTGGTCTACCATATCAATGGCAATGAGAATGAAATCAGGGCACATCTAGGAAAAAGGATCAACTGGACTTAGATAAGAAGGAGAAGATAGTGTATTAGGGTAGATACTCGTAGAAGCAGAAGCAAGCATAGGATTAAACATGAAATAATTTTATTAGAGGAAATATCTGTGTGAGATAAAATAGGGAGGGATCTGGGTAAGGTTGGGAGAACCAGTGGATCATGATATAATCTGACACTAAGAGAAGGAGAGAGAAAGTTAGGTGGAGGTTTCCTAGATTACTGTACAGTCTAACAAACTTTCTGCAAAGTTTTTAGTGAGTCCTTGAGCTAAAGTTGGCCATCAGAAGGATCTTTTGTCTCCAGTAATTGTTCTAGCATGGTTTCCCTGAGGCACTACAACATTGCTTCTGAAGAATCATGGGCTCAGTACAAATATGGTGATGGATTTCAAAGTGTATCAGCTGTAGCTCTGTGGTTGTTGTCTCTGAGTACATTCTCATGGGCACCATGGATGACATCAAGGATGACCCCCAGATTTCTCACTTAAGTGTCTGAGACATCACTGAGACTACCTACTGATGGGCTGTGGCAATGGTTCTGAACTTTCCATAATTTCTAGTCGGTGAATTAATTACTCATGGTATGTAATGGGATAATTTTCATGTTTTAGCAGTCCATTTTTATTTTGCAAGGCTTAGATCGTGGTGATTTAGAGTGCACTCTTGGCAGCCTAATGGCTTGAATTCAAATTCTCTATCTGCCACTTTCTGATTACTTAATGTGTACATATCTTTATTTAAATCCTCAGGGACTCCATTTTTCCCCATTTGCAAAAATGGGGTTGTTAATAATAATGACCTCATAGAGTTATGGTGAGGACCAAGGAGATTAAGTTATGCAAAGTATCTATCAATATGTCTGGATTTGAGTAAAGTTTCAATAAATGTCATTATTTTTGTCATTATTAAATACTCATATTTTCCTCTTTCCTACCAACGAATGTAGTATATCTTCTCTTCCTTTCCCATTGTCTACTTTTTAGATTTAGAAACATTCCAGAAGTTTCAAGGCACTAGACAACTCTTTAGGATAAATATGATTTACCTGCTTTATGTATTTTTTATTATTTATGGTAAGGCTGTTGATGGAATTAATTTTAATTTATGTAATATCTTGATGTATTTAATACCAAACTGTGTTATAAATAGGTTTCCATGTAACACTGTAAGTAAAATCTGTAGTTCCTGAATTGTAGCCACAAATACAAATCTGTTGGGGGGCAAGATGTGATACAGGAGACAGAAATAGACTGGGAGTAAAGAAATAGAGTTATTGTTTTAGTATGACCATTGTGTAGCTTCTGGCCTTGCTCAAGTTCAACTTAACCTACCTGGGTCTAAGTAGAGATTGAATTAAATCTATGCCTTTTACTTAAAGATACTCAAATTCCAGGATTTTGGGGTGTTGTGACAGCAAAACATTTAAAAAATCCACAGCAATTAGGTTGTCAGATGGGCACATGTCTTATTAGGGAGACCACTTCATAGACAGTGTAGATGCCTGACCACTGTGCTGTACACCTGAAGCTGAAGCTGAATAATGTTGTATGTCAACCATAATTTAATATACATATATAATCACGGGCTATGGAGTACAACATAGGGAATAGAATCAATGGAATTATAATAGATATATATGATGTCAGAGGGACAATAGATGGGGGAGAGGGGTTATCATGTTATGAGGAGTGAAATGCCTTACTATTATATTGTTTTGTACAACTGAAACTGATAAAACAAAAAATCCACAGCATTAATATGGGCACAACATCTAGTGCACATTTTCACTCAAAAATTTGGGAAAGACACATTACCTGATTAATAATAGTATGAGTAGTATGTTACCAGGTTTTAAAACAAAATATGTAAATTAAAAGAAATTTAGAATTAGTGTCTTGTCTCCTTTGGATTAGTTCCTCAAGTATGCTATAGTACATGTCAAAACTTTAGATATACTTTGATGGAGAAAATTTAAGAAGTCTCAAACATCTGGGGCTGAAATGCATTGATTTTGTAATATCTGCTTTTATTACTATTTGTCTTTATACATTCTTAATAATGTCTTTTATTTAAGATCCCTGGTTATCAACAAATAAATGTGTTATTCATTATTATCATTTATAAGCTATAACCCTTTAAAATAGTTTAGTATAAATTATATTTACAAAGTTTTAAAATAAAATAAGTATTTAGGGTATATTATTTACATGCATTTTGTATTTCAGGGCATTAAACATGTGATATGAAATAGATATGTTGGTCATTTCTTAAATCCCATCCCTTTTTGTTAGATTTTTTAAAAATGCAATTAAACAAAATTTACCCATAAGAGTATTAATTATCTTGAATATATACCATTGTAAACTTTTAATGATGAACTGGTATTCATTTTTTAGTAATACTTTAGGGAAATACTAGTGCCATTAGTTTTTTATAATTGCAGTTTGAACTGTTGAGTTTTGCTTTAAGCTATTAATAAGCCAAGATAGGTGAACAATTATAATTTTCTTTTTCAAAGAGTATTTGAATGTTTGTAGTTAGTTCTAAAGAAAACTCATAGCGGTGAAATTCTGAACTCTGACCTTATCATCTACATTATTTTAATTACTTTTGGGATCAAAAGAAATATTTCAACAGACTTCCATATAGTGAGTAACTTTTTACTTTATGCTATTTGTAAATTGTCATACTGAATTGAATATGTGGGCACACTGGTAAAAAATTAAACCTCTACAGCAATGTTTACCCTGAAAATTTGCTTTCTTTTAAAGTAGAAAATATCGAGATGATGATGCTATCATAAAAATAAACAGCAACAAAAAAACAAACAATAACAAAAAAACTATGTAAAATGTTGTATAGGTAATGCTAAGACTTTAGCCTGACTTAGTTGTCTTATAAAAATTATACCAGCATAAAGAGAGCAAACTTTAAGTCCTCTCCCAGGGGTGAGTTATATAAATCACTGTTAATTTGGGAAAAATTATTGTGCGACCATAAAACTTGTCAAAAAATCTTACAATTCTGGAACAGTTGTTATCCTCAATTACTTATTGTACTACCATTTTGTCCTCTCTGAATATACCACATGATGCTTGGATCTTCATATGCAAAGTACAATTTGGGATAAGTTTGGATATTTCAGTTCTAAGAAAATGTCTTCTGAAGTATATAGAGTATTGCTACTTGTTTTTTAATATGTGTGTATGTTCGTTCTGTAGACTGCCACCTACCAGAATCTAATATATACTACTTAAGATGTAAAGATGAACTGAGAAAATATATGTTAACGAATTTGTAACCTTTTGAGAAGGGATATAGCTATCGCTGACTTAACTCTTCCCTAGGTCTGTGTGTGTCTACAGTCATGTAGAGATAAACTTCCAGTTTTTACAAATATTTCCTGTGAAGCATGTCAATTTTATCTTCATAAAATGTATGCTTAATTGCTAAATACATAGTTTCATGTATAGAGTGCCTTCCTTTTTTGGTTAATTACATGCTTTAGAATGAGGACAATACGTGTTTTCCATAACGGTAAATTTTCCTATGTGACCTGGACCATTGAAAATTGTTTTTTCTTTGTTGATCTTTGAATGGTTGGTCCATTTGTCTGATAAATGTACCAGAGCGTTTTAGGGTTTTACAAATATACTTATTCTTTTATATCTCCAAGTGGGGTTTTTGATTGTTAAAAATATCAAAAAAGTTAATTTTCTAAACAGGAATTCATGGGAGAATATGCATGGGTGTCAAGCTTTTAATAATTATGTTGATTCCTGATAGACTCTTGAATCAACTGTTCCAATTTGAAAAACAGTAGAAGGTAAGAAGATTAATTTTTACGAATAAGATAATACGCATGCAGGCAGAACTTGAGTGGCGAGAAAGGTCAGTAGCCATCTGTTCCTCAGTCTTATTTAGAAGAGCAGAAGGTGTGGTATGTCATGCCCAAGCTGTTTTCAAATGCATGATAATACAAAATGTGAAATGATTTGGGAGGTACATTTTTTAAAAATTTCACCTTGAAACAAATTGTTTCCTAAAAATAAACAAAATGATATGTTTAGTTTCTGCTAAGGATTTTTTCTACAGAATTTGAAAAGGTACTCAGCTCCCTAACCTAAATGAATGTACCCTAGACTTAGACGTGTGAAACAAATAATAGGAAACAAAAATATTAGATAATAGAAGTATAAGCTCTGTGTAGTATACAGATTTGCCAAAGATTGGCTCATTTCTTGCATAGCAATTTTATCTACCTGTTCTTTAAAGGGGTGAATCATTTCATCATCATCATCATCATCGTCATCATGATTATCATTGTCATCATTTACTTACTGTAGTTATTCATTCAACTTTCTGGAAATTTTTTGAGGACCCATGTGGGCAATACTTTTGAACTCTGATGTCAGGAAACAGGCAACCTTACTAAAGGTTCTAGGTGGCTGTGGGACCTAATGCAATAAAATATGTAATAATGACAGTATTTTTTAGCTGCATCAACTCTTTTTGGTATTCCCGCAGCCAATCTCAATTTTCTCTTTTTATAACAACTCAGTAAGGGGTTTTACCAGAGCAGACAAGCATGAAATTAATTTTCCTTAGAAGTTTACTGATGCTGGGAAACTTGCTGGTCAGTAATATTGTTATATGTCCTGATGCTGGCTTGGTTGTTTCATTTTCTTCTTTTTAATTGTGGTGAATTTTATCAGCATCAATTCTACCAAGTATGTAATATGGAAAAAGCTTGAGGGGAAGGAAGGCAGTTTTTTTTTTTTGTTTTTTTTTTTTCAAGTTTAATCTCTTAACTTTCAGCAAGATTTATAGTGGCACACCACTCTGGTTTTTATTGTTAATAGCAAGATAACTTAATGATTTGTCTTGACACTTGCTGCACCTGACATATAGAATGTTGAAAGAAGATGCCCCAATATCCACAGATTAACTAAAGATCTGAAACTCCTCTTATGCTTCAGCAATGACAAGATTCTTTTTCAGTACCAGCAAAACCTGAATTTGTGAACTCTAACTTGGATAATTTCTTTCCCTATGTTGTAAAGCCTAAAATCCTACTGGTGTCTTGGCAAACTCATAGAAATTTCTGTTGTGATTGGTGCTTCAAATTCTTTAGGAACTATGTACTGCCTATTTTAAGGATATAGAGTTTTGATTAATAGGAGTGATCATGCCTAATTTTATGGAACTAAGAATTTTCAGTTATTCGCTTTTCTTGATTCTAAAAGGGAGTAGTACAAAATCTGGGTATTAGGCTGAGAAAAGTTTGCTAATCACCAGACCCAGTCTGAGTAAAACTTCTAGAGACTGGTCATCTGGATTGCTCTCACACTGACTTGCTTTTCAGGTGACCTTCCTTATAGACCCTCTGTTAAATGTGTCACTTTGTTGTTTTGAAAGGGTCAGCATGGTTCTCCCCTTTGCTCTGGGTATTGCCACCAATGGTAATGAGCTTTTGCTGAGTTTCTCACCCACTGCTGATAATACTTAGGGCGGGAATCTTCCCTTAGTTTCTGAGACTAGTGTGTGTTTTGTAAATGGTATTCCTGTATATATTTTGGCAAGTGAAGGTTTTGCAGATATAGTGAATTTCCTGCTTGCCCATCCCCCCAGAGAGGTAAACGGGGCATGCTGTTAGATTTTTTGCTATTTAAATGTATTTGGGAGCTGAGAGACTGGATATGTAAGAATAGAAAGGTAAACACTCCGAAAGGTTGTGACAAGTGGAAGGTGAGATGAGAAGAGAATGCTTCCTGATCTTCAACCTCCCTCCCTGCCCTATCCTACCTGAGGGTTGGAACAGATTTGTACCTTTTAACACAGATATATAGAATATTTATTAGATGCAAAGCAAAGTGTTAAGTTAGAGGGCTGCTAAACAATACAAGAAAAACAATAAGAACAACAAAAAGCCGTGGTCCCTAGCCTCCTCATGAAAACGTGCAGAGGTGTTTAATCCAAAATTATGAGTCAGTATGAAGCTATACTGATAGCCCTTTATTGAGTGCTTCTTATATCACTAAGACAGAGGAGCTGGTTTTGAACCAATGAAAACCTGGCTCAAGCATCAGTGTGCTTAACTGTTAGGCTATAGCTGCCCCTCCTCCCTGTATGATGTAAAATGGAAGTTCTTATATGTTCTTAAAGAAGAGGGATTGATTAATTCTGGCTGATTTAGAAATTCACATTGCAATGAGCAGAGTTTTGAAGAGTGAGTAGTTTTCCCAAGAAGATAAGAAAAACAAAGGTGTGGTGGTGGTGGCATCTTCTAGTCAGAGAAGCCACAGGGTGGGGGGAAAAAGGCAAATGAAGTTTGGCTTTTTTATATGACAAACATTAAGGGCAGGGAGAAACGGGGGATACAATTGGAGAGGGAAAAAGGGCTGAATTCTGAAGGGTATTATAAGCAATATGAGAAGATTAGAATGTGGATTATGAGGAGAGCATCACTTGGGGTTGGAACCAAGAAAACAGAATAGACTTCCAAATATTTCCATCAGGAGGAACTTCATCTGGGAACTGGCCACACTGATAATGGAGGAGTTGAAAGCCAAGCAAGGGAAGGTGAGGAAATCAGATGTTAATCACAGCAGGAATCCATGAGGCCCCTAGGTCAGAGGCACAAAGGATGGCAGTGGTGTTACTAGACCCCATGACTCAGAATTACTGGTTGAGGTTGGATCCATTTGAGCCTTCACTGTGGTGGAGGGAAAGCAGCTGTTGCCAGAGATACTGCCGAGTCATTAGGGCAGGCGATTGGAGGAATTGTTCACAGTCCTCCACTCTCTGGCCACTGTCTCCCAGTGGACAAATAGCAGAAGCCTGTTAAATGTTCATAAAAAGTCAGCCCTCATCCCTTACCAAACAGGTCAAGCAGGGAAGGGGAGGTGTGAATGTGAGGGGGCAAAAGACCTAAGACCATAAAGGTGGGAAAGGTTTCACTGCAGGATTGCAACACGTTAGAGATGCAGTAGACTGCAATTTGGAATATAGATTAAAGAATAGAGAATGGAGTCAAAGAGGTTATTTGTAATGCCATTGCATTTGGCAGAGCTTAATAAGGACTAGAATTAAATTAGGGTCTGGAGGAATGGAGCAGTCACTGTCCTCATGACTATTGTAGGGAAAGATTTCATAATCAGGACACAGAATTCAGTAACCATAAATGAAAAGATGGTAAATATAATTATATTAAAATTGAATATTCCATTTTTTAAAAGAATGTTAAAAATGATGCAACTGCAGGTTATAACCTAGGTGAAGATATCTGCAACACATATAAGCAAAAATCATTCATTTTGAGAATAACATTGCTACAAATCAATAAAAAATGAAAAACAGCTAATAGAAAAATGGGCAACAGGCATGAACTTGCATTTCATAGAAGAGAAAACCCAAAAGGCTAATTAACATATAAAAAGATGCTCAATATCAGTAAACAGCAAAATGCAAATTAAAACCACACTGAGATACAATTTGCACTAACCAAACTGGCAACATCTAAAAAGTCAGATGGCACCAAATGCACTGAGATTATTGAGAAATGGGAACTCATCCTTACTGATTGTAAGGATGGGAATGTATGTTTATGAGTATAACCACTTCTAAATGCCTTGTGGTAGTATCTTGCACATGCCCCAAAGATATTCCTAAGTATGTTCAACAATATAGCTGTAAAATACTGACAGTTGTTTGTAATAGTAAAATAAAAAGTCATAAAACAAAAAAATAATCAGAAGCTACTTAAAGACTTATTTTTAGGCAAATAAATATATTGTGTCAGTCATACAATGTAATTACATACAATGGAGACTATGAGCTATTATAGTTCACCTGCAAATATGGTTGAATTTTGAAAATATAAAGTTGAATAAATATACTAATTATAGAAGTATATATACAACATGTTACCCTTTATAAAGTCCAAAATCTATAAAACTTAACAATATACTGTGTATACCAGGTGTGCCAAAAATATATATACACATGACTTATATCCGTTTTTTGTTATCGGTATATATTGAGTATTACAATTTTAGTACAGATTTTTCCTTTCTTAAAATGTGTATACATTTTTTGGCATCCTCTGTATGTATGTATGTATGTATGCATGTATGTATGTATAACTATGACAAATAGTTATATTCAAAGCCTGAGGGAAGGGACTTCATTATTTTCTTTTCCTTCAGGTGCATGGTGGAACATAATGCTTGTTATAAGTTAATTGTGCCTTATTTGTTGTATTCATTACAATAATTTTTAACAAAAGCAAATTTGAAAAATAGAGAGGGTTAAAGGAGGAGCTATAATAGAATCAGTGTCACGGAAGGCTGTGAAAAGGAGAGGAGACAATATTTTAGGGTGTTTCGTATTGAAAGTGTAGTGTTCTAGACTATAGGAAAGCGATATTTTCCCTCCACTGAATTATAAACTCCCCAATTAAAATTACACCTTTTACCTTTTAATGTCCCTTTGTGCTAGCAACGCTCTAGTGTATGCATGTAGATTAAAATGATGGTGATGTTGAAGGAAAATTAATTAGCCCCTCTCTTACTTGCCTCCCTTCCCATTCTGTGATTGGGGGGAAAATATCCCTAATGGATAGGAAGAACATAGGCAAATTATACTGGATCTCATTCTAGCTTTGTCATTAATCAGATGGATAACCTTAAATAATTCACTTACCTTCTTTGGATAACCAGTTTCCTTAATTGCTGAATAAATAGTTTGGAACAGAAGTTCCCTTCCAGCTTTAAAACTCTAAGGTCAATGACATCACTGTCAAGACGGATTTATTATCTGCAGAACTTTCCACTTTCATGCACATAAATAGTTGTTTCTGTAAATCCCTAGTCACAACCTGTCTTTTGGGCATAAGTATAGCAGAGAGTTTTTATTCTACCTGAAACACCTTATTGCTGATTGCTGTATGTCAAAATGATGGGTCTGCCGTAATTTCTCAGCTGTCAACCTGAATGTTTTTAGGATTTTGCATGTCCTTGAAGTGCTTCATCTATCTTCTTGGTATTGTTCACAGAAAACCTAGACACATGGTCCTTCCTTAAGCGTCTAGGGCCCTTGATTTTGGTTGGTGTTTAAGAATTGACTTTTAACCTACGTCATCAGTTGGCAAATTTATTTTTTAAATATATTTTGTTAAGATCTTGCAGAAATAACCTACAGATCCACTGCATTCTCTTTTTCTGTCTGATGCCAAAAAAGCAGAATGATCCAATGATGATACTTTAATGAATTCACATTGGTATTCATTTCTAAATAACGCTATCCATAATTTTTACTGAACCTATTTTGGGGACATGAATTTGACATCTGTAATTGTTGCTGTAAGTCAGGAGGATAAACTTCCTCTTGCAAAAATATATTACTTCTTTCAGCATATTTCCTTTCTGAAATATTCTAATTTAATAGTGAAATATATGGTCCTAACGGGGATTTCAGCAGTAGTAGTGTTAGAAGACAGCACCAAACACAGATGAATTCAAGACACTGGGACTGGGATGCTGCTTCCAGTGCTTGTGGTGGTGAGGCACTTAGTCCACCTCTTTTAAAAACATTTTGGGTCTGTCATTCTCCTTTTCTTGCTTATCTGTTTTGTTAAGCTTAGGGATTCTGTTCTCCATTGTCTTCATTTTCACCGTTACCATTTATTTAGCAATTAGTGAAACTAGGTTCACTTCTTAGTTTCTGAACACTGAGTTCCTGTTATGTTTGTGGGTGTGGTTCTGGAAGATTGAGTCTAGGTTTCAAGTTGGACCCAATCAGTTTCAGGTATGCATTCTCATTATGTGTTTTGCTTACATCATCCCAATATGGTAATTTGTGGTATATGTATCGTCTCTATTGATAGTACAGAGTTAACACCATCGTACGAGTATGGAAACAAATAGTTTCGTTTTGTTTTCACCAAATGTGTCAGAAATGGTCTGCTGTTATTTCTAGGCTAGTGTGCACACACACACACACACACACACACACACACACACACACAAATGGTCCGAAGAATGATATGTGTGAGACTGTATTCATATATTGCTTCAAAAAAGTCATTGAGTTTAAGATCTATGAATTCATTCCTTCATTCAACCAATTTTCAGTTAATAACTACCTTGTGTTAGCATTTGAAACTGGAAGTAAAAATAGACAAGTTGCCAAAACTATTCTCAGATCAGTCCAGCACTTGGAAATGAAGATACATTCTTCTCTGAAAGTATTCTCAACAGTCAGGATTTTTGCTTCTTAATAAGTACAGAGACATGGTGAGGGACAGTCACCCCCAGAGGACAGTTTTCTAAAAGAAAAATATTGAGGAGGAGTCAAATTAATTAACCAGGACAGATTCTCTAATCATTTGAACTGGGTTCTAGAAGAGTGAAGACCTAAGTGGGGGCTGTGGAAATAAGGGCATGGGACTGTTAGCATGCAAGAATGGCATGTTCAAACACTTGGTTTTGTTACTGTAACTCGAGGGGAGTAAGGTGCAAAACTGAACTTATAGCTAAATGAGGAATTTTCATTTTGTTTCTTAAATTTTCCAAATTGTGGGATTCTTTAAATCCAGGAGACGGTTGCAAGGATAGAGTATGACTTCTGAAGTCATACTGCCTGGGCTCACACTCCATGACTTTGAACAAAGTATATTATTTCTCGATGTCTCAGTTTCTTCAAATGGGAATAATGATAGTGCTCATCTCATAAGGTTGTTGTGGTAGAAAATAAAAGAATGTACAGTACTTAATACAGTGTCAAGGATCAAGTGAATGTGTACCAAGTATTAGTAATTATTATTGTCATAACATACTTTGATTTCAGTCAGTTAAAATCTACCGTCTTAGAAGAGATTCATTATAGGAATTCTCTCCACTATGTTTTTGAGAAATGGTTGTAGAGTAATAGGTTGCTCACTATTCCATTAGCATCCTATTTCCCTTTGAACAGTTCTAATCATTAGAAAAATTCTTTCTTATTGAGCCAACATCTGTGATCTCTAACTTTCATCTATTGTTTCTGGCTCATGGAGTTTCATATAACATTGGACTTTATTCCACATGGCAGCCTTTCAAATACACTATTTAAAGACAGCTATCTCATTTTCCATATGTTTTCTCATTTCTAGGCTAAATCTTCTAAATTGTTGGGTTTATGTTATAATCCTCCATTTATTTGAGGACACTGTTGGCTAGCTAACTAAGTACCTGTTCTTAACTCCCTTCTCCATTACCTGCCTCCAAAATAAAGTTTGAAAAGCAACAAAGGGTAATCATGAGATTCAGGTCTTGCTAATGAGATGTCAGGAGAGTTCAGCTGCAGAGTTTCTGGGAAAGCACTTAGTTTCCTAATAAAAGTGATCTTACCTATTGGCATTGTCCCTTCTCCTTTTATGACCTTTCTTCCTGTCTAGAGCGAGAACATGATTACTGGGGCAAAAGCCGCCATATTGCAACCTTGAAATGATGACTTTGAGGGCAAAAAGTCAGCCAGCTAAGGCCACAGGGGTGGCATAATCAACAAGAGCCTAAGGCTTACGGACCACATTCAACAGCAGAACCAGTACTTGCAACCAATTACCCTGATCTTCTTATAGGTCAGATAATGACTGTGTCTGTCATTGAATCCAGTGATTCTCAAACTTTACCATGCATCAGAATTACCTGTAGGGCTTGTTAAGATGCCAATTACTGGACTCTAACTCAAGAATTTCTGATTCTGTACGTCTGAAAAGGAGCTTGATAGTTTGCATTTCTATCAGGTTCACGGTGACACTCATGTGGTAGTAGCATACTTTGAGAACTCCAGGTTTCAACCATTGCTGATCTGAATTTATTTTCTTTGCAGATGATAACCTTCTTTAATATAAGTAAACCTCACTTTATTTTATTTTGAATTGCGCTCTGAAAGTGTTTCATCAACATTCAAAACAGAGATTTCTAAAACTCTTCTCTACTCCACAGAGTTCTTTTATCAGACAATCTATACTCACTCCCATACCAGCTAGCATAGTTACCTGAGTTGCTCTTTGGCAAATCAATCATCAGTCTATGGGACATTTAGTGAAATTTTATTATGTGAAGAGTATGTGAGGGTTCATGGAAGGGTGAGATATTGCCACTGGCCCCAAGGAGTTTACAATCTAGATAGGAGATGGCACACAAAGATGGAAGACAGAGTGTTTTCCGTCTGTATCGTATTTGACTATTTCCAAAGAGTTTTGAAATATATTAGCATAGTCAATACAGGAAACAGACACATTGTCACCCATTTAGGTGAAATACTAAGGTCCACTTGTTTAAATAATGGATCTAAAGAAGGTTGAAAGTAACACAGAGCAATATCAGATCTAGAAATTTTAACCCCCAATTCAGTGCACAGCACATCAGACAAACGTTTGTAATTAACATTCATCATTTCCATCTTCTCCCTTTTCAAAACAATGTAAAAATAAAATAGTTTTACTGTTTCATAATACTTTGTGGTCATAAATTGCCTCTCAAAAAGCATGAATAACAACTGGCTGTTTGAAAATTACCTCTCAGGCCATCTTTTTAAAAGGGAGTTTTTAACTCATTAGAGACCATTGTAAATTTGCAAGGTGCAAATTTAGGTGACAAGTGGAGCCTGAAATCCCAGCCTGGCAACCTGGCATGAGGCTACCTCTGTCTAGAAGAAGGATAGCATTTTTCATCAACTTTAGGGCAGGGAGACTCAGTACCCCTAGTTACTCATCTCCCACAGAGCCATGAAAATATCATTTTCCCTGGGAGACAGATGCCATTTGGGAAGGAATGTAGAGCAGGGAGAAATTTTGAGAGAGAAAAAAATCTTAAAAAAAAATGGAACTTGGAGTTTACTGAATATTTACTCAGGAGAGATTGTTTGAAACTAGAAGAGAATGAATTAATCTTGATTATAAATATAAGTTTCTTTCCTCTTCTATTCTGCCTGTCTCCCCCCACATCCCATCAGCGGGGATGTAGACTCAACAGGAAGTTGCTGGATTTCAGAGACATAGAGGAGCTAATTTTTTGTGTTTGTTTTTTAAACATCTTAATTGTGTGATATGAATTCAGCCTCACCACATGTGTAAAAATTGCCACCTTTTTCAAAAGGAAAGAATTAATCCTAATAGGAATTTGTACACGATACCACACAACATGGATACAATAAAGTACAAGTTCTTGCCCTGGAATTGCTTACAGTTTAGAATTAACAGTGGTATAAACATTTCTGAATATAATTAGAGCACTTCTGAGTTCATTACATAGTTAGTAAATATTGTTCATTTGTGCAATTAAATTGTATGCAATCGTTTCCTTAATTATCTTTCTCTATTTTAGATATTTTAAAATTCATTAGATATAGGAATAAATACAATAAAAACTTTCCAGTTTTAAAGAATTTTAGTTAGCGTATTGTAAATAAATATGTATTAAGAACCTTGCACAGAAAGACATCTTTCTTTCTTTTTTTGTATTTATTTTAGAAAAAAATTAAAATATAAACTTAATTTCTATTCAGGACTGGAGTTCTAATTTAAGTAGACTATTGCCTGTATGGTGTGCTTTTTATTGTAATATTATTTCTCCTTCTGATTATTGATTTTCAACCATTAGTGATTCACTTTCTAGGTGCAAGCATGGTGGTCCTTTTCGAGGCTGTTTAAAATGCAAATGAACATGAAAGAATGCAACCAAAGTAAGTTCTTTACAATTTAGAGTGGCTGCAAATATTAGATGGATTCTTTCCACAGCATAGCAGCATACATATTTTTAGGTGTTTGGAGTGAAATACAGTAAGATATTAAAAAATTGGGGGGGGAGACAAATTTTCAGAAAAGTGAAAGGACAGACATGCTTAAAAACCAGTATCCTGCACTTCACAATTATGGCTCTAATCACTCCTATTTTTTTATTCTGTATATGTAGGTGCTAACTACTCTAATGACTGTACCATCTCATGAAATTAATACAAAAGAGCACATTCCTACAGGATGATGACTCTGTCAGATCCTTGGAACTTGGAGTCCTCCATTGTTCCTCTGCTTCAAATAGATAGATGACAAGGGGCGGAAGAATGTGTGAACAGATGTTTGAGCAAAAATCCCAAGAGATACTTGGGGCCAAGACTTGGGGCCATTGTTTTCTGTTGACATTTTCTTAGGCAAAAATAATCATAAGGCTTCTAGATGCCAGAAGGGTGGGAAGAGTAGTTTGTCCATGTTCCCAGGAGGGAAGGTAGATGGCTTGGTGAACGTTCAGCATTCTTTTTTTTTTTTTTTTTTTTTCCCACTGTTAGCTTTCAAAGTTTTAATGGAAATAATAATCTTAAAGGTAAAAAAATCTTTAATATTGGAAGAAGAGACATTTGCTTGGCACTAGATGTGATTTCCCAGGTAGGGAAGAGCCACTTCGCAGTCATAGGTAACATTTCCCTTCTATCATAAATCAATAGGCACTAATTGAGTTCCTGTTGTACCAAATATGTAAAATCAACACTGTTAATACCTATTGACTACATACTATGTATGGGACTGTGCTGCACACTCTAAACATTTGCAATGAAGTACATTAAGTGTATTAGAAACTTTTATGTGGTGTGGTCAGGATCAGTAGGCCAGTGAAAGTCAGGTAAAACAGGGCATACACATAACTTAAACATTTTTATTTTTGACTTAATGCAAATGAATGTACATTCATTCACCAATTATTATTATTTTTTTAATGTAGGGCAAAAAATCTTTCTTTTAGTATGGGTATTCCTTGCTATGTATCTTGATTAATCCAGGATACATAATCTACCTAGAACACATGGTATCGGTTTCCTATTCCCCTCTTTCATGCCACGCATAACTTTTTTCTTTTCTTTTTTCCTGGCATCCTCTCCTTTCCCAAATGAATTGGGTAACTCTCTACCTTGCCAGCAAATGGTGTTAGATATATAACCAGCTCCTGGCCAATGAGACACAAAAGAAACCTGGGGAACTTCTTTGAAAAATGTCTTTGCTCTTAAAAGGCAATGCACAGGGGGTCTAATGATCCCTTTTAGATCTTTAGTTTTGATTTATGAGGATGGAATGCCTTGAGCTGCTGCACCCATTGTGATTCCATGAAGGAAATTCACCAATAAACTATAAATGGTTGGACAGAAAGGTGGAAATGAAATAGAATGACTTGATGAATTTGCTGTGTTAAACAACTCTGGAGGTTTTCTACTTTAGGACTTTTGGCTAACTGGAATGGCAATTCCATATTCTTTTGCTTTTCAAGTAGAATTTGTTATTTACAGAAATAAAATCTTAATTAAAACACCACAATTCTTCCTCTTTCCTTCTTCTACCACTCTATTACTCATTTCTCCTGGAGAATTCCCATAATAAATCATTTCCACACAAGTCTTCGACTCAAGGTGTGCTTCTGGGAAATCTGTCATAGGACAGTGTAAGTGTAGACTGACTGATATAGACAATATGTGTTAGAGGGTTTCAGAGATGAGAGCTGTCTCTGCCAACAGGGGTGACTAGGAAAGCCCTCAGAAACTGTGGGTTTCATAGCTTTATCTTTTCAACAAATAATCATGGAGTGACTACGAGGTGTCATTTAACAGGGAAGACAGTGGAGGGGCTGCTAGGCCAGTCGTTCTCACATTGTGATCTCTAGATCTGCAGCTTCAGCACCAGCTAGGAATGTGTTAGAAATGCAAATTCTCAGGCCTTACCCCGGACTTACTTTTTCAGAAATTCTGGGGCTGAGGCCCAGTAATCTGTGTTTCACCATCCCTTTCACACTCAAGTTTGAAAACACTGTACCAGACAAAGATCTGGTTTCAGCCTTTCTCTGCTAATTTTTAACTGTGAGCTCAGGCAACTTATTTGCTTCTCTGAGGTTTAATTTCCTCATATTAGAGATAGGGGTGATGGCACCTGCCTTTTGGGGGACAAATACGCGTTAATATTCTACCTTCATTTCCCTTTGTGTTGATTTTCTTTCCTTCTATTTTCCTTCTCTCTTTCTCTTCTTCTTTCTCTACCTCCTCCTTCCCCTTTCTTTCTTCCTTCCCTTCCTATATACCTGCCTGCTCTTTTTAACCTGGTTCTGAAAGATGAGCTGAATTTCATTCGGTGGAAAAGAGGACTGAACTTCCCAGGCGACAGGAACAGCTTTGAAAAGCATACCTGAGTCACAAGGAGGCAACCATTTGGCTCTAGGAGAGTCATGGGTGGAAGGATAGGAGTGGCAGTTTGTAATGAGAATATGGAGCTTTGAATGCTGAGCTGAGGTTTGACTATCATCTCCAGGCAGTGATGAGGCATGTGACATGGAGCACTGGCAGTAACATGGTGGAAAGAATGATTCGGGCCGATTTAGCTGACACCGATGTACTGCAGTTTGAGGAAAATCAAGATTTAGGGCTGGGAACTCAGTAAAGACTTATAAATTAACCCATGCAATTAATCTAAAGGAGAGCCTGAATCAGGGTACTGGTATTCTAACTATGAGGGAGAAGTAGAAAAAATCTGAGACCAATAGAGAGGTGGAAAGCCACTTGGCTGGAGGTTACAATGGAAGACAAAAAGTGATTAACAATGGCTTTGAGATTTTTAAGTCTGACAGAATGGGGATACCACTGTCAGCAAAAGAGGAGTCAGTAGGAGGAAATGTTGCTGAAAGAGACACACAGACTTTGAGATAAGGTAGGATTTATGGGTTACCATATTATTGCTTCTAGACATCCAACATAGCACTGTTCTTAAAAATCCAAAAAATGCAAATTTCCATAAATCTCCTTGGGAAGACAGCTAGATGGGCAAGCTGTAATACACATAATTTATGCTTACATAGTTAAGACAAATTTCAGTCTTTGTTAATTTGTACAGCTAAATAGTAATCGATACAGTCCTTTTGGGAGAGATTCATATTTGATTAGCAAAATAAAAATATTTTGAAGCATGAATGGATTATATACGTAGCACATTGTGCTTGTATGTGATTTTTTTGTGTGTCTGCAAAATGTGCAGTGAATTTATTACCACTCTATGAGGTTTCTATATGCAGGTCAAAGCATGCCCCTCACGTACTTGGATACACCAAGTGCTAAGTTGTTTGTTTGCAGCCTGGGGGTGTTCCGTAGAGTGAAATCTGAAACTGGCTACCCTTACACAGAAGGCAAGGGGAGCCCAAAGACAGAGGCAGACCACTCAAGATTGGTAGGTGGCCGTTTTAACAAGCAAGGGGATGTACTTATAAGTTTTGTCTTAGCAGCTGCAAGACCAGTAGCTCTCTGCATTAGCCCACCAGAATCTTGAGTTTTTCTAGAGAACTTAGCTGGATTCAGTCATTGATATGGTCCAGATGGCATCAACAATACTCTCAAGGTTGTGTCCTTGAAGTGGCTACTAGTGCAGGAAAGGGCAGAATGTACATTCCAAGGACAGAGGAGGGGGCAGGTGGCCTCCAATTGCCGGATTCCTGCTTGGGGGTCAACAGGTGGGCATGTCCTCTTGATGTTCTCCTTCAACATAAGTTCACTCCTTGTCACTTCATCACAAACATGTGATTCCCATCCATTGTTCAAAAAAGATCCTGCCGCCCCAGAAACTCACAAATATGTTCTGCATTTAGCCACTATTGATCTTTTTCATTTAACATGTATTATTTTCTGTCAACCATAGTTTCTTCTTCAATATCCAAGCTCTAGTTATGTTGAAACGTTGTTGTTGTTGTTGTTTTTGCTATATTTTATATAAATTTTCATTAGTTATTCCAGAGTTTTACTAGTAATGGCAAAGAGCTTTTGAATTTTTTTGTTTGCTTTTTTTAATCGTGGAAAATATATATTAATCAGTGGCCCCTTTCTGGTGCCCTATAAGATATTTTTTTCCTGAGGAATTTTCCTGGTGTCTTCTTGTAAATTAGGCACACTGATCTTGAGGTGTACTACATCCAAGACAAACAGAAGACACTTTGTATTAAAGATTTATTCTGAAAAATTGTTTGAAAACAATCTGATCCATATATTAGCAATAGCATCGTTCAGTGCTGAGTCATTTGGTCAGAGACAGTCTGGAAAAGATGTTAGTAGACAGCAATCATACTGTCTAGAGAGTTAGAGAGAGAAGAAAATTGCTTCAGGATATTCCAGAATATTCCAGAAGATATTTGCTCCAGGAGAAAAATGCATTATAGAAACAATATAACCATGATTCTCAAATTTGAACGTGTATCAGGATCACCTGGAGGGCTTATTAAAACAAAGATTGCTGGGACCCACACCCAGAGTTCCTGTTTCAGTAGGTCAAGGGTGGAGCCAGGGAATTTGGATTTCTAATAAGTCCCCAGGTGATGCTGATGCTGTTGGTCCAGTGACCACACTTCAAGAACTACTACCTTAGACAGAACATCCTCCAGAGAGAAACGTTAGCATTAGTCAGGAACAAGAAACAGGGTTGTTTTGCTTTTAATTTCTTTCATTTTCAATTGTGCACAGGTTAGTTTTCATCTAACACCAGTTTGTTCATATTTCTAATTTTCTCACAATTTCCACTCTTCATTTTCTTCTAAATAAAGCCATAATAATTCACCAGAAACTGGAAGTCATCAGCAGCATCCCCATCCTTTCACCTCTATTCTTGACAAGCTAGTCCATTAGCTGGACTAGGAAAATTCTGAGCCTTCCTGTCCTACACATTTATTCATCCTATTTGTTATCTCTGGCGTACCTATTGTCCTCACCATTGTTTTCCGTTCTTGAAGACTCAACTAAATTCTTTCTCCTTCATTAAACTTTCTCAGATAAAGGGAGAACTTCTTACCCTGAACTTATTGCATACTTGTTTGTACTTTGTCATTTTTATTTCACAAAAGCTTTCATTACCATCTATTGTTGTTAGAAAATAAAAAACCCGATTACTTTTATAATATTTATTTCATGGCAGTTTTTTTAAATCCTCAAAATCTCCCTAAGAGGTAGATATTATTATTTTATCCATTTTACAGGCAATTTACTTTTGTATAGTTTATTTTACTTCTAAATTTAAGTTACATGACATCAAGCACGTGATTTAAGTACATTTGTGTTCCCCCAAAGTACCCATCATAGGGATTGCAAATAGTAATGTTTATTAAAATAATTGCTGTATTCATAATAGTCTTCTTTGAGGTGCTATAAAGCAGTGATGATAAAATATTCAAACATTTGAACAGGTTAGTTCTATAGGCTTCTCTGTGAACTAAACTCTGATTATTAAGAATGACTGATTCACACAAGGGTAAAAAGACCTAGTTCTCCATCCTTAGGATATAGATATATATATAATATATATATATATATATATATATATATATATATATATACACACACACATATATATATATATATATATATATATATATATATATATATATATTTAATTAAAGTTTATTGGGGTGACAATTGTTAGTAGTTGCATAGGTTTCAAGTGTACAATTCTGTAATGCATCATGTATATATCATGTTGTTTGTTCACCACCCAGAGTCAGTTCTCCTTCCATCACCATGTATTTGATCCCTTTTACCCTCATCTACCACCCCTCTCCCCCCTTACCCTCTGGTAACTGCTAAACTATTGTCTGTGTCTATGAGTTTTTGTTTCTTCATTTGGTTGTCTTGTTCCTTTGTTGTTTTCAGTTTTATATACCACATATCACAGATGTGGTGTATATATATATATATATATACAATGGAATACTATTGCTCCATAAGAAAAGATGAAATAGTGCCATTTGCAACAACATGGATGGATCTTGAGATTATTATGCTAAGCGAAATAAGTCAGACATAAAAAGTCAAGAACCATATGAGTTCAGGATAAGTTTGAAGGGCTGATTTACCTGAGAGCTCCTGGGGATTGGCTGAGGTCTTTGTTGAGATTGCATAGAAGTTCAATTTCTTCCTTTATCCTATCCTGCTTCCTTTACTCTTTCATAGCTCTTGGTCTCAGGGGCTCTCTCTATAAACTTCCTGCACACAAATTTTCATGTCTCCAGATTCTGCTTCCTAGAGAACCCAACCTAAGACAAAATGTGGACTGCCCACATTTATTGATTCATTTTTTTAGAGGCAATGCTTTATAGTGGAAATCTATATGTTTTATAATCAGAGAGATTGGAGCGAATCAGATAACATCTCAGGGAAATTCCTTAATCTCTTCCAGCCTGTTTTTTTCATCTTGGAAGAGGGATCTTACTAAGATTAAAGACAGCTCAAATATGCATAAAGCACCTACCACAGCTTTTGACAATATTCAGGTGTTCAGAAAATGGAGGCCTATAAGTTGGTAAAGTTGAATCTCTAGAAGGCTAAATATCTGGGGCACATCTTCTTAACCCCTCCCTGGTGTGCTTTTTATTCATTCTGTTGTAATACTATGCCTTGATTTATGTTGAAGTTTCCTACTTAAAGAAGCCATGTGAATTCCAAGTTACTTAATGCTCCAGGAGTGAGATTTTCTTCTGAGTTTGAGAGTAGGAAAATTTTTTTCCAGCAGGAGAGACTGGGATTTACAAATCTTTGCTTCAGACACTGACAGTTATATAACGTCACCTAACTATTGCTTTTCAGTGGCTTCCAAAGCCGAGATCCTGGCTCTGTGTTCAGTCACATCTGTGGTGTTGACCCACTCTTTTGACAGGTCTGCTGTTCTCCCTTGACCCAATTTTCTCTTTCTGTGATCTGATTTTATTTTTTCGGCCTTGGTATTTTATTATATACCACCCTTTTACGTGTTAGGCTAAATATAAATTGATCTTCAAGATTCTGAACTCTTGAATTCTCTCCCTGGTCAAAACCTCCTGATATTGAATCTGTCCCATAACTCCCTTCACACTCTCAGTATGATCTTCATTTTTATGACTTTTGAATTCTCTGTCTCTCCCAACAGTCCCTGTCCATCACTCACCTTCATGTTTATTTCCTTTTCAGCTTGGATTCTATCTTCAACTGTCATACCATTAATTGACCACCAACTGTGAACACTAGTCACCATGTATTTAGTACTTACTGTGTACCAGACATTGTGTTAAATGATTTACAAGGCATGATGTACAATATAGTGATTAGACATTTATGTAACTTAGGAAATTATCATCCCGATAAGTCTAGTACCCATCTGACACCATACATAGTTATTATGATATTATTGACTACATTCCCTGTGCTATCCTTTCCATCTCTGTGACTGTTTTTTATAAATTTGAGACTTCATCCCCTGAAGTCCTACTTCATGAAATTCCTCACTTGTTTGATCTTCTACTTTGTTGATGACTAAACTTGGTTAAACCATGCTGCACACTTTGTTTCTGCACTTAGGTCTTTGAATACTGCTGGGCGAGTAACAAATAAAAATGATGATTGTCTTTATGATAATAAATGTGCATGTTTTAGGCAGGTTCTCACCTGGTTGGGTCACTTGAGGGGTGAACTTTCTCCCCTTCTGTTATGGATTCGTTACGATATCCCTGTTAAAACTTCCTCCAATATTCTCCACATTTATCTAGCTCACAATGCTATTTCTTGTTTCTTACAAGATATCATTAGAAGGTCTCATCTCTCTTTTCCTGGAGATACAGAGGTAAGATAACGTGAGCCTTTTCACTTCATGCCATTCTACTTTAGAATCTCAGTACTTTTTCTTATTTCTACTCCCTTGTTCTTGCTTCCAAGGAACAGGTGACCCTTTTCTCTGTTAAGATTGATTATTTACACTCTTGGTTCACTAGTTTTCTTTTTCAGATATTGCTCAATCAATTCTCCCTTTCTTGCCTGGAACTTCTCTCCTATACTTTTGGCCCCTAACCCTATCAATAAGGTATGTTTGGACTTAAGTGAAACAGCCTTCTGCAATTCTGCTACCAGCCCTCTACACCCAGTCTCTTTTTTATGTTCAGTTCACTGTCAAATTTCTTTAAAGAATAACTTAACATTCTTCCGTCAATTCCTTTGCCACTCATGAAAGTGATACCTTCCTAGTGCAATTATATTCTCTTGTATATAATCAATTAACTTTCAAACCAGATCCTTCTCCAAAACAAAACCAAAAGCTTTCCCAATGTATATTAATGTTTCCCTTTTAGTCTCTTGGTCCCATCTGGTACCAATGTTCATCTCTGTAACAAAACTTTTTCCTGACTTGGTTTCTATGACATTGAAATAACAGAAGCCATTTAGGCATCTCTTCCCATCTTTTTGGTTATGCTTTCGTGTCTCTCCTTCTTTCTCTCAAGTTATTAATTTCACTCAGTGAATATTTTAAAATCTACTATGAACCAAACACTAAGTTAGGTGTTGGGGCTACAACAGTGAACATGATACATATGTTCCCGTCCTCTCAGACTCTATAGGTTAATGCAAAAAATATGAATGAGAACGCAGTACGCTATCTCACTTAATCCTCACAATGGCTTTATGCAGAAGGTAATATTCATGTTTTACAGATCACGATACTGAGGAACAGGGAGGTCACAGAGCTCCAAGCTTCTGTCCTAAGCACTTTTCCTTTCCCATTCTTCCTCATTAACCTCACATTCTCCCAACCATTTAACTTCACATACATATTCAGGATTCTCAAACATAAGAGCAAACACAAGCTCTAACCTAGAACCCATTTCCTCAGAGCAAGGCTTGAATTTCTAACTGTGTGAACATTCGCACCCTTATATCTCCCTTAAACCCCTGACTGAAAATGTCCAAGAGAACTTATTATTTGGCAGCTTTTCCCAAAGAAACATAAAGATAAAACTAAACAACTATAAGTTCCCGTCTTCTCAATTCTTAATGGTGTCACCATTTTTCTAGCCCTCCAGGCACAATATCTTAGAGCTATATGGAACAAATCCCTCTCCTCCACATAAATGTTATATACTGTTAATTATGTCTCAGCAATATCTCCTTTTAATCATCTTTATATTTCATTTCCCACAACTGTTATTGTTCCTACCCTCATGGTCCCTTACACACGGTTTCCACTGCCTCCTAAGAGCTTTCTACAGCTCCATTACTTTCTGGTTCTAGGACACCCTATTAACCTGTTATATGAAGTGAAAGTATAAACTGCTGAAGTAAAGTAAAAACTGCTCAGGATAGCAGTCTTAGCCCCTGCCAAATTTGCAAGCCATTTCTTCTACCTTCGTCCATGCACTATTCTGGGCAAAAGGGTCCACTACTCCCTGTATTTTCTGTCTTCACTCTTTCATCTTAAATGTCCCTGCTTTTTACCTCTGCCTGATAGAATCAGATCACATTTTAAGGATTATCTCAAATGATCTCCCTTCCATGAAATCTCTCCAGACCTCACTGCCTTTTGAACTCTTTGAGGTAATGTATTTGATTTTTTTCTTCTGGCACCAGAGGCTGCCTAAAATGCTGTTAATTCGTATATTTTCAAATTGCTCTTTCAAAGCAGGAACTATATCAGATTCTGTTCACCTCCAGGAAAGGCCTATACCATGGTAAAAGCTTATTAACAGTTGCAGAATTGAAATGGTGATATGAGAGTTTAAGTCCAGGTGAAAGCATGAAGGGGGGGGGAGAGAGAGAGAGAGAGAGAGAGAGAGAATATGAGAATCAAACTAAGCTAATATAGTCATGGTAAGTTGAGATATAACATCTTTCGGTGCATTGGGTACGATTCTTTTTTATTACTTTGTTCTTGGCATTTGCTTTTCTCTGTTTGCTTTAGCTATTAGTTTGATAAGCAATTTAACTACTTGATAATAGTACACACTTGAGCAGTACTGCACCTCAGTGAAAGTCAACAACTGTCTCAGAGGAAGAATAGACTGCCCCTCAGAGGATGCTACTTAGAATTTTATTTCTGTTTTTGTGGGGTGGTCACTGTTGATTTTTAGAGCTTTTCTTGAGAACATATAGAGTGGCAAATTACCAATATCTCTCTACACTTTGATGAGCATTCGTAGTCATAATGATTTCATCAATAGTAGTAATTAATGGCGCTCATGATAGCCTTGTATCTGTAGGGTATTTTATCCTTTTGTACTGTATTTATGTTTATAATTTATTTGGCCTCCATAGCTTCTTGAAACCCCATGAAAAACTGCCTTAGCAATTTGTTATTTAAGATCATCCAATAAGTAGTTAGTGGCAAAGCTGATATTAGAAAACAGGTTTATTTTGTTTGTTAGTGTTTTGCAACTCAAAATGTGGTCCTTGGATTAGTGGCATCTGCCACATCATTAGAACTGCAGAACATCGGGCCCCACTCCAAATCTATTAGATCAGAATCTGAACTTCAACAAGATCACTAGGTGATTTCCTGTGCCAGTAAAGTGTGAAAATCACTCCTCTAAATTCTAGATTCAGGCAACAGAAGGTATATTTTTCATCCCCAGGGTATTGTAATGAGCGTGTGTGTGTGTGTGTGTGTGTGTGTGTGTGTGTGTGTGTGTGTGTGGAGAGAGAGAGAGAGAGAGAGAGAGAGAGGAAAATCTCAATAGGATATGAGTCTGTCAAAAAGGAGTGAACATTTGGGTTTTGTGGAGGCAGGACTTCCCTACATATTTGCAATAGCTTCACCGAAACACGCTGTAACTTAGGTTATTGAGGTTAACTGTTATATAGTATACAGTATTAAAGAAAGAAGAGAGAGAGAGAGAGAGAGAGAGAGAGAGAGAGAGAGAGAGAGAGAGAGAGGAAGAAAGAGAAAGAAAGAAAGAAAGAAAGAAAGAGAAAAAAGACAAAGGAGAGAGAGAGAGAGAGAGAGAGAGAGAGAGAGAGAGAGAGAGAGAGAGAGAGAGAGAGAGAGAGAGATGGAGGGGGGTTTGTCAGCTAATAGTACCCAAACGACAAGCACAAAAGCAGAGCCCCTTTCCTGCGCCTCCTGAAGCAGCTCGCTCGAGCTCATTTCCAACATCTCTAGTTTCTGAGTGCACTTCCCCTCGCGTTTCCTCAGAACACCCAGGATCCACTCACTCCCGTAAAGCTAGTTCCTCGCCTCCCGGTGTCTTTCCTCCTTCTCAGCCCTCTCCCTCTCGAGGCGCCCCCGGGCCGGGCCCCTCCCTCAGTGCGCCCGCACCTCTCCCCAGCCGGGTGCACCTGAGGCTGGCGCGGGTGCGGGACTCATGCGGAGCGCCGTGGACCCGGCGGAGGCGGAGGCGCGCTGACTGCCACCTCCAGCCGGCTCCTGGGGAACAGCACCGCGGAGCCTAAGGGACCGTTCTCCGCTAACGCTAACGCTCACGCCTCGCAGGACCGCCGCCGCCGAAGCCGCGGGTGGGCAGCCGTGCGCCCTCAGGGACTGCCAGCCTGGGCTGCTGCTCCTCCCGGATGCCAGGGCCAGGGCGCCGGGCGGCAGCCAGCCGGAGGATGAAGGGCTCGGTGGGAGGAAGGAGAGAAAAGCTACTGGGGGCACCGAAAGCTCAGCCTGGCCCAGGTAAGTTGAGCGCAAAATAGGTGTCTGGGCTGGGGCGGTGGAGTTGGCTGCGGTGCTGGGTACCGCTCTGGCGATGTGCTCCTGCGGGATTCCGGGCACGCGAAATGGGCATTTGTGCTGTCTGGATCCAGGACCATCCCCCCACTCACACCCCACACCATCCGTCAGCACCCTTGCCCCTGCTGCTTGGTGCCAAGAAGAAATGTGAGGTTACTGGGGCTGGAGTGTAGAGTGCAGAGCTTGAGGGTCTCGGGACACTGTGCGCTGCGGAGGACCAAGGTGCAGTGGGGGCGACAGGGTCAGCCGGGCTCTGGCTGGTGTCTAGGGCTGGGCCACCTCGGATGGACGCCCTGCTGCCTGTCTCCTATTGGGTGTGTGTGGATGCACTCCCTGGGAAACCTGGCGAAGTTTTGGGATCAGAAAGCACAGAGGGCCAGCTTTGTGATTGTCTTCCTATTTTTTTCCATTATTATTATTACTATTATTATTATTATTATTATTATTATTATTATTAGTCTCTCTTTGGGATATACACAATTTGAGGGCACCCTGAGAAGCTATTGAGCTATAGAAGCCTCCCTCCAGGAGTATCACGTTGATATTTAGTTTGTATTGGGGAAGCTACTGGTGAACCAGTGCCCTATGAATCCGATCACCTTTCAGGGCCAGAGACCCAATTAGAAGAGAGAGCACAGGGTCTGTGCACCTTGTGACTTCTTGCATTTTGGAAGAAGTTTTATTGTGGGTGCGAATTGAGGTCAGAGGAAACCCACTGTCCCTAATATGGTGTCACCCCTTGTGAAATGCCTCATTCCCTATCTGTCCTCCTTACAATTCAGACTTGTAGCATCACGTATTTCTGGTAGCGGTGTTTATGTCTGCTTTATTCTGAGCTGTAGCTAAAATAACAACATGTGATGTGCTGTTCCTAGGTGTTTGAGCGGCTCTAAATTCTGGAACCCTGAACTGACTTTGAAAACTACCCCACCTTCTGTAGGTTTAACCCCAGAGATGAAGCTCATCTATGACTCTCCTGTGGCATTTTCTGGGGATGTGATAGGGGAAATTTCTCTCTCTTCTCTTGAGAGTATTTCCTATTGGTCTGTTGGATGTGCCTTTCACATGTCCACTCAATCATGGTATACCACGTTCCCTGAAGTCAACTGGAAAGACGTGGCTCCCTTTGGGTTTTCACGCCACCCCTGCCCTGTACTGGGTCATTCAGTCACTATACTGTGGTCGCTAAGCCTGAAAGGCAAATATGGGTCATTTCAAATTATGTAGATTGATGCAGCACAGTGTGTCTGGGGTTTGCTGCAATTTCTTTGCGTTTCGTTCCAGGTGATCCTCAGAAATTAACTTTATTCATGGAGCTTACATATAGACAGGGGGAATGGGCAAATATCTTGAGTTAATGTTATCTTAGATTGAAGTAAATGAAGTGTTTGAAGCTCTCTGTGTTCCCCTAAGCCAAAAGTTAGGAATTTTGGATTATTTTTGCTCTATTGCAAAGTGACTAAAGGACTTTTGGGGTCATTTAATACTACTATTACCACTACTAGTACTATCTAATATTTGTTTTTCCATTCATTGCACACCAAGAAACGTGGTAAGGGCTTTACAGCCCCTGCAAATTCGTAACAACCCCAAGAAGACAGCATCTTCACCATCTCCATTTTGTTCATAAGGAAGAGGTAGCCTTAGAGATGTCAAATTTGTAAAAGTTCCACAGTTAGTGTTTTGGAAACAAGGACTACGGGACTCCAAAGTCGGTTTCACAACTACACAAACACTGCACAACCTTTCTGAGCTCCATTTGAAAAGTGGAAGGATGACCTCCCTAAGTTCTAAGTCCCATGAAAAATTAGTACAGTGATGATAATATCATAGATTGATTCATCCACAACAATTTCAAATGATTAATGTAACAGAAATGTGGAACACAAGACTTGAATTCAAATGAAAATTGTGTGGTGTTTATAGAATTCGGCCTGCTGGCTCTAGAGAGGGCTAAATGCTGAGAGACATTTTTATGACTGTATAGAGTTATCCTGAGGTCTACCTAAACATTCTTATATTTCAGCCAGCTTATAATTAATGCTCAGATCCTAACAAAATGTTGGATTTCTATTAAGAGATACTAGAATCATGTTTCAAAATTTACTTTTTATTTTCAACATTTTCAAGACAATTACACACCCTGCTGGGATTTGCTATTTACAAGGTGCATCAAAAGTTCAATAATAAAAACTGTTTGCTATTTAACAAAACATAGTTTCATCTATAATAACAACTCAGGCTAAAAGATTCATGTCTCATTTAGTACTTATTTTATTTGAAGTTTAATTAAGATATTGCATTTCTTATTGCAAAGTACATGCAGCTGAGTACACATCTCTTTTTTTCTTGTAATCTCTAACTTTATAAATCCATTACTCATGAGTTCTTCAGATAAGTTATATTAGTGCCTGTCTAAAATTTGAATTTTTAAAACTAAGAGCAAGAACAGCAAATAAAATGCATTTGGGATATTTTTTCACAAGCTGGAATTTTGCTTGTTTTGGGATTAGTGATATAGTATTTTAAGTCCCAGATACAATTTGCCTGCACATGAATGGAATTATCAAATAAAAGTACATAAATTCATTAGGACACTAATGATGTTAATATCTAATATGTGAGAGCAGATTTGGAAATATAGAGATATTTGGGGAAGTTGAAGATATTTTACATGTTTCAATGCAATTGCATGCTATCTTATTGTTTTCAAATAAAACTACATTTCTCTGTTCCATTAAACCAAAGTTCATTACCATGATCTCTCTTTTGTTTTAGGGTTAAATTGTGTTTTCTAGTAGTATCCTAGCATTGCATGAAATAGAAGTTTTTGTTTCTTCTCCTAATATAGTTGAAGTAAAAAAAAAAATCACTTTGCTTACTTAACAGAAACAAGATATTTCTGAATATGTAAGGGTTTAGCAAAAGAGTGTAAAAATAGCATAGTAATAACTCACCTAGAGGTTTTATTTGTTTTTTGGAAGTGGATAATTAGGTTGTTATGGTGGCTAACATATTTAACTGTGGTAGTAAAATATCAAACTAATTATAAACTTGAATTTTTGAATTGCCAAATATTTTACGACATCAGGAGTCTTGTAAATGGATTAACCTTATCATCACATAAACATATGTTCTACTGCGTTTTACAAATTTTCTAAGTTCCATATTTGCACAATTAGACTAGTAGTTTATTTGATATTATTTGGGGATTTGAACAACCAGATCTTTGAAAAGTGGTTTAAATTGGACGTCTGAGTCACATTTATATCACAGACTGAAGAAACTAATATTGGAGAAGGATTTGTAATTTTGAGTGTTTTAAGAGCTCAGAACTCAGTGTGGGTAACAATTCTTACTTTTTTGACAAAATTTTCAAAGTGACAATTTGAATAAATTAAAGCCTATGTGTTGAAAATCAAGGAAGCACTTAAACAACCTCAAATAGAGTACATGGCTAAAATCTGTTAGTGAAATTAATCTTTTGAACAAGTAGATAACACATTAGAGATCACTTTTAAAATTTCAGTACATTAAAAATTTATTGGGTGGGGGGTGGGGGGTGGGAGATGAGGGTAAGGGGGATCGAATATATGGTGATGGAAGGAGAACTGACTCTGGGTGATGAACACACAATGGGATTTATAGATGATGTAATACAGAATTGTACACCTGAAATCTATGTAATTTTACTAACAATTGTCACCCCAATAAATTTAATAAAATTAAAAAAAATATGCAAAAAAAAATGCAAAATCCACAATTAAGATTGAAAGGACAACAACTTGACTTGGAAAAAAGGCCTGGAAGTACACACTGTTCCCCAATAAAGTCCTGTTCCCCTTCCCCAATAAAATATATATTCATTTGAATATATATAATGTGAATATATATATATATACATATATATATATATATATATATATATATATATATATATATTTATTTATTCATTTGTGTCTTTTAGGGACTGCTAAAATTAGCAATAACTCTCCTTTCTGGAATAGCCCAGCCTTAACTACTTTTTTTTTTTTTTTTAATTACAAAGTGAGAAGTTTAAGGATATGGAGAGGCAGAGATGAATCACAATTCTTTACAAAATCTTGATCCCATTTTAAATATGATTTTAATAATATCCAGAAAATTCTGTACAACTTTTAGTATTTTGCCCAGATTGAGGATGGGTTTAAAAGAATATCTTATTCTTAACCTACTAGTGAATGTGTAGAGAATACTAGAACACAGTTCTGGGATGGAATAGGGACGTCTAGACCATTTAACGACTTTATTACTTTGCCTATAGTGTCATCCAAATGTATGTTTAATTTTTTTTTGCCTATTCAGAAAACAAAGGGGTAGTTCTCCATAATCTATGTATGGAATTATATCTACGAAGACAAGCAAGCATGCAGCATTCCTAAACAGATCTTTTAAGTAACAAATTTGCAGTAAAAGTGAGTTTGTATTTTCTTTCCAAGTAGTTATGTAGCCCATCTTCCAGTAAACAGTACTAATCGTAGCATATCTTGATTACCCATTAGACCTATCTGTCCCCATAAGAAGAAAAAATATTACTACAGTGCAGTGTTAGGGAGGTCCATTTGAGGATTTTCCTAAGGGTTTTTCATGACATGGGGTGAAATGTTCTTTGTTTAGGTCTTTGTCATATTGTCATGTGTTCTGTTTTTATATTTAAAGAATTATTTGCTATTTTATAATGTATTATTAAAATTATTAGAGATTTCTTTTTCTTTTAGTAATTTCTCATCCACTCTTAACTGAAACGAAAGGAAAATTAATGAAATGTCTATAGTATGTTTACTTTTACGTAGACATAGGAATACACATGAAACTTCAGAGGGAATCCTGAAAAATCTGAATTTTAAAACTGCATTTGCTGAGAACAACTTCTAGGAGTTAGTCTCGGTGTACTAAATCTATCCAGATACGTAGAATTTAAAGAATAAAGGCTGTAGATACTGGGTTGCGTTCTCAGGTGATTCCAATTTTACATTCATAATAAAATTTGACATTAAAGTCATAGGGACAAATAGGGACTTAACATGATGTAGCATTTAAGAGTGTGAATTAAAGAAAGCCTGAGTTTGAATCCTTGCTCTGTGCCTTGTAAGTAGTGACAATTTAGTAAGCTTATTGTACATCTCTTTGATTTAGTGTCCTCACCCATAAAAAATGGTGATAATAAATGACCTATCTCTTAGAATGATTGAAGGCTTAATAAGATAATATCTGTAAAGTGCTTCAAATAGTGTCCAGTACAAAGTGAATATGTTGTAGATGTAAGCTACTTTTAATTATCATCATGTATGAGTTTCCTGTGGCTACTGAGCCAAATTATCAAAGACGTGGTGGCTTCAAATAACAGAAATGGATTCACCCCCAGTTCTGGAGGTCAGGAGTCTGGAATCAGTATCCCTGGGCTGAAATCATGGTGTCAGCGAGGTGGTGCTCCCTCAGTCTCTAGGGGAGAATCTGTAGGTTGCCTCTTGCAGCTCCTGGTGATTGTTGGCATTCCCTGGTTTGTGGTCACATCCCACCAATCTTTGGCTTTGCCTTCCCATTCATTGTCTTCTCCTCGGAGTCTGCTTTCCCTCTGTTTTTCTCTTACAAGGGTATTTGTGCTTGCATTTAGGGCCTACCCTGATAATCCAAGATCATAGTGCTACCTTTTAACGAGTAGTCTTATTGGCTATAGTTGGTTCTTTATGCTTAACCTCAAAATTTTAGGAGCAAAATCTTACTATTACATTCACTTTAGAGATAAGGAACTGAGCCAAGTAATGTACATATACACAGCTGGAAAGGGACAGCTTTTGAACTCTGTTCCTTCTGGTTGTACTAGATATGCCCTGAAGGTTTTAAACAACCATTAGACCCATAGGAGCTGATATAATCAGAACTCTATTGGTCAAGGAAAAAAGACCATTCCTAGTACTGAGACTGGAGATAATTTTTCCCATGAGTCTTCATGAAGAGGGAACTGAATGGTACAGTGAGCTCTATCTTTGTTAATATAACAGAGACTTGGGTAGGAATCTTTCTTACACAGTAAAGAGCAGTTTACTTACTGGGATGCCTACTGTTCTGACTTAATGTCAAACATTTCAAAGTTTCTAGAAGGATGGGAGGGCTATGTACCCTTAGACAATACTTCATACATTTTACTCCCTTTAATGACATTTTTAGCCATGGCACTGAGTTTGAGCCTACTTACTTTGACAAATTCTGAGTGCTGGTATTTCTGTGATGAGTTAAAAGTTGGAGTCAGCTTGACTCTTTGGGGAACCTGGGAAAATGGATAATTTTCAGGAATGGTAATGGTATCTCTGAGATGGGAACAGTGGGCAAATTCATATTTGCCTTAAGAATTAATATGTAGGGTAAAGTGACCTAACTTGGCTTTCCCTTGATATTTCAGTTCTTCACAGGTCTCCTTGAGCATCAATAATTTAGATTATAATAGATATAATCCCATTATGAAAGGGACTGTGTTTTTTAATCTTTTAACCTCCTGCAATGTTTGTCCTTGCTTTGAACAAGTAGGCGTCCAAAACATTTGTCCAGTGAATAAATAATGAAATTCTGCTATGTGGTAGACATAGAATTTGTAGAAACTCAAGCAAAATAGCTATCAGAATCTAAAGATAATATGAAAATTCCCTTAAAAAGAGTGTAATAATCTATCAGAATAACTTTTGTTCTCTCTGGAATAAAGTAGATACAGTCCAATTACTGATTAATTGATGTTTTTTAGTAGGTTGAGTAAACTTTTTTAGCATCTCATGAAGAAGAATTTGATCTTAGGAAACTGCTTTCAAAATACCATTTTCAGTTCCTATGGATTTTGATGAGCACTTTGTATTTGTAAAAATTCTTTTTTAATTACTGGCATAATTCTTAATTATTTATTAATCATGAATTATGTGAGATGCCAATGTAGCCTTCTTTGACTATTCATAAGTAGAGTAACCAGAACAAGTTAGCCTGAAGAGATGATACAGGAAATATAAAATATGTTTTCTCCTTTTAGATCATAAATTAGAACATGTCTTCTTAATTTAAATTTTCAAAAGTTGAAAAGGAACCCTCAGAACTCTGAGCAAGTCAAAGAAAAATTTCCTTTCTTAAGGTATCATCTTTAAGCAGAATAAAAGTTTCCCTAATAAGGATTTTCTTTTATCATGCATAAGAAAATTTGAGAAAAAAACTAAATAATATTCAGGATAGAAAATGTTGCCATTTACAAATAGTGAGATTAAAATTCCTGTGTCCACTTAAAGCAAAATTGTTTTCATCTTTTCCTCTTAATGCACATCCTAAAATATTGTATTGAAATAGTGTTTCACAGAATTGAAAAAAAAATGACCTATAATTTCTCATTTGTTTCTTCCCACAAATTTGGTGGGTAGGTATTACTTTTACCCACATTTACATTTTCTTTTTTAAGACAAGGGAACAAAACTAAGGAAGGATAAGTGATTTTGCAAAGCCAAGTAATTTGTAGGTGGCAAAATTGGATCATGAAGTAACCTCGTCTGATTCAAAGCCTGATGTTCTCTGTGCTATCCTGAATGGTTTCTCCTTTTTCTTTCCATGTACACAGGGAAATAGCTTCTGTTAAGTTTGTCATACATTGGAGTGATTTAACAGGGGACAGTGATCATATATGAATGAAATAGAGATGAGAATAATCAATAAATGACAGTATGAAGGGAGCACTAATGAAACATTAATTTGAAAATTACTCCAAAATATGCTCTAATATAGGCTTTATAACCATAGTCAGATTTGATGTGAAGATAAACTAATTTTATGCAAATGCTAGTGACTTTAGCAGTTATTTTCTATACCTTGATGTGGTCCTTAAGGAAAATTGTCAGGATCATTAATAAGACTCTAAATAGATTAGGGTAATTTGATGCTCCAAAGGGCATCTTCCTATAAATGCTGCCTATTACATTCCGATTACAGCAAATTACTTGCTTTCCATGCCCAAGTTAAAAGTTTCCAGTCTCTGCATTTTTGTACTTTCCCAGTTGTTGGCTTTCCATTTGGTCTTGCCACATCAGAACAATGAATCATCTTGTCCATTAGCTGAGTTTGGAAATTCTGTGTTATTCAATGAATTTGTTTTTACCTTATCCCTTTGATTATTTGAAACCTAACAACTTAACTGCTTTCCCAAATGTATTTGTGATGCAACATCAACTAGTTTTGTTTTGAGCAGCAAAGTGCTGTGATTTTTTTTATCTTTATAAATCAATTGGAATATTTTAATAATTGACATTGTGTGTTTCAGAATAATAAAACGTTTAAGGTAATAATAGCTAGTGATCTCTAGAGGGGCAGCATAATCAAATAGTATTTAGAAGGCTCTCAATTTTTATAACCTGGAGAAAACAGAAATGTGCCAACTGAATGATCACCCTGATTATTAGAGTCTCATAGGAATACACAGTTACTCATTTTTATTTCATTAATTCCCACTAAAAGAGAGCCAACACATTAAGGTTGAAGTGTTATTTCTTTGTTTTTAACGGTTAAATGAGGTGAACAGAGGGACAAACAGTGAGACAACGTATGCCAACACAACGTGCTTCTCACACTCCCTGTAGCCCATTAATTTGAAATGGAATGAATACCAATGTCCCTTCTCACACAGGGACATTGGTATTCATTCCATTTTGAATTAATTTTGAAGATCATGCCATTGCTTTGTCATTAAAATAAATAGCAATGAATCCTGGAAGTTGGCTCTTACTGAGGTGTCAATAAGTAGAGTCTAATAAGTGATGGTGGTAATAAATTATTGAAATTTGGTTGACTGTCATACTGTGTATAGAGACCATAGTGAAGTACATCCTTTAGGATATTGCCAAGCACCATGCCATACTTATTGTGTCTGAAACTGGAGCTGTGGTACTGATTCTATGAATATGGCTATGTATATAATGGGAGTGTAATGTGTGTCTACAAGCTAAAGCAGTTTGGAAATCATTGAGAGGTTAGTTTGAGGGTAGCTCGGCATACTTTTGTGTAAAATTATAAAAGTCGTTTGGTCTATAAGAATAAAATTACCAGGCACACATTTTAAAATAAGAGATCATTGCTTTTAATCTAGCGAAGACTGATTTATTTCTTGCTCTATTAGTTTCTGAAATTTTTCAGAAAGAGAAACAAGTTATGAGTTCACCTGTGAGTACTTTCCAAGATAACAATGAAAGTGTCCCCAAAGAGAATATTATTAAATCTAGTCAAGTAGCTGTGACTTGAATCATCCCGGTAATCCCAACCGCATCGCGTCATATTGTTTGCAGCTGTTCTTTCTCCTTCCATTCAAGTAAAAAAGTGGTCCCATAAACAATGTTGAAAACTCTACATTAAAATTACCTTTTAATTGGCACTAAGCTGCTTTTAATGCATATATCTAATTCTGTCGTATTAACCTGTGTAAAAAAATTAGTCATATGGCCAAAAACATACATGATATTATGCATTTGCTGTTTTATATACAATTCATAATTAGTTTCCTTGCCAATGAGACGTTTCCTGTGTCCAGAGGGCATCATTCCTTTATCATTTCTGGGGGCATTTCCATTGTCATCTCAAACTGAATTCATCATTTTGCCCCTAAATTCAACTCTACTTCTGGATTGACTCTTTCAATACCAATTCTGTTTTCTTAGAGTTTATTTCTATACATTTAAACAGCAAAAACTAATCTTCACTTACTATGTCTCTACAATGATTGCCTATTATCATCAGACATTAATAATCGTGCGGAACCTAAAAAAGATCATGTAGTTAGTATCATGACATTTCATTTTCAGATCTCACTATGGCTGAGACTAATACTAAATTCCATCAATATGCCTAAGGTAGCAGAGTGTCTGTAGTCAAGGAAGATTTAGCTACATTTTTTGGTAAAATGAAAGTGGTGTATTTTAATTTTCCTTCTTTTAAAAGGCTAATAGCTCATTTTAAAGGAAGAATTGGATTTTACAAGACAGGAAAAAATCCCTTGGAAGTTGCATAATAATACACCTGTATGTATTTTAGGTCAATTGAATCAATTTCAGTTTCCTTCTAGAAATACCCAATGGTAGTAGATTTAAAATAGCCACTGAGGGAAGACATTTTACAATTTCATTTTTATTTTGTTCCTGATCATTAAATCAAAATGATCAATGATAGTTTTAGATTTTTTTTTTTTGTACAGGGAGTCAGAACATTACCCTTTTTGCTGGATGTCAGAAAGAGGTCATTTGTTTGTGTTTCCTGGGTCTGGGCCTGGATGTGTAACCAGATGGTTTGTAAGATCATGATATTAAGTCACTAAATCATAGAGATGGTTCTAATTACTGTGGAAATGCATATTTTGCTTTTGCCATTTCATCTCCCACTAGACATCCATTCTCAATGCTTCTTAGTCATTTTTATAATTCCCAGGAACCACCTTTCTATATAAAGGCCATTCTAAATTTTGTTGTGTCGTTCAAGTCCTTTGCCCAATTCCTGTTCTTACATTTAGCGTGTTACCTGGTTTCTGCTTCTCATGAAATAAAGACCATTAGACTGGCATATCTTCAAATATTTTTTTCTTTTATTACCAGTCAGTTTTATTTATAACCATCCTAATTCATATTATTTATAACCATCCTAATCTATATCTCAAAAGTATTGCTGTCCCAAATCCCACTTATCTGTTTTAGATCCCACTTCCTCCTGGTACCTTCTAAACATTTCATCAATTACTCATCTCTCTCTCAAAACTTCACTCTTTCCTTCCATCTGTTCTACCTCCAGACCTGCTGTATTCTTTTCTACATAGAGCAACTTCCTTTAATCTCCTGTCTCAAAGCTCTGCTTGGAATCATTGTCAATCTTTTTGAAAGGGCAGTCTCCATGTTTTCCATCATTTTCTCACCTCAATTTGTCATATTTCTGAGATACTTTTGAATTATCACACATGAACTTTATGTCAATTCCAAAGGTCTCTTTTCAGTATTACTTCTTCTTGAACATGCTAAGATATATGATAAAGCTGTCTGTCCTTGTTATTCATTCAGCAAATAGTTACTGAGTGCCTAGAGCAAATCCTGGAAATATAGATAAGATTCAACATTTTCTTTCCAGGAACTCAAACTTAACTGGGAAATGAGGAAATAGAGCATTTAAAATAGAGCATATCAACTACTTATAGTGATTAGATCTGTCTACAATATTTGTTATTTTCTTCTTTCCAGTCACTTGGAAGGATTGCAATTCTCCATCCCCCTACACCCGCTGAAGTAAGGTTATGACATGTTATTTGGTGTGGCCAAGAAAACATGAAAGGACATGACATGTCATTTTTTGGCAGAAGACTTTAAAAAGTGGTGTGATTTGTTAGATTTGTTCCCCCCCACCACCACCCACCCCACACCAACACACACTGTTACAGAGACTAACCATATTTCAGATGCTAGAGGCTTTGCTACCCTGTG
This sequence comes from Rhinolophus sinicus, assembly GCF_036562045.2. NCBI lineage: Eukaryota > Metazoa > Chordata > Mammalia > Chiroptera > Rhinolophidae > Rhinolophus > Rhinolophus sinicus. The sequence goes on from NC_133759.1 coordinate 25,359,777, forward strand.
ACTCTGAGTCAGCGTAACTTGGAATTGAGGACCTGCTGAGCTGAGATGAACATACTATGTGGCGAGAATTTAGTTTTTGTTTCTTTAATCACTAAGATTTTAAGATTTTGTTACTGCAGCAAAATCTAGCGTATCCTAACTGACACCGTGCTATATGAAAATGTAAATAAAGTGCTTTGAAGCATTTGTATCTGGACTTCCAAGCTTACCACTAGTCTTTTCAAACTGGATGTTCCAAATCACCTTAGACTCACCATATTTAAAAAAAAAAATTCTTAAACATACGAAAATAATTCCTAGGTAATTAAATTTAGCTGTCTTTCATGTAACTGATAGTTTGTAGAGAATCTGTGAGAAAATCATTCAGAACCAAATATATACATTTCTTAATGTACTTGTGATTGTAATTTATGGCTACTCTGAAGTTTGTATTTCTTTCTCTACAAACTTCTGGAGACTTAAAAACAATTCAAGTTCATTTAGAGATTTGGGGATAATAATATGCTTTGGTCTATTTTTCTTCCTATCTGAAAGCTTCATTGTGTTAAGGCTGGAACAATGCTATGTAATTATGTGTGTGAACTTGATAATCTCAATGATGGAATTTTCTTTTTATGTGCTAATACTTATTCCTACACTTCTCATATAATTACTATGCTCACAATAACATAGGTCCTATTATAACTTGCTATCTCATTTCCTATTCTTAATGAAGAGAGGGCCTTGCCTGGATAGTGAATGTTTTGTTCACTGAATGGTAGCCTCTGATTCTGTTACCATGCTTACCTCTTATTCTTGATATTTTATATCATCTTTTCTCCTCTTTTAAATATTTAACCAAAGACTGACTTTGTAATATGTTCAATTATTATATAATTGAGGATAGCTTTGAGTGTACTAAACTCAGAAATATTCCACTAGAGTGGCTTTACCTTCGATGTGTGTTCATATATGTCATATACTCCTTTATCTCTACCTCTTAAATGATTTAACTGTGACAATCCTCTCTATCTATGTATCTAATCTAGTTTTGATACTTACAACCATATCTTACATTTCCTTGAATGCTTAGCTATAAAGATAATCAATTGGAAACAGAATTCTGGCACACAAGGCTTACTAATTTCATTAAGACAGAAGTTTCTGTGGTCATAAGAAAAGGACACCACTGCTTTTGGCCTCTTTTCTCTTCGCCTCCTCTTTCTTCACTTCTCTTAGGCCTGACCTCCCCATCTGTTACCCTACCTCCTAATACCCCATTTAAAACTCTTTCTTTAAGAAATGAATGGGATAGTAAAAGAAAAATTACAAAAAGACAACACTCAAAACAAAAAGTATAGCTAAAATTTTACATTCCATATGCATCAAAGTATACCTCCCATGCAGTTTGCTTTTTTGTGTGAGGACCATTTTACAAATGCTCAACAATACAGCAAATCAGGGTATCTGTGATGTATAAACACAGATGCTTTGGTTAAGTAATGCTTGCATGGTTTGGTCTCTTGATTCCCAACTCTAGCTAGTTGCTAGAAGCCAAAATAATTGAATTTCAAGTTGCTTATAACATGCACAGGTGTTGACACAGACACATGCACATATATGAATTAAGAGTTTTTATTATTCCACGTTTCTGACATATCTGTTCTTTGGAAGGAGGTCAGAAGTATTTGTAAACTGTTAGCAAAAAAGAAAAATACTACTTAAATGAACACAAGGAATTTACTGATTTATGTGTCTTTTTGTTGTAGTACAGTTGTTTTTCACGTATCATAGCTTCTGTAGTTCACGATATGGAAATATATTGTTCTTTGTCAACAGGCTCTACTGTTAAATTTGTGACATGGTTGTATACTGTACATGCTAAAAACCCTTTATTTGTTCCTTGGATTGAAGACAAATGAATAATCTTTTCTTGCACTCTACAGATGATTCAAAGTCATAATACACTTTAATTTGCTTCATATTTGATTATGATATTGTTGTTGGTTTAAGAGACTTTTTCCTGGTAATTTTCTTTCTTTTTTCTTTCTTTCTTTTTTATTTTTTATAGAGGATATTTTTCTTCATCATCTTGCTAACATTGTCCAGCTTCTTAAATTGTTTGGAATACATTCAAGGTTCCTTCTTTAAGTTTTCATGAAGCTCACTAGGTTCTTAGCCTCAGTTACTTTCCAAGCCTCTTAAAGAGCTGCCACTCCTAGACTGTATTTCGTTTTTGTACCCTCCTGTTTTTTCCTATTTCTTATATCCCATATCATCATTTTTCTCGATCTTATTGTTATTTTACTGGAATACCTAACAAGTAACTATGCTAGAAAGGATGCATGTGATATAAAATATATCTGAGTCTTTGTTCATGTAAAGAACAAACAATCATATAGAGAAGACAACTAAATCTTCATGAGCTGGCACAGCCAGAAACATCTTTTCTGCCTCTTTTTTCTACCTACCCTATCTTCAGTGGAGTGAAAAAAGCTTTTAGAAAAAAAGAAGTTGTTGCATCAGATGAGGCCTCCTGTCTCTCCCCATAGAACACCAGAGCTTTTAACCAAACATAAGACTGAAGTTTCAAAATAAGGATGAATGACTCTTAACTGAAAAGGCCTCACAGGTTATAGAACTTGACTCAAGTGTTATTAGGGGAGTCTGTTACCTAATGGAAAAGGCAACTTCTATGGAAAATATTTGGGAACAGTTTCTAGACACTGTGCCCCCAAATTTTTCCTGACAATATTTGTGGAGCGAATGAATAACTTAGATTCTATTACAATTCAATATTGGGTACTTAATACCTAAGCCATTTATACATAGATCTTTAGTGAAGGGAAATTATAGAAGCTTAGCTGGTGCCTGTGTCTTCATTGGGTCAAGATGAAGCCTCCTCTAAAAATGTGTTAGGGAATAATTAGGTTGCAGGAATCGAAGATCCAAAGAAGTCTTTTAATTTGGAATCCAAAAATCTTAGGACAACTCTCCTATCCGGGCTGTGAAGTATACTTCTCAGTTCAGAAAATGCACACCTCAGTCACACCCTGTCATGATCACGTGGATTGTGAAAATGGGGCTCTGCTACCATCAATGGATATAAACTCTTATACGAACACTTTGCAATGCTTTTGTGAGCTCTGCTCATGTACATAATTGAACATGTTCATCAGCTTAGTAGATGCGTAATGGAAGGAATTCCGTAGAGTTTAAGTAGGAAACTGGTAACTTGTGTCTTACTTTTTTCTTCTTCAGGTTTAATTTTATATGTGCCAGGAAAAGTAAGGATCGTAAACTCCCTCCTATTTGAAGTTATTACAGACTTCTCAGTCTTGCAGGGAGGAAGAGAGTCTGTGACATCCATTGTGCTGGGGAGTCATTTCTTTCTTGCCTCCGCAGAAAGGTCTGTGGCTGGCTCAGATAAGGAAAATCCACATATCCTTTTATGTTGGCTACATGAACTATGCGAGGTAATGATACAAAATAAATATAAAAGAAAGCCTCACTTAAGGGTCAGCGAGAAGAGGAGAAGCAATTCTTTTCTTTCTCTTTAAGTTGGCACCCTTTTCATTCCATATTTGGAAGGAAAACTATCTTTAAATCTCTCCTTTACACTTAACCTGATTTTTGCATTGCCTTTGTTTGTTTGCTTGTTTGTTTTTGGTAGAGAGGGAAGCAATTTAAATGTTTGGACTATGAATTCTGTGAATTTCATAATTGTGCCATTGTTTAAAATCTATGTCGAAGATATGAGTTAATCTTAAATGTGCTTTGTGCTGCTGGGTATTTATTTAGAGTTAAACTACTACAATTTTTCACTGTTGGCTTGCTTACATTGGATTTTCAGCTTACTTTCATTATATAGAGTTCTTGGATGTATCTGTTTTTGAAGCAACTTAGTTATGGGAAGCATACTGCTTATACTGCAGCGTGGTGTATAAAAATCTGATTAGGATTTTTGAAATGCTGTGTCTAGAAAATGATCCTTAAAGTATTTGTCGGCTAGTTTGGCCAAATGTTTTAGCAATTATGCTTGCTAATTTTTAGTAATTATATCTCTTGTGTCTGAATAGCTCTTGTCTTTGAACAAACTGCTCATTTCTGAACTATGGAAATTTCCAGATAAAAGAGTAGTCTAAGGACAAATGAAAGGTGAACATTATATTGCTATGCTTCTCAGGGAAGAGTTGTGATAGAATCTCAGTGATTTTAGAATGCAGTGTATTCATTTAGCTAAACTAAAATTGCTATTTTTGTGGCAAACAAATAATTCTGGCTACTTTGCATTCCTGTTTTCTAAGCTGGGTAGTTTTTTTATCAGGCTAATTACTTTTTTTTCAATTAAGCTTTTTATTTTGAGCTAATTGTAGATACACATGCAATTGTAAATTATACTAATGACTTTTTGATGATAATATAACATTGTGGATAAGAGTAGTATATGCTGAGTCAGAGAGAAGCAGGTCTGTCTATTGAATCTGCTTTGACACGTCCTAGTTATACGCCTCACCGAGAACAAGTTTCTTCATCAATGAAATGAGGATAACAATTTAGACCTCTCAGGATGATTTTAGATGCACTCTGGCTGAGAGTGTACCTGGCACTCACTAGACAGTGATTATTGTTATTATTATTATTATTATTATTATTATTGCAGTAGAATACATCTCCCACACGGCAAAACACAATGGACACTATCCAATATTTATACATTTAAAATGGGCACGCTTTCAAGAAATGGATCCATTTCATAAAGGAAGCTATAATTGTGTATGGAAAAGCTCAAAATGTTTATCTTATTTATAGGACATATTATCTCTTAGAATATCGTTACCTGAGCATATACTTATTTTCTCCACCAAATTATAAGTTTCGTGAAGATAATAGCTAAATGGTATTTTGCACATAGTGTGTCTTCAACAAGTATTTGAAGGCAAATCTAGATTTGTTGATTCCATTTTGTCCAATCTAGTTGTTTGATTGATGGTTGAGTTTATATTTTAAAAATTAGAATTTTGTTTATTTATATGCAAAATTTAAGTTTATTATTTGAGACACTATATACTCTGATATAAATGTGGTTTTAGAAAAAAATTTTTTTTTTGTATTGTAATCAACTTTTTAAAAAATTTATTGGGGTGACAATTGTTAGTAAAATTACATAGATTTCAGGTGTACAATTCTGTATTACATCATTGTGTGTTCACCACCCAGAGTCAGTTCTCTTTCCATCACCATATATTTGATCCCCCTAACCCTCATCTCCCACCCCCCACCCCCCTTACCCTCTGGTAACCACTAAGAATAATTTTTTTTTTAAGATTTCATGACTGAGCATTTCCTTCATTCTCCTTTTGTGAATTATGTATTGTTATGGAACACATAAATCTTATCATCCTTTTAGAAACTTACCAACAACTTAACCTGATCTTTCTAATGATACTACCAAGTTGGAGAGTCATTTTCATTCCACTTCCAACTCAGAATTTGACTTTGCTGAGCAATAAATGGCCTAAGCTTCTACTGCTATGTCTGATTGTTTTAAAACTGTGCAGTTTTTCCAATGTTACCTAGCCTTTCCTAAATTGACTTAGCATCAACTTTGCTTTCTCTTCTTTGGGGGCTATCGATCAAGCATAGTTTACTTTTATGATTCTAAGAGAGACTTTTTGACTTCAGATCAGAACTGTATAGATCAAAACTCAGAGAGATAAATCTTTCTTTCCTGTGGTGGTTTGACCTAAAATAACTGTGTTCCAATGCTACCAGTGATATAGTTTCCTATAACTTATAGGTGTTTTTTTTTAAAAATCATATTTTTAAAAAGAATACACATGATGAATTTAATTAAATGACTTGTTTAAATATGAATGGTTGAAATGTGAATAGATATGTTGTGGACCAAATCATATGATTATATTCTGTAGTAGCTCAAAATGAAATAGATTTTGGAAAGGGTAATGAAAAAATACTATATAGTACACAATATACTATATTTCTCTTCTTTATGTTGCTTTCTTTTTTGCGTTATCTTACCCTAATACTTGAGATTGTACTCCTTGTTTCAACATTGTATTAGCTGGGATTAAAATCTCAAGTGGTCATTGCCTTATTTGGGTACTTGGATTATGATTGCCCCACTAGCATATTAACATCTGACTGATCCTAAAACAGAACAGAATAAAAGGTCATTATGATAGTGAATTATAGCACTCTGGAGAAGACAGGACTTTTTTTTTTTTTTTCAGTAGGAAAAAGTGTCAGGTGAGATTTGAAATTTACATATCTGTATACTACTGGTGGTCTATTTTCATGATTAATATAAAACATACTGGATTCCTTTTGGGATGAGAAAAGAGAATGGGAATTCAAAAATGAATATATGAAATGGAACCTAACCCTTAGAAGAGCTCTTAAATGATGTGAAAGGCAGTACTAAATGGTGGCTGAGGGACCACTGCCTGGCTTTAAATGAAAATTTTGTTACATACCGGATCTGGTTCACTGGATACCTTATTTACACTAATTTCATTCTTAGTATAATGGGATAATAATAATTTGTAGCTCATAAAGGTTTCCTTGGGATAAAATGAAATAATGAATATAAAAGCACTTCACATATTTGATGCATAGAAAATGCCCTATAAAAGTAACTTGCTATGATTGTTATTAAAACACTTCAGAATAGAGTGGAGATTTTCCAGTATAGTGGCTCAAATATTCCAGATTTTTTTTTCTTCTAACAGATAAATCATTATTTGTATTTCAGATTTTTGGAGAAAGTAATGAGTATGTTTTTGAGGTAAAAAGTCGATCCATTTTTTTTTTTTTTTGCTGAAGAAATGGTAGACATAAATTTATAGAGAGTCTGGCTTATAAATTAAGGAATTCTATGAGTATAAAGGCTAATGGGAATAGGAACGTTTATATAAATTCTGGTATGCAAGGAGATGCCAAGAGAGTCAAGCAGACATTCAATTTCCATTTCCAGTCCACTGCAGTTGAGTTTCTTGGGAAGCAGACTCTGGGAGGAGATTAGTATGCAAGGAGTTTATTGGTACTCTCTTCGTCTGAGTGACATAGCTGGGGAGATATGACAGCTGAGTGTCAGCCGATAACATTTCTAGAAGTGGAACGATAAAGTCATTTAGTTCTGCCGGGGGCATCTGGGTAGTGCAGCCCTGAACCCACAGCACAGCCATTCCTGGACATAACTTTTATTTCTTTCATATATAAGTTATAGTAAGTATCCACTTACTTAGTTATTGTCTATTATTTCACCAGAATGAAACCCCTATGATATTAGGGACATGCCTGTCTTGTGTATCGTCATTGCCTAAAGTGGTGCTGGGATATTGTGGTCACTTAATGTCATAAAAAGTTATCCAAAATATTCATTTATCAAAGAAATTGAAACATTGGTATTGTAAAAATAAGGATTTTATTTCATGCATAATGAATGAGGTGAGTGATTACATAGTTTTTAGTCATTGGACAAGTAGGTGTTTTATTTTGGAAGTCCAAAGAAATTTATTATTATAAGGCAAACTGAGGAATTGAGAACTTCCTGTTCTATATCTATTATGATCTAATAATGGAATTACCTAGACATTAAAATAATTGGGTTATTAGAGAATTACCACAGAGGCAGTTCATAATGAAAACAATAATGCCATTAATCAATATAAATATGGTTTGTATTTATTACTATTATTGTTGGTTTTATTGTTATAGCTAATACTGCATCATATAGTCTGTATCTTTTGAATACCAATGTGTAGGAAATCTTATATCAGCACCCATGGTGATCTTAAACAATTGTACCTTGTGGAAATTTAGAGCTAATGCTTCTCAAAATAAGGTCCCCACACCATCATGCCTGAATCACATAGGAATCATGTAAAAGTAGGAGTTAGGGGCCCAAAGCATCTCACTGATATAAGGCTGGGCAGCTGCATTTTTCAGAATCTGCCCAGGTCACTCTCATGGACACTAAAGTTTTAGATCAATTGTTAAGTTGGTAATTGATGAATAGACCATAAAAGGGAAAGAAGGGGAATATAATCTTGTTCATCACCTGTTTTGTACCAAGACTGTTGTTTGGTGTTATCTTCATTAATTTTATTTAATCCTAACCAAAAAGGACTGAAAGGTAGGTACTGTTATTTTTGCTTTAAAAATGACACTGAGCTCAGAATTAGTAGTACAGCAGTTAGTAATGAGTGAAAAAGAAATTCTAATCCAGCTATGACTCCAAAGCCCATTTCCTTTCTACTGGACTGGGAGGCTTCCCTGCCATGTAATTTAACTCACACACACACACACACACACACACACACACACACACTCTCAGCCAAATTCAGTAGACAAATTAGAAGAGTTCGTCATTCATTTTCTCAGGAATAGTATATAGTATAAGCAATAAGGTCACTGCAAAGAGGAATCTCTATCCTTTAGGAAGACATCATGAGGAAGGAGGATTGAGTTGGATCTTAAATGAGTGGAAAGTGGCTAAGAAGTAGAAAGAATCTTTTTAGTTTTTCAGCTTTAAAAAACAGAGGTGATAAATGTTACATATGCTCTGAAGTCTTGCTACTCAAAATGTGGTCCATAGGCCAGAAATATCAGCACCATCTGGGAGCTTGTTAGAAATGCAGAATCTCAGGCCCCACCCCAGATCTGCTGAATCAGAATCTGCATTTCAACACGATCCAGCAGCATCAGCATCAGCCTAGAACTTGTTAAAAAATGAAGATTCTAGGGCCCCACCTACTACATCAGAGACTAGGGTTAAAGCCCAGCAGTGTTTTCACAAGCCCCCAGGAGATCTGGATCTATATTCAAGTGCTTAGGGGCACGGAATTTGACATTGTTTTCTAATGAAAATAAAAATCATAAAGTATCCTAGGTGTATTATTTATAATTCTTAGAAGCAAGCATAGGAACTGATTTTAGTTAACCTAAGTGGGATGGGAATTATTAGAAGGACAATGGATATCTCAGAATCAATGAGAGAATGATATGGACAATAGTGGGCTCCACCAATATAACCATCAGTAATTTCCAAATATTCTAGCTGTGCACCTTGACAACTTGAATGCCTTTTGTTGTTTTGTGGTGTCAGGCTTTTGTAGTGTTTAGTTATTGTGCTTCAGCAAAATCTACTGAACTTGATAAATGATGGCAAAACAAAACAGGGAGGGGAAGTTCCTAAGCATGGCAGCATGCAGGAGCACATACTTTAAACACACACACAAGTGGAACATGCATGCATGTAAAAGTGTATATACATATGTATAATGTGCTTAAGTTAAACACTATAAACATATATTTAAACATCAACGCTTGTTTCTTTTTTAAAAAGCTAGTACACCTTGTTTTGCTGCACATTATCTTTGTTTCCTCTACATTCTTACTATATTGCTTTATAATGAATTTCAGGACTAAAAATCTTGTTACATTCTATGCTCTGAAAGCACCCCTCAAAGTAGAAAGGACTAGAAGTAGCTATAGCTATTTATATTCAACTTTTTCCTGATTCAGTATCAATATCCATTCCTTTTACACTGATATTTCTGTAATTTCTTTGTTTATCCTTTGTAAAAAAATCACACTTTTCACACTTATTTCCATATGGCAAAAGTGCCACCTGTATCTATATAGATCTTAAATTACTGAACTATTAAGAAATTACATTATTAAAATGAAGAGATTTTCTCTTATTTGTTGATGTCTCTAGTTGAATTACTAATTTAGAAATTTGCATAGAAATCACACATGAAAAAAACGAAGTTTTTCTCAGCAAATAGTTTTTTTAGATGTTATTTACTTTAATCATGTTTTATGCTGTATGTCAAATTAGGCATACACTAAGTGCTAATTAGTTAAGAAATAACTTAAAAGAGACCAGATGCAGTTCTCTTTGGTATTAATAGTCACTTTCTTCCAAATTTCCTTCATGTTTCTCAACCTTTTAGAAAAACATTTCAACCACATTTTAGTAAGTCAGAAGTTTTATGCTTTCAACATTTTTTTTAGAGGCTCTGAGACAAATGATGTATAGATGAGATAGAATTCCTACTCTGCTGTAACTCCTACTCCAGTTGGGAAATACACACTGTCTCTTTTTTCCTTCCGTCAGCATACAAAAAGTGCACAAAAAGTTAGTTGTTGAAAAGTCAAAGGATCTACTTTTTGTCCACAAGGTCAGACTACCTTCCCGTCAAAGAATAACTGGATGCAAAACCAGACGGTGATAGTTCTGGCCATTTCTAGGTCTTTCTGTCACCTCGGGGCTATAAAATTAATGTGGTGCCATTCCTCACTTGCCCTTTTGAAATGCTATGAATCCGTACAAATATACAAATACATGTAAAGGAAAAGGACAAAAGAAAGTAGAGAAAATATAAGTTATTAATTATTTCTGCCGCTTATTTTTTTAATATATTATGTATTTATTATGTGCTAAGCTCCATACGATGGGCTTCCTATACATTATCTCATTTATTTCATTTTGTTTTTTATTGCGATCCTGCTGCTTGATTTCTATTAGAATAGGTCTTAACCTAAAATCAATAAGCGTTTCTAAAGTCCATGTCAAGTCTGTCCACTTTTCTCTGACCATTGAGCTAATTGGTAAATTTGTAGTAGGTTGTAATACCAAGTGGGTATCCTGACTGTATTTGTTTTGATAAAATGTGGCATTATCCACTTGTATAGTGAACATAGAACATTAGAAAACAGTCAGGAAAATGTTAAGCTTTATTTCCAAATGTTGAAGTGATTTATAAAACATCATTAGAATAATTTACAAAGTTTACTAAATGTATAATTTTTAATGACTTTCCACTCTTCAACAGCAGGCAAATGAATGGGCTTTTAAGACTCTTTATTTGAATAATTGTTGGTAAAGAAAGCTGTTAGAGGTGTTCATTAAAGGTGCATAAAATAGGCCCTAACAGCTAACACTAAGGATGCTTTGCCTTAGGGAAAAATAAAGCACTCTTTGCAAATGGTGTCAAGGATGTCACTAATTACCATTATGTCTGTAATAAACTGTTTTAGGCACAGGTGGCATTTCCCTTGAGCACTCTGGTCCTACATATTAAAACTTGGTGTTTCAAGATTACTAAAGCACATTATATTAACTTTGGTGCAAAATATGGCTCTGCTTTTAGCAATGCTGTAATAAAATTGTTTCTTTTTTATAATTAGAATAATACAGACACAATTTTGGTCTAGATTGGTATTTAATTGTACTAGTTATAAATATGAACATTTGATACGTAGTAAAATGTTTGGTAATATGTTGTGGAAAAGAGCGATCAGATGTGACAAGATAAAAATACATAATTTGCTCTGTAGATCACCAGTTGAACTTTTGAAAGTAGTAACTTGGATTCTTCAGAAAAAGTCACTGGAAGTATATAAGTAAGCCTGTGTGTAAACACAAAACCCAAAAAATCAGAAGGCACATGCTAATTTAGAGTTACCGCTGAATAAGTCAGTTCCATTAAACTGTTGCTGATACACTTGGATGGTTTTCGAGTTCCAACAAATAAATACAAAATTAGGTTTTGTTATTGTGTAACTTTCAATAATTTTTCCATTATTACCCTAGGAGACCAGCTCTACTTTAGATATTTTACTTAAAGTTCCATATTGCATTACAATGTAAAAGGACTATATCTTTGTTTACATGTTTAAAATTTCTGGATTTTATTTTATTCCCTATTGTGTCTTTCTCCTTCAAACCAACAATTTCAAACCAACAATTTCACCATGTAAGCCTTATCTAATCAGGAGACAAACACATTGTCCAGTTTCCTTTGGTGAAGATTAGTCATAATAATACATATTACTTAATCTAAGTCAATAGTTTATTTCATCTATAACATTAGTGTTGGATAGTTTTTGAGTAGAATTGATTTGTTTTAGTGGACTCTGAATACTGAGTACATGTACATTTAAGAAAATTTATAAAATTCAGAAAAGCCAAAAGTAAAAATATAAATTATCCCCGAGCCCATCAATCACCCAGATATACTTAGTGTTGTCATCTTGCAGACAACACAAAGGTTACTGAATTTTAGGCAAAAAATATTTTAAAAGGGACCTTAGGTACATTTACTTAATACTATGTAATAAAAATTCCCATATTTTAAATCCTTTTTTTAATTTGCAAAGAAATATGTTCAATAGAAATCTGGAAAATAAAAGTAGAAGAAAAATCTTCCTCAGAAATAAGTGCAACAGACCTGTTAGTTAATTTTCTTGCGGTTTTATTTCCACACATAGGTTAATACATGTCAGTGCCCTTCAATCAGAGACCACTGGGATCACACCTGTGGTTGAACAAGCTGGGCTTAATGCCTGTTGAGGGAGGGAGACTGTATCACATGGGGAACTGGTGGGCAAGGGAGGATTAAAAAGGATCGCAATAGTGTACGGACTGGGTATAGGATGCAGGCTTTGGTTAGGTGATTTGGAGGAGGGTTTAAAGAAGCCAGGATTTGCTTTGGATTGGATGCTGCCAGGAAGCAGGCAATTCCTGTGCTTGAGTATCCTAATGAATCTACCTAGAAGATTAGATTGAAACTAATGCTGTCATTGGCACAGAAATAACAGCCCCTCCTAATAGCCAGGATAGTAGAATGGTTGGTTATTTTGTAGTTTGATAAGGTTCGTAATTTGTCTGTGTTCAGACTTTATGAAGCGATCTTATTTTTGTGTGAAACCATCACAATCATAGAGTGGCCTTATCTGATTGTTGATGTTCTGTGAAATTGTTTGCGTTCATCAATAGCTCAAGACCTATCGGTGAGTGCCAGGACCACTGAAAACCGTGAAAAGGCCTAACTCCTGGGTCACAGGCGCTGCTTTTCTCTTTCTCATATATTAAGATCATATTTTATACTCAATGTAAAACATATGAGAGCAGGAACTTTTTTCTCTTCATTGTTGTTATTTCCAGAGCCTACAAATCTGCTTGAGTCATAGAAGCGGCTCAGTATTTGTTGAATGAATATAATAGAATGGGCAACACCAAGAGTGAACTGTAATGTAAATTGTGGACTTTGGGTGGTTATGATGTGTAGGTTCATCGATTATAACAAATGTACCACTGTAGTGGGGATGTAGGTAAAGGGGGGAAGCCATTCATGGGTGGGGAATATGGGTACATGGGGACTCTCTGTACTTTTGGCTCAAATTTGCTATTCACCTAAAACTGATCTAAAAATAAAGTTTTTTAAATATACATATAATTTATGTTTAAATATATTTAATTTATAAATAAAGTCAGATACATATCTAAATAAAGTCATATATAAAATCATATATATGTGTATACACACATATACATTTAGAAAAGATAAATGGAGTTTAAGTTTTCTAAAGTCCTTTCATTCTTAGGCTTTGATAAGTAAATAATACTTTCCTTCTCTCTATGATAGTCACTGGACACATAGTAATAGAATATAGAACTGTCAAGCTAATAGAAGTGAAAAATGGATTATTAAAAAGAATCCAAATAAGGCAAGAAAAGGGAGAAAAAATAACATAGAACGGGCAGGACACCCAGAAATAAAATAATGGATTTCAGGTAACAGTTGCTTTAAAACCAAATATATCAGTGACAGTAAATATAAAATAATTACTAATATAAATAGATAAAGTTTATCAGTCTGAATTTACAAGTGACATGCCTGAAATATCTTCATGTATAAAGTTTAAGAGACAAGTATGTATAGAGTTGGTATTCCAGGTAAGCTGAAATTATCATTGTTTAACCTGCCCTTCCTACTGAATATAGCTATAAAACCCGGAGAGAATGTACGGACCAACTACCTGAGGGCTTTGAAAATTAAGTAGTAGTGGAGAGATTGGGTAAAACAACCGGAATTTGTAGTGCCACCCAGCTGGCAGTGGATTTACCCTTTCTTCTCTCTAGTATCTATCAGCCTACACTGAATTGTTGGCTGAGTCTCTGCAATGTCTGCATCAGCACAGAATGAGACAGCTCCAGGAGGAATCGTCTAGTTGAGCACTGAGGAGTGTGAAAGGAGTTCTTTCTGTAATGGCAGTGGTAGCTCTTATAAAAATGCTCCAGTGAGTAGGGCTAAAAATATTGAAATGACTTTAAAAAGAGACAGATGGTTACTAGACTCAGCGTGGTAATCACATTGTAAGATACATAAATATCAAATCACTATGTTGTATACCTCAAACTAATACAACTTTTATACTAACTATAATAAAAAAGTATTGAAATTAATGGAAATATAGAAAATCTCAGGAAAGAAATGGAAGATATATAAAGGACAACCAAATAGGAAATTTTAGAACTGGAAAATAAATAAAAAACTCTCAGGCCTACGGTTGGAGCTCTGTGCTCCTAACTCCGAAGGCTGCCGGTTCGATTCCCACATGCGCCAGTGGGCTCTCAACCATAAGGTTGTCGGTTCAACTCCTTCAGTCCCGCAATGGATGGTGGGCAGCGCCCCCTGCAACTAGCAATGGCAACTGGACCTGGAGCTGAGCTGCACCCTCCACAACTAAGATTGAAAGACAACAGCTTGACTTGGAAAAAAGTCCTGGAAGTACACACTGTTCCCCAATAAAGTCCTGTTCCCCTTCCCCCCTCCCAAAAAACAAAACAAAAAACTCTCAAGATGAGCTACATATCAGAATGGAGAACACAGAAAAAAAATCAGTAAAATTGAAGATAGATCCATAGGAATTATCTTGTCAAATAACATATAATTTTAAAACCATTAGACTACACCAGCAGGTTACCGATGAAAAACCAATGGTACTGACGGTGGTCTCCTGTGGAGGCTATAGACAATGGAATTACATATTTAAATTGGTGAGCAAAACTAACTGCTGCTGATCTAACTATGTTGTACCAAACTAAATATTCCAGTATAAAGAAAAAATAATAAGAAAAAAACATATTTTAAATAAATGACATGTAATTAGTTTACCATTCATAGATCCTCTCAGGGATGTACATCAGCAAGGGCAGCGGAACAGAGGAAGGAATGAGGTATGAGAAATAGCAGAGAGTCTAGAATGTGATACAATATTACTAATTTTAGTTAACTTTTTTTTCATTTCAAAATAGGTCAAGTTGGGTAAAAGTAGTAAAATGAGTCAGACAAGTGTTCCGTATATAGAGTATGCTAACACCAGGGGTATAGAAATACTGATTCATTTAAAATCAAGAATATGAATTACGAAACTAATGGTAATCCCTAAAAGAATATAAATGTAATATATAGTTTCCAAAATAGAATAGAAGAAGAAAGGATTCCATAACAATGTATCAATCCAACAGGAGCATGAAGTGAGGAAGGGAAAAAAAGAGGTAGGGAAAATATAAGGTAAGCCAAAAATACGAAACAGATTTTTTAGAGTCCAAATGCTTCAATAATCACTTCCTATGGAAGTGGTTTAAACATTGCTTAAAAGTCACAAATTATCAGATGGAAAGAAATATAACCTAAATTAAAAAAAAAATTTGTAAAAGACTCACATAACAGCAAAACAAACCAAAAAAAGGGAAGAGATAACACTATATGCTTAGAAGACTGCAAACCACATACTAGGAATTATTTCATGATTTTCTTCCAGATGATATAAGTTTTCATATTAAAATCATTAGGTTCATTATTGTGTACCTCAAAGTGTTGAAACAGACAAAATGGAAAGGAACACCTTAAGAAATAATCTTCTTTTGCGTACAAGGTCAACATTTACAACGCATAGGGGTAAAGGTGATAATTTACCTTTCCTCAGCCATCACTTAACTATAAAGCAACATTACTGTGGCCTGGAGCTCAGTTTAAATACCCATCAGGCTCTGATCTGCCAAGCAGTGTGCAGTCTGCTACCTGGTGAGCAGAGTAAGAAAACATGGCACCCTCTGTCCTATGGAGATCCTAGTCTGGAGAAGAAATGCTTAACTAGTAGATGGATCTATTTGGAGATTCATATGAGACTTCAGGAAATCCTTTGACTCCCTGAAATAAAATGCAAAAATGTGGCTATATGCATTCTTTGTTCAGTGTGATAGGTGAATAACTCTCATCACATTCTGGAAAGGTTGATTTCTCCTCAAATTTTAATACCACCACTGTAGGATCCGTTCGTTAATGCGTGTGCATGGAAATTGCAAGAGGAAATGGAAATATAAGCTTTCACATTTTTTTATTTTCCCTACTTTTACTTTAACTTGGGAAAGTAGATTTCTTAATTTAACGTAATTGTCATCTGAAAGACACTTTTGCCCCCGACTCTCTTTCGAGGTAAAGCTGTCCTTACATTATTCAACTTGTAAGGTTTAACGCTCCTGAGAACCAGTTTTCAAATTGATTTTTGTGGCTCCTTCTCAGTTATACTTGCAAATTAGTAAGGGTGGTTGACTGATAAAAAGAAACCCTCCGAAAATCTCTAAACCTCATTTTAGCCAATAATTTCTGCACTGTTCTCATTCATTTCTTTACCAGAATTTAAAATAGGTTTCAAAAATAAGTCATTTGAATTTCACTTCAATCTACTGTCCCTCTTTCCCCTGTAGTGAAGGTGTTAATGACCCGAAGCAAAAAGACCTGGAACCTTGCAAATAGTTTAAAGAGTTTAAACATGAGGTAATTTCCTATTTTCTGGCACCCCAGCTGCTTTTATCAACTTGCTTTCAGCCTTATGATAAATGTAGACATAGGTGTGAATAAATAATATAAAATGCTTCATGTGTTTTATTGTCATAATCTTACTTATTTTTTTCTGGCAAAATCAAGATAAAAGCTCACATGATAAAAACTAATAGGCAGTGTTTCATTAGAATTTTACTCTTTTTTTATGCAATATGATATTGTGGTTGCTTTTATAATAAGCAAAAACCTTGCTATAAGGCGGTCCTTTGGAATTTAGTAAACAAGCCACCCTAGCGACAGTTTTGACATCAGCCCACTTTATTGAGTTTAACTTTTGGTAATAATTTTGTATTATGTTTTTAGGGTATAATGTACTTTAATACAAGCAGAGTAGTTTTTAGTGAGGGCTCTAAGAGTAGGCTCCCTAAATTTAAATCTCAGCTGTACTGAAACTTACAATTAGAGTGACCTTGGCTAATTTTCTTCACTTTTCTAAGCCTTAATTTTCTAACCTCTAAGTGAACGGTGACATCATCATCATCATCATCATCACATCATCATAATTTACAGGTTCGTTGTGAGGACAAAATGAGATAATTCATGTAACACAGTTAACACGGCCACGGACCATTTTCGAGATAGGAATATTTAATAAAAGAAATAATTTTCCTCTTAAATATCCAAGTGGCACTAGTCCTTCTTTTTTTCCCCTTTAGGGAAGCAAATGCAATGTTTTATCAGTTTCCTCTTCTCAAAAGTTCGAATATTTCTAAAGAATGTTTTCTTGATGCTACAAAGCAGTAAGGTAAGCTATCTATAAGTACATATAAATTAGGAGAGATTCTCTTACAAGCAAAATATTGAGTGACAAGAGCCAAACACAGAAGATTATGTACAGTCTAATTCCATTTATCCCTTAAATAGGGCAGGTAGTGATTGACAGGGAGCAGAGGGAAATTCTGGGGGTTGGGAACGTTCTGTTTCTTGAACTGGGTTACAGATGCTCCTTTCACACTGTTTAGTTTGTGAAAACTTATCAAGCTGAACATTATGATCAATACCTTTTTATGAGTATATGTATTCACTAAAACGTTTTCAAACAGAAATGCTATCTTTTGAAAACACCAATCCATGTAGGTGTTATTTGTCCCATCTTTTAACCATCCATCTGATACCGATGCTCCATTATTGACTGATGCCTTCTTGTCTTTTTAACTTCCTTTAACTCTAACTTCTTGCCTTTTTAACTCTCCCCATTCTACCTTGTCCTTCATGTGGACTCAGACTTCTCCCTTTAGTCCCGAAGCAAAGAGGAGAATAGACTTTAATAAAACATTCCTGGGGAAGAACAGAAAAGAACTAAACCACGAGCAGAGATGGCTGGGAGATAGAGAGGAGAAGCCAATTTTCATGGCTGCTGCCCTCTGCACGGGCTCTTGGCTGGTGCTCAGTGTGGCTCAAGAAGTGGCATTGCGCTGTGGAGACAGACACCCCTCCCCTTGCTCCGATGGGCCATGGGAATTTCTTTGGCAGTTTCCTTCACCTTTAGCTGGGATTCTGGTTCCCCAAACTTCTCTAGGGGTTGGGGAAGGGGATTTTCCCCTTACTTCTCAGACTCAAGTATACCCCAAAGTCAGATAGGATCTTTGACCACAATGGATGCACCTTCTTATATAAGACAGTAACTGGAGTGTAAGTATTCACAGCCTTTCCCCGTGTCACGTAATGAATGGAGATACAGACCCAAGCCAAATTCTAAGAGGGAAGGAGAGTTGACCTGCCTTTACAATTGGAAACTCGAGACTGAGATGGAAGCGAATCATTGTGTCCAGACTGTTTATGAGAAAGAGGAGATTACGGAACTACTATGAGGTATAATATTTTCAGGAGAGATGGATAATGATAATTATTAGGACATTTTTCCTTGTGTTATGTGGTCAATTTCCTCTATGCCATCTCTCAAGAACACTTTCTGTTAAAAACTGCTAGGCCTTTAGAGAAAAAAAATACGATTGTTTTTTGGTTCCCTTATGATACTGAGATTGGCGTTAAAAGAGGGCAAGAGGGCCTAGTTTTATCAGATTACAGTACGTGTATCAAATATATAAAGATTTGTTGCATAATTTTCCTGAGTTAGTCATTTAGGATAGATTCTTACTTTATTGTTGTATAACTAAGTGAGTAATTCAAGGGCTTCTCCCACCTGCCCCCTATCCCCGCTAAAATAAGAACAAAAGTGCATTCAACACCTCCAACACCCCTAACCACATTTAAAAGTGCTAAAGCTGGAGTTTTCTGACTAGTTTATTTTTCATCCCAAAGTTTAAAAATTCCTGGAACCATTTTCTTCTAAAACTCAGGGCCAAACCCGTGGACTTCCTTTCCTTCGATAATAATAATCATGTAGCCTCTGTAGCTTGCACTGTGCTAAGGACTTGACAGTTTCATTTGTTTCATCTTCACAAGAAACCTGTAAAATGGGAACTGTTATTATAGTTCTCATTTCCATTTTACCAAAGAGGAAACTGATGCACAGAGAAGTTAAGGCACTTGCTCAAGGTCACACAGGTGGTAAGTAGTAGAGCTCAGAGTCTAATTCTGGCATCTTGTCTGCTCCTGGATTTCTGCTTCTAGTCACTATATTTATTGTCTCTAAAAAGACTACTTTGTCAGTCTGATGCCTCATGTAGATAATGGTGATAATAAGTCAAAGGGCAGGCAAAATTGGGGCGGTTACATTTGTGGTGAGTGGAGGTCAAGGTTTGTAGGGGGAAGTAAAAGATCTCTTTTCCCCAAATGCTCTTGCTATATTTTATATTTTCTTTTCCAAGTGCACTTTAGAAATAGCTCATCAAATTCCATAAAAGAATGCTGTTGCGATTTTGACTGGGGTTGCACTAAATATATAGATTTGGTAAGAACTGAAAATCTTTAGAATACTGAGACTGCTCACAGGCTCATGAAATGTTTTTCCATTTTAATTTCTTCTTTTATATTAGCAAATTTGTATATTTCTTCATCTAAATTGTACAGATTTCTGTTATTTATTTCTAGTTTTATTTGTGTTGCTACTATAAATGGACTTCCATTATGTTATAAATCCTATTCCTGGTATACAGAAGAGTCATTAAATTCTGTATATTTATTTCACAAATGGATATTTTACTGAAACATCTTATTAGTTCTAGACAGTTGGGGTATGATTCATATTCATAACTTAGTACATTGCCCTACTCATTGTAAATACATCATCAAGGTTTTCTGCTATTATTTTTATTAACAAACAGATTCAATTTATTATTTTTGTATGATTTTGCATCTGTATCCATAAATGAGGTTGCTGTGTAAAATTCTTGTTAGCTTTGGTTTTTAAAAATCTATTTTTAATTATCTTTAAATGAAATAATAGTACTTCGCCCTTTGAAAATAAGAAACTTAGCCATCTTTTGACTGAATTCCACACTCAGTATTCCTCTTCCTCCTCCCCTTTTTGTGCTATTGAGGTTTGAAGGCTAGATGCTTGTTATAACTAAATGTGCAAGCATTATACACAGTCAGCTGGTGATCAGAAACCATATAGGGTGGTGGAATCTTATAAGCCAGCACTTCCCCCCGTTTCCACTCTATTCCCCACTCTCACTTACCTATTATCTTGAACCCTATGGAGTTGTATAACTATCAGAGAAAATGGGAGACGTTTTCTCAGTTATGAGCCAGGCATATTCCTATAAACCAATGATCGAGAGCCCTGGGCAAAGACCAGTAAAGGATACATCCTAGCAAGAGCTTGACTGTAGAATCCTGTGGGCCCTGGGTGTGGGATGGTTGATAGTAACCCGAAATGTTTGTGCCAGATCTCCCTGTAAGCCATGAAGAGGGTGGGCAAGTCCCTCCTTTCCCTAGCAGTGCAGGAAGACCAGAATCAAGAGGATTCCTCTGCAGAGGCCATTTACACATTTCCTGGCTGTGAGGATAGAAACTGCCTCCTTTCCACTGTCTTTAGGATTGTAGTCACCTACAGACCTACAGGTCCCAGGGAGAGAATCCAGAACAATGAAAGTCCATTTGAGGTGCCCTAGCAATGAGAAAGACAGAGCAGAACAAACAGAACATCTAGCCAGGGTTGATAGCCAAGACAGGTGACAATCTGACTAAAAATAATGAAAAGTATTTATGTGAAGAATATCTATGTAGAACTTAAAAATATCTCTGAAATTAAAAATTTAGGAGAAGACTTGAAGAAGAAGAAAATCACTGCATGGGTAAGCAAATGGAAAAGCAAAATATAAAGATGGGTAGCTTGTGAGACAATATTTGTGAGAGAATCAGATCATGTAGACAATAGATATTGTATGCAAATAATGGTATGCCAGTGGGAGAGAAAAACATAGATAAAGGAAGGACAAAAATTAAATAATAGAATAAAATATTCCTGTACTGAAACCGTGAATATAAAATGAAGTGAATATGAACTATATATGAAATGAAGATGTATTATGAAAAAAGGCAGTGATTAGGGAGCTGGAGATCATGATGAGGATAAAGATAAGTATCATTAGAAATTAGGGAAATGGAAGTTTGGTAGCTTTAGTCAGAGAATAAATATTCAGAGGTTAAGTACTCTAGAATGCATGATTTTTTTTAAGTAAAATACTTTGCCTTTTAAAAGCACGTATATTTTCCTTATAAATAACCAAAGAGGTTACCTTAAATGCCTGCAGTACAGGTTTTTAGAAATCGTTCCATTTCAGAAAATATGCCAAAAATTAGCACAAAGCAAAGCTAAATTTATAACTATCATGCAGTTGCCTAATATAAACACCATGGAGAACAATAGATGGTAGTTTTTTAAAGGCATAAGGTGGGATAAAAGGCCAAAATCCTATTTTTAACCTAATCTTTACTATATAACAAGAGCTTTATACAGTTTTGCCAAATATTATCTGAAATATTCATTAATTAAATTAACATAGTAACATGAGTATTATTTAATTCAAAAAAGTTCTTTTGAATGGATATTCATGTCTAAAAATTTCACAATTAACACCTATAGAATAATGTTATAGAATATTATGCAATATTAATTTTTTTCTATGAAAGGGGCTTGCCAGAAATTATAAAATTTGGACAAAATTAATATAAATTACTTAAAAAAGGAAAAAGTGTGTGTTTACAATGTAAAGGGATCCACAGATTGCCCCACAGTTCATGGGCTCTAGCTTGTGAATCCCTGAATAGTGAATCACAACCTACTGTGTGAAAAGCTATGTTCCCAGGAAGTACCTGGATAGCATCCTATGAAAATATCAAGAAAATTCTCAAAAGGACAAGGACAGATTGGGCATCCAAAGGCCACAACGAGCACAAAGCTGATACCCTCGTCACCTTGACTTACCTTGGACACGAAGGAGTTGGTCTTGAAGTTACTTCCATTTCTGACAGACTTTTTTAAATGGTAGCATTTGAATTATCCATTTTCCTTTGAGAGAAGCTGTTGCTGTCACCTAGATGTTAACATGAAACATGTTATAATCAGAACTACCTTCAACCCAGGCAAAAGGGACCCCTGCCCTGGGCACTGTTTTGGAAGACCCTTCATATCGCAAAACACAGGCGCATAAACTTTTTTGAAAGAGTGTATGTGTGCTTCACGTGGGATCTGATGGTCCGCACAGCCTCAGCTTCTACTCTTGTGACTTACACTGATAAGGCCCCGGGGAAAAACACTCTCCCCATCGCCTAACCTACGTCCTTGAAACTAAAAGTGACTCTTTCTAAATGTTATCAAGGTTTGTGAGCTAATATCGGACATGAACATTGATTTAGAGGTCAAAGATAATTTGAATGGGATTAGTACTCCATTAAAGGACAAGACAAATTAACTTGTCCCAAATCCTTCCTTTTGGTTGTAATGAATGCAATAAATTCTAGCCTAAAGGACTATTTCTCTAGTATTCCTGGAATACTAGAGTACACTAGAGTGAGAAATTTTGTTTTTATTAAAACATTTAATAGATTGAATTAAATTTTCAAAAATTGATTTTAAGATTTAGCTTTCTTTAAACAATATTATTATTTTGTCCTTTAATTTTAATAGATAACTTTAAATACTTTAAAAGGAAAGTAACTGTAATGATCTTACGTAAATTAATTTTTCGGGTTTTAATATTTGCATTTATGTCTATTTTTTATGAAAATACACTTAAATTTTATACATTTTAATATAATTCTTTTTAATTGCTTAGATATGTCTCTTACTGTAAAAATTGATTACAATAATATAATTAAGCATTTTGTCAAAATTAAAGCAAGAAAAATCAATTTATGGAAAAACATAATGAATAAATCATGGTATGTGGTTTGGTACATAAGCTCCTGATTTTTATAACTGTTTCACAAATCATACATTTTATTATTACTTCATATGTTTTATGGATTTCTTAAACCTAAATTTCACCTTATCTGATACTTACACTGCTGACCTTCCTTTTTTTTTTCTTTTGCCACTTTCTAAGTAAGATATTTTTGCCACCACTTTATAATCAACCTATCATTATCATTTTATTTTAAGTTTGTTCCATGTGTAAGATATATCCCCTTTTTTAACCCTTTCTGCAGGGTTAAGGTCCCTACATTTTAATGAAAGAATTCAGGTATTTGTATTTAATGTAATGACTGATATTCTTTATTTCAATCCGTTAGCTTGCTTTATTACTTATTTCAAGTGCTGTTTCTGAATTTTTTTTTTTCCTTTTTCTTTCATTTGCTGGTGTTAACAATCTACTATTCTTTTCACTCTTCCCCTTGCTAAGTAGGAGTCTATTGTACTTTTCCATTCCTTTAATGGGCTCCATTCTGTTAATAGTTAATAGGTACACAATTTTGATTGAGTGTCTCAATACTACTAATATAATTTTTTAAAAGATTATTATGTTCCCTACCTATACAAACTATTTATCCCATTTTTGTTCATCATCTTTCTTTCCCACTCTTATTACCCTCATATTCCCTATTAAAATCAGATATTTAGAAAAATTTCTTCCTCCCCCAACTCACTGTTTGGATTTTTTTTTTTTTTTTTTTGACATTGCTTAGGCCTTTTAGGTCTGAGCTATTACTAAATTGGGTTAGCACATATATTTGTTAGAAGCCTTCACTCACATTTATATATCACGTATTCCCAGGCACTGTATCTTTTCCAATATCATATATACCATTTCTCACCACTGTTTTACACTCTTCTTTATTTTTCCCGGACTTGTGCTATCTGTTGTTTGTTATTTATAGTCTTAAATACTTTCTTCAGACAGGAACATAGGATATACTCTTTGAATTGTTTATATCCTCAGTTATTTTTCTTCCGTGTAATAGAGGACATCTTGACTGGGTATAGTAATATTTTATTGCAGTGCTTTCTCTCTGAGGCTTAGACACTATTACACTCTCCTCTATATCCCAGTGCTCTGAAACAGAAGGACAATAAGTTTGACTTCTTTAGGAAACTTGACTGGACTTTGCAGAATTATAAAGTTATCTATTAAAATTAAAGGACAAAATAATAATATTGTTTAAAGAAAGCTAAATCTTAAAATCAATTTTTGAAAATTTAATTCAATCTATTAAAAGTTTTAATAAAAATAAAGTTTCTCACTCTAGTGTACTCTAGTATTCCGGGAATACTGGAGAAATAGTCCCTTAGGCTAGAATTTATTGCATTCATAACAACCAAAAGGAAGGATTTGGGACTACCGTCTATTGTTCTCCATGGTGTTTATATTAGGCAACTGCATGATAGTTATAAATTTAGCTTTGCTTTGTGCTAATTTTTGGCATATTTTCTGAAATGGAACAGTTTCTAAAAACCTGTACTGCAGGCATTTAAGGTAACCTCTTTGGTTATTTATAAGGAAAATATATGTGCTTTTAAAAGGCAAAGTATTTTACTTAAAAAAAATCATGCATTCTAGAGTACTTAACCTCTGAATATTTATTCTCTGACTAAAGCTACCAAACTTCCATTTCCCTAATTTCTGATGATACTTATCTTTATCCTCATCATGATCTCCAGCTCCCTAATCACTGCTTTTTTATAATACATCTTCATTTCATATATAGTTCATATTCACTTCATTTCATATTCACTATTTCAACAATGTTCAGTACCGTGGACTGTGATTCCTTTCTCTCAAAAATTCAAGACTTCTTGGGATTGTTCTTTTTTTTTGTTTGTTTTTTGTTTTTTTTTGTTTTTTTAGTCTTGTGTTGCAGATATTCAATCTTGAATAATTCCTTCCACTTAATATGTATTTCTTTGCTTGCTGCTTCCAAAATATTGCTGAAAAATGTCAGGCAGCCGGCCAGCTTATTCGACCACTAGTTCACTTAGTGCTAATTCATCTTGGCTCCTCTCTCAATCAGGAACACTTATACTCAACTTGAATTTATCTCCTAGTTTATTCTCTGCATCTCTAGCTTCATGATTTTCCATTTACCTCAAGCCTCTGACCTAACTCTCGTCACTCTGGAGGCAAGCTTCTCTGATTCTTTATTGATTTATCAAGGTCATCTGATCTTTGCACTCTTCATGGTCTTCCTTTCCACATCAAATTTTCCCTGAATGTTCATCCATTTTCTCCATCGTGCCTTTTATCTTTGAGGAAGAATCTTATTTCATTCTACTCAAAGCTTGCATTCCACTTGGGCACTCAATACAATCATTGTCTGCTTCCATTTGCACCGTGCTATGTCATTTATTCTCCACCTGTAGCATTTTCACTATTGTAATTTTTCTCAGAATTCTTCCTTTCAATTAAAAAAAATAATAGCCAAAACATATTGAGTACGCCCAATGTACTGAAACTCTATGGCAGATTTTACATTAATTATTCAATTTGATCACTAAGATAATCGTATGTGGCAAATACTGTTAGTAGTTCCATTTATAGATGAGCAAACTGAGTCTTAGAGAAGCCAAATAAAAGTCAAAAATGGGACTCAAGCCTAGGCCTGTATAACTCCAAAGCAAATATTCCTAAGCATCTAGTTCCTATACTGTCACTCCCCTTCCTTTTTATTATTAAACATATTGGGGGTTGGGGGAATCTACCTTTGGTTTCTTAAATGTTTCATGCTTGGTTTAGGGTTTAATCACATTATTGTGCCCAACCCATTGACCTGCTTCATTTAAAACCCTGTCTTACCTCTGACTTCTGTGGTGTTGGACATTGTCAGTGAGACGACTTCTTCATTTTGGATCACTCTTCTTTCTACTTTCCTCTGATATTGTGGTCGGCTGACACCACTCTTCTCACTCTATACTGAGTCTCCCCCCAGATAGTGTTTTCCCTAAGGTTCTGTCTTTGGATATTGTGTGCTATGTAATCTATCTTCTGGGTATCACATCTTTGGATTCAAATACCATCTATGTAGGTCAGTGTCTCCCTAATATAAACATTAATTTTGAAGCCTTTCTTAATAGCCAG
Source organism: Rhinolophus sinicus (assembly GCF_036562045.2). Lineage (NCBI taxonomy): Eukaryota > Metazoa > Chordata > Mammalia > Chiroptera > Rhinolophidae > Rhinolophus > Rhinolophus sinicus. Next base: position 25,385,902 of record NC_133759.1, read on the forward strand.
ACCTGAATTTCCAATTGCTTCCTAGTCGTCTCTACCTGAAGGTCCTAAGGGCAATCAAAATATCCATAAAACGGGTCATTATTTCCCTGGGAAATTTATTGACTCTGCCTGACATGTCTTCATCAAAGTCATTGCCATCCACTCAATTGGCTAATATGCTTTGGCTTCTACTTTTCCTTTATCAATTTCAATTCCAATTTACCAATATTAATTCCCTTTATTGTAGTCATTTGGTCACCAAATCCTATTGTTTCTGCTTTAGTGAGATTCTGCTTCCTTTTTCTCCTTTTCTCTCGCCTGTACCACTGATTTCATCATCTCTCTTTGTTAATATTACCTACCACAATAACCTGATTGCTTGCCTTTAGTCATTCCCTTATTCAATTCAGTCTTTGCCATAGTGGTGATGTATAAACAGGCCTTTCTTCAAAACCTGGATGTGATTGACCTTCATGTTTTTTGTTTTTTAACACTTACTCTGCATCAAAACCTAGATGTGATGGACCATTATGTTTTGTTTTGTTTTTTTTCTTTTTTTAATCCTTACTCTACATCAGTATTTTCTCTTTATCATAATATTGTAAATTTCCCTTTGTTGAACAATTCTTCCAACACCTGTTTTGTTTATGTGGGACTGACTCCATCGTCACCAATAGGGTACTGGCCAATCAGCAAATGACCATGATGATTAGTTTAGATTTAGAGCCACTGAGACCTAGAGCCATTAAGACTTCAACTAGAATATGTATTCTCAATGGGGGGATATTTCCCCTAAGGGGGTAAAAATTGGTTCTTGGGGTATATGTGAGAAAATCGTAAATATTACAATAGTTATGTGGCACTCTGAAGTTCAACTCTACTTCTCAACTCTACCTGACAAACTCTTATTCCTTAATTTCGTAGGAGGAGGACAATTAGGAAAAAAATGTGTTAAAAGTCTTTTTAGGGGAATGATAATGAAAAATTTGGGGGAAATACTGAGATAGAGTGACTGAAAGAGAGAAGTACTACCATCTCCTGCAAGGCTGACATCTGAAAAATAAATAAATAAATAAATAAATAAATAAATAAATAAATAAATAAATAAATCCGTGTTTGAGATTTGGTAGCCCTCTAATACCACAAAGCAGTAGTGTGTTTCAGAGCAGAGCCAAAAAGAGAAAGTAAACCCGGGGATGAATGGGAGTGGTTGATTTCTGATGAATCCTTTGCACCTCTGAATTCTGCAATTTCTGAAGTGAGAACTAATCCTGGACTTTGTAATCAGATAGACAGCAAATTCCCATTTTTACTTAAGCCATTTGAGTTGTTGGTGTTATTATTTTTTAATAACTTCCTACAGTAACAGCTCTTAAAGATATTCTGACTCTGTCTCATGTTCATACATACTTCCCTACTATTCATCTTCTCTTTCAATTTTATCATAAATTATACATTCATACCTCTTTGTCTTAGCTTACACGTTTTTCTTAGCTATGTTTTTGAGTTTCTGCATTATAAACTTTTTAAGACATATTAAATATGGTATCTATACCATATTCTTCAATGAATTTCTCCCACACCATACTATAATGGAAATTGATCCATAAATTTATTTTAGAATTCTTCATGTTGTAATTTTTAAAATTTTAATATGTCTATATCCTAGAGATTTTGGATTTTTTTGGAAGACTGTTTAATTCAATTTTATCTCTGGGTTCTAGTAGAATACTTTCAAAATCAGAACTCCTCAAGAAAATTGATTTAATTGCATTTTCAGTAGCAAATTGCTGTGCAGATCTGATTTTTCTTCACTGTTTTTCAAAAGACAAGGGAAGTTGATTATCAGCACATTATCTACACAAGTCAAGGGAAACAAAACTTAACCCAAAGGAAAGAGATATAGAATTTCCTAAATGATGAATTAACTGAGTCGCTACATACTTAGGCAATTTTGCTACCTTGAGGGAGTAGAAAGTGAGTGGATAACTGAGAGCTACCAGCACAGTGTTCTAAAAGGGTGGTTGGTACTAGGAAAGGATAATTATAGGGCTCCAGTGTCCACAAGTGATGTTCTGTTGCATAATGCATCAATTGGAGCTAATTTTTGTTGGAACTAACATCTTTCATCAGACTAAAGACAAGTATGCCTCTTGACAAAATTGTAGGTGCACAACTGTGTTTTAGGGAATACTGATTTCATAGCCTGATGGATATCATAATAGTAAAAATTGACACATTTCGTTGGAGCAAATGTGACTTTCTGAAACTTCCAAAGAATACTAGGTTTGCATCATATTATGAGATAGCAAAGCATCAATATTGTCTACTTTTTCTTCACTCTTTTGAATCATATCTTCTACCAGAATTTTTTCCAGCTTTATTGAGATGTAACTGACATATAATATTATGTAAGTTTAAGGTATAAAATGTCGCGATTTTATATGTGTATATATTGCAAAATGATTACCACAGTAAGGTTAGTTAACACTTCCATCACATCACATGCTTGCAATTATTTATGTAGTGAGAACTTTAAAATTTTACCCTTTTCAGCCAGAATTAATATTATTAGTTTATATATGCAAACTAAGTATGAGATTCTATAGAGTTTACATCTGTATATTTAGGATTTTTTTTTCCATTTCTTTTTCTCTGTCTTTGCCTAGGTTTGGCTTAAAAACAAAATTTAGCTGAAAGAATAAACAAGTAAATATATCTGAGACTATTCTTAAAAATAAAAATAAAAAATAAAACTGTCCCTTCAAAAATTAAAACACATTATGAAGCCACACTTACTATTAAAATGATAGAATGTTGGAAATATTAATATATACAGCAACCTAATACAGAGTTTTTTAAACATCCCATGTCAAGGAGAGAAGAATCGCATTTACATAAAATCAAGTTATCTTTCTGTTTTTCACTACATGTAATTTTATTCAAGATGAATTGAAGTGTTTAATCTAAAAATAAATGTATTAATATTTATATAATTGTTTATATCTGGATATGGTAAAGACATTCTAAGCATGAAATCATTGTATGGTGCTAGAAAGGAAAGACTGATACATTTGAATTTATTAAATTTAATAACTCTTCATGAAAAGCTTCATATGCAAAATTAAAAACTGAAATAATTGTATGTAAATGATATGACAAACAGAACAAAAGCCCTTAATATAAAAATTATACTTATAAATTTTAAAAAGTTAATTAAAAGAGGATTAACAGCATTATACATTAATATAGAATGGAAAGTAAAACTATGAAAGAATTGTTGAACCCCAACAATCATAAAAGTCCTACAAATGAAAACAACATATATAATTTTCACTTGCAAATTTGACAGCATTAGAAAACAATGTTCCTAATGGTAAGATGAGAAAGATAAATGAATGGAATTTCATTGTTCCTTGAAAGCAAGAATTTAACAGTAAATATCAAAATATTTACAGATGTTTACTTTTATTTTATTTTATTTGAGTCAATAATTCTGCTTCTGGGATTTGTCTTAGGCAACTAATAATTGTGATGCAACTGTGGGGTTAATTGCCCAATATGTACAACAGCGATTATGTAGAAATAGTGTAAGTGTTCAAAATTTAATAACACATCATAGTATACACGAAATACATTTTCAAAATTTTTAGTTATGTAAAAGTAATAAAAGTTACCATGTAAAAGTCATGTTTTGTGTGTCAGGCCCCATGCTGAGGTCTTTAAGGTAATATATCACTCTCACAACCGTCCAGCAAAGATAATTTTTCTGTTTTAAGTAAAATGAAGCTCAGAGAATTTAAATTACTTGACTTTGTTTGTACAGTAAGTCATCTGTGAAGCCTGGATACAAATCCAGGAAATTGTCTCTGGTGCCCACTTTGAACTTCTATACTATACTGTCACCAGAATGGTCAACGGTCACAATCCAATATTGTGACAACCAATATGATAGTCTGCTTAATATAGTGTAAAATCCAGACAAGCAGAAGTGTTTACTGGGGGTTCTTAGATCTGTTGGATCAACCCCTGTTCCAGTGCATGCAACTAACCTCTCAAGAGAGGTACTATTTGGTCCTTCAAGCAGAGTATCAAACCTCCATACCTTTATTGGGGATTGACACACTTCTACTTATTTTGAGCCTTGTAATATCTGCTCCTGCTGGGGATGTAAAATTCCACCCTTTTGGCCATTGATTCCTTTTTCTCTTGGTTATCAATTCAGGTTTGAAATAATAAGGTGCCAAGTAGGAAAAATAGAAACCTGAAATGTGAAAAGAGTGACTTTTGAAAGGCTGAAATAGATTAGTCCATTACAGAGAAGACAGGGACAATATTCTTTCCAAAAGAATGGCAAACCTTTGAGATTTACCAAAAACAGGACATAACTCAAAAGTGAGTTTTGGCAGCATAATTATCGACTGTCGACATTGACGTTTTTTAATTATTTCATAATACAAGAATGCTGTATAGATGCATTTTAGTTTATTCTATACCTGACCATGATTCATCTGGGCACCTGTATTTTAATTTAAACTTTACTTATGTATTTCAACTCTCAAATAAGATATACTTTTGACCTTATAATTATATTAATTTTGTATATAGTATAGCTTAAACCAAAATAGTTTGATGTCCTAATATTCACCTTTAGAAGTGAAAAGCTAGGACGAGGTCATGTCCTATTAAATCCAAGAAATGTTTTATTTGTACTTGCTTCTCCCCTTCCTTTGAATGCTTTATTATAAAAAGGATTACCACATGAATAATTAAAGTTTTAAATGTACAGGGCAAAGATAAGTAAATAACTACAAGCAAAAACTCATTTTTATTTAAAGTAAAAGCAGCTGCAGAATTTAAGATGGTGCAGATTTTTTTTCTAAGAAAGACAGGTACCTTCCTCCTTTTCCCATTTGAGTGTACTTATTCAAAATGGTGAATAGCCTGGAGATTAACGCAGGGCTGCTTTCCCTTTTTTTGTTTCAAATCCATTAGTGGAATAACTTGGCACCCTTCGAGCTGCACAGTGTGGTTTTCTGGGGTTATTATTTCTTTTCTGGCAATATTTTAATACAAATACAGAAAATGGAAAAATTATCTTTATAGCCGCACATTTTATTGTAGAAGCAATGCAGGGATTAATCAGTTTGCAGTTAGAAAATATCCCTAAATTATTAAGCAAACTTTTGGAATTTATTAATTTGCAATCTGCAGAAAAATTTTTGGTTATATTTGTTTTCTTTGTTGCTGAGAGAAAATTGGAACCTTTCATGAAAAATGGATTGGCTGCACGTTCATGTTCTGCATGGTAATATTTTTGTTAAGTCTTTGTTAAAATCTCCATGTTTCCATTCTCCAACATGGCTTCCTTTTGCCACTACTTTGTTTTTTTCCAGAACATTTCAACTCTGGCATGAGATCTTCTCTTAGTAAATACATTCCTTTTAGTACATACACTCCAATCTCAGCACCATTTTCCTCTTGCTCTCTCAGTTGGGGGTTTCTCACCCATCTCTCTGCCCCATCTGAACAGTACTCTGTCAGGGATGATCATGTGTTCCATCTTTAGGGCACTTTCTACCTTTTCCATCACCAAGTTTTCTCATTTGTTTACCAGGAATCATTTAATGGAATTCAGGGCAGTGATGCCATCTTTCTCTCCTAGAAAAAAAAAAAAAAAAAAAGGCAAGTTGTGGTGTTCTTACAATTTTTTGTTGTTGTGGTAAGAATATGGTTTTTAAAATTTATTTAGCCAGGATAGTAAACTTGGCTGTTATTGTTTGGAGTTTATATGAAGAAAATAGCGAATTTACATGAATGAAAGAAAAAAAAAATGATCTAATTTTTTTACATTACAAAATTCCTTTCAGACAGATGAATAATAACCTGAAATAAAGAATACAATGCAGTTGGGAGTTAATTATTTTCTAATGTAATAATTGTTTCAGCATTTTTGGCATCTAAAGTAGACTTTCTTTGTGCTTTAAATAATATGCACTCTATTGGAAAGTGTGGTAACTTAAGATCACCAGAGAGCTCTTGAATTACTATTCAGTGCTTTAAACTACACTAGCTCCTGCTTTATTCTCCTGACCTAAAAGTAAATGGAGCTTTCATGAGGCCTAAAATATGGTATGGGATTTGATTATACACTGAAAAAATTCTAGCTCAACTAGTTAAAGATTAAGGGTAATTTTAATTTTATTTGGCTATAAAGAGCCTCATTTATCTTTTATAATTTTCCCCTTAGAAACATATTCTGACTTGGTGATGTAATTAACCTTCCCTGCAAATAAACAACATTGCTTCTTTGCATACATGTCTTAGGTAGTTGCCTAAAATCTTACCTAGTTTGAATTACCTTAAGAAAACATTTTATTTTTTAAAAAGCAGAATAAATTCTAAGTATCTTGAGGATATGATTTTAAAATAAACAGCAAACAAAAAAATACCTTAGCTTTTACTTCTAGGTCAGTGTGCGTGAACGCGCGAGCGCGCGCGCGCACATACACACACACACAGTGCTCATATAGTCTCCATAAAAATCACATCTTTCCCCATAATTTCAATTCTTCTTTCTGGAGGGGTGACTTTCAGCCATTGGTGTCCTGAAGGTTTCCAAAATCTACATCTCTAGTTCAATTGCACTCTTAAATGTCAATTCTGCGATCAAATTTTTTTATTTTATTTCCCATATTATTAAGTTTAATGTCTTTATTTTGGCTTTGAAGGCTTTCTGCATTATGACTCTAGTCTGTCATTAAACTCACCTTCATTCTTGTGTTTTTTTCTTCTCCCTGTTTGAATTAAACGGATTCTGTCTCAAACACAACTCCCCATCCTAGAAGGACTTTTCACAGGTAGTTAACTTTTGTCTGTCAGTTACTTTCCTGTTCTGCTCTTCAGGGCTCAACTCCCATGCTTATAAACCTTGGGTCTATTCCTATAGTTTAAACCTAGACTTTAGAGGAATAAATGGGGTTCAGTTCCTTCATATGACTTTTAAATTAAATCCCCTTTGCAGAGCCATCAATGGGATATCATCTTTATATTTTTGGAGCTCTAATGCGCTTTTATACAAAACCTCTGAAAACACTTCAAACAGCCTTGAATGTATTTCTGGAGTTGTGTTTTTCTCTTATCAAAGTGAGGTTGCCTTGAAGACAGGAGTAGTTCCTCTGAAATGTAATTTCTAACAATAATTTTTTCAAATTATTTGGGGGAGAATTTGCCCTCAATCAGTAAGAAAAACAGTTAGCAGGAGCAAGATAAACATCTTTATGTAGTGTAACAACCATATTAGAAAAAAATTAGTGATGAAGTAGAAAATTGAGGCTGAATATAATATTTAGAAGTTACATTTGATGAGTTTCCTCTAGTTTAAGATTCAAGGAAAGGATTGTAACAACACACAGGGGGACAGTGAAAAACCAGAGAAAGTATGCCTACCATCTTTATTGGTTTGATAGTAATTGGTTGCTCTTGGATATTTTTAGTTCTCTACTATTTCTGAGCATATGGTAGAAATATACTTTCAAGCCTCCTTGAAGTTAGGTGTGGCCATGTGACATGTTTAGACCAATGACATATATGCAGCAGTGACAAATGTCCAGGCACAAGATTTTCTGTGCTATGGTAACTGGTGGGAGTCTCTATCAGTAGGAGATTCTGCATGATACTGACATGAAGCAGGAAGAAGTCAACACTTGATTACAATGTGACTATACGGTATGAGGAAGAAGTCAACACTTGTTTTAAGCTAGTAAGTTTCTGAGGTTGGTTGTTACTGAATCTTGACCTGATATAGTTGGTAAACCCAAGAACTGTTAAGCGTAGTATTCATGAAAGGATGAATGAATTTAAAGGAAGAAAAAAAAACCAAAAAAACCCCAGAAAAACAAAAAACAAAACCCTCTAGAGACTATGAGACATTTGAAACAACAACAAAAGAAGTAGCATAATACTCCAGGAGTAAATAAATAACAGCATAGTTTAGGAGAAAAAACAGAATTATATACCCATTTAGAAAACATCTGTTTTGGGTTCTCAGTAAAATCTAATAAACTAGTAATTCATGAATAAAGAGATTACAAAGAATAAAGTGAGAAAAAAAATTAAAGGAAGTTGCCTAAGATGAAAGTTGAGATTAAAAGGCAGCTGGATGAGATAAAATCAATATTTGGAGATTAAAATTCAAAAGTGAAATGGAAATCTTTGTTGGATATAATAACAAGTATAGAAAAAGCAAAATAGTATTGCAGTAAAGACTCAATGCTTTCATTATAAAAAATAAGTAAATAAATGAACTAATGATTCTAATATAACAAACAAGATTTAAATTTGATGACTGTTAAAGCAAATATTAATTGAAATATAGGGAAACAAGAGTGGCAATGTAAAATAAAATATCTGGCTACTTAAGAATGAAAAAGAAATAGTTCTTACAGGTAAAAGAGAGAATAGGAAATACTGAAAATAGCAGTAAGAAAAGCTACTTTAGCCATAAATATGAATTTTTTTTGAAAAGGGAGTATTCGATATAGTTAGAAATCTCACTATAGTAATCATTGTTCAAGAAAAGATAAATTACCAAAATTGGTACTAGAACAAGTGGTAAGCGTAACTATATTACTAACCATGAAATATATTAAAAGTTAATCAAATAATTATCTCTATGAGAACCCTGGCCTCAGACAGATTTAAAAGTTATTTCAAAATTTCTGACACATAAAGAGAAAAGTCTCCAATGTATTTTACAGTGTTCACACACCATTAATATTTATAGCAGAAACAAACGAAAAAGAAAATTGCACATCAATGCCAGCTAAAATATATATATTCAAGAAGCTTAAATAAAATGCAAATAATTATAATTCAATAGGATATAAATTATGAACAAAAATAATTCGACTTTTAAAGTATTATATCTGTTAAATCAGAAAGTAAAATGTTGTTTGTTACATTCAAGCAATTTCTAACAAAAAGTCACACTTAATAGGAAAATGCATTATAGGAACATTCATTTAAGTAGACGACAAAACAAAAAGCCTGTTGTAAGCATTTTTATTGAAAAATACTGGAGGATCTATACATCAAAAAAGAAATCTAAATTAGCTGCAAAAACCGGAAAAGAGAAAACAAAATTATTAATTGAGGTTATATGGTTGTCTACATTAAAAATATACCATTAACTTTTGTAGAACACAAAACGACAAAATCAATATTTTGACTTTAATTACAGCAATATGGTTTAGTAGGTAAACTGTAAACTCTCCTGGAACAGAAAAGTTAATAAATACTGTATAGACTACGCTTTAAAAATCTCTTTAAGTGCTTAATCTAGCTTATAAAAGTCAAGGAAAATTCTCATAAGCTAAAAAGAATGAGTCAAGATAATTGGAAGGGCTGTAGAGCTAACAGCACTCCTGGGTCTGCAAACAGATCCCTGGTGTGTAGAAATTTTGCTGTTCATAGGTCATATTTGTATGGGAAGGAAGTGAGGAGAGGGGACAACATCCACGTTGTTTGCAAAGTGGGAAATCCTATTAATAAGCCAAATAAGCCAGTCTCTGATGATAGACAATACACATAGCTGCAAAGGAGCCTGGGAAGAGGTTATCACCCTCAGTAACAAAATGTTTGGCCAATGATCTTATTACAGAGGAATGAAGGGAATGAATATTGGGGGGTGCAAAGGCAGCTTCTTGTGTGTGGGTCAAATCCTGACAACTATCAAAGAATTGGTATGCTCTAATCACGTTCTCTTATCAAAATATAGTTGAGTTAGCAATGTTAACAAAAGATACTGTTGCCATTCAAATTTGGAAATTAAAATTTTACACTTAAAATTTTACACTTTTTTCATGAAAACTTATAAAATTAAGAATAGGAAAAAACTTGCTGTTATAGCTACTATAAGACATTTTACTAGTTTCTTTAGCTAGAAAAATAAAACATTTTAAATATTTCATTTAAAATAAAAACAAAAATGTTGTTTAAGAATGAATTTAATAAAAGATATTTAGGTATTTATGAAAAAATGCTAGAACTTTTGGGAAAGATATATAGAAAATATATAAATAATCAGAGATCCATGTGCAAGGATATAATGTCTAATGTGGTAAGGATCTCCAAATTAATCTACAAATTCAATGTAATTCAATTAAAATCCTAACATAAATGTGTTTTATGAATTGAAAATTTTATTCCAAATTTTAATGAAAGATCAAAGGATCAAAAATTAACCAAAAACCTTTTGAAGACATAGAATGACTATGAATGACTGAATTACATAAAATTATATATAATTTTACTATATATATATAATTATATATATATGATTACTATATATATATATATATATATATATATATATATATATGATTTCTCATTGTGATCTTAATTGTATTTCCATCAATCAGTAGTAAAAATATATTGATAGAAATACAAATTAAGATCACAAGGAGAAATCAAGTCACACACAAAAACTGGAATCAGAGATTGTAAAACTCTGACACTATTAAATATTGATGAGGATATGGAGCAACAGGACGGTTCCAGAAACAGGATCATTCCCAGATAGCTGGTGATAATGAAAATTGGTATAGCATTTTTTTGCTATAAATTTGTCAAGAGATAGTAAAATTGAAAATTTGCAGCCCTACATTCTGGACGTGTGAGTCCAGTTATACAGTTTAGAAAAACTCTCATGCATAAGGAAATACAAGCAGGAGTGTTCTTATCATGTAGACATGGAAACAACATAAATGTCAATAAATAGGAGAATGAATAAATAATAAGTGCACACTCTGGATAAATAATGAAATACTAGTGAAATAAAACAAAGTCTACATGGATTGGCACAGAAAATAATCTCAAAAACACTGTGTAGAGCAAAGAAGAGCAATTTGCACATGATACATGCAGTACGATACATTTTATATGAGTTTTACAATATGCAAGATGATAGTATATATTGCTAAATAATATATATTTTTATATAATTCCAAGTTCATATGCGGTAGCTTGTAATGATAAACCCTATCTGTAATAATGGCATCGTCTGGATGGCTGCAAGGGTGAGGAATTAGGACAGCGGACTCAGCTACATTTTCTGTTACACTTCTTAAACTTGTTGGTAAATACATAGGATTTTTTTTTCTTCCCTTTTTTGTATGTCTAAACTTTCTTGCACCAAAAAATAATTTACTTTTATTGGTATTCTTATACGATGTTCTACTTTTGCTGTTTTTTAACTTAGGGATTGTTTAATGTTACCCGTATTTATTTCTCTATTCTCTGTCTGTAGTGTAATTCTATGGGAAACATACCTAGTATTTGAGTTCCTCTAAGCCCATAGTAAAGTAGTGACCTAAAAAGTTATTTTGAGAGTAGACTTCTTCAATTTTACTTTTTTGGGTTTTGTCAGTTACTGTAGATATATTCTAAATTGTAATCATCATATAAATTATAACCTTAAGAGAATGGATAGTGATTTCCACAACAAACCTGTGTAGATGTTAGTCATTTTATTGGTTATTAAAGTCACCATCAGCCTCTTTAATTTCCACAGACCCAGTGAACCCTGAAAGCAATTTGAGAGGAGATGCCAGTTCATTATTGATAGAAGCATATTCTCTTCCTGACACAACCTCACAGAATTTGAATTATGGTGGAAACTGCTCTATAATATTTTTTAATCATAAAATGGCCTTGGCTGTCCCTATGTCCCCTCCATCAAATACGTTTTTGTTTAGAATTAAGCGGAATCCAAAGAATGTTGCAATTTTTTTAGAACTGACAATATACAGTTATAATTACATGAGTTTGGTGGAAAAATAAAAGGAAAGATTGCTAAGTCCCTGCCAAGTATGTTCAGGAAACTTTTAAATAGAGTTAAAAATATTTCTCAGAGCTTTTTATTATTGTGATACTATAAAAATTGAATGCCCCAAATTGAAATCTGATCATTTGCAATTTTTTGTTTTGCATTTGTTTTTTATTTTAGGCGTGTCCATTAACGTTATTCACAGAACTTAGCTTGAGAAGCACTGACGGGACTTACTAAGAGAAGAGGGGGCAGGACAGTGGATGGTCACAGTGCTTCTTTTCCTCACTCTCCACTTGCTTTTTACGTCTCTGTCAACTTCCTACCTCTACTACTCTGATCAAATGGCACATTGTACCAGGGACCTTTAAGTCACCAAATCTGATGACTTTTCTTCAGTCTTTATTCTCTTTGACTACTATGTGTCTTTTAAACACACCATAACAACCTTTAAAAAAAGAATATTTTGTTAATAGCTTCTGTTTTCTATAACTTTAAATTATTTGACTTAATTTTTTTAAGGTGTGGAAAAGTATGCCTATTTTAATAAAGCACATCAGAGAGATACATGTGAGAAGAAGCTCTGAAAGCCCCCCTTTCCAATCCTGCACCCTCCAATGATCCTTTCCTCAAAAGAAGTGATCAGTGTTTATAGGCTGGTAACTGTCAATACTTGATTTTCCCTCTGCTCAAAGCTATAGAAACATATTAATATACACACAGATTATTTTTCAGCTTTGTTTCACTATCTATCAATATTGGACAAAAATATACATTGCACATTTAAGTGTGCTTTTGTAAGGCAATCCTATATTGTACATTTAAATCAATTCAGATAGTCATGGCTCTTCATTTCATTTTAATAGTTATTTTTTATATAGTTTAAATACACATATTTATAAACTTTTCTGCACTATATAAGAACATGCCCAATTGTTATACGTTCTCCTACATGTGTTTGCTTGAGTGGTTATGGTATTTCAAAGAAGGATCTGAGAAAGAAAGGGGGGGTATCAGGTCTTACAGTACCCACTCCCATTAACAATTCCTAGATCATTAGCCAGTATTGCCCAGACAAGGGGGATTTTGTTCTGGCCTTTGTCCTTTGTAGAGCCCTCCTCTGACCATGAACTCTGAGGCAAGATGTCTGCACATCAAGAAGCTTGCCCTGTTATAACACATCTGCCCCTCTAGGCTTTGCTGTGGGTATGAAGATCCTGGAATTCCCAGATGAAAGGAAGGGTGGAGGGGCTGAATGTATTTGGGATGTTTTCTGGGGTGTCTAGACATATGTGTGATAGGAACTACTGGAGGGAGCTGGGGTTGAGAATAAAGGTGCAGGGCCTGTCTGGGAGCTGGGGACTAGAAATCAGTCAGTCTCCCTGTACCATAATAGTCTCATGTGAAAAACTGAGAAATGTGAGAATTCTAAACTTGAACTTGGTCCTTAGGAGATTATATTCATCAAGGTAGGAGAATATACTACATTTTAGTAGTTTACTCGTAGGAACATTGGTTCCTGTGAAACTTTACTGTTTCTTATCTTCTTCATTGCTTTGAATATTCTCATGTACTTTCTCGTGTTATGTTTTCCATTTTTTAAACGTCCATCTCCTTCAAAGATTTTCTTTTGTACCCCTTGATCAGAAACACTATTGGGAGGGACCAGGGGGCAGGGTTGGTAGGTTTCCCTAACACATCTTCCAAAGGTTATGGCTGTTCGGGTTTGCTAAGAGGGTGATGGAAAATGGTGGATGAAAAATTGATAACTATGAGCCCGAAACATAGGAGCTTAGACTGTGTGATGTGCCAAGTAATCAAAAGAGGTGGTACATTTTCTTTTATGTTCATGTTTTGCTACCAAGCAAATGTTCAGGGCCACGTCCTTCCACGGGTTCAGCCCTGGAATCATCCCACTGATGATAGAAACTTCCTTCCTGAAGTTTAATTGCTTTCTTGTGAATGTTCTTATTGTCACTTTTTGGTAGTTTGAGCCATACACATGAATATATTTCCAATTTTATTTTGCAAAGATTTATTTTTATTTCACCTTACTTAATTTTTTTCAATGCAGTTCTCTAAGAGGGCCTGGAGCCCGATTATAGCCTTTGGACCCATGTAAGATAGACTCTTTCATCAGTTTTTCTTCCTAGTATGTGAACGCTAGTTACTCCATATTTCATGTGTTTGCATCAAAATTCAAACATTTTCCCTAGAATATCGCCTTATTTTGTGCAAAAATTACACCTAAACATATCAGGGATGTTTTAAGTACTATTTTTACTGTAATTTATCCATCTTCTGAAAGACTGCCAAGTTTAGGTTAGGAATTTTTATAGTTTATTATTCAAGTTTAGAGAAAGAATTTATTGTTACCTATGGTATGTAATTCCAAACACATGTTATTGTTGTTACCAGCATGATGACTTTTCCATTAATTGGAACACTGGAGTTTTCCCACTATTAGTAATAGAAATTAATGGGCCATTTTGAAACCAATTATCGTCTTGTAGTGAAAGATGTGTGTTAGTGTGTGTATGAGTAGACAGACAGATGTAAATAGTTATTCCTTGTAATAGAAACCAGGAATTTAATTCTCCCAGTTCTCTGGATTAATAAGATATCTAATAATGATAACGAAATCTAATAATAATAATAGATTAGAGAATTTAGTAACTTTGTAACAAAAGCCAAAATGTGTTGAATTCCTACTAAGTCTTAATGTTTTACGTATTTATTTTGAATTCTTACAACATCTAGAATTTTGCATCAACTTTTTTTCTTTGCAATTGAGAAAGTGGAGCCTTAGAGGCATTAAGTAGCTCACCCATAAACACATACCTAGTAATTTTTAGCACCAGCATTAAAATCCTGCTCTATTTGACCCTGAATATCATGTTTTCTTTTATTTGATTTATTTTAGCTTGAAGTCTTAAATCAGTGTATTCGTTTAGCTAGCCACTTAGGATTGTGAAGGAATGGAAAAATAACATAAACACACCCTAATAATAATATGAGGAATAGAATCACAGGCACAATTTTCCTATCAGGAGAGATCCTGGTGGAAAAAAATAATAAAAATGTCACTTAGGCTTATCCTTACTGGAGGCTTATCAAGGAGAGAAATTATACAAACAGGAGTGTTAAGTTGTGGGGAACCTAAAACTGTATCCACCTCCTATTAGAGACACTTTTCTGGGGTTTCCTGCCATTCTTTTGTTTCTTATACCTACCCAGTAGAAGTACGTAATGCACCATCAAGCTTATCTTTACATTGACCTGAAGGGATCTTGAGTGTATTGTGTTGCCCCGAAAATAAGACCAGGTCTTATACTATTTTTTGCTCCAAAAGATGCATTAGGCCTTATGTTCAGGGGGTGTCATCCTGAAAAATCATGCTAGGGCTTATTTTCTGGTTAGGTCTTATTTTGGGGGAAACACAGTATGTATTCAACACTCATCCTCCATACCCAAGCGGATATAATAAATTGGGCAGGGGAGAGTATCAAGTACCACAGCCTAGGAAAGGATAGAATTACCAATGTCTGAAGAAAAAATATCACTGACCCAAAATTTAACATAGGTGAAATAAAATAAAAAAAATATGTATGGAAGCCAGTCAAACCCTTAGACCAATATTTGTAATCTTTAGCATTCATTTGAATCACCTGGAACAAAATGTTGGGCTCTACCACCAGGGTTTCTAATTCAGTAGCTCTGGAGTGAGGCCCATGACTTTTCTTTTCCAGAAAGGTCCCAAGTGATGCTAATGCTAAGTTGATTCTGCTGGTCTGGGGACTGCACTTTGAGAATCACATCTAACATAGGAAAATAATGCTGTAGACTAGTTGGGGAAAATCTCCAGAAAGCACTCATTTGGCAGAAAGGATAATGTGTGGCATCAAATACCACTGGGGGACTTATTTCCAGCTTACATTGAGCCTATATGTTACGCTAGTTACAACCACAGATACTTCCACAATTAGCTTTTATGAACAATTCCTGACAAAGCATCAAGGACCAAAGAGCAATCTATTGTAATTGCTTAGGAAAAAGTATTAGGTTTAGTTACCAGAAAGAGAATGTCTGAACATTCTAAACTAAAAGGAATATGGATAATTTATTAAGTCTTAGGGAGAGAAGAGGAAGACTAAATTAGGAATTCACATGACCACTAATTGAGGTGAGCCAAGGACATAGTTGGAGTTTAATCAAAGGAAGCAAAGGGTTCAATATATTTCTGATGTCTGGTTGCCCTAACAATGGAGCTTGCTCTCCAATGTAGTGAAATTATAACGACACATGAGAGTGAGGATCTTAATATATAAGGTCAGATTTGGGGGATTTCTGTGGAAGATTTTTGTAGGAATTTATAATGTAAAAATGATGATGAGATGGTATTTGAGTTGTATATAAAAGAGTAAAGTTTAACATACGCATTTGAGAGAGTTCCTTGGCACTTACTACTAACTATTGATTCTCCATGTAATTCTTCAAATCAATGGACATAACTCATTGGCATCATGTCCAGGGGAAAACAAAAACTGGAACCTGGGATGGGGAAAATTCAAAAATGCATTCCCTTGGAGATCTGGAACTGGAATAATTATAACAGCTGCTACTTAGAATCAGCTCTTGATTTTATTGTTATTGCTATAGAATTTTGGTCCCAGTCAGTAATGGAAGTAGTAGAAGTAGAGCAGATGAGTTAATAGAAAGAAAAAAAAATCAAAACCAAGGGAAAAAATGGGGCTCTAGCACATCCTTCATAATTTCATAACTATCATATACAGAAAACATACGTTTGTTATGGAAATAAAACTGTATGCCACGACCTTAGCTGTATCTGACCCCTTCTCTTATTTACCTCTTGAAGCCTTTAGATCTTTAAATTGGCCCTGTAAAATTACAGACAAATAAAAAGTTTTCATTTTGACACTCATGGGGGCATGTTATTTTCAATTAAAGGTCTATAGAACCTGTCATGTAGTTCCTCACAATGGTCCCAGTACTGGGCTATCAAGTGCCATCCATAGCTAACAACAGCAACGACAAAAAATGCATGTTAAAGAATACAGTCTATTCAACGATAAATAGCCTTTGTACAATACTTAATTCCAGACTACAATTGAGAAATAGTTAAAGAAATGTGAGATGAAAATACAACTACCCAAATATACAGCATTTTATATGTTAAAGCAGCAACGACCAAAAAAAAAAAAAAAATTGATGTGTGTATGTTTGGGCTCAGAAGGTAAACTTTCCATATTCCCTTCTTGGGAATAAGTACTTTTTCTAAAGTATATTGTAAGTTAGAAAATAACTGAGGTCGTAGAAAGTATATTAGATACTGCAAAATTAGTCAGTTAGAAATTGTCCTCATTGCTTGGGCTGTTATAACAAAAATAACATAGACTGGGTTTCTTAATAACAAATATTTATTTTGCACTGTTCTGGAGGCTGGGAAGTCAGGTTTGATGTTCGGTGAGAGCCTGTTTTGCAGTTAATGGATGGCTGTCTTCTCCCTGTAACCTCACATGGTGAAGAGCGAGTGAGTCATTTTTATAAGGGCACGAATCCCATTCATGAGGGCTCCACCCTCATGACCTAATCACCAAAACCCCACCTCCCAATACCATCATATTGGGAGTTAGGATTTCAACATGTGAATTTTGGAGAGACAAACATTGTCTATATCGGAAACCAACATTAGGAATTCACCCAGCTTTCAAGGGAAGGGTTAGAGATAAAAATTCAAAGAGGAGAAGCTTCAATATCCAATATTCTCAGGGAGATAACGGAGTACATAATATGTGATTATCTTGTGTGAAGATTAATCCTCAATCAATTTTATGAATCCAGCATGATCATGATACCAAAATCTTAGAACTATAAAAAAAAGAAAATTCCTGATCATTTTCAAATATGCAAATTGAAATAAATAAATAAATATATGAATACATAAAAAGTTAAAGTTGAATTTTTGCATAGTGAAAGAGTAATAGTTGATAACCAAGTAGAGTTTATCCTAACAATGCAAAAATGTTTCAGTGCTATGAAATTTGTTATAAAGCATCATGTCATACAATAGGAAGTGTTCCTAAAGAAGTGGAAGAAAAAGCAGCAGAGATACCCATTATCAAAAACTCCAAAATATTTAAAACAACTCCAGAATTTATTGGTAATGCAATAAGACAGCGAGGAGGTATAATAATTTTAACTATTGTAATGAATAGTATAAAACTATCATTATTTGCAAATAACACACTTAATCAAATAAAACCTATTGGAAATAAAGTTCACTAGGATACTCAATTATAAAAGCTATCTAGGGAAGCTATTAATTTACATATGGTAATATATAAAATTGAATAGAAAATTATTTCATTTAATAATTTACTATTAAATAATTTAATGTACCTTGAAATAAGTTTATGAAGAAATACACAGGACCCAAATGATTAAACAAAAGAAAAAACTCAAAAGGGCAGAAGAAAAGTCTTGATGGTTATTTGTTATATAATAGTATGTGTAATATTTTTCTCTGATCAATGTACTTTTTAGCATAATGACAATGAATATTCAGTGATTTTTTTTTGGTGGGGGAAGGAAGCATTGCAAAATGAATTCAAGTTCATTTTAAGAAAGCAAATCAGAAAACATTAAAGATCATTTCCACAAAGAAGAGTAAGGATGAGTAGAGGTGGGGAGGAAGTGAGGATTACATTAACAAAACAAAAAAATGAAATTTTCTAAAGTTAAAATCATCAAGACATTGATAATCTGAATTCAAAATGCTGATAACTGAATATTTATTGAGCATGTATTAAGAAGGTTAGATGGCAGAACTCGTTCAACTTCTTGTGGTCAGATATTTAATATGGGTGGACCTTTGTCACTAGCAAACTTATTTACATTCTATTTTTGTCTTCCCCCTTTCCAGTCTATTCAGTTGAGATTGATATGGGATCTTCAGTTTGGTGCAGCTGTCAGATGTGGTTGATGAGGTAGCAAAATTCTATAAGCTTTGCCCACAGACCTGGAACTTCAAGAGAAAAATCAAGAGCAACACCCAGTTACTAGCAGATTTCTGGCAGAGACATCAGAGAGGAGAGGAAATAAAAGAAGAGAAGAAAGATAAAATAATAGTGGGAGGGAAAAGCTCACAAAAGGTAGAGAAGTGAGAAAGAGAAAAGCGGGAAAGAAGGAAAAAGAAAGGGAAGGAAAAGAGGAGGGAAGGGAGCAAGAGAAAAAAAAATCAGGCAGATGGAAGGAAGGGAGGAAGAAAGGAAGAAAGGAAATTAAAATGAGCTCTCAATATAGAGAGAACTGAGCCGATGAATAACAGAAAAACAGATCCTAGAAACTAGTAGACTTTAGAATATTACAGAGAAGTTATCGAAAAGAATAGATACAATTTTTCAAAAATGGAATGTAGACAAATAATATTGGAGGAAGTAGAGTTGGATCCCTATTTCAAGTTACTTAGTCAAAGCACAAAATTATACAACTTTTGTAAAATTTGCAACGTATGTGGCAAAAATCACTATCTTTTAATATGTGAAATCATCTTACAAATCAAAAGGAAAAGATTGAAAAACACCCAATGGACAAAGTGGACAAATGCCATTAGTATGTGATTTGTAAAAGACAAATGTAGTCAGTATTCACATATATGAAAAACATTTAGACTTGATAGTAATAAAAAATGCAAGTAAAGTATAAGTGAGTAATCATTTAACGTAGATTTGGGGAGGTATGAATACAGACACAAACTCAACATTTTGGTAAAGATGCCAGGAAATATGCTGTTATACACTTTTGCTCTTGGTATATTTCTGGAAGGCAATTGAAAAATAGGTGTATGTATTTTGACTTGAAGTTATTTCTCTTTTAGGAATTTATCCAAAGGACATAATTACAAGGGCACACAAAAATATACATATTAGTTAGTGGAAAATCTTGGCAAATCTTGGCAAATCCATGCTATGGGATACTATGCAATCATTAAAAATTCTCAGTGATTTTAAAATATGAAATGCCCAGATCACATTGTAAAGAGAATAGAAGTATATTTTAAAGTAGTACACAAAGTATATGTCACATTTTTTAGTATTCTGCATGTTGCTATTTTCATTTAAGAATATATGTTAGAAAATTTTTTTATTAATGAAGCTTTAATTAATATTGCTTCTTTTTAGTTTGATACATCTTTGAAATCTCTTCTCAAAGTCAATGTAGGCATTTGTCATGTCAGAGAAGCCATGATGGGGATAAAGAGCTCACCTGAGGCTGCTGGAAAGCCTGCTGGTGTCTGCCCGCAGTGAATAGAGTGACGTACGTAGATGGTATATGCATCTAGGTTGTGTAATATTGTGTTATGATTACAGCTTTAAAACATGCTTAAATGAGCGTATCTATAAGGCTCCTGCTGACTTTAAATTTCTGTGAATCGCTTGTACCCTGTTTTTGCCTCTTCATTCCTTACCAGTCCTTCCTGCATTCACTGTAGCACTGAGACAAGAAGGCTATAGAGCACAAGTGGTGCCACATTATCCTTTGAGGCTTGTAACAACTGTATGCTGATGAGACACACTTTCTTCCCTGAGCGTCTGATCCCCTCTTTTGCTTCTGGCCTTTCACAGCTATCTGGTTGTGATTCTTGTTTCAGTCACTTTGCTGAGCATCTAGAGGTTCATAAAATTGTTTTCATAAGGTTCTTAGGAAATAGTTCCAAAATTTGGAAGCCACTGTGCATGGGGTAGTTAGGGAGTTGGGGAATGTAATCTCATGGCCAAATAAATGTATGACATTCAGTGTGAAAATTTTAATCTAGTTATTTTAAGAAATTTCTTAAAGAACTGTATTCAAAGTTCCAAAAATATTCAAAATGTTGTTTTAATTCATGAGACGGCATATTACCTTTTTTACAATTGCATGCTTTGCATATGTAATACAAATTGTGTATTGTGCCAGAGACTATAAACATGTTTGAAAAATATTTTCTGGGTATTATTGAATAGATTATACTGTCAGAAAAGGCAAGAAAATGAAGGCCCCACTCTTTTTAATTTATTTTGATTAGAAGTTTGTCAGACGTAGTGGTCAGATGATTTTAGTGTGTATCCAAGGTTGAAAAACGTGCGAAAAGCTATGCCTCTTAATTCTTGTTTCTAAGCCTCATTGCACTCTTGAAAATTCAGTTGTGTTCCAAATAAAATTCCAAATTCCTCGGAACCTTGAGTTAACAGGAATTTTTCTACTCTTTTAGGATAGTTAAATTATAATAAAATAAGCACATATTTAGTATCACATTCAATTGTACATACAAAAGTGTGTGTGTGTGTGTGTGTGTGTGTGTGAAAATCAACATTTCAGGGAATGTTCTGGGACAGTTTATTGGTACCAGTTACATCTACATTTACAATGATCGCTGATGTTTACTTTTATGACACTGAGGGAGCTGAAATACTTTCAGTCAACAACCCAATAATATGAACAACAAAACTTCATTTAGCGTCAACATATTTTTTCTGAGTATGAGAATCTACCATTGAGTTTTTAAATGACATTTGAAACAAAATGATTATTTCCAGGAAACTCAGTAATTCAGAGAGACCCTTTCTATGAATATTTTTTAAAAAACAAGATTTTGTTTCATTTTGTTCATTCTGCTTTGTATAAGAGTTCAGGTACCCTGTTTCCCCCAAAATAAGACCTAGTTGGACATCAGCTCTAATGCGTCTTTTGGAGCAAAAGTTAATATAAGACCCAGTATTATATTTTATATTATATTATATTATATTATATTATATTATATTATATTATATTATATTATACCCGGTCTTATAGTAAAATAAGACCGGGTCTTACATTGATTTTTGCTCCAAAAGACCCATTAAAGCTGATGGTATGACTAGGTCTTATTTTCAGGGAAACACGGTATTAGTACATGACACATTCAAGAAGAAGAATTAGGAGAATGTCACTTAACTGATCTTAAAAATAAACCTAAAATATGTTTGCCAGATTTTATATATACATTGATAAATAATAATGCTGAAAGTACCCTACACATTATGAAAAACAATCAATACATTGAATCAAAAGATATTAGAGTAAGTGCTATCCATCCATCACTGTAGTTTCTTATTTCAAACCTTCCCAGTGTGTCCTAACTCCATCTATTTACAAGGGAAATACATTTAAAAAGTAATGCCCTGGGGAGGTATTAAGATTCAATTTTTTCCTAGGTGACCAAGCCATCTGAATTTATGTGTAGCTTCTGTTTGCTCAGAATATGGTTTGACATAAGATTTCCAGCAGATACTTCTTCAAGCATTAAGTGATAATATTAATACTAGGTATGTATTTTCAGGACACTGTGTCCCTTGGATGAGAGCAAATTGCCGGAGTGCTAAAGCAGTCTTTGTATGAAAGCAAAGCAAACTACCCCGTTCTTTCTTTTTTTTTTATATTAAAGTTTATTGGGGTGACAATTGTCCTGGTTTGTATGTGGATGGGATACTGCTTTCCAATTAGAAAATTTCTTCGTAATTCAACCTTAATTCCTCAGAAGGGGAAGAATGATATTAAAATAAAAACACTCAGCTTTCAAATGTATCCAATATTTTTAACCAACTAAATGGAAAATAAAGTTTTGTCAGGTGTTAGTCAAGTGTCTCTACTTAGCGATGGATACATGATGTTGAAGATATGGGGGAGTGTGTGAGAAGGGGAAAGTCGGGTGAGCCTCTTATCACCGGAAACATTGCAGGTCAGAAGCACTTACAACATAGTCTATTTGAAGATACTTTTCTAAAGATACAAATCTTATTTATAACCAAGTTAATAATTCAGTTCCTCTGTCAGGGAACCACCACCTCTAATCACTGTTGAGAAGTTCCTTTTTCTATCTTTTGAGTTTGTTCAAGACCAGTTTCCAATGGATTAGTCACAACATTTAACTCATTATTCAGTAACCCAAACACTTATCCTGTAACTTTTTCCCTTCTTTGCTTATTTTCTCTGCATCTTGTTCTTCCCATATTCACTTTTTTCTTTTGTCATTTATTTTTTCTGTCTGCCCTTATAACATAATGAAGTATTCTTTATCTAAAATGATTTTGGCTTATCAAAATAGACTATCAGAAAGTAGTTTTGTTTTGAAGCATGCCAGATTCATATTCTTCTCCTCTCCCTGGATATTCTGAAATTATGATTTTAAATTTTTTCTTATGTCTTTCCACAAGAATGAATGATTCATAGAGCAAAAATACTGAAGTAGGACATAGCTTTGTTTGGGCAGTGTGGTTGGTTCACGCTTGCTTTTTCTTTATTTGACACGAAATGAAAAGGTTTTCCAATTTTTGCTGTGCCTTTGAAATTAGAATCAGCCGCGGTGTTTAATGGTTATTGAAGGGTCACTCTTCTTTGTGGTCTACCATACAATTTAGAATTGATACATGATATATGACATGCAAAAGGTTCAGGGCATTTCAACGATACCTGTGCTCATTGATAATACTTCAGCTTTTAACATCTATATTAGTGTCATTCATTCCTTTACAACCCAGGAAATTATAAGCTTCATGAGACCGAGAATCCTATTTTCTTCCCTCTTGTACGTCTAGCAACTGGTAGGTGCAGAATAAATATTTGCTGCATTAATTCAATCGGTAGTTTTTAGGAATCATTAATCAGTGTGTGATTATTTTGGCTTTTGGCACTCCTTTCTTCTCTCTGCTTTCTTGAATTTGATGATTTTATTGTTCATGAGCTCCCTAGGGCTAGCCTGAATGGGCCTGTTGCCTTTAACTACAATTTTCCGGGCTACAGCTCAGACCCTGACATTCCATAAAAATATTCCTTCCCCTGTATGGATTGCAGCCAGGGAATCTTCTAGGCTGAGCATCTTGAAACTACTTAAATCCTGTGTTCTCAATCCTTCTCTTTAGAGTCATTTATTTTCCCCCTCTGGTTCCCTTGTAACCCACAGCTCTCTCTCTACTCTCACCACTGCTAATCTTGCTGCCGTGACACGCTCTCATTCCCCCAGCTCTGTCTTCATTTCATGTTTTACTTCTTTCTGGGAACTTTTAAGATCATTTTGGTGTGGAAAGGGTTAATTCTGTTGCTCAGGATTAGAATTTTGAGCATTCTCATGCTTTGTAAAGACAGAAAGAAAGAATCACAAACTAATGCAGTGAAATATGACATTATATTTACGTCCTGCTTATTTTTTCTGTTTTTCATTGCCAACCATGTCCAGTAAGGTATTAACGTGGTTGAAATATCTGATCACTTTTTATTTCTTATAAGTTTACTCATACGATCTGTTTTACTCATGCATTTTAGAACAGAATAGAAGGTTAAGATGTTATCCGTTGTGATTTGATTCCATTCTTTCTCTCTTGCCCCTGATAGCCTCATACTGATAGTTTTTGGTTTTCATGAGCTTGCCATCCATCAGCAGCAAAAGCCAGCACTCTGGCCTGATGAACAAAAAATGGAGATGCAAATAGTCTCTGGCCATTTGTGTCACCAATAGTGAAGTGCATAGCGATGATTAGGTAAATCACAAATTTTTACTGTGATTTTTCCCAACATGTCCCAAATGCATATCCCCATTGAATCCATAAAGTGGCACTGTGATATAAGCAGGGAGTATACCATGATTGTCAATTTTAAGAGATAAAATTTGACTTAGTATCTTTAAATGTGTTGCCTGAGTTTACCTGGCCAAAGAGTTAGTAGAACTGGATCTCAAATATAGGTCTGATGATTCTCGGTCAAGGCCTCAGTCTGTTATACCCCTTTACTTCTTTGTGAGATTACTACACCAAGAAGAACACTTTTGAAGCATTTACTGAGTGTATAAATAATAAGAGTGGCTATCATAAGTTATAATGTCCAGTGGCCATTAATGCACACACTCATAGGAGGATGAATTCCTAATTAAAATTCTGAACTTTCATGCAAAGGATTGGTCCTAGTGCTTCCTCCATAACATCCCAGAAGTATTGAAATGAACATTACAAACAAAATTCAATTCATTCATAATAAAGAAACAATTTTCATTTTTGTGTCAGAGCCGCTCATGGCGGTCACCATTTCAGTTCTCCTAATTCTTTAAAGGAAATGAACATGCTGATTTGTTCAAAGTTGCCCACCTTGAAATTTGGCCATGAAAGTCTTTTGACAACACCAAATATAAGGCTGTGGGTTTTCCATAATTTTTAAGGTTGACAAAAATATCATTATTGCCTTTCCCCCATTCTAAACATTTATGCTATCAAAGGTAAAATGTGATTTTTTTTTTCAGATAAGAATATTAATCTGGCTTTTAACGTTTTGAAATGGAAAGCAAAGTTTACAACTGCAGGACTGGTAGAGATGTATTTTTTAACCTCAGCATAAGTGAACTGTGTTTTAAAAGCACCTCAATCTTACTTTGATAAATACAGTATAAGCCTTGAAGAACCACTGTACTCTGCAATTACCTTGATTAAAGAAGAATAAAAATGGTTTCACAGCAATCAGAGGGCTCTCAAACTCTCATGTGTTAACAGCCATTATCTCCCTGTTTCCAGCCAGCAGGTACTGGTCGAAGTAGGGGACCAGTTATGCCCTAATGATAGTCTTTGATTAATATATTTTTTCTCATTCTGCAAAGAGCTAATCAAAGTTTTAATTTGCTAATCAGGTTTCCTTTTGATTAATGCCACAGTCATCATTTAAGGAAATAGAATACAATACAAAATGTCCCTCACTAAAAGTATGCTCTCACTAGTGTAGCAAAAGCTTTTTATCTTTACTATGTATTACCAGTATGTATTTGTGAGATATAATTTTTTTTTTGGTAGTTACTGATTCTATTATGTTTTTCAGTTTCTCATCAGGCTTTTTCTTTTTGTGCAAGCATTTGTAAGTCTGGATGATTTTGTTTATTTATTTTTGGTCAAATTCTGAACCTAGCACTGACACCAATAATATTCTTAAGTAATTGAGAAATGACAATAGAGTGATAATAGAACCCAGATGACAAATACGGCATGTTCAATTCTAAGTTTTAAATTAGTGATGGTATTAGTCTAAGGTTTAGGTTCAATAGTAAAATAACCTTTCAGTAAGCATGACAGCTATCTGCTAGGTTTGTCTTATCCCCTCTAATCAATTGATCTATGGTGTATAGACCCCTCTTGTTTCTTTACCCAATTAAATTCAGATGTAATTTAGTATGTTGATCTTAGTATTTTTATATTTAAATGTTTTCAATTTTGATTATAGTTTTGGTAGCGCTGTCATTCTGAAGGCTAGCTAGAAATATTCTTGAAGATTTAAATACTTTAAAGAGAATAAGAAAGAAAACTTTTAATAAAATGAAGATTAAATTTGTTTGAATCCCGGCCAAAATTTTCATTTCTACTACATGATTAAATAGAAAAGATTATGTTAAGTGCAGAGTTTCATACATATATATGTGTGTTTCACTTTCATTTTTTCCCGAATTTAGTAAAGTGAACACATTTGATATCGTTGACTGAAGATATCATTTTCATGTTCAATCAACCAAACTGTTAGAAAGCCAAAGGGATTTAACATCTTGATTGCAATGCACTCTTGGCCAACCTTGGTGAAACAATTCACACATAAATGAAGTTAAGAGGGTGAGCCACTAAGTGATTTATATGAAGTTGAATTACCCATGCTTCCTTAGGGGCCTATACTGGACATTCTGAATAGTCTCTGTTAAACTGATTGTCTCAATCATTATTTCCAGGCCTCTGATTTTCTATGAATCATTAATTTGTCCTCCATATAGATTATTATGAAATATTATAGTGTCCTCATGGCTATATTATAATGAAAAATGATGTCTTCTTCCATAAGGTCCATCTAAAAAGACAATACATTTGATTCTAGTTTTAGTATCTAGGCAGACAAAAGCAATACAATACAGGCATTCTTTTTTCTTGCTCCCATGAGCTATAGTCTTTTTTTTTAATTAAAGTTTATTGGGGTGACAGTTGTTAGTAAAGTTAGAGTTAAAGGTGTACAATTCTGTAATACATCATCTATATATTACATGGTGTGTTCACCACCCAGAGTCCTGTGCTATATTCTGATGGAGCTCAAACTTGTTAATATGGAGGCGGAGAACATAAAATCCAACTTAAGAAATCTGTTTTAAGTGTGCATCTTCCAGGAGAAGGGGATCCATTTTTGGATAGCCTTGAACTAGAATAAATTTATTTGAAAGACCAGGTAAATAATGTTTATATGCTGACTAAACTTATTCTCTGGTGATTACCCAAAAGCCACCAACATATATTTGGCCACTGATAGCATATGATTATGACCTGTGTCTTTACCTCTTCTACTTTCTGTAGGGAAAAAAAGTGTGTCCTTCAGTGGAAAAATATGCATTGTCCATAGTACACCCTTTAGTCTTACCTTATTCTGACTCAGTGGGAACTATTTTACAGTGCTGTAAACGGTCGATAACCTCTACTATTCCAATAGAGGTTCAGTTAAATTAATTCCCCATCAGGTGGAAAAAATTGTTTTGCCTTGAGCTATTAAATGCAATACAGTATTTTTACTGTACACAATTTGGTTATTACTTTGTGTTGCATCAATATTTTTTTTAAAAAGCAGTTTTGCCTTCATTTGCACATACATTTCAAATTCCTAACCTATAAATTTGTTTTTCAGATTCTCTTTAAAACCACTTATAATATCCGTCTGGTTCCCTCATTGACTGATTGAAATAAAATCTTTAAGACATATACATTTTATATCTGTATGAGAATCCTGACTTTATTCTTTTTTGAAAATTATCATTATCAAATTATCAATTATCTTTCTCTAGGGCAGATGTTTTCAGTGTCAGTATTATTACATTTTGGGTTAGACGATTCTTTGTTGTGAGAGATGTTCTGTGCATTGTAGGATATTTAGCAGCTTCTCAGGCCTTTACCTATAGATGCCGGTAGGACCCCTCACTTGTGGCAACCAGAAATATCTGTAGGCATTCGGAAAGGTCCATTTGAGAATATTGAAAATCACCCCTGATTGAGAACCACTGCTCTGAAGTAAAATATATATGCTATAATTTCCTACAAAATTAATGTCTTCTGCTTGTTTATCATTTAACTAATGTTTATTGATAGCACACACGTGTATGTGTGTGCACACGTACACACACATACACGATTGTTTGTTAATAAGGCCAATCATAAATTTAGGAAACTTCCAGCTAATTCCATTTAGGATTATATCTTTTTTATTTAGATTCTTGTTTACCTTTTAGTCCTTGAAAATGTTTTTTGCTACTTAACAAATTATTTTCTCTTGTTTCACCTGTTTTTCTCTTTTCATCCTCTCTTTTCTCCAATTTTTTTCCATTTGAGTTAAATAATGACTCTAGTCATGGCATAAGAGTGTGCTAAATATCTAGGAAATAAGTCAGCAATAGGTGTGCATGTGAAAATAGTCATCATTCATATGGTTCTCTGTTCACCCTGAGAGTTCCTGGAAATTGGCAATGGAGGAAACCCACAAATGAAAGATTAAATGAGAAATTATATGAGCTCTTAGAATATATTTTGGGGCCGGCCCGGTGGCTCAGGCTGTCGGAGCTCTGTGCTCCTAACTCCAAAGGCTGACAGTTCGATTCCCACATGTGCCAGTGGGCTCTCAACCACAAGGTTGCCAGTTCAATTCCTCGAGTCCCGCAGGGATGGTGGGCTCTGGCCCCTGCAACTAAGATTGAACATGGTGCCTTGAGCTGAGCTCCCAGATGGCTCAGTTGGTTGGAGCACGTCCTCTCAACCACAAGGTTGCCAGTTCGACTCCCACAAGGGATGGTGGGCTGTGCCCCCTGCAACTAAGATTGAACATGGTGCCTTGAGCTGCCTCCTGGATGGCTCAGTTGGTTGGAGCGCGTCCTCTCAACCACAAGGTTGCCAGTTCGACTCCCACAAGGGATGGTGGGCTGTGCCCCCTGCAACTAGCAACGGCAACTGGACCTGGAGCTGAGCTGCGCCCTCCACAACTAAGACTGAAAGGACAACTTGAAGCTGAACAGCACCCTCCACAACTAAGATTGAAAGGACAACAACTTGATATGGAAAAAAGTCCTGGAAGTACACACTGTTCCCCAATAAAGTCCTGTTCCCCTTCCCCAATAAAAAATACCAAACATATATATCTATATCTATATCTATATCTATATCTATATCTATATCTATATCTATATCTATATCTATATAGACACATAGTATATAATATAGGTTAGAAAAGATACTTATATTTAAGATAGGTCCAAGATACTGTAGTTAAGCCAAACAAGGAGTACAGTTATTCAGATATAGTCCATAGGAAACAAATATACCAGGTCCTAATGCAAAAAATCTTTTGACAGTTATTCCAAAAGGAATTAGGAAATAACAATTATGAGTAGAAGGTCATGCTGATAGCATGGTGGTAGATAGATGTCCTCAGAATATCCCTACCTAAACTCAATCACAGGTTTTATAAGGTTGAACAGGTGAAGTGGGGACTTGGAGGTCATGGTAAGAAATCTATGTATTGTTTCAAGGGGAATTTTTTTTTCTCTGTGCAATCAGGTTTATTTTCTTGTTTTTATTTAGATTTTTTTTTGTCTTAGAAAATCTTTAAAGAGTTTGAAGAAAAATGTTTGCATTAGGAAAAAAAAACTTTTAGAGTGAAAAGAAATGTCTGTATAGAAAAACTGTGGAAAATGAACCGAAGTTAGTCTTCTCCAACATCTCTTTTTTTTCCTTCTTTTACCTCTTCCTTTTTTTTCTCTCTTTCCTCTCCTTCCTCCTTTCCCTCCTCTAAAGGAAAGCTGTTATTGCTGTGTCCTGTCTATAATAGCCCAAAAGACAATGCCCACTGTATTACCAAGTGGGTTTATAAGACAATATCAATGGATATGAAGACATGAATGAATAGGTGACTGAATAGATGGACAGATGGCAGGATCTCTAGTTCAAGACAGGGATTGTCCCAGAAAAAGTTTGCAGGGATGTGGGACCAAGCTGAGGTACATGAGTAAAACATCAAAGAGTGTTACACAGGTAACACCAAGAATGGAGACTGTTAAGAGGCAGAACCAACAAAGGATACACTTGGAGATCAACTGAGAAATGGGTCCAAAGTGGACATAGCAAGATGTTCATGTGATATGGGTTCTTAACTTCAAAAGATCAAGAGCAGGAAAATTTTGTAAGTGAATTTAATACATTTATTAAAGGTGCATACATTTAAAATAATTAAAATCTGGGGAAGATTGAATATACCTTATTCAAGAGGTATAATGTAACATATTATTGTACAATTGTATCAGTGAAACAAAGAAGCATAAACGATATAGGTTATGACCACAGATAGTAGAGTCATAAGCAGGTTTCATGTCATATAGCTTTTTGTTTCTATAAGTTTCTTTACTAGAGCAATAGAAAATTTAAATTTTATTATACCTTGACATGTATTTATATTACACAGTCATTCATTCTCTATAATAATGTAATTTAAATGAGGACTAGGCACTGCTTTTTAATTTAAATATAGGTATATACAAAAGGGAATAAGCTCACATAAACATTTTCGGGTGTGTTAAGAAAAAGAAAAATTGAGAGAGAAAAAAAGGTTGTGTGGTAGAATTTAACAGAGGAGGAGCAAAACAGGCTTTTCAAGATCAAAAGCTGTATTTGAAAGCCTGGTTAGGTAGCTTCAATTTTTGAAAACTGTAAGAATCTGGCCTAAATCCCTAACTCTGCAAATCCCTTTAGGCAATTGAGGGAAATTGTAGCTACGTCCATAATGTGAAGGTAGAAAGTGTAAGTGACCACTAATGTTTCATTTGAGCTGTGAACCGGGTAGAAGTCTTTTTCCAGGGAAAAGAGCAGAATGACATTAGGCACAAAGTAAGAATTCAATGCTCTCTACACCTTTGTTCCTCAAAATGGGGCTCACGGATCAGCAGCTCCTTAGTAGAAGTACGGATGCTCAGACTCTAACCCAGACCTTCTGAGCCTGAATCTGCACTTGACCAGATGCCTCGATGCACCACATGCCTTCTAGTCTGAGAATCTCTCTTGCTTATTACTAAGGAGCATTGAAGGGCATCTAGGTTGCATTGTCAGCCCAGGATAAAACGGCTGATTACCAGGTGTTCAGGAAGTGATGCAAGTGAGAGCAAGCCAAGACTTGCCACTTAAGATTCATTAGGGTTTGGAGTTAGCATTGGAATGTAGACCAGAAGCACAATTAAAAATGTGGAAAGATGATTTTGTAGCATAGTATTTGGAAGTCATATTGACAGTTCTGCACCTACCAAAAAATGTTCAATTGTATTTTTTCTTTAGAGACCTTGAAGAAGCTGGAAAAATCCTTTTCCTCATGTTGTCATTTAATTCCAGTTTCACCTTGTAATCGGCAGCTTTTTGTGGAATACCACTTATGTGTCAGGTCGCCAGCACTCTCTCCCTGTCAGTCAAAGCATTCCTGACTTTCCATGCTCTCTAGAAAGTCATTCTGAAGTCATCGGGTGGAGTCTGAACTTCCTTGACTGTATCCTAGCTCTGACGTTGAATTCCTTACGATATGTATGTATTTGTCCATGCCTCCATCACCCCCAATTGTGCCCCTAATTTTTAAGATATGTCTGATGTTAGCATGTCACTGTCTAATCGGGTCTTCTGTCATTAATTAACTCTCGGGGGCCTGGTTTTCTCTGTAGTCATTAGCTACCAGGGATGTATCTGGTAGTTCTTATATTCATAGATTCAGTCAGGCACTTCCCCCATTCATTTCCCATTTCCCATCTCTATGTTAGACAGTAGCTTAGTGCTTGGGTATGGCCCTTGGGGAACTTAGAATGATTTTATACATACAGATAGCTTATATGCCTGCAGTGCTTATACACTTATTTGTTTGTTTATTATTTATTTTCTGATGACAAGGGAAAGCTGGAAACGATGAATAGGGCTTTTTTCCCCTGACAGGCTATGGTGTACAAAAATTAACATTTATGATAAATAATATTACTTAGCTCTTATTCTTTACCAGGCATGGCTCAGAGTGGATTACCTACATTAGCTCCCTTAAACCTCACAATAAACCCATTTTCCAGGTCAGGAAGTTAAGAAGACAGAATTAAGTGACTGGCCTGGGCCATATTGCTGTCAAGTGGAAGAGCTCAGATTCAATTGTAGTCTTCACAATCCCCACCTCATAAGATTCACTTTGAAACACATTGTTGCCTATAACATAAAGTGCCCCTCAATATCTTTTTGGATAAGTGAAAGTAATACTTCCTTCATTTTATATTCTAATACCTCTTCCCACTCTCTTCTATGCCAGAGGTCTATAAGCGATGGCCCATGCAAAATTTATCCTGTAAATAAAATTTTTCTCGGAACACAGCCGTGCCCATTTGTTTATATTTCGCCCATGACTGCTTTTGTGCTAAAATGACATGGTCCAGTCGTTGTGGCAGAGATCTTCTGACCGGAAAAGCCTAAAATGTTTATTATCTGGCTTTTCAAAGTAAAATTGCCAGCCCTTGTTCAAACTCAATTTGTAGCTTACATTATAAACATAAAAATATTTTTGAGCAGTAATGCTTCCTTATACTGACATAATATTTGTAATGAAACTTAATGGGAGAAAATGAAGAAATTACTTATATTTCAGTCATGTGATTTTCTCATAGTTTCAGTAAGAAAGGATAAACAATCCTTTCTTTCCAATGGCTCAGCTGGTTTGTGCCATTGCTGAGTGTCCCTGATAATGGCATCAGTGATCCTGGTTTTGTAAAACTGAGATTGTCATACATAAAGTAGCAAGTTACCACTTTCTTTTATTGTTGTTTTATGTCCACAAGCTAAATAAAGCAGTTTTGTTAGTAATTATTTAGCATAACCCCAAACTACAAAGTACATTTGCATAATAGTTTGCCTCTTGTAATGCATACTTACACTGTAATTGGAAGAGAGGAAAAAGAATATTTTCCTTATTTCAGTTATTAGAATGCCAAGACTTGAAAAAACTGAAATATTGACAAGTCAGTTTTATTTTAATTTTTTTCACTGTAAGTGGGAATACATTCAATATTTATCCTGTTCCATCAATGCTTTTTATTGCCTTTTGTTTCACATAAAATATGAAAAGTGTGCTTTGAGTATTTTTTTAGTACTTTAATTACTTAGACCTTAATTTGTTTTTAATAATTTAATAGATTAA
The DNA here is from genome assembly GCF_036562045.2 of Rhinolophus sinicus. NCBI lineage: Eukaryota > Metazoa > Chordata > Mammalia > Chiroptera > Rhinolophidae > Rhinolophus > Rhinolophus sinicus. Next base: position 25,418,984 of record NC_133759.1, read on the forward strand.
ATTAAATCAAAAAGCATTTAATTGAATATGCATCATTCTAATCTGGGAGTGCATTTAGGGAAAGCAGTTAATCATTTGCACAAAATCTTTTTACATGACAAATAAAGGGAAGTGTAATTAAAACAAAAATAACAGTGTTTTAATAAAGCTAACATGAATTTTTTATTAATTATTCTCTTATTGTTTATCTGGAGGTGTGAATTTATGTTTCTTAAAGAGAAATATTGATATGACTATTGATCTTATTTTCACTGAAACTATAGTTTTTGAAAGTAGACTACTCAAACCTTTTCAAAATAAGAAAATAAGTACAATGACTGTTACATATGCAGATTATTTTTACCTTCTGTTTCTTAAAAGAAAAGTGGTATCCAAATAAGCAGTTTTTAAAATCATGTTCTTTGATAAATGTAATGAACACCAGTTTGGTTAGAATTAGAAATTAAGAGATTGCTTTAAGATTATGACAAGAAATGAATCTGTGAAATTAAATATACATAAATTTTACTTAGAGTGGTTTAGACTTTGTGTGGTATTTACCCTTTGAAGTTTAACTATATGGTTAAATTGCACACACAGTAGCTATTTCTCAAATACTTTTTCTCATGGACATTGATGCAAATTTAACTTTCTTTTCTGATTCTTCTCTGAAGAAAGCCATGACTCAGCTTTGTTCATTTATGAAAGTAAACTCATATGAAAGTAGTTCATTTGAGTACGTAAATTGACTTCTTTATGTTTTACAAATGAATATTCAGAAGAGAATAGCCTAATTTATTTATGTTTTGCTTTAAATAATGCATGTGAACTTTGGATATTTAGAATATTGTGGCAAAGCACTGGGTACTATTTTTTGTCATTGCATATTCATGGTAGTTTGTTTTGTTTTGCTCAATTTTGTGAATAGAATGAAAATGATGGATGACATTCCTTTACCAGGAAAGAGAATCTGACTCCAGTTGGCTATTGTGCATCATCATATACTCAGAAACTTATTCCTGACAATATTTGAGCAGGTTTAGCAAATAATGATAAAGTTGAAAGCAGTGGCCAAGGGAATAGAAAGTTTTCATTGCATACCATTTACCTATCCTAACTGTTGAATTTAATCCATGACTCTCAAACTTTCCTAACAATGGTCCTCTTAAAATGACCTGTCTACTTTCTAACTGTGCTTTCTCATGTTTCTCAGTTATTTTCCCAGGTATTATTACTAATTAGAAGATACTAGTAGCCCCGTCAAGCTAAAATAAGACAGCAGTAAGCAAGTCAACATATGTAAACAAGAATTCTAATCCACATGCCTCTTCTTCTATAAGCTGGTTTTGTTTAAGCTCTAGTTCTGGGGAGAAAGGAGTTAATTTTGCTTTTACATTCTAATCAGGAGCAGTGCATTAAGAAGTATTGTGAGCCTGAGTAAAAGTTAGTATCCTCAATTTATTATTGTTTTCTCCAGTGGGTACCATTTTGGATAAGAGAGTATGACTGCTGTAAATTTCCAGACCCAGTTCTCTTCTACAGAAAAGAGGCATTGAATTTTTTTTTCTTTTCTTTTCTTTTCTTTTCTTTTTTTTTTTTTTAATTTATTGGGGTGACAATTGTTAGTAAAATTACATAGACTTCAGGTGTACAATTCTGTATTACATCATCTATAAATCCGATTGTGTGTTCACCACCCAGAGTCAGTTCTCCTTCCATCACCATATATTTCATCCCCCTTACCCTCATCTCCCACCCCCCTAACCCCCTTGCCCTCTGGTAACCACTAAACTATTGTCTGTGTCTATGAGTTTTTGTTTCTCATTTGTTTGTCTTGTTCTTTTGTTGTTTTTGGTTTATATACCACATATCAGTGAAATCATGTGGTTCTCTGCTTTTTCTGTCTGACTTATTTCGCTTAGCATTATACTCTCAAGATCCATCCATGTTGTCACAAATGGTCCTATTTCATCTTTTCTTACTGCCGAATAGTATTCCATTGTGTATATATACCACAACTTCTTTATCCAATTATCTATCGAAGGACATTTTGGTTGTTTCCATGTCTTGGCCACCATAAACAAAGCTGCAATAAACACCGGAGCACACGTGTCTTTATGTATAAATGTTTTCAGATTTTTTGGGTAGATACCCAGGAAAGGGATTGCTGGGTCATATGGTAAACTTAAAATCTTCTGCACAGCAAAAGAAACCATCGACAAAATAAAAAGGCAACCAACTGAATGGGAGAAGATTTTGCAAACAGTGCCTCCGATAAGGGGCTAATATCCAAAATATACAAGAAACTCATGAAACTCAACAACAAAAAAACAAACAACCCAATTGAAAAATGGGCAGATGACCTGAAGAGACATTTCTCCAAAGATGACATACAAATGGTAAATAGACATATGAAAAAATGCTCAACATGACTAATCATCAGAGAAATGCAAGTGAAATTTATTAAGGAACAGGAAATCAGTAGGGAAATATCAGCCTTAAATGACACATTAGACCAAATGTACGTAATTGACATTTACAGACTCTTTCATCCTAGAACACCAGACTATACATTCTTTTTTAGTTCACGTGGAACATACTCAAAGATAGACCACATGTTGGGAAACAATACTAGCCTAAGCAAATTTAAGAATACTGAAGTCATCACGAGCATATTTTCCAACAACAGTGCTTTGAAATTGGATATCGACTGCAAAAAGAAAGCGGAAAAAACCACAAATATGTGGAGCCAAAAACATACAAAGGAGAAAAGAAAGCCTCTTCAATAAATGGTGCTGTGAGAATTGGAAAGCCACATGCAAAAGAATGAAACTAGACTGCTATCTATCACCATATACCAAAATTAACTCAAGATGGATCAAAGACCTAAATGTAAAACCTGAAACAATAAACTGCATAGAAGAAAATAGGCACTAAACTTATGGACTTTGGGTTCAAAGAGTATTTTATGAATTTGAAAAGGCAAGGGAAGTAAAAGCTAAAATAAATGAATGGGACTATATCAAACTAAAAAGCTTCTGCTCAGCAAAAGAAACCATCGAGAAAATAAAGAGGCAACTAACCGAATGGGAGAAGATATCCAAAATATATAAGGAACTCATACAACTCAACAACAAAAACAAACAATCCAATTAAAAAATGAGCAGAGGACCTGAACAGACATTTCTTCAAATAGGACATACAAATGGTCAATAGACATACTAAAAAATGCTCAATATCACTAATCGTCAGAGAAATGCAAATAAAATCCACAATGAGATATCCCCTCACACCGGTTAGAATGGCTATTGTCAACAAGACCAATAATAACAAGTGTTGAAGAGGTTGTGGAGAAAAAGAAACCCTGATATACTTCTGGTGGGAATTTAGATTGGTACAGCCACTATGGAAAACAGGATGGATGTTCCTCAAAACACTAAGAATAGAATTACCATATGACTCAGCAATCCCTCTCCTGGGTATCTACCCCCAAATCTGAAAACAGTTATCCATAAAGATATGTACCCCTATGTTCATTCCAGCATTATTCATGGTGGCCATGATATGAAAACAAGCAAAGTATCCTTCAGTAGATTTGATAAAGAAGTGGTACATACACACAATGGAATATTACTCTGCCATAAAAAAGATGAAATACTGCCTTTTGCAACAACATGGATGGATCTTGAGATTATCATGCTAAGTGAAATAAGTCAGAAAATGTTGAGACCCATATAACTTCACTCATATGTGGGATATAAAACTGAAAACAACAAATGAACACAACAAGGAAACAAAAACTCCTAGGCACAAGCAACAGTTTAGTGGTTACCAGAGGGTAAGAGGGAGGCGAGGGTGATAGAGGAAGGTAAAGGGGGTCAAACATAAGGTGATGGAAGGAGAACTGACCCTGGGTGGTGAACACATAATGTGATTTATAGATGATGTATTATAGAATTGTACGTTTGAAACCGGTATGATTTTCTTTACCAATGTCACCCCAATAAACTTAATAAAAAATAAATTTAACAAGGACCAAATGAACAGACAATTTTTTTTATTCTGAAGGTATCAATTGAGTGGAGGGAAACTTTAGCCATTGACAGAAATCCAGAGCTGTAAGAGTTATTTGAGTGAATCTCAGCAAGCATGCATACAAGGGAATATTATAGATCTATACTCATTTTATAGATGGTAAAATGGAGGCCAAGATGAGCTATAGAGCAAACTTGTTCTGGAACAGAGACAGCATGTTAATATCAAAAGAAACAAGCTTTGCGAGTGTATAGAAGTTGGTTCAAGTCCTAACGTAGTTAATTATTGTTTTCTGAGACTGAGGTAAATGGCTTGGCCTCTATATCACCCTATTTCCACACCTGTAAAAATGGTACCCACTACACACAGGCCTGAAATGAGAAGGCAAATGTTAAAATACTTACTGAAGTGCCTAACACATAGTAGGCATGAAATTAGTAACACTTTCTCGAAGAAGCCCCAAAACATTGATATTCAAGCTAATCCTTTTTGATTGCTCCTTCCTTTCATGTCCATAATTCTATCATTCAGTGAGTTTAGCCTGCTGACTCACAAGCTCTGTGTCATAATCCTTGTGTGACAAAAATTGATTTGATAGTGTGTGTTAGGTTAATGGCTGCAAGGTCAATTGAGTTCGATTTGCTTTCCTCTGTAAGTAATCAACTTTGTTCCTCTGGTATGTGAAGACCTTAAAAGGCCTGGAGAGTTTTAAATGTTTCTACTCAACAAATGTTTATTATTTAGATACAAAAGAGTTCATTTAACATCACTGGCCAATAATGTTTCTCGAAAAGATTCTGTAATTTCATGATGAAAGCTTAAGTGTTTTTACTCATGTACAAATGATTCCAGCACTGGCTTTTTTAAATCCTTACATATTCTTAGCTTAAAACATCACCACCTCAGAGAGGTTTTTGCTAATTTTATTATCTGAGTAGGTTCTCTTGTAGTTCTTTATCTTTGGCTGTAGTTTTTGTTTATTTTTTCATGACACCAGTGACAATCTGTAATTACATTTGTGAATGTTTGCTTCCTTCACTGGTTTGTAAACTCCATGAGAACTGGGGCGAAGTCTGTTTTGCTCATTATTCTATCCCAAGCACCCAGTTCCAATCGTGGCACATAGAAGGTGTTTAAATAAAATATATGTTGAAACAAAACAAAACAAAATGAAACCATCCCTTCTCAGAGGAATTTGGAATAGAAGGCAACAAGGAAATCCTGAATCTATTACAGAACCTGGCTTGGAAGGCTGCTGGCTTGAAGGGGATTGATGTAATTTTTGAATTCTTGTGTGTTATACTGGGATGGAAAGATGAATGTTAGAGACCTGAGCATTCATTTTTGATAGTGAATTTTTTTTAAATTACGTTGATATGCATTGCAAGGTGTACTTTTATTCGTTAGTCGTTCAGCAAATAATCATCAAGCAGACACTGTGTACCAAGCACTACACAGACAGGGGTCATTCTCCAGTAGACTTTAGAATGCAAAGGGGAGACCCACATTAATTAAGTAAACATACGTGTGAATATATTACTGTATATGGTGACAAGGATAATGAAGAAAGCAAGTGGAAAACCCAATTTTAACTATGGGGAGAAAAGTCTTTCAAACTCTTTCTAAGGAAGTGAAATTCGGATCTTCAGTCCCACCATATCATCAGCAATTAGCCACTCTGCTCTGATACTCTACACCCAAGCATTACTGGCTTCCCATCATCCTTAGTCCTTGCCACACAGATTGTCCTGGGACCTAGTAAGCTTTCACCTCTCCAGTGGGATTGGTGTCCTGCCCTGAGACCCACCCCTTTGCCTAGGATCCTGCCAGCTACCTCTCTGCTAATCCTTTATATAAGGAGAAGCACACGGTTTCCTGTATAGTAGCTGCTGGCTCATTGCCTGTTGTGGGTTAATTAATGAAGGCTTTCACTCTACTGCCAGCCTCATGTTGTCACATACTTCCTGGGTTTCTGTCAGGGCTTAGCCCAAATTTACCTTACTAGTAAGTTGGATTTTGGTCAGATACATATTCTTCCTGTCTTCTTTTGCTTTGAGTCTGTCTTTTCTCTCTACCTTCCTTGCTCCATCCCATGCCCCTGTGTGTTCCATATTTATATATTTATCTTGCTGATGATTATGAAATATTGTAGCCGGACATATTTATATTTTTTAACCTTTTGATCAGAGTTTCTCATCCTCAACGATTGCAATTTTATGTCAGATAATTCTATGTTGTGGGGGTCTGTCCTGTGCATTGTAGGATGTTTAGCAGCATCCCTGGCCTATAACTGCTAGATGCCAGTAGCAACCACATCTGAGCTACAATAACCAATATGTGTTCAGACATTGGCAAAGGTCCCCTGGGGTCAAAATTTCACCAATGAGATTAAGTATGCTTTCTAGTAACCAAGGTATGTTTTACCTACTCATTTATTAATTCATTTAACAAATATTTATTGAGCAACTACTTGGAGTCAGAAACTATTCAAGGAATTAAGATACACCTATAATAAATAGAGACAAAAATTTTGCCTTTATAGTGCTCACATTTTTTTTAGAGGGAAAATGTAATAAATAAATAAAAAAAACCATGAACATAATGTCAGTTCATGAAAAGTACAATAAAGTGAAAGAAAGCAAGGAGGCAAAGCATTATTTTAGAGATAGTGAAAGATAGTCTTTCTGAGGAGATAACTTTTAAGCAGAGACATAAAGACAGGGAAGTTGAGAGGGTTTTTTTGTTTTGTTTGGTCTGGTTTTGTTTTGTTTGTGAAGATCTTAGACGAAATCATTGCAGAAAGTAGAAAGTCCCTGAGAAGGAGACAAGCTTGTTGTAACTGAGAAACCTCAAGAGTGCCAGTATAGCTGGAGTTGAGGGAAGAACAACTGGGTCAGACTGATAGGTCCTGGGGGAGATGAGAACTCACAGGAGAGCTTTGAACTGGGAAGTAATGAGATCTGATATTTAATCAGAAAGAGATACTCTGTTTGCTTTGGACAGGATCAACAGCAGTAAAGGAGCCAATAATGGGATTGAAGAGACCCATTAGGAGGTTATTGTGAGAGGATAAATGGGAGAAGATGATTGCTGGAACTAGGGTGATGATACTGGAGGTGGTGAGATGTTGAATTAAGAGGCGTCATTTGAAGGAAGGCCTAGCTGTACCTGCCGATGGATTGGATGTTGGATGTGAACAAAACAAAGGCTGTGGATGATTCACAGGCACGAGGACCGAGGTGACTCTTGTTGCATTTTCTGAGATGGACAAGATTAGGGGAGGAACAGGCTGGATGGGGTTAAGAACTTAGTTTTGGATCTTGTAAGTATGAAATGGCAATTAGTGGGGATGTTGAGCATAAGCGGTTAATTTTACCTCAATTATCTGTTTTTCCTCAAGACAAAGTGTGTAGGGGACATTGGTGTAAACATTAATTTTTCAAATGAAGAACCTGAAATGCAAATCTTGAGTGAATGAGTATTTGTACTCAACAATCAGGGCTTTAAATTGAAACTGAAGTAGTACCCTTAGGTACAGTTGCCAAATTATTTTCTCAGGTTTCGTTAATGTTAAAATGGTAGAACATAAAGCATTTGCTATTATACTTTGCAGCAAATAGAAAGTAAGTACAAGTCCAGACTGAAAATGCATGTATCTAAAAACTCTTAAATCTTTTTTTCTCTATTACTGTTAAAGTGAAGGGTGAAATTATGAAAAAAATAAATGAGTGATTAGATTTACCATAACATAATCTGATCAACTTTCTCCAAAGACCATTCTTGGATTCTGGTCTTTTTTCTTACCCCATTTATCAGTGTGAGTTAATTCTATAAATCGTTTGGAAGATTTTCTTAAATGTTCCCCTCATAGTTAATTCCTGCAGGTCTCCAGGCCTCTAGCGGTGCAATGATCATTCACATGCTAGCAGAGATCTCTTTCCTCAAAGCACCTATTATATTGCTACGAAAATCCGAATGTTTTCTATTCTGCCTTTACTGGATCGCTAAGGAAAAAAAAAGTAACATTGAAAAATAATATTTAGAAGATTTTTAATGTTGAAAAAAGCCACCATTTGTGAAATGCTTTCAGAATATTATTTTTGAATACTTTCTATGATGACATGTTAGAATTAAAAAACAACATATATACATATATGTATATATGTTGTTTTTTAACATGTATATGTATACATATACATATACATATATACATATATATGTATATATGTGTGTGTATATATGTATGTATATATATATATATATATATATATATATATATATATATACACACACACACACATACATATATATAAATGGATCAGTCAGTGTTCTTGTAAGAACCAGGTAGCACACTCAAATAAGGTAGGTGAGGAGAATTTAATGAGAAGAGAAAGGTTAAGATAAATCAACAGGGGATTAGATGTACTACAGGGCTAGAAGCAAACTGTCACCTTTAGGCCTGAGGGGGAAGTGGGAGGATGGGTTTCAGAAACTCGGAGAGAACCTCTGTTGGAAGAGGCCAACAGATGGGAACTGTGGCTTTTGACAGAAAATAGCAGTGAACTTGAGGCAATATGGCAGGGCCAGATGAAGATTTCAGCCACACTTTCCCCCACCTTCAGGTGTCTGTGACAGCCCCCACCCCCACCTGCATGGCTCAGTCCAGTCAGAAAACAAGAGGCCCATTGAGGCCGGTCAGGCTCCCTGGCAGAGAATAAATATAGTGAGGAATGGTGAAGACTTGGTTCTGGAGAGGCAAATTCTGCACACTCATTGACACATTGACACTGCCTTTTTTTCATCTTTTTTTTTGTATATTTTTTACATATATTAGCTCCTGAAACACGTTTGATCTGATATCCTCATCTGTTCCTCTGAAATTACTTTTAATACTGACTGTACAAACTTTACCAACCAAACGAATACAACCAACTCTTCTCAAACCAAATGCCACTCAATTTATTTGCATGCTGCTTTGCATTTTAAAGGCACGTCGTGAACTGATTTTCTGATATTATACTGCATTATTTTCCACCTAATCTTTAACTATGATGTTACAGTCTCTCTGGCTTTTTCTCTCTCTCCAACTACTTACATATATCTCAAGGTCTGATCTTACACCTTTACTCTACTTTGCTGTTGGAAGGGTGTGAAAGAGCAGGGAGTGGGGGATAATATAAATAAGTCTTAATACTTTAAAAATATAGTTTGCACACGGTGTGAATAATTCAATGACCACTACTATAGTCAGTCAGTTTGGAAGAAACACTGTTGATTAAATTAATTTCAGTTTATTATACGTATTAGTCAAATAATTTCCATCATTTGAATAATATTAAATAACCATTTTAATTTTTTTCAAGATTCTAAAGGATTCCATGACAAATGTTTTAATGTAATTTTGAAACAAAAGCGTAATAGCCAGGTTTATTAAACATATTGCTTCACTAAAAATTATTTCCATCAAAACATTGGTAAAAACACATTTCTTCAGAAGTGAAAATGGCTATACTTTTTGAGTTTGATAAATAGTAGGACTATCACATTCAATGTTAAAACCATAACCAAAAATTTATAGTTGAAATAGCATTATTATATAGAGTAAAATGAAAAAATATTTATTATGTTAGGTAAAAATTCTTCCTTTTAGAGAGCAGGAAAATTTATAACCATTTTACCAATGAAAACTTGTTCAGTATTAAATAGAATTCCTAAAATATACTATCAAATCCATACCCATTTTATTCTTGTGAGATTACAAAATGATTTATAAGCTATCAAAATCAATTCTAATGTAATTTTCATTTATTGGGTACAGTAATCACTAGTTTTAATTAGAACATAATTTAATTTTCCTTTAAAGTCTGTATTAGCGCAGAAAGCCTGAATGAGATGTGTTTGAATAACTTACTACCTAGAGTGGAACACATTGAAAATAACCTGATTAATTTTGTCTTTATATTATTAATTGTACACACTAGGTGCGTATCTCTTTCACACATTGAATTTCCATTTCCTTTATTACATTTTTATGTCCCAACAACCCTTTTCTCTTTTATGTGGATTTTGAGGTTCTTGAAAATAGAGAAGCACAAGGTTGGTAATTCTCATTTAGAGAGGCTGAGAGGGGAAAACTATTTTCATAATAAAACCATGATTTTTATTTCCTTTTTTTCACTGTGATGACTTTTCCAGTGGTAATGAACAAAGCAATGGTGGTAAAAATGCCAGTGCTTAGCACAAATCAATGACTGACTATAGTAGTGGTCATTGAATTATTCACACCATGTGCAAACTATATTTTTAAATTATTAAGACTTTATTTTTAGAGCAGTTTCAGGTTCAGAGTAAAATTGAAGAGAAGGTACAGAGATATCCCGTGTACCTCTTGCCCCTCCCCAATACACAATCTCCCCCATTATCAGCATCCCCCACCAGAGGGCACATTTGTTATAATTGGTGAACCTACAAAGTAAACCCCATAATTACTCCAAGTCTGTATTTTACATTTTGATTATTTTTTGTCTTGTTCATGCTATGGGTTTGGACAGTGTATTTAGTGATGTGTATCTAGCCCGATGGTTTCATACAGAATATTTTTGCTGCTCTAAAAGTCCTCTTATTTAAGAGTTTCTCCTATGAAGCAGTAAAACTTGTTATTTTTATTAAATCTTAAACCTTAAGTATACACATCTTTTTAATACTCTAGTGACAAAAACAGGAACTACACATAAATTACTGCTGCTACAAACCAACATATGACAGCTATCGCCAGGAAAAGCACTGGTGTGATGGAATTGCAGGCTAAAGTAGCAACTTTTATCATGAAATGTCAATTATACTTGAAAGAACAACTGACAAACTGTGATTCTTCAGACGCTGGTAATTGGCAGAATGAAGTGAGCTTATCATTTGAAGGAAAGCAACTCTCAGTATTTTCAGACAATGATAAAATTCAAGTTTTCAAGGAAAAACTAGGATTTTGGAAAACTTGAATCTGCCACCATGAGTTGGACATCGTCCCAATTCTTAATGGCTTTTCTGATTAGCTCAGTGATCATTGTAACCATATATATATATATGTGTGTGTGTGTGTATATATATATATATATGTATATATATATATGCATATATGTGAAATACACCTACATTTGCAAGTTCAGTATAACTAACTTAGTGAACCAATCTTTTTTCCAAATGAGTTGTGCATAATGTTTTAAAATCATGCATGAAAGATTTACTCAAAGTAAGATAGACTAATTTATAATAGTTTCTTGATAAGATAACAGAGTCCATATAACAGCTTAACTTTACAGAACTACCAGGTGTTGAGGTTTATTGTAGTATCAAAAATAATATCCACAATTATCTGCAGAAGAACTTCAAAGGGTTCTTTTTTGTCCAACTATAGGCCTTCAGGAGACTGACTTTTCTTCATGTAATTCAAGCCAAGCAGTATATTACAACAGTTTGAGTACAAAAGCAAAGAGATTTGTACAATTGTACAACAGTGTCACTCTTATTCCTCATCTTTTATGTTTTAGATAATATGGAAGATTTTATAAAACTTATTATGTATTTTAACATGCAATGGGATTATAGTTTTTTGAAATTAATTAATATTTAAACTGTTTCAGTTTTTATTTCTAATATGGCAAGAAGCAATAGATATAACCCATATAAATAAAACCTCTTTGGTATTTTCAATAATTTTTAAGAGTAAAAAGAAATTCTGAGATCAAAAGTTTGACAGCTTCTACAGTAAGACAAATCTGTTTGTAGATGCCTTTTTTTGCGGAGGTGGGAGAGTATTATAAGTTCTGTTGCCCAGAGAGGTCTTTCTTGTCATTCTTTAAAAATAATAAATTTTATGTTAAAAGCTAAACATTGTTTCATCATACTGTACGTGCATTGTGAATCTTTTTCAAAATAGCAACCATATATATATATATATATACATATACATATGTGTGTATATATATATATATATATATATATATATATGTATGTATGTATATATTTGTTTCACAACTTACTTTTGAGCTCTATTTAAATATTCATAAATCCTGACTTGAGAAAATAGTGCACTATTCTTTCTCCTCTTAGTATTCTTAATGGAATGGTGCATAAGTGTGGCTTCATGGACAATTTCTTCTTTTTTTTATGCCCCCCCCCCTTTAGAGCGCATGCTACCTCTGATATTTATAGCTTGTTCACAGTAGTAAACCCCAATCCTAGCAAAACAAATTATTCTAATTAACTTCCTTTGGCAAAGTTTTCCCTAGGCAGACTAAAAGTATAATCTGCTCTAGTTATAAAAAATTAACCTTTCTCCATCCCAAATCGCAAACTCATCAGTTTAGTCAATATCCCATTGTACCTCTATAGGAAACGTTAAGCTTTGAGTCGGTCTTTTAACACATCTCCTGCATAATGCATAACTATCTTACTATTAAATCGTTCTGCATAACCTCAACTAATTAATACATTAAATATAATGTAGGATATTTTGTAGCATTTGCTGACCTGATTTTTCTTTTGTAAAAGTCAATAGAAAATAACTCGGCATTGAATGTGTGTTCTTGAGGTAGTCACTGAGAATTTTGTATTTCTTTAGCATTTCAATCACCTGATGAGAATCAGAGTCAGTATAACAACAATTCTACTCTCCATTTATTTATTCTAAGTGATACAAGGTTGGACAATTAAGTTCGTGAAGTCATCCTAGAAAAAGTGCTACATACCACATTGCTGAATATCACTAGGGTCACCTTTGAAGTACTCCCCTCAGGAAGCTATGCACTGACTCCAGTGCCTAGTCCACCCTTCAAAGCAATTTTGGAACTCTTTTTCTGGAATGGCCATCAGAGCTGTCGTTGTATTACCCTTGATGTCCTGAATGTCATCAAAATGTCTTCTTTTCAATATTTCCTTTATCTTCGAGTAAAGAAAGAAGTCACTGGGGGCCAGATCAGGTGAGTAGGGAAGGTGTTCCAATACAGTTATTTGCTTACTGGCTACAAACTCCCTTACAGGCACTACTGTGTGAGCTGGTGCATTGTCGTGATGCGAGAGCTATGAATTGTTGGCGAAAAGTTCAGGTCATCAACTTTTTCATGCAGCCTTTTCAGCATTTCCAGATATTAAACTTCGTTAACTGTTTGTCCAGTTGGTACAAATTCATAATAAATAATCCCTCTGATATCAAAAAAGGTTAGCAACATCATTATAACATGTTCACGGACTTAATTGTCAGACCTTGTATGTTGTGTTTCAGTCCTTACAGGATTCATTGTCAAAAGAAGCAACCGTGTTGCATAGATATAGGATTATAAACATGCATGACATAGTGATTAATGTAATGTATTAATTGTGTACAAAATTCAGATATAGCACAAAGGAAGAGTGGTTTAGTTTGGGGAGGATTGGAGGAAAATTTGGAATGCCTTACTGAAGGTGCTATATCTTAACATGGTTTAGTAAGATAAAAATCATTTTTTTTTGGGGGGAATACACATAGTATGGATATTTCAGTCAGAGAAATAACATTTGTAGAAACCTCAGAAATATGAACCAATATATTTACAAACTGATTTACAGTTTCCTTTGTATTGATGAAGTACCGATTATTGAATGAGGCTTGGAAGACAAACGGGGCTGAGAAATAGAATAAAGCCAGCTTAGGGGAGGGTTTGACTTTATCCTGTAAGCACATGTGCGCCATAGAAGGGTTTAAAGAGAGCAGTGATTGAGAAATTGGAAGCTGGCTCTACAAAAGAGAAGCGTGGAGGGCAAATCGCTGCAGTAGTCCAGAGGGAAGAGGAAGACGATCTGAGCCAAGAAAGTGAGAGTATGTGTGAGAAGGATGAAATATTTAAAAATGTAAAAGGAGTTTTGGAGGGAAGAGAAGATTGACAGGACTCCGTCTTCACATGCTTTACCCAACTGCTGGGCAGAGTGGAGGTGTTATTAATTATTTTTCTTCATCTCCAACAGATATGAACCTTTCAAATTATATAGACTGCACATAGATAATCACCACATCTGAATGCTAGAGAAAACCTACATTTAAAATAGAAAGATGCAGAGTATAGAAAACAGAGGAGGAATCAACAGAAAAAAATAGAAGAGGAAATGGTGATACAATTGCAATTAAGGGAAGAGAAAGTTTCAAGACAAGATTAGGCCCGTGGACAAAATATTGAGAGGTCGACTACTATGGTGACTGAAAACTTTTGGTATTTTTATAGCATTTCTGAGAGTGGTAATGCCTGATGGTGTTTTCTTTAATTTGAGAAATGTAAAGGAATGGAAGAAATTTATACTTTGAGTGTAGAATTGAAATGTCCTATTAAAGGACAGGAGCCTTGAACACAGTTACAGGATGAGGTAAGGAGTCTATCAAAAAGAAGTTGGGGTTATGGAGGCAGGTTTTCCTCTGTTGGAACTAAGAAACCTATAGACTGTCATCTGGAAATAGCCTTGGGAAACTGGGAGAAAGCCTAGTGAGGTCATGGAACTTCAGCCACATGTGCCTTCTGTGTGGTCTTTGAAAACATCACTTTTATGTCTTTCCAGGAATTTTATTCTTCTTTCTGACTGGAAAAACACCCATTCACCTATGAGGTGTCAGGTCGTGGATAACTTTGGCTCCGAGAAATCTTTCTTAACCTTAAAAAGATTCTCTGTACTTAGGAGCTCCTTTTTTGAACTTTACAGGAATACAAAATGTGCCATCATACATTGTCTTGTGTTACGTTATCTCCTCTAAGGAAATGCAAACTCCATGAACCTGGGAGTGTTTTTGGTTCATCACATATATCCAAGAATAGTGAAAGGAATTGGCACACAGAAGGCAGTCACTAAAACATTAGTGAAATGAATAAGACTATAATAAAGACAGCACCTGAAAATTCTGGTTATAGAAATGTAGTCTTACAAGAGTGACTACTTATCAATACAACAACAGCTGCATTACAAATAGTAATGGCGCCAAGAAAGGTTATGTGACAGGCACTGTAATTTATCATTATGCCATTTGTAGAAAGAAGGGACTTATATTGCACTCATGACTTGTAAACACATAGATTCACAATCAAAGAAAATCCAAAAGCATACAATAAAATTGGGAAAGAATTACCTGAAGTATGACCCTTTCGGAAAAAATCTCAAAAGAAAAAAGATTGATAGTTTCAAATTTTATGCATATCATTCATGATGTGTGGTGATAATCAAAAGCCTCCCCCATTAACAAAATCCAAGTGTAAATGGAAAAGCAAAAAAGCAGTTGTGATGTTTTTGGGAAGATTTTTATTAATAAAATAATCATTGTTTTAGATAAATAAGGGAAACATGAGTCCCAATTTAAAAAAAAAAAGTTAAGGGTCTGAAATTTAAACTCTCAAGAGAATAAATACAAACTATTATTAAACATACATATAAAACCTTACTACTTCTCAAAGAAATGCACATTAGATGGATAAGAAATACACATTAAATACTAAATTTTATTATCAGAATGGTAATTGTTTTTCATTGTGATGTTGTGGTATTTTTAAAGGCTGAGGAATAGGCATGAAGAAGTGTAAAGTGATGTGAACATTTTGGCAACTACTTGGAAATATGCATCAAAAAAACCTTTGTCAAAACAGTCCATTGCTGATAATTTTTCTTAAAGAAATATTTGGAATGTTTACAAAGAGATATATCCAATAATATGTATCTTGCCTTGTTAAGAATATAGATAAAAAGAAAATCAATACCCTAAATGCTAAATCAAAGTAAATTATTTTATATCTATAAGATGAAATATACCCAGAAGTAAAACAATATACACGTCTATTTATTAATATCCACATTACATAAAGGGAGGGAAAACTACAGGTTTTAAAAAAATACTACAAAATCCCATTTGTGGCGGGAAATCTTACATGATTATAAAGTGAGAGTCAGTCCTGGTTTGCCTCAGGGTATTTGGTGATTACAAAACTTGTTTTTGCTTATCAATATTTTTAAAGGTTTATACAATAAATAAAATGTCTTGTGTATTTAGGAAATAATACACATATTATAATGAAATATGTAAGGAAATGGAAAAACAAATAACCTTAATATAAACACAGAAGAGACTTGCGAGGTCAAGGAAAACGCACAAATGACTCCTGATAGAAATTGTCACACACTTGGGAAGGCTACGCTCAGTGGAGGGGACACCCCGTATTATATATATGTCATCTGCCTATATTGAGAAATAAAATTAAATATGTACATATATACTGGCCATTTTAATAAGCAAGTTATCCATTACTTTTAAAAATTTTCATAATTATAATTGCTAGTAAGACTCTAAAGTTTTGAAATATTTATTAGTCATTTTCATTCCTTCTTGTATAAATCATTTAGGTATGTCTCTTGTTGCATTTGCTTTTACAAGAGACTCTCCTCTCTCTCTCTCTCTAAGTGATCATAAGAGAACTGTGTACATTAAAGTCACCAATGCTTTTCCTTTGATTATACACATTGCAAATATTTTCCTCAGTTAATTACGTGTGTTTTAATTTGTTTATGGTGTGTTGTTTTAAACATACTGAAAAAAATAGTTTTAGATAGCCATGACTACCCAAATACCTATTTTTCTTTTTTGCTTAGGAAAGGACTTTTTTTCCCTTTGATATGTTGGATGAGGGGGGCTTTAATTTTACTTTAACTTCCTAGTAGTTATGCCGGCACAAATTGAATAATGTTTTATTTTCCTACTGATTCAAACTGCTTCACTTACCATATTTATGCTTGTTTCTTGATTTTCTGTCTTACTCTAGCAATCTGTCTGGTCTTTCTTGGGCCAGTGCTACACTATTTCAGTAGTTATATTTTCTAATGTGTCCACTTATGCAGTATTTTCTTGATTTTTATTGTCTACTTATTCTTCCCGATCAAGCTTTGAGTGACTGACAAAATAACCTCATTTGAGATTTCAAATTAAATTGCATTAAAACTATATAGTTTAATAGACAGAAATTGGAATCTTGTCTTCGGTGAGTCTCCCATATCATGGGAATATGATATGTATTACTTACCATTAGGCAGATTTTTATTTAATGCTCACAACAGTATTACAAGGACAACTGCTATTACAGTATTGGTTGAAAACTCTCCAATCTTTGTAAGTGATGTTATGGCTTGCTAATAAGAAATGTTTTCATGATTCAGAATTGCTAAGATGTTGAAGTTGAAATTTAAAACCTGTGAACTGGTCAACTTAGTTGCTCTCTTGATTACAATTAACCTTATAGTTTCAATTACAATCTATTCTACAAGAGTTTTTACATCTGTATCTTAATACTTTCCACTCAACTAGCAAGATTCAACAGTTATTTCCAACAAGCAAATGAATAGTCTTTCCTAGGTGGCTCCAAATCCCAAAACTTAACATATTCCTAGCTCAGTTATTGTTATCACAGTCTATCCATTCCCTCAGAGTAGAAGATGAATATTTTTCCAGAACACTTTTTCTTCATCTTCTAACATCCTATCAGTTATCAATTGTTCTTCAATTCAGGTTTACACTGTGCCACCACGGTCATGTTAAGAATAAATTTTAACAGTGTCGTGCTGGGACGTAACATACTCATTCGTTATTTCCTGATGCCCATAGAATAAAAAAATAAATTCTTTAGCCTAGAGTAAGAGATATCTTGGCCAATATGCCTCTTGGATTTCCTGTCTATCTTTTCAACTCAGAAACGCACCCGTGCTTCAACCACACTAAACTTCTCAAACTTACTCACACGTGGCACACATTTTAGCACCTATGTGTAAATGGTTTTCCTTTTTCCTGTAATGCTCTTCATTTTTCCCTATATTGGATGAACATGAATCATTCTTCAATACCCAGGGCCCGTGTATGCTGCCGTCCTCAGCTACCCACATAGTGTTAGTTAAATGACATAATATATTAAGTACTTAGTACAATGCTCAGCACCTAAGATTCTCTAAATAAATGATAATTGCTTTAACCACAGTAGTTTTCTTATCTTTGTCCCCTTGGATTGTTTGTACTGTTGCATCACTTATGCTGTGATATAATGATACACTGAAGCACATCCACCCCGACTTAAGTCTAGACTCATAAGAAGTCATGATCAGCATCTCAAACTGCTTTCTGTTGGGTTTATTTTTGCACAGAATGGTGACTACTTACTCTTTTCTGATTAGATAAATGAATATCAAACAATTTTCAACTTGAAGAAAATTCAGTATATTGATATAAAATCTAATTACCAGTATTCTTCCCTCCAATTTCCCTTTATAAGGATGAACTGAAACAAGTGCTAAGATTTTATTTAAATGGGAGCTATAGATGAGGTATTACAGAACTGTACACCTGAAATCTATGTAACTTTACTAACAATTGTCACCCCAATAAACTTTAATTAAAAAAAAAAAAGATTTAAAGCTTCCTAAATCAAATTTTGAAATTCTGAAACAAATAATACAATATCACATCCAAAGTTCACATCCAAATGGAGGAAAACAAGTCTTGCGTTTTGGAAATGGATCACTCTCTCTTCTATCCCTTAGTTCTTTATTATCACTTTATCAATTTGAATGAGGTTGCATTTCAATTGCAGTTTTCAAATAATATTTATCGAATGCTTAATATGTGCCAGGTACTAAGCTAAGCACTTTGTAAGCATTTTCCATTTAGTCTTGAACACGGCCCTATAGGTAAAACCTATGAACTCTATTTTACAAAGGAGGAAATCTATCTTTAAAGAGATCATGTGAATTTCCCAGGTCCATACAACATCTGAGTGACAGACATGGAACTAAAAATATTATCTATAGATCCCAGACCGAATCGCTGAAGCACTGTTTTATTCACTTCATTGTTAGTAGAAGTGGGCCTAAGGCAATAGTTTTCAATGGAGATGGGGGGGTGACTTTTCCTCATGGGGTGTTTGGGAATATCTGGTCACATTTTTGGTTCTTACAACCAGGAGGGATGATGCTGCTAACATCAGTGGGTAGAGGCCAGACATGCTGGCCTACGATAAAACCCAAGACAGCCCACCAACAACAAAGTATTATCTGGTTCAAAATGTCACTAGTGCTGAAGCTGACAAACCCTGGTTAGTATAAGGTAAAGAGACAATTCTAAAATTGTGGAGACTCACTTAGGAAAATACCAATATATGATAATGTATTGTTTTGTGTAAGACATGCATTATGATGAAAATGCTGATGTTGGAGTGCCTATTTCTCTTATAGAACTTAAAACAAGCAACGCTCATCATAAATTGTTCAGAGAAAAAATATTGCCGCTTACGGTCGTGTAAAGATGATCGTGAAGCAGGAATACTTATTTTTACATATCTACTTTACAATATCAGGTTGTCAGGACTTATTAATTGTGGTCTTAATTATTTTAGCCAATGGATATCAGCTAACTCTTAAATTTGGTATAGGATACTTCTTAACCTGAGTTAATATTTAAATTCTAAGTGGCTCAGCAGTTTAATGCATTTTCAAGCTTGATGTTTTCATTTTGCTGAGGCAAGAATAACTACTTGGTCTTGTCTTGATCCCAAGATTTATGCACCGGGGGGTCCATGGATGGGCAAACCAGTGTGGAAACCCAGTTTCTTAAAGTGTTTGATAGATTCTAAAACCTCAATTAGTAAAGTTATGGAGGGGTTTTTGGAGTAAAGTTTTCTTGGCAAGGATGATTCCATTTTAAAACCAAAGGTACCGGCAGATTCACACCAGAATGCTCCCCTGATAGACGATTTTGTCTTCTGCTCAGTCCACTTAGTTCATACAGTGGAGTCTTTAAATATTTTGCAACCAGAGCTGGATTCATGAATGCGTGACCTACACCGTGCACAGGAACCATGTTTAGAAAGGCCTTGTACTTTCTTTAATGTTCTTTTTGTCATCATTTTGAAATTCTTAACCAGGGGCCTACATTTTCATTTTGCACTGGGTTTCCAAATTATATAGCTGGTTCATGTGCAGCAAGTACGTTTTGCTTACATATTGTCAGGTTGAGTATGTGGAGTATTGGGGAAGTAGTCCCAGGCAGTCCCAATAGATCAGTTAAAAGCCAAGTAATTCCAATCTGAATAAATGATATTTGTTTTACTATAAAGGGCGGGGGAGAAATAATAAGGAATATACCTGTCAGCAAAAAATCATCGTTGCATGCAATGTTTGTTAAAAATCTAAATTGATAAATCCGTTTCAGCATCCCTATTAAAATAAGAATTAAACATTTTTAAACACCTTTTGCAATTAAAAAATGGTATAGCCCACTCAGGGAATTCTAGAAATTATCTCTAAAGATATTTTCCATTGTATCTTATATAATAATGTAGCACTGTGTTTTGCTATATATAAATACATTTTAGGAAAAGTACCTTATGTTGATTACATCTTTGCTTTGTTCTTTCCCAGATTATAAATTCGAGAGTGAATAACGGTAAACACTTAGGAATAGCCTTCATTTAACTGCCGTATGAAGGTTGAAATTTGTTTTTTGGCAGAAGTAAGTTTCCATTCCATGTACTCACTTTGGGTAATTTGGATAAGCTCTGCCTGAGAGGAGCTTCTGTGCCCAGTTAGCCTAGAAGGAGTGATCAATATCCCTGTGGGCCATGTGATGGAGAGGCTTCTCTGCAGAAGGGAAAAGCTGACATGGCATATCCATCCTGTTCTTGTTTTAGGTGGACTCTTGTGGACTTAAGTATAAATAGAGGCAATGCTATTTTAGCTTCCAACATTTAGAAGTTGAAGCTCAGCATAATTTCAAATAATGCACATTTGCACATTTCTCAGAGCTTTGAAAGGGTTTGTCAAAAACTGTTGCTGTTGCTCTTCAGTTATTTATGGATTTATCTACAGTATGTCAATCTCTATCCTCAATTTCCAGGATAATAATGGCTGACCTCATACCTACCTATAGAGTGATGTGTGGTGGGGTGTGCATTGCATTCTTTTACTTACACATGTATTAAAAATAATATTTCATATTAGTAGATTCTTTAAATAAAGATAAGAATTATAATAGAGAAATGCCCTGCAGGTTGTAAAGTGTTAGCTTAATGCTTAGGAGATTGTCTTACTACCATGTATACAACACTTCTTTTGATTTTCTGACAAGCCATGTAATGAAAATAGTTCCCTTTACTTAGAGCCTACTGTGTTCAAGACACTGTACTGTCTGCTTTACATTTATTACCACAGTTGCTATGGTGTAGGATGGGATTCTGATGATCCATTGCTATGTAACATGCCAACCCAAAAACTTACGGGCATAAAACAGCAGCCATTGTATCATGCTTATAGATTCCAACATTAGGGAATTACATAGGGGATTCTGAATAAACATGGCTTGTCTATTCCACAAACCTGGGCTTCTCAACTGAGGTGTCTCACATGGCTGGGAGTGAGTGGAACACGTGGGTGGAACTTTTGGGGATAGCAATCTTATGAAAGAAGAACAAAGCTAGAGGCATTATACTTCCTGATTTCAACCTATGTTGTAAAGCAGTAATCAAAACAGTATGCGACTGTCCTAAAAGCAGACACATAGACCAATGAAACAAAATAGTCCTAAATAAACCCACATATCTGTGGTCAACTGATCTTTGACAAGGTCATTAAGAATACACAATGGGAAAATGACAATGTCCAATAAATTGTGCTGGGAAAACTGGATTCTTATATTATACACAAAAAAGAACTTGAAATTCATTAAAAAGTGAAATGTAAGACCTGAAACTGTGAAACTTCTAGAAGAAAACAAGGAAAAAGCTTCTGAACAATGATTTAATGATTTGGTTTTTCTTGTGTGGTTTTTGTTTTTTTCGTTTTTTTGTTGTTGTTTTTTTTTTGTTTTGTTTTTTGTGGCTATGACACCAAAAGCATAGAAAACACAAGCAAAAATAAAGAAGTTGGATTAGATCAAACTTAAAAGCTTCTGGAGTATCTATGTACTTCTAAATTGTTTATCCACCTATGAGGGGTGGCTAAGCTGGAACGTTAACCAGCAAACTTACAGTCTCTCCCTATGGCTTGGGCTTCTCTCAGCCTGATAGATGCCTTCTGAGAGGACGCATCCGAGAGACACAGGTGTAGCTGCTTGTCCTTACTGACCTCACCTGAAGAGAAGAGCATCACGTCTATTGGTCACAGCAATCACTGTCTAAATTTCAGTAAAGAAACATAACATCTTTTCATGAGTGGTATGGCAAAAAGTTTGCAGTTCCCCTTTAAATCCTCCACAGATAGGAATTAATTTCCATTACTGCATTGGGGAACAGAGCAAGTAAATAACAAAATCAGAATCCAAATCCAAAAGCCTATGCTTCCTGAAGAATAAATGTCAATTTAGAGAGCCTCAATTTCCACTTCTCTATCATAACCTTGATTTTAATTGTATATATATAATTACTGGTGTGATTTTCTTTAACGTTCTGCTTCCCCCCATAGAAAGGTGAGTCCTATGTCTGTCTTCTTCCCTATAACCCCAAAGCAGAAATTAAAGCTCAATAAATATGTATTAAAAGAATCCAAGTATAAACATTCAATTTCATCAAGTTTGGATAAAGCTTAGCTTCTCTTTCCATCCAACTTTGTGGTCCTGTACAAAATGTGTGGTTATGATATCCCTTACAGGTGAGTGGTTATTGTTGGAATTCTCTCCCACTAGCAAAGTGAACGATTGTCTGGAATAAACTTGATTACATTGGAATGCTAAATGATGAGATTTGCCTAATTCCAGGGAACAGAATATTCAGAGAGAAAATTTCTGTAGTTAACAAACCACTGCATAAATTTGATGGAGGACCATTGAAAAATGTTGTCACTTTTTGTAAACATAGAATTATATTATATGCTTTTTGTGAACTTATTTGTTTAGAGTATACAGTAAAATTCTTGGTTTATTCAAATTGTCATATTAAGAAACTGAAAGTTTTGGTATCTAAAAACCAATGTGTTAAATATTTAAAAAAAGAGTAAGTTAAGTTTGTGTGAT
Source organism: Rhinolophus sinicus (assembly GCF_036562045.2). Taxonomy (NCBI): domain Eukaryota; kingdom Metazoa; phylum Chordata; class Mammalia; order Chiroptera; family Rhinolophidae; genus Rhinolophus; species Rhinolophus sinicus. The sequence continues at coordinate 25,442,037 of NC_133759.1, forward strand.
TTTTTAAGAATAAGACTGCTTTCTAAAACATCTCTAACAAATTTTCATCAAAATATGTATTTTCAAGGTCTCATATTTTTCATTGATGCAATTGTTGATGTAGGTTATATAGAGCTTAAATTAGTCATCCGCAACAATTTTTCATAAAATTTAAAAATGTGATTTAAAGCTTGTTATATTTACATACATGCCAAATGTGCACACTTTTTTCTTTTACCACATTTACTTAAGTTTTTAGACTTAATTTAAAGAAAAATGTTCCTATTTCTAGTTTTTCAATTAGCTAAAATTATTTTTCTACTAATCAGTCAGCTTAATATATTAAATAATCAGCACTCCAAAGGTTGTAGTAAGAAAGAAAATGGGAAATAAGGTGTCATTTTTATAGCCCAAGGTAATTGGATGAAATAACCATTATGGTTAGTTATACTTCTTCATACCCAGAAATTTAAAGTCTAACAGAAAATAAAAGGCAAATGAAACTCTGTGTGTATGTATATAAATACAAATTTATATGTGTATAAATGAAATTGTGAGTGTTGGGGGGGTAGATAAATTGAACTGGGTGTGTATATAAATTGAACAGTGTGAGTGTTGTATATATGCATATAATTGACAAAAAGGTGCAATTATATATGCTAAAAATATATCTAAACAGAGCATGTTAGTTCTGAAAAGCTTATTTGAGAATTTAAACCCAACAGTTACAGTCACAAGATTTCTAAGGAAGCACAGCCATTGTTTATCAGAAAAAGATAAAAAAAAAAAAAAAGACTTGAGGAGAGACGTGTTTAAAACATAAAAAGAAAATTGATTGGTAGAGTATCTCTCAAAGTCATTTTCGAAAGGGTTTCCTTTTTCCCCATCTTCATCATAGGATTATCAAAATGCAATACTCTTTTTTCTCCCCATTTGATCATAGTTAAGGAAAATAAAAGCTACTCAAAGCTCTTTTTGTTTGAATGTTTTAGTGTGCATGGCAGGCAATAGAGATTCTAACCTTAAATCTTATATCATAAAGTTAACAACACTAGAGCATTTCAGTTAGTTTTATAACAAAGTCAGTTCTAGGATTTGGAGTGAGAGAACATGTATCTTTGAAGTTCATCAGTATGGTTCAGAGTGTGGTTCTTAACTTGGTGGTTGAGTTTCCTTTGGCAAATATATCTGTGTGGTTTTGTGGGCCCCCTACATGTAGTCAATGCTTTCTGGTGTGGAGGAAGCCATTTACAAGAACAAGGTAAATCATTTTGCCTGTGGCAGGCAACGTGCTTCAGAGTGGACAGATGTCAGCAAAAAGGCAAATTTAGGCCTTCTACAAGAAAATCAAGGACTGAAAAATGATTTTGCTATGAGCCATACAAAGCCATAGATCTGATTCAGATATTCTAGAGAAAGAGACTCACATTTGAAAAGAAATATATTTCTTCTTGTGTGAACGTTGAAAATACCTGCAATCAAATGTTTGAATAAAACTTTACGTTTATAACATTCTCTCATTATCTATGGTTTCAGAAATACGATCCAGCATCCATCATGGTGTCCAAATTGCTTGGACAGATATTGTATGTCAGGACGTAAAAGTGGGGTAGGCTGGCTTCATGGCACTGTCACTATCACTGAGACTGATTGGAACTTAGACATCTCCCTTCATAAGGAGCACAGATTTAACCATGACACATAAGAACAAACCATTTTGGAGATTTTCCTGGAAATGATTCCAAGTGATTATCACTTGATTAGAGTGGTTCTTCATGTCAACTTCAATTATAGTTCCTTCTAATTTGTGTCCGACTCACAAAGTTCATCATCATCCTGATAAAGCAGGTGGAACTAAATATTTTTCACACAGACTTAAAAAAAGAAAACAAAACTTTTTAAAAAAGGAACAGAAAATGAACAATTTGCCAAACCACTTTTCTTCTGATGTTTTCACTAAATCCATCATTGTTGCTATGCAGCATATATCCGTCTATCGTCTATTATAGATTATAGTGAGCTGTTAAATCTGAAACAAATTTGCCATGTTAAAATTAAAAGGCTTTCACCAGGTGACTTTAAAATGCTGAATAAGGAGAATGGAAGAGGAAATGTGCTCTCTAATTCTTTTCAGCTTTTTTTTTTTGCTTATCCTGTCCTTGCAAAATCAAATAGCTGAGTCATATTGCACTGCTTCTAAATATTTGGGAACGCACTGATTTAGATGGAATTTGCTGCAGTGAAGCCAGCAGTCTGCTTCCCTTAGAACGCAGGAATCACAGCAGGACCAGCACCAGGACACTAGTGTCGTGTGGTAGGAATGCAGAGGCCAGAATGGTGGGGAAAAATCAAGATATAAATACCATCTCTCTTTTCACTGTGAATATGTGTGTGTGTGTGTGTGTGTGTGTGTGTGTGTGTGTGTGTGTATAAATTTTTTCACATTTACCAACTGAAAGTTAAAAAATAATAATAATGAAGTCACTGAAATCATCTATTATTTGGGCTTTCTCTTCTAACTGGAATTCACAGTTTCCTTGAACGCAATGCACAGTATACATTAGTCAGCTTAGGTGGCTATAACAGAACACCACAGACCAAGTGGCTTATATGACACATCTTTATTTCTCACAATTTTGGAGGCTGGGAAGTCTAAGATTAAGGGGCCTGCAGATCTGGTGTCTGCTGAAATCTGCTTCCTGGCTTATAGATGGTCAGCTTCTTCTTGTATCCTATCTGAGAAGAGCAGAATGAATGAGTGTAAATACTTCAATCTCTTCTCAATCCCATTCTTGAGAGCTTCACCCTCATGACTTCATTACCCTCCAAAGGCCTCACCTCCTAATTCCATCACATTAGGGGGTAGGGTTTCAACATGTGAATCTTGGGGGTTGGGACACACTTAGTCTATAACACAAAATTTCTAGCTGGTCATTGAGTTAGGACTTAACAGACATAGGTCTTTTTTATTCACTTGGAAATCAGTTTTGCATTTCTTTGGCACTTTTGATGCAAGTAGAGACTACTGATAAAGAATGAGTTAGGCCATTTTGGATCTGAGGTATGCCAAGATCACAGTTCCTCTAGCATAAACTTTGGAAATCACAACTGGTATTGAGACCTTGGAAAAGTCAATGATCTGATGTTTATTCACTTGGGTACATAGCAGGTCAAGTTGGATAGCAGATGAACTAGGAAAACTAATCCAAAAAAATGTACCTGAAAAGTAATAGCTGTACCTAGAATGGTTTTAGTACTTGCTATTACTTTTGAATATACTTATGAGGTGTGAAATGCCTGCATTTGGAAAATTCCATGAACTAGCAAATTCAGTGTAGAGTTATAGACTGTGCAGTTGTTTGTATTGAAATGGGATTAAACATACTTTGAAACTTATACTACTTCACATTTACCAATTGTACATTGGGAGCTGGTGTGCCTGAAAGAGACATTAAATATTAATCATTCTAAGCCTCTCATTTTAGACCTGACGACTCTGATTCAAAGTAGTTAAAGGTTTCACTTTGAATGGAAAATCTGTTAAGATGCAAAAGATAAAGAAGTTTCTTTTCTGGATCGACAATAAGAACACACCTTCAAGTATTTATTATACTTTACTTTTGCGCTTTTGATATTTTCTATTTTATTTTTGTTCAATGTCTGGAATCATTTTCTAAAAAGCTAAGTAAAGAATATTTCTTGCAACTCTCCAAAGACTAACACAATTTTAAGATAAATCACTTCTCAAGTCTTAGGCAGTTATAGCAAAGCAACACATTGTGACGAACTGCAGTATTGTAAACCCTGAAGCAGAAGTTTAATAATAGCTAATTAATTTTTTCCCTTAGGAAGGTTCTTGCACAGATTTTGGATCTGTAGGTTTTGCGGAGTCTTGTCGACTTTGAGGGGAAATGAAAGCACTTACGTGTATTCTTAGCACTTAAGCATAAATGCTGATAGTTTGGGTATAAGACAGAAATAAATGGGTAAACGTTTGAAATGTGAGTTCTCGTTTTCTCACTCTGGTTAATATTCCAGGGGCTGGAGAAGAAAAAGAGATAAATCACATGGACAAGAGATCAATAAGAAACTTCACTGAAGTTTTATCTCGCTACCATCTAAGTGGGCCCTTCTTTGAAAGTAGTTGCTTGTTACCTACTGATCTTCAGGAGGCATAAGTTTGATTTGTAACTTGAATTTTCCTCAGCAGTCTGTTCATTAAGGACAACTCTCCTCCAATGGCCAATAACTCTGGCAGGATGTTTCTCAAACCATCTGTAGTGAAGGACCAGTTATTTATTCTTTAAAAAGTTTTTACTTCCAACTGTCTGTAGACTTGTACTTTTACAAAACAAAACAAAAATGAATTACTAGAAAAATGGAATGAATAAAACAAGGATATTTAAAGAACAGGTAGACATGTCTTATAAGAATCAACAGCCATCACATTATCTTGTCCAATCACTATAGAAGTTGTTAAGTATTAACTTGCAGTGTCTAAGTTTATTTTGTTTTAACAAATAGTGACCAGACTAGCATTCATCTATGGATTACACTTGGAGTGGCACTAGTATTAGTTTTAGTTAGTCTGTGCAGTCAGGTGTTGAGCAAGGATAATCAGAGGTGGTAGAGGAATGAGAAAGCTACCACATAGCGTACTTCGATGCCTACACCCCAGGGACAGAGAGGCTGAGCCGGCTGGCTAACTGAAAAATGTGACTATCTATTGCTGCCATGGAACAATGATCTAGCAAATGTCCTACTCCCTTCTACAGGCAGGTCATTTAATACTTAATCGTGAATTAATTTCTTAGGACATTTATGTTATTGCAGTCTTAAAAATTATTTTAAAATGTATTAATGTTTATTTTTCTATGTTTTCATTTTGTCCCCCCCCAAAAAAAAAAAAAAAAAAGATCTGAAGATTCTTGGGACTAGACAGGATATTTTCTTTTTCTTTGAATTTTCCACTTTTTCTAGTACAATTCCTTACATAATTACGTGTAACCATGTATTTATTTTGACTAAGCAAACATGCCAATCAATTCTGAAGAAACACAAGCTATGTGTTTAGATTGACGTAGGTTATTTTTGGTATTCTGGATTGTCTCAAGCACACCCAGGAGGAAAATACTTATTTATGCTAATAGGGGCATATGGAGTCAAGAGGGACCTTCTTTCCTAAACTTCAGCTTGTTTTCTCATCTGTAAAGTAAACATAAGACTAGTGCTAGGTTATTTTGAAGATTAAGTAAAATACTAGTTATAAAGCACCTAAAATATTCTTGGTACACAGCAGTTACCAAAAATGTATTAGTTGCCCTCTCCTTAACAGTGATATTTTAAATGCTTTGCTCTTATGAAACCAGTATGTAATAGAGGATTATTAGTAAATGGAATTTTTTCTTTATGTAGTAATTGCATGCACGCACATGTAGCTACTTCACAGAAGAAAATAGTTCTTAAAATTTTAATTCTCGCTTTAAGGCAGAGACACAGCTACTTAATGGAAACGATGATATGTATTTCTTCTGTTTTTAGTGCCAGGTTTATGACTTTCCCTACACGTACATTACCCAGAGAATCTTGTATCCCTGAGGAAACCATTTTAAGGAAACACAAATATAGATTTTCCCTTCAGGGACACCAGGAATGTGGACTAACATCTGCCCTGGAGGATTACTTCAGTGAATTGCTGATGGTGACTTGCACCATTAACTTAGCCCAGACCTCAGCCTCTTAGGGTGTATTTCCCATTACTTACTTGTTTTCAGTAAATACTTGAACTTGGATTTTCTCTTTAACCACCTCATGAATTCACAATCCTCATTCAAGGCTGTAATAGTGAGAGGAAGAAGTGTTTGTCTTTATTTCTTGGCTTTAAATGTGCTCTTAGAAGCAAATAGAACACAAAATCAAGAAAGAAAACTTCTGTTGTATCATTTTCCTTTGTTTTTAAAAGTACTTTGTATTTTCATGTCACTTGTGAGTTTGCCAACTTATAGGTGTTGTTTCTAAAGGTAGAACATGTATATGAATTGGACTTCTTACACAAAATATATATACATCTAGGTGTAGTGTGGGATACTTTTCACACCTTTTAAATTGCCTAGTCCCAGTATAAGTTTCACCTTGTTCATAGACTAACTGGCCTCTATATCCTAAATACTGATAGCTCTTTTTTCCTTCAAACCTGTCAATCGCTTTCAACACCACAAATCAAGTTCTTTAGATTCTACAACTCTACAGCTTCTCTTATGTTTTGGAACTTTAATTCAGAGTCTCTGAGTTCCAAAGTTTCTAATTCTATAAATTGTTTCTTATTTTGCTAATTACCCATTATTTATACCTTTGTATGATGAAGCAACACATTTTTAGTTGGGATTGGCAGTGGGGGAATACTTCTATTTGTTCAGCCCTAAACTACCTGGGAAGTAGTTTTGGAATAACTAACTCTTGCAGTGTTTGTATGTACAATGCATTTATGTTTAGCCTTCCAGTGTTCAGTCAAAATACCGTTTCCCAGAATTACTTAGATCGGCTTCTTTTCCCCCCACCCTCTTCAGTGAGGTTCGGTTAAACATTTCCAGTGCCATTAGATTCATTTGTAACAATCTGTGTTCTGTCCTGGGATCCCCTGCCATCAGCTGATTTTCTTTTTAAAAAACTGCATGTTGTAAAATTCACTCTTTGTCATGTATAGTTCTATGCAGTTTGAAAAATTTGTAGTCATGTGTTCACCACCACAGTAGCATACAGAACATTTCCATCACGCTAACAACTCCTTGTGTGGCCATTTTGTAGTTGACACCCCTTTTCCAACTTCTGGCAACTACTAATCTGTTTTTCGTATAGTTTTACCTTTTTTGGGATTTCATGTAAATAATTACAAGCTCTACCTTTTAGGTTCTGGCTTCCTTCCTCCAGCAAAAATCATTTAAGGTTCATTCATCTATGTGACATGAAGAAATAGAAGTAGGATCATTAGGTCATATGGTAAATGTATATCTAACTATATAAAAAACAAAAACAACAAACTGCTTTTGAAAGTGGCTACACCATTTGGCATTTTCATCAGCAATTAATGAGAGGCTACTATTCTTCAATGTCACCAACATTTCATATTGTCAGTTTTTGCCTGTTTGTTTTTAACCATTGTAATAGGTGTGCAGTTGCATCTCATTGTGGTTTCAATTTACATTTTCCTAATAATTAATGATACTGAGCATATTTTAATATTCTTATATGTCATTAATTTGTCATCTTTGGTAAAGTGTTCTTATATATATTCTAGATACAAGTCCTTTACCTGAATATAATTTGCAAATATTTTCTTGTAGTCTATAGTTGTTTTTCTATTCTCTTAATAGTATCTTTCATAGAGCTGTCACAAAGAGGTTTAATTTTGACAAAGTCCAGTTTATCAACATTTCCCTCTTATGGATTGTGCTTTTGGTGTCTCACCTAAAACCTCAAGGTCACAAACATGTTCTATTTTTTCTCAAACATTTATATTTTTACATTTTACACAAGTCTATGACGAATTTTTAGTTAATTTTTGTGTAAAATGCAAGTAATGCACTAAGATCATTTTTTTTTCACCTGTGGATGTCCAATTGTTCCATGACTATTTGTTGAAAAGTATCCTTTCTCCATTGAATTCCTAGCTATGTTTTGATAACTGAGAAACAGTCTCTTAACTACAGAGTAAATTGTTATGGTTTTCATCCTAAATTTAAACTTCTCCCACAAACAATATTCTACTTTTTAGGATGTGATTATTTAGAATAGTTGTCCCTCTTGTTTAAAGAAGCTCTTTCACAATAAATATTACTGTTATAAAATATGGACAGAAGTACTACATTCAGAATATGTGAGAGTTATCTGTACATTGTGTCTGGGATTTCAAACGATGAGCATTACCTTGTAGAATATGTATTAACCACTATGTAGCTTTTTGTTATTTTTTTCTAGAGAAAATAAGTTGTCTTAAGTATTCCTCACTTAAGCTTCAATTAAGTGAAAATAATATGAAAGCATTCTTGCCTCCCTGCCAGAAAAGAATGGATATGGGAGGTAACATCATTTCCCAAGCCAAAAAGATAGGTGAATTCAGTAACGTCCAAGGGGCTACAGGCTTAGAAATAATAAATAAAAAACCTGAAGCTGACAAAACTCAAATGTTAAATAGAACCCACAAAATAAATCTTGTCCATAATTTGGAAACTGATTTGAGTTGGGCCAATACTAATCATCCAGACAAGAGATAAATCCAGGTGAAGGTAAACAAAAAGACTGGGAACATGGAATGGGATAAGGTCAAAGCCAAGGGAGAATTGTTATGAAGATAGGATATGAGAAATAAGGTGAGGAATCAGGGAGAATGAGTGCATGGGGACAGTGCCCTCTAGAAATTGGTTCTATTTATGGAAACCAAAGCCCTGCCCCTGCCCCCATACTCAGCTTTCTTTCACTTTCAATGTCGTGATTGGTTTTCTAAGAACGTTATTTGGCACTTATTTTGGGAAAAGAGGGGTAAATAAGTTTCAGAACAGTTAGGCTAGTTGAGTTTCTTAGAATACAATAAGGAGGGTTTATTATACAACAAGATAGAGGTTAAATATCCTCTATCAAACATATACTCAGTCTCTACTACCTATGAGCTCCTGTCTCAGTGTTCAGGATTCAAAATGCATAAATTTACTCAATTGAAGGGACATTCACAGATGGCCTAACGTGTGTGTAAGGTTGTAGAAGGCATTCATAGTGTAACAGAAATAATGGATGTGGAAACAAACTAATTATACTTCACTTTGATTTGTTAAAAGCATATACTTAATATGGAGGTACTACAGAAGAGGAAACATCACAATTTGAAAATGATTACTCTGGGTTACTTGATTGTTGAAGATTTTAAATCCCTTCTTTATACTTTTCTATATTTTTCTATCATTTCGTTAATGTATATATTACTTTTTTAATATATAAAGAAGACATAGTACATGGATATGAAAATATGCAAAAGACATAGATTTGGATCAGGCTGAAGGTACAATTCTGGGTTCTCATAGAAAAACTTTATTTTTATTTTTTGGTTAGATAAACACACATTTGTATACACACACACACACACACACACACACACACAGATAGATACACACACAAAATCCCGTACACACATAGGTATAGTCCTTAATTGACCTACCAGGAGTTCTTTTACCAAAAATTGACTCATGCTTTAACTGCTCCAATCTATCTTAACATCATTTAAAATCTACCTGTTAGATGGGTGAAATGTGGTACCCAAAATGAAATGAAGAAATTTTACATTTACTTATTTGGTGCCACAAACATGTTTACCTGAAATATTTTGCCTGCCTAGGTATCAAAAGTAGCCCTATATACATTATTTGAGAATTAACAGGATTATAATACAGCATGGTTGGTGAAATATTATTGAGTTGCCATATTTATTGAGCACCTACAATTTGTAGGTCCGTGTTAGCCCTCTATTGCAAAGCATTCATAGTATTATTAGTAATACTGCAATATCTTCACAGTGTTTCCATTCAGTGATTGTATCATCTGAAAAAATAAAACACATATTAAAGAGTATATAATTGCCAAATATTGGGATAAACAAATAATTTAGGAACATGTAGGGGGTTTATCCCTTAAACAATCATAAATAAAGTCATTCTGAGGGAGTTGAGACCTGCTCTGTCATCAAGGCATTGCTGGTCATCACAAGACATCTGTAGGCAAAGATTATGGTGGGGTAATTTTCCATCAAAGAAAAGAATAAAACAGTAGTTCAGGAGTGAAAAAAATCTAGGAGGACATTGACATTCTTGAGCAACAGTGATTCTTTCAGACTGGTTGGAATGTGTGATTTGGGTTTGAGGATAGAATTTAATAGTGCTACAGAGGAAGAGATGGCCAAGGCTCAAGATTTGAGACTGTCTGCAAAAGGCATGGGGATGATCCTTGTGGTTTATTGAGCTGCTCAGTGGAACAACCACTACAGTGCATTTTAGGCAGTAAATCTGGTGGCAGTAAATAGAACACACAGAGGAGACTATGTTTAAAATGGGAGTTCTGGAGTGAAGGAGACCAGTTGTACTTTTAAGGCAGCAGATAAAGGCCTGAGTTCAGATAGATGTAATGGAATTGGAGAGTAAAATTTGAATTTGAAAGTCAATACAAATAATGCATTTGCATACCTGGTTGATGTTTTGTGTGAATAGGTGCAGATAAAATTATTTTGAATTTTTTAAGTTGAATGACTGAAAAATTGTCAGAGAAGTCGGGAGCAGTGGCTTGTTCAAGAATGCAGAGTTATTTTTTTTTCAAATATGTGAACTTTGAAGTGAAGCTATGCACAGCAGATTAGGAGACAGGAGAATTGAGAGTTTGATCTCATCACAAAGAAGAGGATGATTAAAACTTTAGGAAACCATGGTAATTCATAAGCAAGGCAATAGGCTTTTAATACAACCATTAAAATGATTCCAAATATCAGAATAAGAATAGAGGAAAAAAGAGTTAGGGGAAGGGGCGTTCAAATAAATAGAAGGTTAAATAAGCCATTTACCTCTTAGAAGTCAAAAGAAGAGAAACTTTAAGAAAGTAGAGACTACTAGGACTGTATTTGTGACATTCAGTAAAATAATTTCAGTGAAGTGGAATGAGCTGAAACCAGATTTCCCAGGGGTTAATAATCTAGTTTCGACGTCATATACACAATAAGTGGGGAATATTTTTAAATCAACTTTATTGAAGAATAAATGATATGCAATAATATGCACCAATTGTGCATTTCAGCGAGTTTGGATGAATTTATGCAGACCAGTACAATCAAGATACAGAATACTTTCATTACTCCCAAAAGTGATCTTGTGACCCTTTTCAATTCAATTCCCTAACTTGTTGCCCCAGGCAACCACTGATAAACTTTCATTCACCACAGATTATATTTGTCTTTTCTAGAATTTCTTATAAATGCAGTCATATAGTATGTAATCTTTTGTGTCTAGCCTTTTGCACTCAGCATGATTTTGAGATTCATTCATGTTGTTGTATGTATCAGTAATCTATCTATTCTCTTTTATTATTGAGTATGTACAATATGTTTTTGAGAAGTTTTATTAGTGAGGTAAAGTTTAGGCCATAGGAGACAAATACAAATAAATTTACTCTTTTTGAGATTGCAAAAAAACAGAGAGTGTTTATAAGTAGAGAAAAAAAGACTCAATAAAAAAATTAAATAGGGGATATTTAAAAAGAAGTAACTTGTTTAAAATATTCCCAGAAGACCATGCGTTATAAGAGGAAAAAGGCCATTAAATAAGAGTACAAGTAGGGAATTTAGCCTTAGAATTTAAAAACAAATAAACAAAACAACAGAAAAGGGAATAAATGTTTCTTTAACCAGAGCAAAGGAGATAAAATGATTTAAAAATAGAAATCTTCAGGATGTAAAGAATATGTCAAGAATTTTGACAAAGAGAAGATAGCAGAGAAAATGTACAATAAATGGCCTCGATTTTCCTTGTAAGAAAGTAGAAAGTGAAGCTATTCTCTGAGAATGAGAAATGTAGAGTTAGGATTGGAAATTTGAGGATAAGGCCAGTTTATTAACATGGAACATAGAACCAGCTGATGACTTCTTAGTATACTCAGTATATTTCTTATGTATTCTAGCAACATTTGAAAAGTAGGGGATATTAAACACTGACAATCTTGTATTTGGAGCTTGCACAAGGAGTAGAGTATGAGGTCAAGAATATAAAGGTTTTCAGTGTGTTACAGGAAGCATCATTTAAAACATTAACTCTGGGAACTAGATTGAGAGGGAAAAGAAGTCCAGGAAGTTGACGGATGGGGAGACAAAGAAGAGCAATGGACTGAGGGAACAGGGAAAACAGTGAAGAATAATGTTCAATTAATTGAACCTTGTATAAATCTACTGATCCATCAGTAAGACACCAGTGTGTCCTCTCTTTAAGATAGGTTCCTTTGGTGATTGATGCTTTCCTGGGTTGGAGTAGAATTCTCTGAAGACTAAGTGACTGAAATCACATGTACTTGCTCAGAAAAACTCAGCACTGTCTGGCATTCAGCTGCCTTCCTTTTCTGTGATGTGGAGCTCCCAGAATGCCCTATGGTCAAGTGCTTCTCGTTTCTTCTCAGTGAAATCCTTGCAGTTCCTCCTTTACCACTTGACCCTGATCCAGTAATGAATACCTATAGGGTGAAAACTTAAAACAGCTATAAATCCTACCCATCACCATCTATATTACTTATATTAAAGCTTCTCCATCTATAATGTACATATGAATAATGTGAGGTCTTATTAAATGCAGAATCTGATTTAGTAGTTCTGGACTGAGCCCTGAGACTCTGCATTTCTAGCGAGCTACCACCATATATTGATGTGCTTGAGTTACACTGTGAGTAGCAAGGGTCTAGTCTATACTTCTCCATCTTGGCCTTGGCAAGCAGAAAAATGTCAATGAAAGATGAGCTCAAAGATATGATTAAACGTAGAAAGATTGAATGGAGAAAATATTAAGGTCATTGGAGTTGTCAACATTGTACTATTAGGTAGAAATCAACAGAGATGCTAACTAATGCTGTATAATAAAATGACAGATGACGAGGTAGAGAGAAAAGCAAGACAAGTGAAAAGGGTAAAAGAATGTGGTGAAAATAAAATCATGACTGACAAGTACGTAGAAAGGTTGCTATAAATGGATGACCTAGACTTCAAAAGAGGCAACTGTTGAAAGCTTGCCTAGAGGGAAAAACGTCAGAGCGAAACACATCACAAACAAATGAAATTAACGTTCTGCTTGGTAATTTGAATCGCAGATTCCGAAACAAAGAAAAAGTAATTATTATACGTGTGTTGCCAAGGTTACTGTTTTCACAATTTAAGTGTGTTTTCTCACCTACAGATAGGAGAGCAAAACAGTTGAGTTTGGAAGATAACTTCTGAAGGCTGTATAAAACAATAACCTTCTCAAATCAGGGAATCCTCAACTATTTTTTCCTGTGCTTGCTTTGCTTGTGCTGTGTGTATCTTAGTTGACTGTCCTTCCCATTGTCTGTTTATGATTCTAAGATTTCACTGACCTGTCACGCTGAGGCCCCATGCTTCTAAGTACCTTTATTGCTACTGAGAACTTGCTTATAATTTCTGGGTCCAGCTGTGGTAAAAGTGAATGCTCTTAAAAAAGGAATTGAGGGTTTTTTCCCCCCTTTCTATAGGATCAAACTTGGAAAAGGGAGCATCGATATAAAATGAGCAGTACTTACATACTCTTTCTTTAACTTCCATTGATTTTGGGAGAGGTAATTTATGATTCTTTTCCACTTGTACTTTCTTTTCATGTTGGGTGATGCGGAAATACAATAATTATGCATATGGAAATAGTCAGTGGGCTTTTAATTTCAATGGGAATCAGAGGTAGGTTAAGGTAGAAGGAGTGGTTTAGAGAACGGCTTCCTAAGCTCTTTCAGATACAATAGAAACTACTGTAAAGAGGTGTATGTACAAACGTCATTTCAGCTACTAAACATACTGAACATATTAGTATTATGGGCAAAGAGCATTTGATAAATATTAGCAAGATCACATTTCTTTAAGTCTAGCAAATAAATACTTTTTACATCTGAGTGAATTTATCTATCTTAGTTTAGGTTCCCTGAGAGTTGGACCTGTGACAAGGATGTGGGGTTAAATAGTTTCTTTGGCTGCTGAACCCAGCAAATACTGATAGAGAAACGGAAAACTGGGGACAGAGAGGGAAAAGCAGCCTTCAGGGGGTATTATCATGCAGGTGCCACAGTGGGCAATTGTTGCTTAACACCCCGAAAGAAACCTGGGGAGCCAGTGTAGAACATATACCTCACATATCTCAGTGTTACACCCCCCACTCCCACACTCCTGACCCTACACACATCCACCATGAAGGCCAAGGGGATTGGGTTATAAACAAACCCCCATCAGCTATTGCAAGTTGCTTCCTTTGGAAAAGGAGAGTTAATCCTCTGGCACTATGGGCCTGCCACAAGGTACAGGGTAGGCTCAGGTTGCAAGACAGCCTCGGGCAAAAAAGGCATGTGCCAGCATGAGGACATTGGGCTGGTGCATGGTGGAGTAGTAACAGTGGAAGAATATGGATGGGGCACTGACAGTATCTACCGTTTATCATATTGAGTTCCAGTTTACATGCGTCATCTTTTCCTATAAGTACGTGCTACTCAATCAGAATTGTTTTTGAATGTAAGAAGGAAAGTAAAGGAAGTAAATGATCACTATGTGAAGTCAGGAATTTAGAGATATGAAAGGGAGAAAAAAGCTTTTGGAACACAGTTTTAGCTGTGATTGTAGTAAATATACATCCATTATTAATATAATTAGAAACTTATCAGACTATTTTTCTTGAGAATTAAATCTACTAGGAACGTGTTGCTCTGTTTTTAGGAATAGGATTTTCTGATGACATATTTTAGTCTTTAAGAACAAAAGAAGACATAGAAATGTGTATTACTGTTTGTGATGAACAAAGTTGGTAACCAAACTGTAGTGAGCCGAGGTGTAGTGGTGGTCCCCGGGATAGGTCGGTAGTGCTCTACTGCAGAGTTCAGTGAGCTGGGGTGGACTGGTGCCTTGGTCTTAAACCTACTTGCTCTCAAACCTACTGGAACCAGGTCTGAAACGTCACCTATCTGTGGGTAGTGATGAGACCACTTTAACAATAGCTTAACTTTGATAGGATCTTGTCCTGACTCGCTGATGAGGGTCTTCCACGTGTTTTTGCTTTCCCTCTAGAGTTTCCTTGGGTTTCCAGCTTGTGCATCATTGTGTCTGAATTGTGTCTAAACTGTGTTCTCCGTGGGCCTGCTAGCCCTTCATTATCCTTAGCCAGTCACTGCGAAGCTTAATAGACACCGGCTTATCTACTGTGCCTTCAGGTTCAGAACAGCAGTAAAACCGTTTGGAGTGTCTTGAAGAAATGACAGCATAGAGAGGTAGAGTTTAAAATGAGATGGAGAATACACGGTTCAATGAAAGATATTGAAATTCAGATGTTTTCATCACTCACCCAAATAAAATATACATGCAAGGTATGCTAAGGTGGTACATAGCAGGTTTGTGACTACTGCTCCAATGAAGAGTAAAAATATAATAAATAAAAACTTCAGTTTAATCTTCTCTCTTTGAGGGTTGAAATAGTATTTCACTCCTTTGAATTTATGTATATTGAATTTACTTATATTTATATCTTATTGTCTTATTATGAATGTCCTTTCTCCTCATTTCTACTATTGAGGATCAAATTCATGACCAGTTTATCTTTGCCTCAAAGTATTTAGGCCAGTGTCTTGCATATACAGGGAATGTCAAGATTTTATTCATTTTATATACATTCATTGTTCATACAACTACTTATGGGGTTATTGTATGAACAAGGTATCAAGTGCTGCAGATAGGAAGTGTAAAATGGTGACTAAAATAGGTGAGGCCCCTGACTGTATGTGGCTTCATTCTAGTGAGGTTGGCATAAGGTTAAAAAAAAAAATCAGTCAATCTACCAATCAGTAAAATTATTAGGATACTTTAGATTAAATGAAAAAATATATATAGCATCTTGTAATTTTACAGATGATAGTCCAAAATCATTAAGCTACATACATTCAATTTAACGTTTAAGTTTTTCATTCACCTTATTTTCCATTGATACATTCTTAGACATCTTTGTTTCTCTGTCACGTGCATTTGACTTGTTTAAATTTACTAAGGTATATTTAGTGCTAAACACAGTATCTGGCACATACTATGCCTTCCATAAATGCTGTTTATTAATGTTAAATACATTATGTTCTGTTAATGGTCAGGAATCCTGACACATTCTTTTCAATCACCCCTACTTAACTTTTTTAACAATCCTATGATATAATCATTGTTATTATCTTTAATTTACAGATTAAATTTGAGGTCCAAAAAATTAAATAATGCATCAAATGCCATATCATTAAGCAAGTGTGATGTACAGAAATAAAGATTTGTTTCATTTTAGAGCCTACATTCTTAAACACTATACAGTAGCTTATAGTAACTCAGTTTGCCAGAAGGCATAACTACACTTATGATAATTATCAATAATTTCTACAACAAATGATACAGATATAGAAATCATGAAGAAAAATACAAGCACAATTTATTAAATTTCTCCTTAGCTGTCTTATCTGCATTTAATTGGCCCACCTTCATTTAAGACAGGCTGAGAACATTTATTATTAAAACCTAAATATTTCCTTGTGAAAACTGGAGGAGGGCTAATAAAAAACCAGAGAACTGAAATGTAATTATCGTAGTTCTTATAGTCACACATTAAATGATATTATTAAAAAAATAATGGATTGATGGCACTAAACTTAATATCTGAAAAAATGGAAATAATGGCATACCTAACTGAACTGAGTTTGGAAAACGGATAATTGACTGAGAGAAGACTTCCAGGATAATTATCAGATGGTTAAAACACAGTCACATAAAAAGGATAAATTGTGTTCTGCTAACTGAGTTATGTAATATCAACATTGAATATTTAGGTGAGCACTACTGGCAGAAGAGGCCTCAGCAGTCTTGGGATTTCATTATTTTGAAAAGTCTTCTGTGGTTCTTATTTTGGTAGCAATAAAAAGCACCCTTTAATCCATCTAAATTGCTCAGGACTATAAATTACCTAGTAAATAAAAACTCACATCTTACTTAGAGCTTTATAATTTGAAAAGCATTTTTATATATTTACATTCTTTGGTTTCCACAACAGCTATGGAAGGTGGGTTGTTGTTATTATCATTTAATAGCTGAAGCTCCTGAGGCTAAAAGCCAGTACGTGACCTGCCTAAGTTTGTGTAGCTTACCTACTGTCCTGCTAGTTATATAACCTCAGTTCAATTCCAACCTAACCAAGTTCGAAATGGAGGTGTTGGTCCCACTCTTACTGTCATTGTCCTTATGAAGATATAAGCAGAAATAAGCTTTACCTCCAAAGGCCCTTAATTTGAATATTTGACCCCAGAACATACTATGTTTTTATGCTGACTTTAAATAAGTGAATATAGATTTTTGTTCATTCACCAGGCTGACATCTCAGACTTTTTTGCTTTTGGGGCTAGCTAGTGAAAACTATGTGGTTTTTATGGTCAGCAGAATTAAGGTTGGCTGATGATATCTTCTGTATAAATAGTTTGGAAAAGATCCTAGAAAACCTATGGTTTGTCTATGCATTCATTAAGGGCATTCATTTCTGCTACTCAGTCATGGAGATATTTCTTTTATGGATATCTTAGAGGCATTGATGAATAAAGAAGACAAAGATTATATTAAATCAATCAAACAAAGATGAATTTAAATTAAATTTACATTTTTTCAATCTTTGCACCAGCTCTTTGTACATATACCTCATAATTTAGTTACTGTCAGCTATGCAGACTCTATACGATTAGAATGTCAATATTAACAAGTTAAAAAGAACAAGTGAGTAGTCTTTTTTATTAAAACGATCAAAAAAATACAGCTACAAAAAAAATCTATTTTCTCATAAGCCCTGAAGTGATTAGAAATCTCTATAAAATAAAGCAAAATGAAATTAAACCATCGTTTATCAAAATTGCCTCTGTGAATTTGAAAGTTAGTAAAGATTTGCAATGCTTGTCAAATATTAATGTGCATACAGATTACCATATTTATAAATGGAATATTATGATAGCTGGGATTTGCTTCAAAATAAATGAGGTTGGGGTAAGGAATTGCATAGGGGTATAGATGAATTGATAGCCATGAACTGGTAATTGTTGAAGCTGGACAATGAATACATGAAATTCATCATAATGTTTTTATCTGTAAGTAAAATAATAAGAAAAATAGTTTATCATTCTAATAATATACATTAACTATTTGTCTATGTGTGGTTATGTATGCATGCGTATTTTTCTGTATTTGTGCATATATGCATATGTACATATACACACAAATGTCATTTTTAACTGGAGAACATGGTGAATAAATATTTTAAATCTGATTACTTGCTATTGTTGCAATGTTTTGGAAGAAATTAAGCTACCACATATAGAGATCAAAGGAGACTTTTATTTTTCTGCTCTCTAGAGATTACTTTAATCATCTCTGTGAGAATCAGTTCTTTTCTAAAGCAAAATGGAAAATAATATCTATGTGAGAATCAGTTCTTCCCTAAGGGAAAATGGAAAAATAATGCATTTTTCCAGGTAATGTTTTTTGGAAAATAAATAGATCATACCTGGGGTGGTAGAACAAAAATTATTAAAAATTAAATTCTATTAAAAACAAACAAACAAAACCTCCAAATAACCATAGTAACATAGTAGAAAATAATACTTAGTGAAAGTGATGACACTGGTGGTGGTGATGTGTGTTGGGGAAGTGGATGGTTAAGGGCTTCAGAGATTTAACATTGAATGAGTCTGTAACAGTTTATATGATAGAGAAGTAAAATGAAATTCTATACAGAGGAGACCACACATGTGAAGACCTGGAAGTATGAAGAATAGTGGTGTATATGGAAAATTCTAAGACTAATATGACTTGGGAATACTATGTGCATTAAAACATATTTTTAAAAATCTAGAAAGGACGAAAGATCCAAATGATTGTGGACTTTTACCTGTAGGAGGTGGGCTGCATTAATGGCTTTACATTGAAAGACAATATTTCCAGTTGAGTTCTAGATGGTCATTTTTGCATTATTGCTATAGAATTCTGATTGAAACTGGAGAGATTAGAGTCAGAGATATCTATTAGGAAGTAATAATAACTGTCCAGTTGAGAGAGACAAAGGTGGAAATTTAGGCAGTGACACTACAGACAGACTACATTAAAAGATAATTAGAAATGGAACTAACTCTTGTTGAAAATACCGAAAAAAGAGGAAGAAGTTATCAAAAAAAAAAAAAAAAAAAAGAAGACTTGAATTTTTAATTTGGGCAAAGGGTTATAGAATACATAATCACTTACCTATAATTCCAAAATCTACAAATTTCTGAAACCAGGACATTTTTCACTGGTTTATTACCAAAACTCATTTAGTGGCAAACCGTTTCCTTTTTTTATTTTAATTTTTTAATTAAGTGTATTGGGGTGCTATTGGTTAATAACATTATATAAATTTCAAATGGATAATTCTATAATACATCAACTGCATAGCACTGTGTGTTTACCACCCAAAGTCTAGTCTCCCTCTGTCACTATATATTTGATCCCTTTTTCCTTTTCCATCCTCCCCCACTCTCTTCCCCTCTGGTAATGAGCCTTCTGTCTGTGTCTGAATTTGAGCAAACCATTTCTTGAATTGATCCAAAACTATTCAAAAATCTTCATTTATTCTAGTTGGTATAAATATTCATACATTTTATGCAGAAATATTAATGTGTTTAATTATGAGTCATTGAACTAGAAAGAGCCGAGAGTGTTATAAAATACATGGTGAATGTACCTTACTATCTTTATAAAATCCAAAATATTCTGAATATCAAAACATGTATAGTCCTAACAGTTTCTGGATAGGGATTATGGATTTATAATACTATTTAATAAGATGCCACCTAGTCTCTTAACAAGTAAAATAACTTCATTAAATTCAAGTGTGACCTTTCTGGGCATTATCATTATCTGCAGAATAGGTTGTAAAACGAATGGTGTCAGGCAAAAGCGATCCATGATTGACTCACATGTGGACTAGGCAGAATATACTTTCAATTTTCCTAGTGCTTGTCCCCTGACAATACACATGAAAACATGGAAGGGGGGAACTCTGAAGTTGATATATAAACAAAAACTAAAAGTATCACAGGTGTTGCTAGGAAAGGGTTGAAAGAATAGTTTTGTAGTGAACATAGTGTTTCTAATGCATCTTTATAGAAAATTTCTACCAAATTTATTGCAAATTATTAAAGAATAACATTTCTTCAATGTCAGTTCTAGGATGTGTGAAACAGAATAAATACCTTTTTCAGCCAAAAAAGAATTGCAGAAAGTACCAGCTCATCACCATACTAGCTTATGTCACTTGATTTGC
Source organism: Rhinolophus sinicus (assembly GCF_036562045.2). Lineage (NCBI taxonomy): Eukaryota > Metazoa > Chordata > Mammalia > Chiroptera > Rhinolophidae > Rhinolophus > Rhinolophus sinicus. The sequence goes on from NC_133759.1 coordinate 25,462,145, forward strand.
CTTGCTTGTAGCTTAAGCTTTGAGAATACGCAATTGAAATACCTATCAGAAAAAGAACGGCTAAATTATGATACATTTATACCATGTAATTTTCTGTAGTGAATAAAAAGAGTGAGGTCAATTTTTAGGTACTAATATGTATCAAAGGATAATTGTACCATGCAGAGTTAAATAGGCAAAAAAGGTTTTATTCAAGACTATTGCAACAGAGGTCAAGATTACTGCATTAGGGGAAAGAGATGGAACTCAACTGAGAGAGTTATGAAGCACTGGGGTGAGCTATGGAAATATACTGGAACTAGGCAGGGGGAGGTTGATCTATTAGATTAAGCAATCTGTGTTCGCTAATTGGCAATTATCTAAATTAGACTACTACCATCCCTCAAAGACTTGGAAATAGAGGCGATACCTTTCTTGATGATACCTTTCTTGGTGATAGGGGTGATACCTTTCTTTACATTTCAAAGGGATAGTTCTCAGATCTTGGAGAAATCATGCCTGGATTGGAAAGCAGGCAAGAGGTTGGGAAAAGATTTCTATTTCAAAGGGAACATGTTCTAAAAAAAAGTGAGGTCAGGCCTTTAGTTAGGAAGAAACTTGTCTAAAGTTTAGATAAGCTGAGCTGAACATTCGCCTTCTTGGTTACAGGGAAAAATCTCCAAGATGTGCGTTTTTTATTTTTGTGTAAACTATTTTATTGAAGTATAAGGCCCTATAAGGGTACACATTTTAAGTTTACAGCTTGATAAATCACAATATGAACTAACCCATACAACCACTACGTAAGTCAAGTATATTGACTAATTGGATGGCCTATTTTGTGACATTTCTTTTCCTTTCTTTCTTTCTTTTTTTTAAATTTTATAAAATTTATTGGGGGTGACATTGATTAATAAGATTATATAAGTTTCAATTCTATAGTTTTTAAAATATCATCTATATATTACATTGTGTGTTCACCACCCAAATTCAAGTCTCTTCCATCACCATATATTTGAACCCCTTTATTTTTCTCTACCTCCTCCTACCCTTTTCCCCTCTGGTGACCACCATACTGTTGTCTATGTCTATGAGTTTTTTATTTGTCTTTCTTGTTTGTTCGTTTGTTGCTTTCTGTTTTATATCCCATATGTGAGTGAAATCATGTGGTGCCTGTCTTTTTCCATCTGACTTACTTCATTTATCATGATATTGTCAATATCCATCCATGTTGTTGCAAATGGCAGTATTTCATCTATTCTTATGGCTGAGTAGTATTCGTGTGTGTGCATGTGCATTTGTGTGTGTGTGTATTATTTTTTCTGGCAAAATCAGGATAAAAACTCATATAATAAAGACAAATAGGCAGTGTTTCATTAGAATTTTACTCTTTTTTTATGCAATATGATATTGTGGTTGCTTTTATAATAAGCAAAAACCTTGCTATAAGGAGGTCCTTTGGAATTTAGTAAACAAGCCACCCTAGAGACAGTTTTGACATCAGCCCACCTTATTGAGTTTAACTTTTGGTAATAATTTTATATTATGTTTTTAGAGTATAATGTACTTTATACAAGCAGAGTAGTTTTTAGTGAGGGCTCTAAGAGTAGGCTCCCTAAATTTAAATCTCAGCTCTACTGCAACTTACAATTAGAGTGACCTTGGCTAATTTTCTTCACTTTTCTAAGCCTTAATTTTCTAACCTCTAAGTGAATGGTGACATCATCATCATCATCATCATATCATCATCATTTACAGGTTCCAGAAGAGGAATTGCTGGGTCACTTGGTAGCTCTATTTGTAATTTTTTGATGAATTTTCATACTGTACCATAGCAGCTGTACCAATTTACATTCCCACCAGCAGTGTATAAGGGTTCCTTTTCCTTCACAACCTCCCCATCTCTTGTTATTATTGTCTTGTTGATAATAGCCATTCGAACAGGTGTGAAGTGGTCGCTCATTGTGATTTTGATTTGCATTTCCCTCATAGGTACTGAAGTTGAGCATCTTTTCATACATCTGTCAGCCATTTGTATGTCTTCTTGTAAAAACTGTCTCTTCAGGTCCTCTGCCCATTTTTAATTGGATTGTTTGTATTTGTGTAGTTGAATTATATGAGTTCTTTATATAATTTGGATATTAACCTCTTATCACAGGTATTGTTTGCAAAGATCCTCTCCCATTCGGTTGGTTGTCTCTTTCTTTTGTTGATGGTTTCTTTTGCTGTGTGGAAGCTTTTTAGTTTGAGAATCCTATTCATTTATTTTTGCTTTTACTTCTCTTGCCTTTGAGGTCAAATTCATAAAATCCTCTTTCAGAAAAAGATCCATAAGTTTTGGGCCTATGTTTTCTTCATGTGTTTTATTGTTTCATTGCTTATATTTATGTCTTTGATCCATTTTGAGTTAATTTTGGTGCATGGTGACAAATAGCAGTCTAGTTTCATTCTTTTGCACATGGCTTTCCAATTTTCCCAGCACAATTTATTGAAGAGGGTTTTTTCCCCCATTGTATGTTTCTTAGCTCCTTTGTTGAAAATTATTTGCCCAGATTTATTTCTGGGCTCTCAATTCTATTCCATTGGTCTGTGTGTCTGTTTTTCTGCCACTACCATGCTGTTTTGATTATTGTTGCTTTGCAATATAATTTGAAGTTATGGAGTGTGATACCTCCAGCTTTGTAATTTTTAAAGATTGCTTTAGCTATTGGTATTTATTAAGATTGCTTTGGCTTTGTTATTTATTAAGATTGCTTTGGCTATTCAGGGTCTTTTGTGGCTCCATACAAATCTAATGAATTTTTTGTTCTATTTTTTTTTAAATGCCATTGGGATTTTGATGGGGATTGCATTAAACATGTATATTGCTTTGGGTAATATAGCCATTTTAACTATGTTTGTTCTTCTAGTCTATAAACACAGAGTATCTTTCCATTTCTTTTTGTCTTCTTCAATTTCTTTATTTTTAGTGGTGAAGCGTTAGGTCTCTAATAATAACTGACTAGATAATTCAGATGGGCCTATGTTCAGATCTTGCTCAAATAGAAATTCTGGACAAAGATCTACATTTGAAAATTCTTCTTGAAAGCAATATAGAACTATCAAGTTAGTTAAAAAAAAAAAAAAGAAAGATGCTGAGAGCCAGCAACTAATATAGAAATATATGTCCTGATCTTTTGAAGATTTGGAAGTGAAAAGGAAGAAAATGGAATAAAAACTGGGAGAAAATAAAAGAAAATATTAAATTTTGATGTAGAGAGGATTTTTTTAACGTAAGAACAATCATGAAATCATGTAAGGTTTGACTACATAGATATAAAAATTTTCTGTATTAAAGAAATACATAAAAGTGACAAATGGCAGCTCTAGGGAAATATTTTAAAAAGCATAAAAGTTAGATAATAGTATTGCTGTCATCTGAAAAGCTCTTGACAATAAATAGGAGCAAAACATTCCAATAAAAAAAAGGGGACAATTATGTGAATAGGCCGTTCACAAAAGAAGAGCCACAGATGACAGAGAAACAAGAAAATGAGTTTCCTTTGAAATCAACTATTGCAAATTAAAGCAAGCTACCACTTATCAAAACTGGCCCTCATATACTCAATATTGAAGAAATACTGGTAATATTTTTACATTTATACAGTATCTCAGTGTTGTAAATAGGTACACACTTTTGGAAAATAGTTTGGTAAGAATGTTTCAGTCCTTGAACTACTATTTCTCTAAGGCTCTATCCCTGGTAAATAACAGCAGTGGATGAATGTACATTTGAAATAACCTAAATGCCTAACAGTCAAGAATTTTAAAATCAATTATGTAACATTTATATTGTTTGGCCATTAAATACTCAAAATACGGAATTATGTTGAAACTGATATAACATTGCCTATGCATGTGACTCTATATATGAATAATAGGACATAAACCAAAATATGTTATTTAAGTTTTCTTTCTGATGTAATTATTTATTTTCTTTATTGTCTACAGTAGGCATGCTGATTTTAAAGGAAAATGTATTTAAAAGATGTCAACCTCTTCCCCTTCTTCATGGAGCTTTCTACAATCATTCATTCCCATACCATTTTCTTTTTACTCTAAAAACTTATAAATATATATGAATATAATTGAATGAGTATATATATAATACATATTCATATATTATATATACACACATATGTATAATATACATACAGAGAAAGAAAGACAGACATATATAGACATTCATGGACATACTTGTTTATTTATATCTATATTGATAGGGTTAAATTGCTTCTTGAATTGTCATGATTTTATGGTGTAAATATAGCTAGGCATTAGTATTCAAATAACTGATTACTTTTGTTTACATTTGAATTTAGAATCAAGACTCACTAAATATTGGTTAGTGGATACTTGGGCTAGATGTTTCAATAATATTCCAAAGATTTATTCTCATATGACAACACCCCACTTCATCTAGAAAAGGTAAACTAATCATCCCCCCCGCTTTTTTGTTGTTGTTGTTGTTGTTGTTGTTTTATTTTTTTTTGGTCTATCTTATGCTTGTTTTCTTCACAAGTTAGAAGAAGTATGGGATGAGATGTCTGGTTTCAAAGCACCAAAGCAGCACTAGCATGATTCTCCTCGTATCTATCACTGTCATGTACTTTATTTAGTACATTAAGTTGGGTATCTCTGAAGCCAGTGACAATCACTCAGGTTGCTGTGGAAAGTTGGTAAGCATTCCACGACAAAAAATAATATACAGAAAGGCAGGACTAGACAGGTCTCTGGCTAACACAAAGCATTTTCAAATATCGTGGCTAATGGTTATGTGGCAAACTACAGCTCTTCAGTGCCGTTAGGGCAAAATCACGTCTATTTTGTTTAACACTTTACCTCAGTGCCTAGTACAGTGTTTAGCAAATGTAGTTTATGAGTAAATAGTTTTTCAATGAATGAAATTTTAACTCTCTATAAAATGGGATAAAAGTTAACTTGTTATGTACTTTCATCTGAACTTCTGTGGTGTAGATGCTACCTACCTCCACCTTTTTTGGGCACTGGAGATAGACTTTCCCCCCAGCTGCTGCTTAATAGCTGTAGTTATACTAAGATCACCTACCAGCTGCATTGGGTCACTGCTAATTGCCCTAACTGCTACTTACGCAGTACTCCAAAGAAGGGCCGCCTCTTTTGTTAAAGTGTCTGGGAGTTGCAGTTACATCCACTGTGAACCTGAAATGAAAGCCAGTCTTCCATTTTGTGCATGTACATTTGTATGTGAGAAGGGCTTTGTGCTGCCCCAAGAAATTTTATTTTCCCAGCGGTGAGTTATACAGGTCAGCCATTTAATTGATCCAGCATGACTGATACACAAATGGAAAGTTTGCCTGCCCTGGTGGCTGAATATTTTAAATGTCACTTTTTTGAATTAGGGGTTTTTATTATTTGAGTGTTTCCATACTTGGTTTAGGATTTACTGTGGACCAGACACTGTTCTAGGCATTGTTCCACACCATTACCTCACTTCATCATTACAACTATGCTGGGTCCTAAATTTAACTATTTTTATCTGTGAAACATGGAAGACAGAGCAATTTCAGAGTTTTCTGAAAGCCATGTAGCTAGAACATGGCCAAGTTGAGACCCAGAGACCTCTGGCTTATACCACAATATGCTGCACTCCAAGGTTTAGGCCAGAATGTGCTCCTGACCACCTGCGGCCAGCACATGAATGGACAGCATCACAAATTTTACCACACATGGTGGTTCCTTTGGTACACCTTAGGATTTGAAATTATCAGCTCTACAGTCACAGAAATAAGAGAAGAAATCAATCCTTTAAGTCTAATTACAGTTAAAATTTAGTACTTAAAATATATAACCATTATATAGGCAGTCATGTTAAGCACTTTCCAGAAAATAGGTCCAACGATATTGCTAACATGTATTTAATTTAAAATTAGATGGTTTATAAAAACACTGCAGCTAGAACCATTGTGTAACCACAATGTTTTTAAACAAATCTACTAAAACCAATACTTCAGAAAACTTGTCATATTATGGCACAAAATGACTTTAGGAAGATAGAATAATAATGTCTAATCTGTATAATCATGTTTTATAATTTTTCTATATTTTGTGGTGGTTTGACATTTGGGGATACTGCTAATCCTAGAGGAACTGCCTCTTCTGGGGCCTGCTAATTCCTTTAGATAGTAAATAACTCGCTTATCAACACATCTTTGATATGCAAACCAACCAATTTAGAGCCCATTTTCTGAGCCACCTCCTCTAACTGGCTTTTACACTCCTGAAGGGAATATTCCTCTGCCCTCATTCCAGGGGCATCAGATAACTAGAAGTCCTCTAAAATATTTAAGCTAGCCAATCTCAAACCTGGTCAGCCTGTTTCCCCTCTCTCCCCGCTTACCCATTCCTTCCCATAAAACCACAATAAAGGCTTTAATCCATGCTTTCCCCTCACTCCTGTCTCCTGAACTGACCCAGGTGCTTCTCCATGTGGCCCTGTGTGGGATGCATTTCCTACTGTTTCTATGGAACTACGAGAAAACTACAGTAGTACCTCGGTTTTTGAACGTCTCCTTGACGAACATTTTGGTGTATGAACGCCGTAAACCCGGAAGTAAATGCTTCTGTTTTTGAGCATGACTCAGAAGTAGAACATGTCACATGGCTTCCGCTGAGTGCAAGATCCTGAGGCCTAGCTGTCAGCTGTTTTCGAACTTTTCAACTCGTGGATTACATTTGAAAACCGAGGTACCACTGTACTTCCTTTGTGGCAGTCGTCTCCTGATCTGTTGGCCTCAACATACCTGATTCATGGAAATCCCAGTTGCATTAATACAGAGGTCCATTCCATTCCAGCATGACCGTGTCTTAACCAGTGAACTCTGCAATGACCCTATTTTAAATAAGGTCACATTCTGTGGTTATGGTAATTAGGGCTTCACATATGAACTTTTGGGTGACGTAATTCAATCCATAACAGGGGTCAATAGCATTCTTTTATTTGTAGACATTTTTGAGTTTTAAAAAAATCTGAAAACTTCATGTGACATAAGACTGTAGTATATGAGATGGCAAATGTATAAAGCATGTATTGGAGAGAATGGTAAGATTAAAAAGGAGGAGTAGAGCATGACTTGAGCATGGCAGAGAGTTGGGGAGATGATTTAAAAATAGGTTTTATGTGGACGTTGCAGAATTTATAATGATATCAGCTGTGTAATATTTGGTAAATTTTCTCTCCCTCTCTAACTTCACAATCTGTACTCTGATTTGTGGAGAGTGGGGTATATTCTCCTGGAGAGTATTGAAACCGTTCTCTAATTGGTCTCTCCTGCTCTTTTACATGCATTTTTCTTTCATGGTTTTCTTTTACCTTCAGGATAGTCCCCAAAGGCTAAGGGCATACTAGGTGCTCCAGCAAACACACAGAAAATCAAAGTGTTTTAACACAATCAAAGTTTAATTCTTATTTGTGAAAAGTCAAGAAAGATGCTGCTGCTCTTCTCAGTTGTGATTTCCAGCTTACCCATCTTCAACGTACAGCTTTCAACCTGGTCACAGAAGCCAAAAGTGGATGAAGAATCATGCATGGGAGGCTTTTAGGTGTCAGACCTGGAGTCGCCACAGATCATTTCTAGTCATTCTTCACTGACTAGGCTTTAGTCATCTTGTCATATCTAACTACGAGGGAGACTGGGAAGTATCTTCCATCTGTTATCATCAAGGAAAAAGAAATGACTGAGTGAGCTGCAGTCTTTAGTGCATGATATTCAGTTTTTTCCATGATACAATCCAATCTACTTTCCCAACTTGTACTTCACACTCACTCTTTTTATGAACTTTGTTTAAGCCAAAATGAGATATTGTTTATATCTCAATATAGGTCAATACTCAAGATTTCCTTTTATCTGAAATCCCTGTCTCCTCACTCCGACCTCTCCATGGAGAATTTTTCTTCTCATATCACTGTCGTCAAATGAAGTCATACATTCCATGACTTCAAATGAAAAGTGTTTTCCCACTTTGGGATTCCCATGGTATTTATCCAGAAAGGCAGTGTTATGGACAAGACAGCTCTGAAAATCTGAGACCTAAACTGGAAACTGAATGAATGTTTATATTTATGAAACTATAAAAACATTTATTAAAGTTGGTATTAAACTATAAAATTTGATAAATATAAAAAAGTTCCTTTAGCATAAGAAAAAAAACATTCTGGAAACAAGAATGAGAGTGATTCTATTTAAAGGTAGATTCTACTTAAATATCTAAACTGTTTCAGAGGACATGATGTGAACTTTAGAGGTTAAAAGGGGTAAGTGAGTTGGATAAAGGGAGAAGAGGGAGTCAGTTAGAAGGCATATATTTTGCCTGCAACACAGAACATGGTAAGGTTATAGAAGCAGAACCATAGCAACTCTGTAGCCCTGTCCAAGAGAAGGTGAGTCCAACCCACAGAGCTGTGCAGTCATTATCTGTGGCAGACACACCCCAGGTGTGATGAATGGGTTCTGAATAATTGAAAAATCGGACTCAACAAACTATTGCTACCAAGCAATCTGTGCTTCATAAATTGGCTTTCCACATAAATCTGTTTGAGAATGGGAGACTACACAGGCCACAAATATACAAGCATTTGCCGTTTGGGACTTTAATCAGATTTTTATGATTTTACTTATTATACATTAATCTCCCTGGGACTTCTCATTTTTGGTATTCTGGTAAAACTGTGGGGTTTTTTTTGTTTGTTTTTTTTTGGGGGTTTTTTTTTTACTGAATGCCAGAATCTGGTCCATGGAAAATTTGTCCTCTGAGATATTTGGAGTTACAGTGACCTAATGAACAACATGTACTAATATCAATAGCCTGAAGCTTTCTTATGGCATTTATCACTTTCTACCTTGTGATAGAAATAACAGACTATCCTGCATGTCTTCCATTGCCATATTTTGAGCCTTAAGCTTATAAATAATACATTAAGAAATCAAATACTCTGATACCATATTCCAGCTTAATTAAGCAACTAGTGTATAGTGTATGACTCAGTTTCTTGGGTTGTTACATGGAAAACACTTTTTAAAATTGTTGCTGGGTATACTGAAAGAAAGTGGACCAAAACTTCAGTAGTAAGATATACTTTAATGTGTATGTGTGTGTTTTTTTAACAAAATGAAATAGTTCTAAGAAATCTTTAAAGAACTTCACATATGTAAACACAAAGACACCTTTGTTTGATTTTCAGAACTGTAGAAATTATTTTAATAATGCATTTACACATTAGAACTTATACAACATTAGAACTTATGTAAACTTATTTATACATTAGAACTATAACCTTGTGTTATAGTTCGGGTATGTTAAAATAGATTCACCATAATGACTTTGAATACTGGATCTAAGAGATTCACCCTGATATCTACAGTGCCTCCCCAGGGCTTTATTAGTAATAGGCCATGCATTATTATTTGTTCAATTAGGAATCAACATGATTGTGCAATATACACTGTATTCTACTTCTAGAGGGAACTTGTGTCTGGTTATGGTACAACCCAATCACCCTTTGCTTTAGAAGAATAAACTACAGCTCATGGGGCAAATATGATCTCTGGCTTGTTTTTGTACTGCCAATGAGCTAAAGGTGGTTTTAACATTCTTAAAAGCTTGTAAATACAAACAAATAAAAAACTGAAAAAATAAAGAGAGGGAAGAATATGCAACAGAGAGAATGTGTGGCCATAAATCCTAAATTATTTACTACTTAGACTTTTATGGAAAATATTTCTCAACCTCTACTGTAGATGACCAAACCAAACTGTGATATTATGATACTTTACCAATTACATTGTCATGTGACTAATTTCCTATAATTATGTCTGTTCCTTGAGATATGTACGTTCCATATGAAAGGAATTTTCTGAAAAGAATGTGATTGATAAACTTCCACAGATTAATATGCATTTTAATCAGCAGTAGCTACAAAAAAATAAATAGAAAAATAAAAAATTAGCATCTTACTCCCTCCAAATAAATGCACTCTAACCATTATGTTTAAGTAATCTTTCATTGGTTTCAAATTAACAGATTTTATGTTCTTTTTACCTTAGTTAATGTAATTAATTTGGATGTGCATCGTAGCCCAATATTTTGCAGTTAAGTATTACTTAGTGATTTATTCTCCGAAGGGCTATAAATAAAAGAACAAGTGAATGTTTTTAGTTTGGATAATTCCATATTAACTGTAGTTATATAATTAGCTTTGCCCTAATTTTACTTTTCTAATTATAAAAAGAAAACATGCGTTATACATTACTTAATCCCAAGATGCACTTTCATTTACCTTTACATTTTCTCACCTGAAATTTTTATATTGACATTAGGAAGGCCTTTTTGACTTATTTAAAATAGTCACTTAAGAGGCGAAACATATTAAGGCTGATTTGTTTAATGATGAGGGAATAGAGCCTGACATTTTAGAGACATATTGGTTCCAAGAAAAGAGAATCTGTTAAGTGAAACATCACTAATGTGCTTCCCAAAGGTCAACAATTTATTACCTTATAAAGGATGAATCAGAGCCACTTGATCTGGGCTAATCAATTTCTTTTTTCCTCCAATCGTCTTGATTTAAAAATCATTACAGCAAGACATATGTGTATGGAAATGTAGCGAGATGGCATGAAGAGATGAAAGCACAGAAGTGTTATAGTTGTTTTTGTTCTCTTGTGGAGCGGGGATTGATAGATGGTTAGAACAGAGGCTGAGCTGTTGTAAGTAGGTGTAAATACATACGATGAAGTGTTTGATGATCCACCCGCTTCTTCTACCCATTTATCTTCCTTCCTTTTCCTCTGTCTTTGGCAGTTCACTGGTAATAACAGAGAGAGACTGTCAGGCTTTGCTTATACTTGTAACAGAAAATAGAGTTTTGTGGGGGAAAAGCTCGCTATAATGATGCTGCAAAAACAGTACTTCTCTATTGACACCACATCTTAGAAAATTACCGTTTTAATTATCTCATGTCTAAAGAGTATTTTTAGGGCAGAGAAAGTTGAAAAAGATTTCTGAATGGAGCACATTGCTTGGGTACCTGCTGCCAGAGTCAGGGATCATTTGGTTGAATTAGAAACCTAGTCAAACCAGAGTTAGAAAGGAAAAGGGAGATGAAGGAATTTGCTGGAAATATGCAGGGTGATCTTAACAGATGCTACTACAAGAAACTTAATAACGTCCCTCTATAAGTGAACACAAGAAATATAAGAAGCTCTGGAACCACAGGAACCTTTCTTGCTCATCCCCTCTCTGCCCCACTATCCTCCATAATCCCGTTTTCCTACCCTCTCTGTGGGTCTTTCCTGCTGTTTCTTTCTGCCCCAAGGCAGCATTACACTTTCTTACCTTATAGACTTGATTTTTTTGGTGTCATATGCAGACAGAATACACACATTTGCTCCTCCGACTCTGTATCCCTTCCTAGTTCAAACACCTAAACAAAACTTTAAGTCTAGACTCTGAATCTAAATTCCGAATGCTAACATAAAGGAATCTGATTGTTCCTGTTTGGGTCAGCTGCTCACTTGTGACATGAATGTACTGCAATATCTGGGGTGCAGTTACCGGATCCATTGGCTATGCGAGGGGGTCCATGAAAGGAGATTAAAGATGGGACAGCAGGGTGAAAAAAGTGGCTACTGATATCTACATATTCAGGACACTTATTTGGTTTTCCATCATTGTGAACATTGAGAAATAGTTATTCATTCATCAAATGGTTTATTGAGCAACTGGTATGGGCTAGATATATAATGAGGAATAAGATACAGTCCTTTCTTTTAAGGAATTTAAAATCTACTGAGACTACCAAACAGGTCTGCAAACACTTTCCTTCTACCAAAATCATTTCCTCATCTGGGTAAACACAGAGTGTCCATTAAAGAAGTTTTGGGGGACTTGAAAGAGTTCAGGAAAAGCAAGTGAGAGATAAGACATGTATTAAATGATGAATAGAAGTTAGCAGATGGAGAAAGTTGGGAGCTGTAAAGTTCAGGATCTATACATTTGATTAAAATCAGTTGTCAAAAAGAACAATTTGTCAAAAAGCCAATTCACCAAAGGATCAATTTGCCAAACTTGCGTATTATCAAAACTTGTTTTAAGACATATCATCCTTTCAATAAGAATACATTCAATACATATTCAATATGAATACATTATGTTTATGGATACATAATGAGTTTTATAATTTTACTGAATTGTTCATATGATAACATTGATGTTTAGGAAATTTGCAATTCTGTGCATGGACTTAGGGTATTTCAGTCTTAGTTCAAGTGCAGATTCAGAGATATGAGGGAACAAGTCTTGTTTCTTAATGTCAAAGCATGAAGTGTGAATTGGACAGAGGAAGACAGTTTGGGGGGTTGAAAGGGAGGGTAGTGAATTACCTCTTAGTAGGCTTTTGTGTATTGACAGAGTTCATTTCTGAAAAATATGCATAAGAAAAATATAATGCCTGACACATTAGTTATATTGATTTTATACTTTTCTGTCGCATCCAGTGCAACACAGGCTGTGGGGAGGCAAGAAGAGGCAGCTTTGGGTTAAGCTTTAAGAAAGAAACAGAGACTCGATGCGGTTAAATCTCAGAGTGCCAAGGGTCTCGCAGCCTTAAAAGACTGGAGCCCCGAATTGGACCGACTGATGGCTTTTATTGATTACACACAGGAAGTGGCATTGTCTTAAACACGGTCTGTGACACTCTTTCACTACATCAGAAAATTACCTCAAACCGAAATTATTTGTCCCAAAACAGCCAAAGCATATAGTCCCATGATGACTAAGCTGCGGTATGCACCTCCCTGGGGGGCAAAGTCTCTCGTGGTGAAACAATTCCATGAGCTGAGCAGAAAGAGCTTGATCTTATCGCTCTAAAGACCTCTCTCACAATTAGGTGAGAGGGAGCAGCCAGAGGCAGCAGCAACTTTTCTCAAGCATGGGGAAAGGGGTGGCAAGGCCCCTTCCCAGATCTCATAAGGCAGCTCATCGGGGGGTCTCTGTAGGTTCCGGCCTGGCTTGAGGGCTTGAGTTGTCCCCCCCCCCCCCCGTGGGGAATCTTACTCGTCATTGGCTGCAGACCTTCTTATGGAGACCAGACAGAGAGACACAAGGTGTAACAAGCTCAATCCCAGAGAAGCACAGTCCCACAGACTCTTCTTTCCTTAAGGAAAGGTACCGGGGGACAGACGGCTAGGCTGTTGTGTGACTACACTTTTCCATATCCATTTAATTCCAATGGATTGCAGTCTTCTTCAGATGAAAGAACGTATTTTTTCTTAACCTGAATCATCTGTCTTGGTATGATATTTTAGATAATACACATTTTTTTCTCTTGCAGCTTTATGGGTTCTTTGGGTGATCAGTAAATATATTTTAACTGACTAAGCCCTTATGCTGATTTATGTTAATTATAAGACTTTTCTAATTCCCAGTTCACTTACAGATGACTCTGTTACTTCAGGAATAGAAGTGTAGGACTATTACACAAATGTCATTATTTTTATGCTTTCTAAAATTAAATAAAAAAATGATCCCTATTATAATATTAGCTACTTAAGATATTAATCAATGCAAAAGCATGATATGTATTTGATATTTGGAGATACCTCATACTGATTACTAATGCAGGTCTCTAAATGAGTAGTAAGCACAGCAGGGCAATTGCTACTCAATGACTCCTCCCTGTCCTTTGCCAAAGGTTGACTGATATAAATCATGTGAAACTAGCTCTTTAGTTTTCTATAGCTTTCTATAGATGTTCCATTCAAAACATCTTAGTACATAGCAAAATATGATACAGAATACAATACTCTTAATTGAATATAACTTAATATAATTATGGATAAATGGGTTTTCACGATGTCTTAGAATTAAGATTGGACATTACATATGTCTCATTACTGTGGTAAACAACTGGTTTTCTAAAATGAATATTTATGCTTATACCCTCTCAATAGTAAGCCTGAATAAATAATTGCCTTATAATTTCCACATATATCCTGAGTTGACTTTTATGTGTATGTTTGTACTGTTGCTTAGTTAAGTAAAAACAAAACAAAGCAAAACAAGAATTCATTGTTTTATTAAAAATTAAATCACAAATGAAAACCAAGAAAATGAGTATATTTAGGAGGATCGTTGTAGAGTCAGCAGTAACTTGATATTCTGTTAGAGTTCTCAAAAATAAATGTAAAAGAATAAAATTATTTCAGGAATACTTATGATGAATATTTTTGGAAAAATTCCCCCCAAAAAGTGTCAGTTCACAGAAAAAAAAATGGCTTGCTTATAGCTTCATGTTTATATTTTTTTCTCCCCAAACCAATTTTATTATAAAAATATACTAATATAAATAACATACCAGATGTAGTATAGAGGTATTTAAAAGCCTTACTAATTAAATACACACAATGTTTTTACTAAACATGAATGTCTTTGGAGTATTGGTATACATATACTCTACAATTGAATCAACTCCTATTGTGTTCACCACTCTTGTTTAATTAGCTTCCACTTGTAAGTTTATTCTACCAGTTTATTTCATTTTATATTTATAAGACCAAACATGAAGGAACATTTGTGACATGTCTTTAAAAAGCTTTCTGTTTTGTAACTTGACGCTTTTCAAGGGAATGTGTCATATCTGCTCTTCTTTGGGTAATTCTCTCTCTCTCGCTCTCTCTCTGTATATATACATATGTGTATACATATATATATATATATGTATATATACACACATATATGTATATGTATATATGTATATACATACGTATATGTATATTTATGTATGCATATATAATATGTATCACAATGTTTTTGTTCACAGTGTGCCTTGAGTAAATATTATGAGTTGACTGAATCTGAGAAGCAGGATGATTTTATGTCCTGCGGTTCTCCACTGTAATACCATTGTCAGTGACTCTGGGTGGCCATATCAAAGACTGAGACACTTAATATTTATAGTCTCATAAAGTGGGGATCACCTTGGAATCGGCAAGTGGGACAATAAACTGGCAACAATCATTGCAAAACTGGCAACGCAGATTCCCTGATATCTCATTAGAAAGCCATCGTCTCATCCTTGAGGAGCCTTTCTACCTTTAGGGACTGGAATATAACTCCTCTTTCTCCTTGGTTTTGTCACTTTATATGTTTTGGAAACTGCTGATCACGTCACGTCTGGTGGCTGATAGAACCTATCAGAAAGCTGTCATGCACAATAAGCAACTTAAAATGCCCTGAAGCCCTTATTTCTCACTTCACCCAGGGTCACTTTCCTGAGTGGCAGCAGGAGATTTTCCTACCATTTTCTGTCATCTTCTTTGAAAAGTCCTTAGCTTGATCGTGAGATGAAGGAGGCATAGATGAATCTGAACTCTGCATTATCAATTTTTTCCAAAGACCTTTTATAAGGTCAGTATCAAAGTCCAGGAACAATGGTTTCAATAAAGCTTATTGGTAGGCTCTGCCATGAGCGTTCTTGTATGCTGTATTTTAATTCAGTTCATTCTTATATCACCCCAATATAGTGTCAGTGGTGAACTGTTATTGTGTAGATTTAAAAATATATAAAATAAAACTCAGATGGAAAGTAAATCATCAGTCTGAAGTCCTCTAGATTCCCAGTTTGCTGGTCTCAAATAGGAAAAAAAAAAGTCTTTGCTGTAAAAGCCACCATAGAACATTTAGATAAATTTCATAAAGCCTCATTTAGCATAGCAATTTGTCTAACACACACACTGCTTTTTGTATTACTGTTGTTTATTTTTGCATGTGTTTTTTCCTCCAGTTAATAACTGATTTTCTTTACATTTAAGTACAAAGGGGAGATGCCAAAATACATTTATTTGTCAAAATTATCAAATTAAAGTAATTTTCATATTTATTTTCTCAGGATAGCCATCTCTACATTTTCCTTTTTTATATATGAGTTAAAACTTTTTTTTTTTATGGCTAGGAGAATAGAAAATCAGTGATTGAATACTATTTAAACTTTAAGAATTAAAACAAGAATGAAACAAAATGTCTATTTTAAACATCTTCTCTTGGTTGACTCTGAGATTACCATGATTAAAGTTGAATGAAAGTGAATTGACTTCTTTTGCTTAGTTTCCTAATCAAACTTACCATATGTGAATTCTCTTAAGGCTGTGTGGTGTAATGGTCAGGGCATGGATTCTGGAGGTTCTAGTTTCCTCTCTGACAGCTTCAAGTTCTATGATTTTTAAACTTTCTGTGACCTCCAATCAAATCAGAAAAAATACTAGTATCTATTCCTTGGGGTTTCTTTGATGATGAAATACATCAAGGCAGGTAAAATCCTAAAAGAGTTTCCAGCATATAATAAATATCCATAATGTTAAATATTAGTTGCCATCATAATATTTTGAGTCTTTTTCCATAAAGCTCCATATTTTATCCTGTTTATTATTTGGACTATAATTTATAAATTCTGCCTATACATCATATATATGAATATATATTTGTGGGGTTTTTTTTGGTTAACTATATTATATTAATTCTCTTCAATTCTTGGCCTTGCGGTTAGCCATACCTCCTTTAAGTCAGAACTCTGGCTTTGAGAATCTGTCTCCCTTCAGCAAATTTACTTAAAATGTTTGGCTTGAGTTTTCCTATTGGAACAATGAAGGTGACAATAGGACACGCCGTGCAGGATAGTAAGAATGTATTCGTGCTAGTTCCTTCCATCTTTCCCTTCTTAAATGTACTCTTGTGTACTAATGCTACACCTGAAGTCAGCAAGTCTAATTCCTTGGCTCTGTGGACCCTGCCATGTGCAACTTCAAACTTGGACTGTTTCCATAGCCTCCTGCCTTGTTCTTTTGCAGAGACAAACACTCCCATTTTGGATAGCTCTTGCATTCAGCCGTATTGTCAGTCAGTGTTGTTAATGATGCTGCCTATTTAAGTATGCATTGAATAAAACATTCGATTCATGTTATTTATAACTTATGCGTTTCCTTCCACACGTTTTCCTGATCTGAGATGTAAAATGTGATCTACGTTGGGCAGACAATTATAGCTTGGTGAAACAAAGAGCAGGGATTGGGGAGGGGGCAACACTTCATACCATAAAATGGGAAAAATAATGTGAAGAGGGGATTGTGCTTTTCGTTTGTTTGGTTTTATTCCTCCCTCCCCCACCAAAACTCAGAAATTCTGGAATTTGCAGAAATTTTAAAAGACAAGCAAGTCATGTGAGGTCTAGTCAATGAGAAGTGTAATGTTCCATAATCATGAGATGTGTTGAAGAGCAGTCAGTGGTGTAGAATTTATATTTTTGCAGATGTTAAAGAAGACAGACTTAAAGAAATTTTCAACAACAAGGAAGTTGCTACTGTGCCTTTCCTTCAATTAATATGTAGCATAAGGACAATATGGTACATTTTCCAACCACTGTTTTCCATTTTAAAGAAATGGTGAAATTTAATTTATGAGAAGGAAGTTAATGATGGGGCAAACTCTCATAAATTAAGACTGAGGAAAGGTTATTAGTTGAATTGTTTACTTTTATAGTAAATGCCTGTTTTATTGCCATGCTTGCCTGCCATGCGCATATTTTAATAATAGTAATACAACTATGTGATTATTTGTTTAAAATTTGTATTATCAAGAAATACAAGAGAGAAAAAAAAACAATATAAGAAGTCTGAAAGGAGATTTGAAACATGCTAAAGCAATGCTTCTGTTGAGGAGTTGTTGTTTTTTTTTTTTTTAATTTCCTTGATTATGAATACTTACAATCATTCATTAATTTAAACAAAACCTAACTTCTCTCTCATTTTCCATTCCCTGAAAGCTTATTTATACAATCAAGAACTCATCAATTATCTTCTATGTATAAACGACTTAGTGTCTCTTTCACAATATGCTTAGTACCTGATCATTAATTATCCTGAAGCTATCTCTTGAATGTTCTTTCACAAATCAAGTTTAGTATGTCTTTGCTGCAAATATCAGTGGTTGCCTCAACACCATAAATTAAGAATACTATTGTTCTGTTCCTTCTAAATGTGAAATCAGTGAAAGTCCTTTCTCTACCTTTAAACTTAATCTTACCTTTTAACTTACTAGGTAAATCTGCCAAATCCAGGTTTTAAAAGTTCGTTGTTCATTTTGATTCTCTTTTCTAGATAATTGTTTAAATATTTTCATATCTTTATGACTGTATACACAATATCTGTTTGTGTTCCCCAGCCTTTTAATCTGGGTTATTAAAACATCTTACTTTCCTTTATAACTTGTATACAAGTTATTCATGAACACATACTTGTTGAAAAGCAGCACATAAATATATAGGCTATAAAGTAAAAGAGGGCACCATTTCTGACAATGGCCGAGTGGATTCTATCAAGCCAATCCTCCCTTCAAGCACAACTGTAATAGCTACATAAAATAACAACAAAAGGTTGTTTGAAACTGGACACAATAAAGGAAGGAACAACTATTGGAAGAAAGATGCCAGAGAAAAAGAAACCAAAAAGAAGTGAGATAGATATTTCAAGCAGCTTTTGTTTGTAAAGATAGTTTTCTAATATTAAATGTATGAGGTCATGATTCTCAGAGACTTGAAATGAATGAAGGTACAAGGATGCTGAAATTATAAGGAGAGCTTCTGACAGACTCACAGAGATGGAAAGACAAACATTGGAGTTCATGGTCTGGAGGAAAATCTAGGGTACATTACACCACTTTCATCTGAGACTCCTGAAGACTTACACTGTAGAGAAAAGGCCAGAAGGCCACACTATTAAACTTCTAAAACTTCATTTTTTGATTGAATCAAGAGGATCTGCTTCAATGCTAGTTGAAAGCCAGAAGAAAAGTAATTCTCTCTGGAGGGTACAACCATCTTCTGGAGCCCCTGTAAATTTTTGTACTCATTTCCCACCATTTAATACAGTTTTTCAAGCATGTCAGGAAAAATTACCAAAAAAAAAAAAAAAAAAAGAGAGAAAGAATAGAAATATAGACCACAGATTATTCAGATATTGGAGATATCAAATATAACTAAGATAAAATGTTGACAAAAATAAATGATCTGATCTGAAATTAGTCAAATGGAAAAGTGTTTTCAGAATGGTCATACAACTCGGTAGAAGCATTTGGAATGAAGCGCTAGTCAGAAACAAAATGTTGAAACTACAGAAAAGAAAAGAAAAAGATGGCGATATACGGTTCACTGAGAAAAGTTCTGATTTGGTATAAATATAGTTCCAGAAGAGGAGAGAGAGTCTTGAGTAGAAATAATATAGATTAAAACATAAGTTGCTCCTAATGTTTAGATCATAGATCTCTACAATTAAAATGTAAAACTCTAAAACTTTTAGTAAAAAATTTAGGAGAAAATCTCTGAAGTGGGTCTGGATAAGTGCTCGTACACATGCCACCAGTAGCACAATCCATTAAAGAAAAAAATGATAAATTCTACTTCATCAAAATTTAAAATCTTTGCTCTGCAAAATGCCCTGTTGAGAGAATGAAAAGACATATTACAGACTGGGAGAAGATATTTACAAAGCACATATCCAACAAAGAGTTCTGTCTACATGATCTGTGAGCCCAGTGCAAAATGAAAATACAGGGTCTCTTGTTCAAAAAGCAGGAAAAAGTGTCATTCAGTTCACTAAAACATAAAATTTATCTTTTGCAGATTTCCTCTCAATCTTCATAGTATTTTTTTTAACAACTATTTTTAGAGCAGCTTAGGTTCATAGTAAAATTTAAAGGAAAGTACAGAGATTTCCCATATACCTTCTGTCCCACACATGAATGCCCTCCCTATTATCAATGTCCCCTACTAATGGGTACATTTGTTACAACTGATGAATGACTAATGAACATAATGACACATTATTACCACCCAAAGTCCATAGTTTACCTTAGGGTTCATTCTTGGTGTTGTGCATTCTATGGGTTTTGACAAATGTGTAATGATAGATACCTATCATTATTATATCATGCAGAGTATGTTCAGTGCCTTAAAAGTACGCTTTGCTTTGCCTAGTCATAACCGCCACCCCTTTTCCAACTCCTGGCCACCACTGATCTTTTTCCTGTCATCATTTTGCCCTTTTTACAAACTGTCAGATAGTTGGAATCATACAGTATACAGCCTTCTCAGATTGGCTTCTTTCACTTAGGAATATGCATTGAAGATTCCTCCATGTGTTTTCATGACTTGATAGCTCATTTCCTGTTAGCACTGAATAACAGTCTATTATCTGAATGCACCACAGTTTATTTATCCCTTCACCTACTGAAGGATATCTTGGTTGCTTCCAATTTTGGCAATTATGCATACAGCTATATCTCTGTGCAGATTTTTATGGGGACATAAGTTTTAAACTCCCATGAGTAGATAAAAAGGAGCTTGACTGCCGGATTATATGTTAAGAGTATGTTTAGTTTTGTAAGAAGCTGTCAAATTATCTTCCAAAGTGGCTGGACCATTTTGCACTCCTACCAGCATTGGATGAGAGGTCCTGTTGCTCCATATGCTCATCAGCATTTAGTACAATCAGCGTTCTGGATTCTGGCCATTCTAATAGGTGCATAGCAATATCCTTTTTTTTTTCAATTTGCATCTTCTTAATGACTTCTGATATGGAGCTTAGTTTCATATGCTTATTTGTCATCTGTGTATCTTCTTTGGTGGGATGTCTGTTAAGACCTTTGACCCATTTTATAAATCAGATTGTGTTCTTATTTTTGCATTTTAAGCGTTCTTTGAGTATATTTTGCTCTTTTGTTACTTTTATGTATTTAGGCAATGATTGAAGGATTTTCGTGTAAAGAATGGATTTAATGACAGTTATCACAGTAAGTAGTCAGGCTTATCATTCAGAAAAGGATTTTATGTTTCTGTCTATTTTAGATAATGGTTCTTAACCCAAAGTGTCTTTTGCATATATTTTCTCTGAGTATGTGACTTGTTTCCTCATTCTCTTAACATTGTCTTTTGCAGAGCACAAGTAATTAATTTTAATGAAGTTCAGTTTATTAATTATTTCTTTTATAGATTATGCCTTACTGTTGTACCTAGAAATCATAAAGCAATTTTCATGTATAATGAATTTGATACGGGTGGCAGAGAGAAGTCTTCTTTTCCAGTTTTCTGGCAACTGACACTTGTAAATCGCTTATCTATGGATATAAAGTGGAGTAAACTTTTCCCGTGTTATTAAAATGTTGTCTTTCTTCAGTTCCTGTTGTTCTATTTCAGCACATGGAGTATACTCTATATCAAAGTTCCCCTGCGAGAATGGCATATTGTTAAGTAGGTATTCTTATTTACCAGGGCTGGTCTGTCTTCACCTATTTTGTTTTGTTCTGCCTGTTAATACTTCTAAGATAATGGAGAGAAAAATATGGTTCCATTAAATAAAAACACACATAACCAAGTAAGAAAAAGCGGCCTGTGTATAGGAAGAAAGAGGGGGCGTGCACTGTTGGGGCTGCTCAGGAGGAAGCTGCAGGGTGAGGGATCAACAGTTGGAGGCAAATCTTAGACTCCTATGGCTGCAATGTGAGGTGAATGGACATAAAAATGAAATAAAAGTCCTCTGTGCTCCACATATTCACCACTTCCCTGCTGTCATCGTGTTTTAGGATTTTTATTAAAATATCGCTAACACAATATTATATTAGTTTCAGGTGTACAGCATAGCGGTTAGACAGTTATATAATTTAAGAAGTGTTTTTATTTGTTACCATGTCTTGCTCCCTCAGGGGCCGACACACTGGAGCCTGGCTGAAGGCTGGGAAGTCAATCTCCACTTTCCACAGGCTCACCACCCCAACCCCAACCTATGACAGGGGTGATATTTAACAGGTTGTAACCTCTGCTGGGTACCTGGATTGGTACCTGTGCTGAGTCACTGAGTGTCCCGTAGTCGTGGGAGCCCAGGGTAAGGATGGCCAGCAACATTCCCCACCCCAAGATACAACAGAGTATGTGTACCCAGCTCTGACCCTGCACCCTGCCTGTGCCCAGACCTCCCCTGGAGTCCAGGGAAGAATGCAGCCCAGCTCCTGCAAACACAGAGGGTGACAGCAGCTGTAGTGTGGGCTTAGGCAGGGGAAGTTCAGCAAGGCTGGGGACACTGGAGAGTGGGGAGTGGGCAGCCAGGTCCCTGTCCTGAGAAGACACAAAAGTGGCATCTAAGTTGAAGCCCTAAGCCCCTTTTGCATACTTCAGTGTTCTGTTGGAATTCACTTGCAAAAACAAACAAACAAACTGGCAAACAATTCAAAGGTAGAATTATTAACCATTTTGAGACAATGATCATAGAATGCTAAACTCTAAAAACAGGGCCCCTCTGAGCTTGAGGCCCCATCTGACTTCACCTGTTAAATGCCCTTAAATCGGGACCTGCCAACAAGAGACTTCTTTCCAGCATATGTACATACACAACGTGTGTATTGTGTGTGTATGTATGTATATCTTTACGTTTTAACCTTTAAATTTTCTTCTACAGTATCTCTATTGTGAATATGATGGAGAAGCAACATCAGGGTTATGAAACTGTTGTTGAAATATACTTAAGAGAGATGAAAATTTTGTGAGTTTTGGTAATTAAAACTGAAAAGTTGTCAAAAGTTAGCACAGCTTGCCTGGTGCTAGTTCCCCCTCCCCAAAAGTAGAGTTGTTTGTTTTCATGTTTAGAAGCAAAATGTTAATTCATGTGTACATTTCATATTATTTGACATCCTTATTATGTAATCCACTATTCCACCCACCCAATCTTCCACTTAGGTTTGGCCTTAAAACTAAGGCAAATAGGATTTATCACAAACGTATTATATATATAATTAATTTAAGTTTAATAATTTTATTAGCCTGAACATAAAGATGGCTTATTCTACATTTAAAAATAGATATATCTTTACATTACAATTTTATATGTAAATTAAATATATATAAATTAAAATTAATATTAAAATATCAATAGCTATGACCTAGTAGTTAATACTTACTGGACAATAAAATATAAAACTGCTTTTTTAAAAGACACTTAAGGCCCCCAATTGCCATGCATACATGAGTAAGGTACAGGAATATGTATTTCATAAAGAGGAAATTCTACTAATAGACATATGTATAGAAATATCCTACCTCCTAATAAAATATTAAAAATATTTATAGCTATGTGTTATAATTTTCCACTCATTTCACTAGCAAAACTAAGGATAAACTATAATACCTAATGCTGACAAAAGTTCAATGAAACTGCCATTCTCACAACTTCATTGTAGTGTAAAAATGGGTAAGATCATTTTGAAAGCCACTTAACAATATAGATAACAAACTTAAGTTGCTCATAATATTTGAAATAATACTTACATATCTGAATCTCTAATTTAAAGAAATTATCCAGAATAGGTGAAAAATAATGTATATGTGTAGATTTTTATTCTGGGCTTATTTATAAAAGAGCGAAAAAAAATGAAAAGAACTTAAATATGTAATAGAATATTCCACTTATTCCCAAATTTCCATTGAGTACTAGATTATAGAAATAATACAGCTTTGTGATAAAAAGGGTTCTATGGTCAAATAAATTAGGAAAAATCCTGCATAGTATTTTCTTCATTTGTAAAGTCACAAGAAAAATCTATATATTAAAGATTCTAAGATTTCTGTTTTGCAGGATAGAATTCTACTTAACTTGTTTAACTCAGATTTCCCCAAACTACTTTGTCCTGCAATCTCATATTTCCCATATAATACTGTTAACACCTTACTAATGGATTTTAAAAGAAACAGCATTAGAAAATTTGTGTTTATATTTTAATGTTTTCCTTAATTTCAAAATTGGTATGTTTGTATTACTTTTTAATAGAAGGATACGTAAAATGACAAAAACTGACTAAGCTGAAATTACTACCCTAAAAATGTTCATAATCTATTGGAGAGAGAAAGCCGTTTCTAATTAATAAAAGCTATGTTGTGAAAAGGCTATGTTAGCTGTATGAATGAACTTCTAACTTAGCAAAGTGATAGGATAATTCATTCTGCCTGGAGAAGAAATGTTGCAAGAAAGCCTTTAGTAAAGTAAGGGACTTGCTCAAACTGGTTGAGAACTATCCATTAGAAGAATTATTAATTTTCTAATGACTAAAATTTAATTTGTGTTAACTAATAATTGCCTGTGAATGTAGAGTGATATAGTTATTCATACCTTATCTGAGATTAAACACTGTCCAGTTATATGGAAATATAAACAGTAGAATCATAATGGAAAAAAATTGGGCTTTTGTATTAAATAGACCTATGTCTAAAAAAAGTTTTGTTTTTTGGTCAATGTTCTTGAGCACACAGTTGTGATTTGATGATAAAAATGACAAAAGCAGAGTTGTTAAGGGATTAGAGACAATAGTTTTCAAATCTCTTACACTGCCTCGTTCTTTAGAGGTGTCCCTAAATGGTAGCTGTCGTCATCATCATCATCATCATCATCATCATCATCCCTATTAATACTCTCTAAGTTCCAAGTGACTTAAAACCAAATCAAGTACCTGAGCAAGGAAAATAATAAAAAATTTATTGACACTTATAAATGGGAACGATGCTGGGTAACGTAAAGGGGGAAAGGTAATGTCAAGTAAAGCGGCTCAAGGTTAAACACCTCTGCCAGAGTTCTCTCTTACCTTTTTTGCTTCTCATTTCTTCGTGACTCTGCTGAATGTCAGCATTACTTATCAGTCTCTGTGCAACAGATTATTCCCAAACTTGGCAGTGTGAAACAATAAACATTTGTCATCTTACACATTTTCTGTAGGATTGGAATTCAGGAGCCCCTTAGCTAGATGGTTCTGGGTCAGTTTCTCATGAGGGTGCAGTCAAGATATTGGCCATGACATTAGTAATCTCTAAATGCCTGATCAGGGCTGGAGCATCCATTTATAAGGTGGGTTACATGTATGGTGGGTGAGTTGGGGCTTGATTTTGGCACGAGGTCTCAGTTCCTTGCCATGAGTACTCCTTCCAAACAACTACTTGAGTGTCCTCATTATGTGGCAGCTGCTTTCTCTCTGAACAAATGATCCAAGAGGGTACAAGGCAGAAGCCGTTTGATCTAGCTTCAGGAGTCACACACCATCATTTTTGCAATATGTCTTATTGGTTACATATGTTAGCCTTGTTAGTTGTGGAAGGGGACTACGCAACAGCCTGACTACAAAGAAGTGAGGATCAGTGACAACAGTTTTGGGATCTAGCTAAGCACCACTTCATTTTCTTAGGCTATAATAGGATTTCTTTAATCACGGGAGAGCAATGGCTCTTGACATTTAATACTGGCATCACAACTTATAATCTAGGGAAAAGCAAGTAACGCTGTCTCAGCATCCAGACATCAACTCTCACAGGTCTCTGACTGGCCCACTTTTGGGTCCTTTGTCCTCTGGAACAAGTCACCATGGTTTCTTAGTTCTGGGGTCATCCTCCTAACCTCGGAGTCCTGGGCAGGGTCTATAGTAGATAGATTCACTTAAATCCTGTAAGTGGGATGGAGAAGCAGAAGAATGAGTGCAGACTTTTGAGGGTAGCTCAGCAGAAGAAATTATATCTTTATCATTATCATCATACCAACATCAATATGGGAGAGAGTTCTGTATGCAAAGAATCTCGCTTTATAATATGGATCTCGGAATTAACATCGAATTATTAGAGACTGGCATTTCAGGATGACTCTATAAGCATCAGTAGTAAGATATTTGTATGGTTTCTTAGTGTTTTCTCATAAAGTATACATTTTAGGATGCTTGCATTACTAATATCTAGGTGATTTTATTACTTTACTGAAATACTTCTAATTATAGTCTTTATTTCTTTAGACTATGCGTCAAAACATTTAGTCATAAATTACTGTTTTGCAAGTACCCCATTTTACTCCTGTCTCCTGATTTTTTGTAAAAAAAACCCAAAAAACTATCAGTTTAAAGACTTAAAAACAATAGAGAGAGATATAAAAACAAAAGGTCATACATATTCTGTCATAATATTCTCAAGCTAGAATTAACTCTAAAAGAAGAATATGCTCTAGGAATACCTCTACGTGAGCACATTAAGCAAGATAGTTTTTAAAAGTCAGTATAATACACTATTTAAAAGTATATTTAACTAGACCAATAATAATTATCTAGCCCAGTTAACAATATGGAAAGCAGTTTCTGCTTTACATTCCCTATGTTTAGAAAGAAAATAAAGTTAGCACTGTCCTTAATTCACTGTGTTAAACCAACAATTACAATAATAAATTACTGCCATTTTCATTAAAATTAAGCATGGATCTTATAGATAAATAACAAGAGTCATGAAATCTGAGGGGGGAAAACTTGTTTGCATATGTATTTTAGGTATTTTTTAAGCATTGTTTTGGAAATTTTAAAATTTCACAAAATATCCTTTTTAAATAGAAATTGTAAAATGATAGGTCATGCTATTATTACTTTAAAATAGCTTAAGTTGTACCCAAATTTACAACAATGAAAAGCTGTCCATGCAGAGAGAGAGAAGGCCCCTATGTATATCGTATTATTAATACTTGTCATTTCCTATGGATGGAAGTGTTTATATGACTGCAACTTCATGAAGAAATACTGAAAAAGCATATATATATATATATATATATATATATATATATTCAAAAAGCATATATATGTATATATACATACATATTTTTGAAGTGAATATATATATATATATATATATTCAATTTTACCTTAATATGAGATTACTCTAGATAATTGTAGGGGTTTTTTCTATATCGCTAGATTACTATTTCTGTAACCTGACCCTTTAAAGCTTATGATATTAGTGATTGCTTTATGTGACACCTAGACATTATGCTCAGTGACCACGGCAAAATCCTGAACACACTCATTTGGAGAAATTACTTGTAGACACTTTAAAAATAACTCTTTACTCATTTAAAATGAACTCAAGATTACCAACATCTGAACTAAAAATAAGTTAGTAACAAAAAAGAATTGTTCTTAAAAAATCTATTTGCTATACCTCATAAATGCAGCTGTCATCACAGAGGGCACAAGTCAAAATAAAATTAATACATGCTGCCGGATCTGAGCCCAGGGGATGTGTTATATCATGGTAGGATGTCAGGCTGAACTTCAAATTTCCCATCTTGTAGATTTGCTTTCCAACATTGACTGTATTTGAATATTATTAATATATTTGCCCACAAGTAATTGTTTTAGAAATTACTCCTCAGTAGCAATATAAAATCTCAAACTGTGATGGCAACACTTACCAAGAATACCATTTTTATTGCTTCATTACACTCCCTGGGCCATTTTTATTGTTGAATTTAATTGGTGAGTGTTCATTTTCCAAACAGTGCAAACACATCAGGGCAAAAGTGTGTTACAATTAGTAAATAATGACAGAGGGCATATGAGGGTTAGCATATACATAGCTCTGTAAGTAGAGCACACTTTCTAGGATATCCTAATATCATTTGTGAGGCAGCGTTTGTGGTTAATGTACAACAGAACACCTTACACAGGACACAAAGCAATTTAGAATCATCTCGTACTCAGGTCCCGTGTCTATTAATTGCTGCTTTTGCAGATGCCAAACAAAACAACTTTGAGCTACTTAAATTTGATTTATTGTAATCACCTAAAGAGAGATATACAAGAGAAGTCTTAAAATGTAAAATTTGTGATAGTGAGAAGAATAAAGACTTGTAAAACCTTTCTCTAGATAATGTGAATTGATTGATTAAAGCTTTAGGTTGACAAATCCACAAACTCATCCAAATTTGTCCAATATTGTCAAAATTCCCCTTCCCCCTCTTTTTCTTTCTCTTTTGAGTCCCTCTGCTCCTGATTTCAAATCTCCCATCAGTAATCATGTTCCCCTTTAAATGGAAGTTGGAATACTATGAATTGGCACAAGTCTATGAAATTAAATATTATTTTAAAATCATGTATATGTATATATGTGTGTATATGTATAGATATATGTATGTAAGTAGGGAGGGAAGAGGAGAGAGAGAGAAAGAGAGAGGGAAGGGGGGGAGAGAGAGAGAGAGAGAGAGAGAGAGAGAGAGAGAGAATCACTACAGGAGATATTTCATATTTTACAAGTTACTTTTTGTAAATTAATTTAGGTCTTAAATAGTTCTAAACCAACCAAAATGCCCCATTAGGTAGCATGAGCTTTAAAAATATAAATATAAATACAAATATATATATATATATATATATATATATATATATATATACACATTTATGTATACGTGTAGGTGTATATACACACACATGTGTGTATATATATGTATATATATATATATATATATATATATATACACACACACATATATTCAGTTAATTGAAAAACATATGGTGTTGATTAGTGCTTAGTGACCTTGTTTTAATAAACCTCGAATAAATGACTGCAGTGTATGCGGACTTGAAGATGTCAGTTAAAAGTTGCTGCTGGATAAAGGTACTGAACCAAGAAATGAAAAAAATTCAGTAAAGAATGGCCATATAGTTCTGCTCATTTGTTATTGAAGATATCATTAGGCTCTGACTCCAAAACCCAGCGCTGCCACTTATTGGCTATGCCTCGATTTCCTCATCTGTAAAATTTGGATTAGTTATAGAATTTACCTCGCTGGCGATGTTTTGAGGCTTAAATGAATTAATATTTGTAAAGTGTTTAAAAGTGTGTGGCACCTAGCAAATAGTACATAAGTGTTTCTAAATTATTAGTTTTTTAAAAATCAAACACTGGTATTTTCAATAGTGTTAATCATAAAACCCCACTTAATTGTGAACACATTTCAAATATGGTATCGGTGCCAAGTATTCTGAACACTTGTTTTGAAGAAGACTATTTGATGAATACTGTGGTGTAGTCCATCCAGTCAGAGCATAAAATGAATTAAGACACCAGGATTTTAGTTGGAAATTGCTGCCACGGGACCATAGGACCAAAAACATATCAACTTTCTATGGTCAGCTCATTTTCCCTTTGTATACACATCTCCCCTTAGATACGCATAAGGAGAGCCAGATCAAACTCAACAGGTTACTTGCTGGTCCTCTAATCAGGGCAGGGAGAGTGAAATGAACCAAGAGTTTTATGATATCAGGACATTAAAATCTGCAACATCTCTCAGAACAAAAATGGTCATAACAATGGCCAGTTCTTTTCTGTGGGATCGTTTCCCCTATGGTGCTTTCACAGATCCAGGTGACACTTGCCTCTCTGACTCTTTCATGTGTTTCCCTAGTTGACCAATCCCTTGAAACCAATATTTCTTCATATATCTGGATGCTTTTGTCCAAGTCACTTCAAGTTATCGTTAAACTTGAAGCTGTCCTGGGAGCATTCTTTCTCTCCACTGTAACTTTGTGAATCTCTTTTCTGATCCTTTACGTATTGATTTCAAAGGCTGCTTCTTCAGAGACTTTTCTTATTTTCAAGAAGCAGCATCACTTCCTATCGCCAATGGACATTGAGTAAACTTACTTGATTAAGTAATCAGAATGTAAAACTAAGTTGTATTTTGCAGTACATAAAAGAATGTAACTGACCAGGAACCTCTTGAGTTACGCTTATTTCCAATTTAGCAAAGTATTGTTATTAACAGTTGCATAAAAATAAGCAACATGGGTTTAGTACAGATCTACTCTTTCATGCCAGTTTCTGCCATTGCCTTGTCGTTATGTGATGTAGAGTTCTCAGGTAAACACATGATTACAGCTAGAGACAATCACCAATAAATTCCCTTTCTTTCCTGGACAGATTTCAGATACAACATGACAACAGCCTTCTTTTCCAGGTGGGGGAGGAATTCTTTCCCAAACTAGAATTTATTTGAATGCTGAAAGGTTTGCCTCATATTTATATACTTGTGAACTGTTTTGAGAAAAAAAAAAGATAGTCACTATGCATGCATTTTGCACATGAAATTATAGTCTGGTTTGCACTAAGGCTGAGATAAAAGTTGTTTTACTGATAAGCATGATTGATTTGGAAATAAGGATGAGGCTGAAAATACTATATCTAAACATTTATCTACTGCACTGTTTCATTTGGCTTAACTGTTCTCTTAGCATTCCATTTCTCTCCTAGTCACGGTTGCTCTATACATTTATTTCTTAAAATTCACAATTTTAAAGTTTCCACAGCATTTTTCATTTTTGTTACTGGCACTTTGGATCAGATAAAGTAGATCACTGTCTCACTCAGTAAAATTACAGTTATAATCAACTGAAGTTGGTAGTAAATAACATTTCAATGTATAGCAACATTTTTGCTGATTGCGGCATTTCTGGAAGGAAAGCCATGTTTATTTAAAACATTTTAATTTAAACATACCTCAAAAGTTAGAGTTGAAAAAGGATTTTTGATAGCCACAACACACTGCCATAAATTTAAAAATTAGAGTTACATGGAATGACAAATTTATAAAATATTGGAGTGCGAAGGAACTTCACAGCAATCTAGTGCACTTGCCTGCTTTTGGCTTTTGGACCATCAAGACTGCTTGTGTAGTTTAATTTGAAGAGTTTAATTCAATCAAAAGCAATAGTCTTATCAATGAACCACAAATTGCGGAAGATTTAAGATCTGGCACAATTAGAGAAAAATTGAGTATGGAAATGTTTGTGAAAATGGTGTATCAACCTTTAGAATCCAAACAAATATCAGATTAAAAATATTTATTCTAAATAAAAAAGCACTGGGTTGCACTGAGGGCGATAATGGCAGCATGGGCGTGAGTGTAAACTGTGTCTTTCCTAAACTGGGCGACATTTTAGCATGAGAAGAGAACAGGGTAATGTTCCCACCTCCCTCATTCTACAAATGTGAAAACAAGAGTGAAGGGTTTTCTGGAGAACACACGCCTGGAAAATGTTAGAGTCAGCGTACTTTGCTGAGACTTGTTCTTTGCACAACTACTGTAAATTGATCATCAGAACCCTTTAAAGTGATCTTTGAATTCACCAGAGACTTGGAGTTGATATTTAGGTAAAATCCAAGTACTGACAAGATGGAAATTGTGGTTTTGTACTGCACGTCTCTTAAATAAAACCTTAAACTGTATAAAAATGGGAACTTTCTTTTTTAAAATTAAAAAAAATAAAATTAAATTTTTTTTCCAGGTTATTAAAGTGAAATAACAAAAACATGAAATATGTATATTGTTGAAAACTGAATTCAGAAAAAAACTCAAGCTACGAGAAGGTGGAAAAAAAATCACTAATAGTGCTAAAACCCAATATTTTGCTAAATTCCATTTCAATTAAAAAGCAACATTCAAAGGGAGAATTATGGTTTATTTGCTTACTAAAATTAGTTTTTAAAGTTAAAGTGCATTTAGGATTGGTGGGATATGAATATATTTTTATAAGGAATTTTTCATTTCCTGAAGAATCTTTATTACTGAAACTTCGTTCTCTGGAGATTAAAGCACTGGAAAAGAACAGAATCCATCCTTTAACCTGTAGAAGGATTTAATTTTAACTACGCTAGATGAATGAAAATATATTATAAACAAAACAAGCAAACACAGCGCAACCAAGAAACTTCCTTTTTAATGATAATGATGTGTGCACCCTAAATTATTCATGACATAGTTTAAACTCGTGTTCTTTTACCTTCATTCATAGAAATGGATAGAAGCTGAAAACCACCTTCAACTTAAGATTTCTTTATGTATTTCAAAACTGTTGTTAAGTTTCTTCTTAGTGTTCTTTTTAGATCTAAGAAACACTTTTTAAAAATAATTTAAATTTATAAATCTAGTCTCTAACATTTAATGATCTTTCAAATTTCTTCATAGACCTATATTCATACCCATCAAGTCTCTATTTAGAGCTTAAATCTGAATATAATGCATTTAAAAAACATAAGTATAATGAAATATTTCTTCCCCTTATTAAAAAAAATCTCAATTGTGTTTGTATAGCTATTTGTCTCAAATTCACCACACGACATTACTTTTTTAATTTATAACAACTGCTGTAATTTAACAAAGTTATTTCAGTTCTGGACTCTTTTTACAGAGTGTAGAATTATTGAGTTCTACAAACTTAACAATTTTCAGATAATATGGAAAAAAATATGTTAAATGGTGCTATCATGAACGATGAGTACAACATAGTTTCATCCTTTTTTTAATGGGTTTCTGTTTCTCCCTTAGTCAAATTTGAAAAAACAAACATATTAGTCAGTGTATCCAGTATAGCAAATGCATTTTTATATCATATGGCACATCTGAACAATCTGTGAGTCCATACACTGAGTTATTGAGTGTGTGAAACCAAACCCAGGCTCTGAAGGAAAGGGTGTCCTAATTCTTAGTGATGTCTGCCTGCCAGGTGATCTAGATCTTCATGGAGGGAAATCATTTATTTATTTTTCTCTCTTTTTTTTTTCCACAAACATGCTTTATATATTTGGGGTTAGGGTATAGCTGGGATGTTTTAAACCTTGTAAAGGAAAAATGACTTAAGTCACTTTTAAAAAGCTGAGGTGGTAAGGTATTATGGGACTTTTGTTGGGAAACAAAGACATTTTCTTGAAAGTTTGGTTTAATTCCTTATTTCACTATTAATTAATGCAGGAGTGTTAGGTGGTGTTTAGTTATCTATTGATGCATAATGTTATTACAGCAAACTTAATGGCTTCAAACAACACAGATTTATTATCTCATCACTTCTGAGCATCAGGAGTCCAGACATTGCTTAGCTGGATGCCTCTGGGTCCTCCTCCAGCTTGCAGCTGATGAGCAAAAAGAGAAAAGTTAAACATAAAGTATCATTTTGTTCAAATGCTCTGACTCAGAGTCAAATTACTCAGTGACATGCTAGTTATTCTCTGTGGGCGTACAGTTTTGGAGCAAAATGGCTCTAATCAAAATGTATCATCTGAGAGCATAGGGTAAATGTGCATATGTAATACTGAATAAGAAAGCTGATGAAAGGAGGTTGTGGCTGGCCTTTTGATTCCGTTAAGCTTCTAGAAGTGACCAAGATATCGGCCAGAACTGGTCTCCTCTAAGGTTTGGGGAAGGAACCGCTTCCTCCTCCTAACTCATGTGGTTGTTGGTAGTACTTAGCTGTTTATGTCGGCCTCAGTTTCATCCTGGCTGTTGGCCCTAAACTCCTTGCTAAGTAGGTCTCTCCATAGAGAAATTGATGACAAGGCAGCTTGGTTTTTCAAAGCTAGCAAGGGAAAGAAAGTCTCTCCTCACAAGATGGCATGACTGTTGAATGCTACACAATCCTATGCATCCCATACATGTAATCACATACATCCCATCCCCTCTACTTTATTCTATTGATAGAAGTGAGTTACAGGTTCTGCCTTCATTCCAAGAGAGTGAAGTATGCCAAGGTCTGACTACCATTAGGTAGAAATCACAGGGGCCATCTTAGAGTATGTCGGCCGCAGTTGGAATGCAACAATTTTCAGGAAACTTTCCCTTGATATGAGAAAATATTCTCAAGCAGCCGCAAGATATCCTGAATCATTAATGGTATCTACCCTGCTCCTCTGATACTGAGGGGGGTGGTGTGTGAAAGGAAATATTGAACTAAGAGTAATTATGTACTTCATAAGAATGGTTATGATAAAACTGGATGAAGGCAGCATGGTGAGAAAGTCTATATTATAAAAAGACTAGACATGGACAGCAGCTAAAATCACCAAAACATTAAAATATATTTTAAGATGATAGAGTCTATGAAAAGAAAAAGGAAGGGAGGGAGGGAGGGAGGGAGGGAGGGAGGGAGGGGAAGGAAGGAAGGAAGGAAGGAAGGAAGGAAGGAAGGAAGGAAGGAAGGAAGAAAGAAAGGAAGGAAGGAAGGAAGGAAGAGAGAAAGTGAAAGAGAAAGAGAGGGAGAAAGAAAGAAAATCCTGGGACTTTAAGCATTATGAATAGAAAAAAATCAAAACTTTCTTAAACTAACAACTCAAACATCTGACTGCTGAATTTGCAAGCCCAAACCTTAACCACAACACATGCCACACTTTTACTCTTCCTTAGCATGTAACTGACTATCAAAAGTCATCCTAAAGTCCCTATAATGTACATTTTCACTTTCTTCTCACACTCCACAGAAAACTAGGATATTTGCTGTGTGATGTGCTAATATCCCAAGTGCCTAAAAGAGTGCCGGACACTGGAGGAGCTTAAAATATATTTGTCAAATCACTTTTCAATGATCTCTTATTTTCTTCTTTGACGTAACTTTTTACCAGATATAAGCCCAAACAATCCCTCCTTAATTTAGGTGTCCAGAAGTTTTTTTGGGGGGTAAACCACTCTTAAATTTTGTATAAACTGTTTTAGATACAAAGTAGGATGCAGGTGAAAGCACAGAGATATTTGCTGCATTCTCAAGGGAACAAGGTTAATATTTAAAGTAGCCTCATTAAATATATATATATATTAATATTAAATATTTTATATATATATACATATATATATATACACACACACACACACACACACACACACACACACACACACATATACATATATATGGCCTGAAACCTTAAGAGTATAATTCAGCCTCAACATCCCTGGTAGTAGGATGGCAGGTATCCTGGGTGGCATAAATCCAGGGGCCGTGTTTTGCCAAGGAGACCCTGATTCAAGGAGCGATTTCTAACAGAAAAAAAAATTGAAAAACAGGTCAAATATAGAAAAATATTTACATCTTGTTTGTAAAAATGATAATAATAATAACAATAATAATAATAATGCAGTTTATTCATAGGACTTTGAAACTGAAGGATAATATTAATTACATTGAAATTTAAGATATAGCTGACCTATTATTAAATATAGGTTATAAGCGAAGAATGACTTTTGTAAATACATAAGAATTGCCTTCATTTTTATTTTTGAGATAAAACTATGAGCTCTTGTTTGGTCTCAAAGATAGTCTAGCCATGATTTCATGATGAGTCACTTAAAGAATAAGGTACAATTTTCTTTATCTGAGGTTTCATGATACAAATTCTGATTCTGAGTTTACAATCTTAAAAGCCTACTGCTTACAAAAGGGAAAGGAATACATTTAAAAGTTTCATCCTATATCTCATCCTGCCACTCCTAGGTTAACTTTTGTATGTGAATCCATGGATATCCAGTAAGCTATCTTTCACCTTGTGAAAACCATAATCTTATTGAGTGACAAATTTAGTCTGATACCATGATGTAATAAAAACTGTAATCGAAGTAACAATCCATTAACCTTGATTTGTCTCATGTAATCTTCTATAATATCATTTTGCTATCATAAAGTAAGATATTACAATTAAAACGTCTTCATTTTAAATGTTCCAAAATGATATTTAAGTCAGGACACCATAAAACAATTTCAGCTTATTAATAAAAAACTTAAGATAATATATGATGATTGATTTATATTGCCTGCTTTTCTGACTTTTCTCCAATTTATCTTTAATGTCTGATTATTGTAGCTACATTTTGGTGAATTTCTGTTGAATACATTATAATATATATATATATATATATATATATATATATATATATATATATACGCCACTAAAGCTGAATATTGTGTATATGAATATGTGTATATTATATATTTACAAAATTACAGTAATGCTATTTTTATGCCCAGTGTTATGGGAATCTCCAGATGCTGTGGTTTTAATTTTAAATTCATACTGCACTCTAGTGGGGAATAAGGTCAATGCAAAATTGTTCTTATATTGATACTTTATAGCACTAATTATGCACTATTTACAATTTTAAAAGTGAAGAATGCTGTGATGTATAATTTTCTCAAAGGTGAAATGGTATAAATATAAGTCATATATTATTTATGTAATATGTATTTAATATTTGACCATTACAGTACCATATTATTTGTCTCTAAATTGGTTATGGAGATAGAGAAAAGCTAACTACTAAAATAGTTCTTTTGATTTTGCACAGCATATTTGAAATATATATAAGTATGTATGTGGTATGATCAAAACATATGGTGAATGTTTAAATAAAAAAATTTATTACAGTAAAAGACACATTGCCATTAATCCCTCTCAAATTACTCCCCCTCCCTTCGAAACACACTTATCCCATCGTTCTTGCCACTTTCTGAAGCAGTTCTGGACGTCCTCTTTCCTGAGTGTCTTTACTTCATCTTCCATCCTGACACACTCCGTGTCATTCTCGGACATCGCTTCTGGGATGGCAATTTCTGTCAAATAAAAATATTATGGTGTGTCCGCATCCACCTTATTCGCCGGATTTGGCATCATGCGACTTCTAGCTCTTCCCCAAAGTCAAAATGACCAAGAAAGGAAAACGTCTTGAATCGATTCAGGACATCGAGGCAGCCACAACAGTGCAGCTAAAAAAACTCAAGAAAGAGGACTTCCAGAACTGCTTCAGAAAGTGGCAAGAATCATGGGATAAACGTGCTTGAAGCAAGGGGGACTATTTTGAGTAGGATTGATGGCAATATGTCTTTTATTGTAATTTTTTTTAAAAATTTAAACATTCACCATACCTTTTGATCACACTTTATACATAAAGATGTAACTTATGCCATGTAATTTCAAATATAAGGAAATGTTGACTAAAATTAAGCCCTCATTTTTTCTACCAAGAGGATGAAAGAATAACTAGTTTTTCTCCATAAATTTCAAGAATGGGCACTAGATTTTTAAATATTTGCTTGTAATGTTTTGATTAATGATCTTAATTTTATGAAGCAATTTTATTTAAACTCAGCGCAGGCACCTTCCACTACAATGTCTTTGTCAGCACTAGAACCAACGTTCAAATACCTAATCTTTTTTTTTTAATTTTTTTTCTAGTTTATTTCAAATTAAATGTATGATTTTAAAATTCGTTTATAATGTCATCTCTGGAAATTTTATTGCAAGTAACCAGTATCCAATCACGTAATGGTAATATAATAATTTTTAAATTATTTCAGTCTGTAAATGTTTATTCATGATCTCCATGACCTTTTATTAATTTTTAAGATGATGTTGAAAAGGTTTTTTTGCAAAATGACATCTTACAGTTGCAAATCATATTCTCATAAATAATCACTATATCTTTGTTATGCATTTTTTTACCTTCTTTCAAAGTAAGTCACTCAAGAATAGTTGTATATGAACTACAAACCCTATAAGAACTTGTACAGATTATACAAAGTACAAGTTTCCTTTAGAAAAATAGTCAAGATTAATGTGTCCTCCCCAAAGAGTACCTTTTTAAAATAATAAAGCAATTGAGACAGCTCTTAATATAATAGACTCTAGGGCATTTAATATCAGTAGATTCCCCTTTCAGAGAGAATTTTTGAAAACACATTTTTGTCTTGCCTTTGGGCAATATTTAGACATTCATTTTCATTTTCTAAAATAAATTCATTTTGAAAGAAATTGCAAAAATGTATCACTTGTTAATCTCTGTAGAAATACTATTAAAACTAAGATACTTAAAACATTATCAAAGAACATACGATTTATGTTTTTTAGTAAGTAGCTGGTTGTCAGTCACCATCAATTTTCAACTGTGTCATCATAAAATAACTGTAGTTTAAGTTTATCTTCTTGGTGAAAAATGATTGTTAGATACAGTTTCAAACCAAGGTTTTGAAAGTATTGTTTTTTCCCATGATTTAAGAGAGCAAGTCTGTGCTAAATGTGTTCTAGACTTAAAAGTCTCTACCTATCTCATTTAAAATATATATTCTGGTTGAAGAAGCCACAGCAAAAACAAGAATATTTATTTTAGCTTACTTATGTCATTTACAGTTGTATGATTTTGTAGGTAATTTTTAAAACTTTTAAAGTAATGTTTATTGTGATCTAAACTTCAGATTAGCAGGTGCCATCTACTGTCATTTCATTTATTTTTTATTTTTTTATATTTGTTTCATGTATACTATATATATGTGTGTATATATATATATATATATATATATATATATATATATATACACACACATGTATATAATATTAGTTGACATTCAGTATTATTCTACTTTAGCTTCAGGTGTACAGTGCAGTGGTCAGACATGAACACAATCTATGAAGTGATCCCCCGATAACTCCAGTGCCCATCTGGCATCAATGTATACAACATTATCGATTATATTCCCCATACTGCATTTCACATTGTTTTGAACCTCAAGATTCTTAGAGATTTTAGAGGCTTTACATTTTGACAAGGTAGCAGATCCAAGAACAAGGAGAAACACCAAGCATGGGAAAACTGTGGAACCTGGTTCATAACTTTGAAATAAAACATTGAAATTATTTGTAGGAAGTTCTCCACTCGATAAAATTAAGTATTGTTGTCAACTACTATACATTCTTTTAGATACTTTTGTTTTTTATTGATGGTTGTTGGAGTTGTGATAGAGTTGAAATACTAAACAAAAATGGAAGTTTATGAATTCTTACGTGGAGATTTGTTGGGTAACACAGTGAATGCGCGCGCGTGTGTGTGTGTGTGTGTGTGTGTGTGTGTGTGTGTGAATAGCTCCTTCTTCATCTTGATTGGAACAGATTTTCAATAGACTCAAGGACTCAGTTGAGGTGTGTTAGATTTTTTGTTGGTAGGTTGGTTGGTTATTTATTTAGTATGCAAAGTTGAATTAGAGAAAATGGCTTGGAACCATGGTCCATATTAGATTTCTCACACTTTCCTTCCTGAATTGTATTTATCTCTCCCAGTTGTAGGACAGCTGGAGAATTTTGGGCCTCCCATTCAGGGATGTGAAGCCTTTACACTTTAAGTTCATACATAGCAGCTGAGAAGACAAGAGAATATAATTTAGGC
The DNA here is from genome assembly GCF_036562045.2 of Rhinolophus sinicus. Classification (NCBI taxonomy): domain Eukaryota; kingdom Metazoa; phylum Chordata; class Mammalia; order Chiroptera; family Rhinolophidae; genus Rhinolophus; species Rhinolophus sinicus. The sequence continues at coordinate 25,501,048 of NC_133759.1, forward strand.
TAATTTTGAAACACATAGAAGGAGGGTCACACATAAGGCAGTGGTCCTTTCTCTCACCCTCCCGACCACAGAATTTACTTCTTCTACTGTGGAAATGAAAGAGCAAGGGACAAAGAAAAGATGAAAAGCTGCTTTCTTTAGTTTTCTCCTAGAGTACAAGTTGGCAAGTTTATAAAAATAGAGATATTCCTGTTTTAAGGATCAAGGAGAGAAATAGAGTGTGGTCCCTGCCCTATTCCCCAACTTTAAAAAAATATGTAAATACTGCTAAAGTTTATGTTAGAATAGTTTTAGATTTGCACAAAAGTTGCCAAGTTAGTAGAATTCCCATATACCTCACCCACCCAGTTTCCTCTGCTGTTGACAGATAGTATGGTGTATTTGTTACAATTAATGGACAAAGCATATATTATGATTAGTTAAACTCCATACTTTAGATTTCATTGTTTGTTTTCACCCAGTGTTCTTATATGGTTCCACAGTCCCATCCAGGGTACCACATTTTATTTAGTTTTGATATTTCTTTAGGTTCCCCTGGGCTGTGATAATTTCTCACTTTCTTTGTTTTTTGATAACCTTGACAGTTTTCAGGAGTAATGGTCAGATATGAGTATTTTATAGAATGTCCCTCATTTTGGGTTTATCTGATGTTTTTCCCATGATTTGACTTGGATTATACATTTTTGTGAGTCAGACCTCAAAGGTGGCGTGCCATACTCAACCCAGGATATCAAGGATACATCTATCAACGTGACTTATCACTACCGTTAGCCTCGATTAAATGGATGATGTTGTGTTTGTCAAGTTTGTCCACTGTGGAGTGCCTTTTTTGGTCTTTCCTTACTGTACTGTTTGGAAGCAAATCACTAAGTATAGCCTACACTCCAGGGGTAGAGAGTTCTGCTCCATCCCTCCTTAAGAGTGTGTATCTACTTAAAATATTTGAAATACTTTTGTTGGGTAGGTTTCTGTCTTCTTTCCAATTTTTTATATCATATGTATCTATTGATATTTATCTTATAGTTTGGGTTATAATTCAATAATATGATTTTTAGGTTGTTGTTCCAGCTTTGGTCATTGGAATCTTCTTCATTTACCTTTTGTATCTATTCTCCAACTTTTGATTATTAATCAGTTGGGCTATGTTAGGGTCCACCAGGGATATGGACTGTTACCCTGGGGGTGGGGTGGGGAAGAGATGATCAGCAGTTTTCAAGGCAGTCTTGATACCAAACCTCGTGCTTTGGTACAAGGACTGACATTTCGGCTTTTATTTCAGAAGGCTCTCAAGTGGGTCAAAATAATGGACTATCAACCTCAAGAACTGTGTTGCCTCCCAGGAAAATTATTATTTCCAGTTTTATTTTACTCAAATTATGCTTCGATACATAGTTTAACTGTACCATACCAAAGATGAGTTCTCCTATGTATGCCACATTAATGATTTCTATAATTCTGTAAGATTAATTTAAATTCTACAACTACAAAATTAAAAACACAGGCAAGCAAATACTTAATTCCTACAGTAATCATCCCTAGTATAAGTATAGTCCTTGAGCCTATTATATGATATAATCTATATCCACATTGTTACATTAAACCACAAACTTACATAGTGTCTTAGTGGTTCTGGGTTGGGGGAGGTGGAGGTTAGGTGGAAAAAAACATGGACAAATTTATGAAATTTGAGGGGGGGGGTGTTCCAAGTTGCCTAAAACCTATGTATAACCACTGCATTTTTCTTTCTCAGTGGAACTCAAATGAGCAAAATTTCCCTTCTAGAATTTGAACATGATACTTTTACCACATGGGGAAAAAAATCACTTCTGCACATTGCTTCCAACTTCAGAGAGTGCCTTTTGAAGCACTGCAGCTTTCTTACAAAATCTATAAATGTTTGGTGATGTCATACCCAGTCATAACAGTTTATTTGAGATTCCCTTTTTCCTCTAGTGTCCACACCACATAGCTAACACATCTTACCTTCTATTTCCTTTAAGAGTTGTTGTCCTTGCCCGTCCCTCTCCCACTGCAAACTTAATTGTTGCCTCTGTCTAGGGACATGGTCTTCATTGTGTCTTATGATCAGGGAAACCCTTATGTATAAGTAAATAAGTCTTACAGACTTGGAAGAACATTTCTCCTCCAATGTTTTCCTCTGCTAAATTGTTGGCAGACATTCATATTTTATGAGTCAAGTAGAAATAAGAATCGAGGAAGAAAATGTTCCATACACATACATTTAGCAAAAATGGTGTGTCATTGATGTGTCATAAGGGCTCAAGTACTGGGGCTATCTCTATAGTTTGGCCTAGATCTGACAAACCTAAACAATTTTTTTTTTCTGTAGAATAAAGTGTTCTCTCTCTCTCTCTCTCTCTCTCTCTCTCTCTCTCTCTCTCTCTCTCTCTCTCCCCCTCTTTCTTTCAAATACATTGATTTGTTTTTCCTAATAAATGTAATTGGAGGTCATCATGTAAAAGACAAAATTGCCTTTTAAATAAATTAGTCCACAAAGAAGCATGGATTATATACTTAAAAATATTTTGCTCCTTTTAGAAATTGAATAGTGCCCTTACTATCTTTTAAGCAATTAAAATAGTAGGTATTTGACTTAAGTTCAGTAGTTAGCTTTTTAAAGAAACAATTACTAGTAAACCAATTATTGCATGTTGTTAACATTATTGGGGCATTTCTCATCTCATCTTTGTGATGCCAAAGTCTGTGCTCATCCCATCATCATCAGTAAGTTGTATAACGACAAGGGCCATCCTTTTCCTGCTCATCAGTTTATCTCCATTGCCTAAAGAGCACCTGCCACATAGTAGGCAATTAATAAGTGCACATTAAAGTAATAATTGCTTCCTTCTGTCAATATTTCCAAAGACTACAAAATAAATCCTTGAAGAATCTGGAAATTTGGAATGGAGAAATCATATTTGGATTATAAGAGTTCTGCTGAGTGTTGTGCAGTGAAAATACAGAAACGTTTTAAGACGGAGCCATTATTATTTTATGTGATTTGTAAGTGAGTAGTAAAATATATATTGCAATAGTTACTTAATTATTAACATCTTAAGGCCAGAGGTGATAGAATTATCATTTGCCCCTTTCTCTTTTATTTGAGTATACAAAGCATGTATTTATCGAAAAATAATATATGCAAATATAATTCAGAGATTCATTACACATTTCTGTACCCTGGTTCTGACTGAGGCTGTCTGAGGTATTCAGAACCTCTTTTATACTTCTGATATAAAATATAAAATTTTAGATGTTAAAACAGTTTTAGCATGTTTGTGTATGTAGGGTATGCCCATCCAGATGTGACTTAATTCCAAGGAATAGAAAAATAAAATGATTTTATTTGGTTGAATCAAAAGGAAAGTATAGAATACATTAATAAATGCTAACGAACAAGATGATTAAGAACTTGGGATTTGGAGATGAATAAAACTGAATGCTTATCCCAACTATACCATTTATTAGCTGTATAACCCTAGGCAAGTTATTTAACTACTCTAAACCGTAGTTTCCTCAGCTATGAAACAGGAAAACCTAAAGTACCTAACCTAGTGTTACAATGATTAAATGAGATAACGTGTTAAACTCTTGTCAGACATTTAAAGCAGTATTTAACATAGAAAAAATAAAATATTTACCATTTCTATTCTATTAAATAGGCTATTCACATTTGGATACTAAAAAAGCAACCTATAAAAATGGGATGTAGTGGAAATTTTGAATTCTAAGTGTCTAGATCATCTTTATTTGCTACCTAATTTCATAATATAAAGGAATCCAGAAATCTTGATCGGCTCGTTCATAACTTTCTTTGCAACCCTAGATTTCCCTTGTGCACAAGATGGAGAGAGTGAGGCAGAATTTTTATCTGATGACTTTGAAGAAAAACCAGAACGAGAAAAGAAACATACTAATTTCACTTTGTGCAACGTGTGTAACATCCAGCTGAATTCGACCGCTCAGGCCCAGATCCACTATAATGGCAAGTCACATCAAAAGAGATTAAAGCAACTGAGCAACGGGATCCTGAAAAACGACAATGGTAAGCTTTTCTAAAAATATATTCTCATCTTTACATCATCAACTTAAGTTATCTGTGTACCTGTCGATGTGAAGGTAAGAGATGGATTAATCTCTATTTTTTAAAACCTGGTGGGAGCGGGAAACATTAGATAAAAACTTTATTAGCACAGTGCATTAGACTAAATAATTTCTCTCAGCTTTTGGAGGAAAGGAAAATTTTTGTGTGTTGTGTATACCTGATAGTATTAAGATTGTGATCATGACTACCAGGACTTTTGTTATCATTGGAAAACGTTGACATGAGAGTTCCTTGACATTTGCCTTTAATGCAGTTATTTGGAAATGGACATCCTTGTGCATTTTATATAAAATAATGTGCTTTTTTGTTTGTTTCATGTGTTAAACAAAAAAACTTGCATGGCCGAAAGCTTTTCTGAAAGACTGTTTTTATTGAGCCAAAATGCTAGCCAGGAAAGTACCAACCAAGTCTTGGGACCTGTAATCTGAACCACCAACAGCACACGGCTCTTTGGAAAAGACAAAAATGTCTGTTGTCCTGGAGTTGAAGGGCTCATTATGGAAAGAGTTTGAGGAAGACAGATGTGCATTGTTTTAATAGAATTTATATTGGTGATCGATAAAGGGGGTGGGAGAAGGTGACGTGGGGCTAGTTCTGTGATAGGTGCACAGGCCATAAGAAATATCTGCTCCTTTGCATGGGCAACAGTCTGGAAAATTCATGGGTAAGCGAGAAGCAGAGGTGTCTGGTGGTCCGTGGTGCCTAGCGGTTAGTGGTGCCTGGTTATTCTCTTCAGATAATCAGGGAAATAGCCACCTGGAAGGTAATTCAAAGTTTCAACATACATACAGGAAAGTGTGCAGGCTTGTGTTGGTTTTGCCCTGTAGTTGTTAACTGATTAACTTCTCTTGCCTCTTCCTTCTACACTCCGGCTTGCTGTAACTTAATTTAGTACATCTCAGAATTTTCTCCTTCTCATATGCATGTTAGGGGCTGCCACCGGTTAGTAAGATTGCAACTGGCTTGAAAACAATACACATCCTTGTAAGTTGTGTTTTAACCAATAAAATAGCATCCATTAATACATACAGATTACTTAAATTTGCTAGTGAAAATTCGTGGTTTGTTTAATCACTTTAGACTACTGTTTTAAAGTACATGTTGAATTTAGCAGTAAACAAATTTAAAAAATAGCACAAAAATACTTTTGCAACAAATGGAAGCTTATTAGAAAATGTGTGGAAAGGTAAGGGAGAGGGGGTTGGATTCCTCCATCCATAGAGGCCTTTGGAGAGCTAAAACAGTAGCAACTACAAAGAGTTACAATATTGTATTCTGTTTGGATGTTTCGTATTTAATAAAAAAGATATAGTTTATTAAAATGTTAATGAAATTTAAAAATTATACTGAATTTTGATCTATTCAAGTATTTTGCATCATGAAGATATTTAAATGTAATTTTGTAATTTTCATCAAGGCTACCAAATCGTGAGAAGAGAAAAAAAAAAGCACATTTTTAAAATGGAAATTATTTCTACCTTGCTTTGTGATATTTTTAGTATTAAGCTAGAATATTTTGGTAGAAAAAACTCCGTATTCCTCTTCTATTTCATGGCAGATAGTTAATCATGGGTGTTATTGGTCAAAGAGATGTAAAAATAAAAAACAGTCATCAGAAAGTTATGGAGAACTACTAAATTCTGTAGGCATTATTAAGGCAAATGTGCTTATTAAGTCATGTGTAAACATATACATTTCATAACCTCTAAGTTTGAACTTCTTAAGGAAAATCTATTCCTTATCATTGACATTTAGGTAAAATCGTCTTAAGCACAACATGATTCCATTTCAAGTTTTTTTTTCTTTAAGTTTACGTGATAAGAGATGGTAGTGTCAACTTTGGTGTTTTATTTTACCTACCCTGACATTTACAAATGTCTTTTGGAGAAGTCATGGATGATATCATAGGAAGAAACCAGGATTCAAGGCATGCCTGGTTTAGAAACTCAACTCAGAACTATTCCCAGACCAAATTAAGAATGATCACAAACTTTCAAGCTACGATCTGAGGAATTAGTTTCCTCAAATCAAATATTTTAAAATAATTACACCAATGCACTTATTATGGGGTAGCATTGTACTAAAGGTTTTATGTATATTTTCTTATTTTTATTTATTTATTTTTTTACAACCACAGAGATGTTGCCATTATCTTCCTCATATAAATGTCAAACTTAAGGATAACACCGATTGAATAGGGTGCTGAAGGTCACACAACAATTAACAGGTCAAATTAGCCAACTCGGGTCTTATTCATTTCAATAACTGCACTTCTAAAATATTGTCTCCCCAAAATGAATAGTCTGTAGAAACTGTGTCTTTCTTTATTCAAGGAGAGAAATCATTTTATGAGCAACTAGGAAATAAAATTCCGTCACATTCCCAACAATACATTGATCAATATGGTGCATAGCAAAATTTTATTGCTATGTTTTCTATCCATATTATTTTTTTCCAAGGCTCTTTTAGTAAAGTCATTAAAAACAATCATGAATTAATGAGAGCACTTGGTTTAGGTCATATTAGTTTGACCTGATATTATACTTCAGAGGAACCCTCACCTTTACAAGTGGATCTAACTACAGGGAATTGACCTCACTATTGAGTTAATATTCACATTAATATAGAAACATATTATTTATTTTACATATTCCCCATCTCCCCACTCTAAAAATGTACCTTTTCAGGCATGTTGAGAATAAGAAAGGAACCCAATTTTAAGCCTTATATACATATTAATGGTATATTAATGGCAATTCCTTTAACTACACAAAGACCAAGCTAAAAACAGGAATTCCCCAGAATAAAGGATCCTATAAAGTCTTAGTCAAGAAGATTATCATTTTTAGCTTATTTAGTGAAAGATATGGGAGTTGTTTCATTCTTCTTGAACATGTACCCTTACCAAAACGACTGCTGTGAATTTCTTCCATCTTCAGAAAAATCTTCACCTCAATTTAGATTTCAAATGGGAAATAATTAAATATAGCAGTGGCAAGGAATGACTATAAGAATAAAGATGTTTACCTGAATTCATCCAACTTTGTTCATAAGTTGTTTACTTAAGGATGCAAATAAAATAAATAATTGACATGGAACAGATTTTATTATTCATTCAGGAATGGAAAAATGTAATATTATTTCTGTCTTGAATGAATGTAGAACATATAATTACATGTCTAGAGGCATGTAACAGACATCACCATTTCTAAAATATAGTTTCTGTATTTCTGAGCAAAATAGGGTGTTTCTCATATCATCTCACTTATTAGAGGAAATGATCATCTATTGATCACAGTGAAAAAAAAAATATGTGCACTAACTAATTAGGAGCCCATTCTTCTCACAGATAAGTCTTAACTTCAATTTCTGACAGTGCTGCACTCTTCGCAGAAGTAAAGTTATATGGAAACCAAGTTCATCACCTGAGTAGTGCTGACATGAACCTCCAAGGTCCCTCCTGATGAGTTGGGAATGTTGCCTGCTGAGTTCCTCCCCAATCTTTGCCCTCAGGCAAAGGGAAAGACCTCTCCTGAATTTTGTCCCTACCTGCAGGCAGACTGCAAAGCTTACCATCCCCTAGCCTCAAAAGTGGGTAGCTATTTCCTGAAGGCCATTCCAGCTCGGAAGCTGATTCCAGGGTGGTAATTCTATCACAGTTCACCCTCCCCCTTTACCCAGTCCTGCTTTCCTCCTGCAACACAGGTCTAGATTCCTAATCCGCCACTTGCCCACAAAGACATCTCGGAGTTTACTTCCTGGGGAATCCATCTAAGATACCAACAATGCTTTTTACATCTTAATAAGTAAAATGGATAATACGCATTCCTGTGCAAAAGCAACAAAATTTAGTATTTTCCCCGTATGTTTTTTTCTATGTGATGCCTGTATATGAATTTTATCATCACAAAAGCAAAGCGAACAAAAAACGAACTACCATTTGTTGTCCAGGTATTTTATATACATCATCTACGGAGCCCCAATTAATAATTCTGCAGAGCAAATGTTATTCTATTTTACAAATAAGATAGCAAGAATCAAAAGGACTAAGAGATTTGCCAAATAACTTGTCTTTTTTATTTATAAAGTTGTACATGTCTACATTATTAGCAACATACTAATCTTGCTGGTAAATTTATATTCAACTGTAAACAAATTTATGCCGTGCATGTGGGTATTTTCTTATATTATTGACTTTATGTGATATTTTTAAAAGCACTTAACATACATTATTACAACAAAGCTGATGTTTCCTGAAATTTTCTTCACCAAATATAACTGCTTTGTGCAGAATAAATAATCATATGAATGGATCATTTTGTAACTTATGACTATACCAGGGGTGCCAAAACAAATGTATACACATTTTAAAAGACGTTATCTACGCTAAGCAGTAGTTCACCATAATCAGAAGTGTCTGGATGCTGAATGTAACCACTTTGAGCACCTCTTGTAATTGCAGAAGTCAGATGTGACTTGTATTCATTTTTTGTTATTGGTATATATTGAGAATAAAACAGTTAATAGTTTATTTTTCCTTTCTTAAAATGTGTATACATTTTTTGGCACCCTCTGTATATTCCCTATTATTCCAGAAATACACTTATTTTTGTTAGCACACTTTTCAAATAAAAGGTAAGATAAAGAAGTGGCATAAGGGTGGTCTGTAATTGAAAGTTGCTTAAATGTGTAGATTCTATCCTCTTCTAGAGATTCCACATGTCACCTTCTCATGAAAACAATAAGCTAAAGAAATTGAAATATAATCTGCATAGCTTCCTAACTTTCTCTTTGGATGGTTTTTGATTTTATATTTATGCAAAAGTTAAGTTTTATAAATAATTATTCTCTGATGATAAAAATAATATTCTATCTGGGCTGTACACAAAATGTACAAAAATAAAATAAAAATCACCAAGAATCCTATAAAGCTAACTACTTCTAAATCTTTGTCACATTTCTACCAGGTATGCAAATAAATATGAATAACCAATATTATATGTACAATATTATATGCATTATAACATAATAGTGTTTGCAAATCATCACCTTTTTATAGGTGCATATTTTTAAATTACTGTAAAGAAATTAATAATGGAGCAAAATTTATGGCTAAATGTTGAGATTGTGCTCATGTTTGTCATTGGCTTTCCAACTATGTGATATATTCTATAATGGAAAAACCTTGACTTTGTAATGAAGTTTAAAATGAAGTATCATTTTAAGGGGTTTTATAAAAAAATAAATAAATAAAAATTTGAAGATTGGAAAAAAATCTTTGGTTCAGAAGAGCACTTGGAATGCCTATTACAAAGGGTACAGCTTTCAGGATGTTGGAAGTTTCTATGGCCAAATAATTTAATTCAATGTCATGTGCTCACATGGTTAAGCTGTTCTTAATGCTTTGAAGGACTGAGTAACAGGTTGACCTATTGTGGCAGCTTTATTTTATTCACAGTATCTTTGTCATATTTGAGTTATTTTATTAAGCCTGGTTTTTATTGGGCTGAAACCACTATGAAATAATCCATTTTATCTAACAGTATTCCAGAGTATTTTAGTGCTCATTGTTTTGTAGCACATAAATCTAAAGTATTGTCACCCTTATCTATACTCTTGGCATTAAATTTTCTTTTATTTAACAGAAAAGCTAAATAAAATTTTACCTTCCAGCTCTCACTATTCTCTTTTTCAATTGATTGTCCCAGATGAGGTTTAAAGTGTCAGTAGATTTTCAACTTACAAGATGTTCCTTCTTCTGCAACATTGGTAGTTAATAACACCAAAATAGATTTATAGAATTTTCTAGTACCTCAAGATTTGATTTTATATATAAACTCATTTGCACATAAATTTGTCTCATCTTTTGATCTTCAAAGACTATTTGTGCTTTTATAGAATGTCAATAGACTAATTAAAACTTGCCAGTATACTTGTGAATTCATAGTAATCCATTTTGGGATCATTTTATTTAATAATGATAACTGTCTTCTTAAGTATTTTTTATCTGAATTAGTATATCACATATGCAATATGGTATAATACTTTGCTCATACTTCCCTTTCTCTATCATATCTATCATATCCTTTAGACGTTTCAGCCAAGGGGGTGCACTGAAAAAAATGCTGATATTAAATTGCCCAACATTATATAATGACATTTTGTTCTTGTTGGAGTGATCTAAGTTTCTTTCTTATCATTGAAGGATAAAAATATGGGAGAGAGTGATAAGTGCTAATTGTACTGTGTTCAAATTTTAGATAGGTTTCTGGCTTTGGTTACTGATTTTCTTTTTCCCTAAAGAGAACACACAGTGACCATTTTAAAAGGGAGAGAGTATTAGCCACTAGCCACTTGCTTCACCTGGACCTAATATAAATTACATTGGATGATATCATCTTTTTCAAAACAGAGATTTCTTTATCCAATCTTTCCCTGTTAAACCCCTCTTTACTGGGATAATGGTGAGGTTTCACAATCTGATGCTGATAATCCCGCCTGAACTCTATCAGGGGAACACCCCATTGGGCTACTGTGCCCCAGAAGTGAACTCTATTTCTTCATGACTCTTGCTATCCGTGGAAAATTAGATGAAATGGCTGTTAAGGGAAGCCTTAAGAAGCAGAAAAAAAAGGATGAATTAAATACATACTCTAGTTTGGGGATAGAATTTATCTGGGATAGAAGAGATTTCCATTTGTGATTCTCTGTGGGTATAATGTACATGTACGAGGTCAGACAATTAAGTTCACGAACTCATCCTAGAAAAAGTGCTACATACCTAACTGCTGAATATCACTATGGTCACCTTCCAAGTACTGCCCTTGGGAAGCTATGCACCAGTACCAGCACCTAGTCCACCCTTCAAAGCAATTCTGGAACTCTTTTTCTGGACTGGCCATCAGAGCTATTGTCGTATCACCCTTGATGTCCTGGATGCCATCAAAATGTCTTCCTTTCAATATTTCCTTTATTTTGGGGTAAAAAAAAGAATTTACTCGGGGTGAGATCAGGTAAGTAGGGAGGGTGTTCCAATCCAGTTATTTGTTTACTGGCTAAAAACTCCCTCACAGACAGTGCCGTGTGAGCTGGTGCCTTGTCATGATGCGAGAGCCATGAATTGTTCGCAAAAATTTCAGGTCGTCTAACTTTTTCATGCAGTCTTTTCAACATTTCCAAATAGCAAACTTGGTTAACTGTTTATCCAATTGGTAGAAATTCATAATGAATAATCCCTCTGATATCAAAAAAGGTTAGAAACAGCGTTGTAACAAGTTCAAGAACTTAATTGTCAGACCTCGTATGTTTGGGGACATTTGAAGAATTGAAATTGGAGCTTAGAGCAATGGCAGTATAAAACTGAGAGTGTAGAAAAATGATTTTGTGCATCTGAACTACACTTCTGTTTAGCGTAGGTAGACTCACCCCTTGTTTCCTCATCTTTTGCTTTTTTCAATCACCAACCACTTCCAGCCCTAGTGTTACTCTACCCTTCAACCTTAGAAAAGTAATCACTTTTCCACATTTCTAAGTTTGAAAGTATGTTTTTTTCCCACTTTTGTTCTGTTTGCTTTATATTTCCCCTAAAAAGAATTTGCCCATGATAACAGAGCTAGTTGGTAATAGAGGTGGGGTTTTTTAAAATATGAATTTCTTTTTTCTGAACAAGTTATTTTGCATTTAGAGGCAAAGCCTATTTAAATTAGCTCCCCAGTTTCTATAGCTTCATCCCAGGAATGGGATGCTTCATCTTTTTGTGCATGTTTCTCAAAAACAGTAAGCAATGGTGTGTGTGTGTGTGTGTGTGTGTGTGTGTGTGTGTGTGTTTAAGATGATACTATAGATTGATGTATTAAAGACTTTTAAAATATTAATTTTAAGTCTTTAAGAGATAAGAAAGTAATTTGCACAAATATCACCCTAGATACATTCATTTCCTCTTCTTTTTTCCAAAATTGCAATGATGTGACACAAGAAATTTGAGGACAAATTAAATAAATCCATAGCAGCACTGCAAACTTGAGAAGAGTAAAATAGTGAGGAATTTGTGGAACATATCAAGGAAATGGGATGAAAATGATGTAAAAAACAGAATCTAAGTACAAATAAGGAAACCCCGAGAGGTAGAAAATAAGGGCCTTATAACTTAGGTTTCCAACAAAACTTCTGAAATAGCCTTAAAGGTGGGGCTCACTGTTCGATGAACACTGATGAATTACTCATGTTGGTTTTCAGTAAGAAATGGGACATAACTGACCTGCCCAACCTAGTATTGGAAAATAAAGAACAAATGAGTCTGGGGACTAATGAGCCAGAAAGGTCAGAGTGAATTCCCTGTTATGGTCAAGGATAAGAGAGAATAGAGGGAACAGAATGTGTAATATGAATTTTTAATCTGTTACCTTTGTAGTGTGTGCTTTAATTCCCTCTCACATCTCACCTATGGAATCTTCAGTAAAGACAACTTTGCTTACTGGCATTTTTAGGTGAAATTAGATTTCTTCCTGGGGCACTGAAATGGGTACCAAGACTACCCAGGTTGAGGTTGCTATGTGTATGCAGGTAAAAAGACAAAGAATGGATTCCGAATGCATCTCCCATTTGCAACTACTTGCATCAGGCCTAGTGTTGAGTTCAAAGATATGAGCAAGATGCAGTTACTACTCTTGTTTAAAATTTGCCCACCTTAGAGGAAAGAGTATATGAACATAAATTTCAAATCAAGATTGCACTTGACAGAAAACGTGATGAAAAAATAACATGGTTTTACTTCAAGATTTGAAGTCAGTGATTCAATAGAACTATAGAAATACAGAGGATTGTGTTAACTAATCATGAGTAAGAGGTAAAAAGACTGATTTCAAAAAGAGAAGAATACAAGCAAAATTAATATAAGAACACTTAACTTCCCCAAAATATATCAAACAAACACTCATGTATGCAATAGTAATTCTGATGAATACTTTATATTCACCAATTCCAAAGAAGATCACCTATAGTCTTCTAACAAAGACCATTGGTGCAAAAGATGTAACTAGCAAGAGGAATAAAATGGTGAATACAGCCTGAATGAGGAATTAACAAGGTTCTAGATTAGAACCCTGTCTGTATGCTGTGCCGTTGCTTTTACATTAGTTTAGAATAATGTGGTTGATGTTCAGAAATCGCATGGACAAAAAGCTGATTGGAAGGTAACAAAGATGGTAACTTGACGTATGTACATATTCGATTTGTAGTACTAAGACGTGGGTTTTATCCTCACTGGTAGAATAGCTACATCTGAGGGAGTTATAAAACAGCCAAAAGAAAGAAGGGAAGCAACCTTAACATTTATTTCTTGTAGAAGGAAGAGAAAGGGTATCCTAAGGAGATAATAATGATATCAGAAATGTAAATGAGTAACATTCATTGTGCATTTACTTTGTTGTAGGTATTATCCTAATAACTATGTATGTTTATGTAATTATATTTTTATGAATTAGTATAGTTATTGGTATCCATTATGTAGATTAGTAAACTGACACAAAGAAAGATATTTTGCTCAAGGTGACCTAGGTAGAGAGGGGTCAAGCCAGTCCCTGAACCATGGTAAGCCGGCTCCAGAATCCATAGTCGTATTCACAATGCTATGTCATCTCTCACACCAGAAAACAACTAGGATTGTTCCAGAGTTCAGAAGCCAAAGGAGGAGAGAGTTTCAGAAAAAAAGGCAGTGGTTACTATTGAGTGTTGAAGGCTTTTTTTCAGAGAAGTCAAGAAAGGCAACCTCTATTAGAGACCCAGACATTATAAAATGACAGGTTATCTTTAAGAAATTAACTCAGTGAAGTGGGGGAAAGCAGAATCAGATTTTGAGAACTTATATAGCGTTTGTCTAATCATTGGTCTTTAGACCACCTGTTTCAGAACCACTCTGAGTGCTTTTAAAATTCAGATCCCCCAGGTAGACATTCCAAGCGCCTTTAATTGGGATTCTCCAGTAATATTTAGTTAGAAGAAATAGAAAAATCAATAAGGGGAAATGGACAATCAATAAGAATGGCCTAATTTAAATATTTCATTCCCAACAAAAACTCTGCTCTACAGGCCTTTTAGTGACCATCTGTTTTTCTTTTAACGTGTGCTGTGGAAAGACTAATTACAAGCCTAAGAGGCTAATCAAAGTGTTTTCTTCTTGTTATATTTTCAGTGATGTTTTAGGGACTCACACAGATCTACAAATCATGAAACCAAATGGCTGTCCCTCTCTAAATGGTTGTGAGTGGGTCCCCAGCATTGCAGGTAATTTAAGGAGCAGATCATCCATCTGTGAGGGGTACGAGGGTTCTGCACACCACATTTTCCCTCTGGTCTTGCTCTTTTGCTTGGCATTCTAAGCATCCCATTTTAAAACTTTATCATCAAAGAATGTCCAAGTGTGTATATATCATCCCAAACTGCTTCCTTCCAGCAATATTTTTTATGCTTTTTGTTTTTATTCTTCTTACATCTTCATATGTTGAGGCTGTTGTCTTCATATTGTGGTAGGTTACTACTTTCCCAGAAATACATTCACATGTTTAATCTGATAAATACTCATTGTACAATTATCAGCATATGCCGATGCCGGATATTCTGGCATGTCTCTTTCACTCTTTTCTTATACCTGTCACACATGTGCTAGAGTCTACTTCTGGGATGTCTTTGTGCCTGAGAGAGTTACTGGGGCAAGGGACCTTTAATATCTTTCTTTCATTTCTTCTCCTATCTAAAATTTAAATTCTATACTTGATAAATTGATTTTAACCTGGGGTACATGAATACTTTTTTAAATACTGTTACTTTTCCTTATGTTTAATTTACCTATTATTAAATGTAAAAGAGACCCAAATTGAAAAAAAATTAACAACAAACTATATTATTCATATTTTATTTCAATGAATGTTGAAGAACTATTGCTACCATCATTTTGTATCAAGACAATAGGAAATTTACAATTATTCTTAGTCTAATTTTAAACTCCATTTTTTAACACAAAAAAATCATAGTTTTATGAGAGTAGTAACGTTTTTCTCTTTGTTATTTAAATATTTTACCAGGATTGTCTAAGTTTGAGACAATAAATTAGAATAGTGTCAAAAAAAAAACTTAACACATCTTACAGGTACTCAATAAATATTAATTTATGATTATAATCCTGTCAAGCACATTTTATTTACTCAACTCTTCAAAGACCCCACTTGTCAAAATGACTATTGAAAGTGTCCCAATGATTGTAGTTTCTGCTATCAAGTTTTTAATCTTACTTCCATGAAATTTTTTTTCTTACTTCTTAAATACAATGTCCTTAAGAAATTTCTTTAGTTCCAACTACGTCTTAATAATGTATAATATTCTTATGAATATGAACATTGGGGTCTATTTTAATTCTATTTTCTTTCTGAGATGGAAATAAAAAATGAAACAGGAGCCTCTACAGCCCATCTGCCTCGCCCTGAAATAACTTTATTACCAAACTATCAATAATATTGCTGTTGTCCATCACATAATCAGATTGATTGACTTATTCAGTGATGCTTAAAAACCTCTTTTCTCATTATACTGTTTAATGACTATCTTTATTAACTTAATATAAAAGTCTATCACCAAATATTACATGCTATAACATTAATTTATTTGAGCTTCGATTATAATCAAATTTGATAAACCGAACAACATATTTATTTTAACATTATAGGAAAAGAATTCTTCTTTGTTCCCTATGGCAGTGTGGTGTTAGGAATCCAACAGTTGAAGGATTTTCAAATTTTAAGAAGAATAAAGATATCTAAAGTATTCCTGTATTATTTACTATTATGAGCAATACTGATATTTGCTTATCATATGTAATTTGGGGAGGTGTTAAAATAAAAAGAAGGGGGACAGATATAGGGCAAAACTGGAAGTGAGACAAGAAGTCCCATAGAGGTAAAATGTATAGAAACATCAAGAACTGAAGGAGCTTCTTGGCTCAGACTTCATTTAGGACTCCAGGATAATTCTAGTTTGTCTGGTGAGTTTGTGCCAAGTAAACAGATCAGACAAAGAGAACTTAGATTGCATACTAGAGCATTCTTCATTTTTTTTCTGATGGAGAGGAGAGACTCAGATAACCCTCTATAACACTACATGGTGAGCCCTACATAGCTGAGGTCATGCTGTGGGGTCTGCCATGGTGAGGGGCAAGGAAAACCCACATCCTAGACTTGGGCTTGGTTCAATATTATAGATTGGGTTGGAGCATCAACATGAATCAATATAAGTTCAGTTAGCAGGCAGATCTCCTGGGTCCTGATCTAGATGGAAATGGAATGAGCTTCAGTTGTAGCAACGTGACTTCAGTAGCAGACAAATATCCTCAGATGAGTACCCAACCCACCACTCCCCAGCAGACATCAGCCATCATAGTCTCAAGGACCAAAATTATGAGGCCAGAGATCACCCTTAACTTGAAATTTGTTCACATAAGACTGGCTCCAGATACCAAAAACTTCCTTGAACAGGAGCAGAGGAAACATATTAAGCTGAAAGAATAAATACTAAAACTAAAAGTGGACTAGATTATTCAAAAGTGGGCATTTGAATAGAGAGAGAGAGAGAGAGAGAGAGAGAGAGAGAGAGCTACCATGATTAGCACATTTAGATTAATTTGCAACTCTGCTATGTGCCCCACATGGTGTGGTGGTAAAAGTTATCAGAAGTTCCTGTTACTATGTAATTGAGGATGTTGACTGTGAGCAGAACCAGCCACATCATTTGCAGAGCTCAGTGCAAAATGGAAATGTGTGGGCACATGCTCAAATTCTATTAAGAAATTCAAGATGCTGACAGTAGAGCATTAAACCATACAGAGGGCCATTGTGATGTGAGGTCATGAAGCTGGCCCTGGCTGTGAGCTTACATGATGGGGTTAAGGCCTCAGGGAAGACATGGACGCTGGGCAATGGCTACAGGTCAGACCACTCAATTCAGCATGTAATGGGAGTACCAGTTTGACTCAAGGGGGACTGTGGTACCAAGAGAAGAGGACTGGAGCCCAGTCAGCATAGGAGATGTAGCTCATTCTCTGTGGAAGCATTTCCAAAGCAAGAGACTAGAACATGAATTCCCCAGTCACAGATTTGTACATTGGAGGTGTGCAGGGAGCCAAATAATGATGTGCAAAATGGTTGTTTGTGGTTGTATGTTAGTGAATGTTTAACATCTCACTCTCCAGAAATTAAAAGTCATGATTTGTAACATTTACCTCTTTCTCACTATGGCTGGTTTCAAGCTACTAACATGGCATCACAGACCACAGAGTAGGGAAGAAATGCACACAATTGGTTCTTGTGAGCCATCGCAAGGCTTCACCAAATCCCTGCTTGCATGTGTGACCAGCGGGTTCAGATGATACCGTGTTTCCCTGAAAATAAGATGTAACCGGACTTATTTATAGATCTAGTGGAATCAGCTCTAATGTGTCTTTTGGAGCAAAAATTAATATAAGACCAGCTTTTATTTTACTATAAGACCGGGTCTAATATAATATAATGTAAAGTAATGTAATATAATATAATACCAGGTCTTATTTTACTGTAATATAAGACCAGGTCTATAATATAACAAATACAATGTAATGTAATGTAATGTAATATAATATAATATAATATAATATAATATAATATAATATAATACCAGGTCTTATATTAATTTTTGCTCCAAAAGACGCATTAGAGCTGATGGTCCGGCTAGGTCTTATTTTTGGGGAAACAGGGTAGCACAAGGACGTGTATGTGCTGACTATTGTGGTAGGCGAAATAATATCCCCTTCCCAATGTCCTAATCCTTGATACCTATGAATATGTAATCTTACATAGGAAAGGGGATGTTGAAGATGTGATTAAATTACAGATATTGAGATGGGGAGATTATCTTGGATTATCCGGTGGGACAAATGTAATCAGAGGGCCCTTATAAGAGGGAAGCCAGAAGGTCAGAGGGAGATGTGACGACAAAAGCGGAGGTTGGAGTGATGCACTTCCAAGATGGAGGAAGGGTCTAGGAGTGCTGGTGACTTTTAGAAGCTGGAAAAGGAAAGGAAATGGATTTCCCTTTAGAATCTCCAGAAGAAAGATACCCTGCTGACACCGTGATTTGGGCCTTTAGGACCCACTTCAGGCTTCTGACCTCCAGAACTGTAAGATAAATTTATTTTGTTTTAAGCCACCAAATTGGTCGTAATTTGTTATAGCAACAATAGGACACAAATGCTTAGTTAGCCTTAGTGCTTATTTAACCTTAACAATGTGACATCATGAAACCCAGTGGTAACTGATATATAGAAACAACAGAATAGTCTATTACCATGACAGTGATGGGTAATCACTTTTAATTCTAGTGCAAGATGAAGTATTAAAAGTAACTATAATTAAATTTTGTTAGTAAATACACAATATAAATAGATGTTCATTGAGAATCATTCTTTTCCTTCGGTGCTCCCAGAATGGTTGACATTTAGTCCCTATGACAAAAGCCTTGCCAAGAAGCTTAATGTTCAGTCACATTGTCTACTGAGGGACCCACCCACATATGCACTTTACACATGGTCAGGTAGTCTAGATTTTTCATATGAGTATAGTTCAGATTAAGCTAAAGCCTCTACTTGTTATACATCTTTAAATTTTATTCTGGATAGCTCCTATTAGAATATTAAATATATTTTAAAAACTATTATGTGAGTTCTTAGCAAGCTTGTTAAGTCTTCTGTAATTTCATGTGTTAACAGACTAATTGGGTAAGTGTCCTGAAGGAAGAAATTAAAAATATTTATCTTCTACTTAATACTCAATGCAATGGATATGTCTTCTATGTAAACAATTCCTTTATGAACCTAGGAGAGAGGGGAAGTAAGCATGAATTCTCACCATTAATTATTTATCGGAGAAAAATTTTTTGCCTATTTTCATATTTCTGGGAATGTTATTCCAAGTATCTAATACTTGATTTCCTTAGGTAAAATTTGGTGTATACACAGCTTTTTCCTACTGAGGACTGTTTATGTACATAAAGCAGTAAAACTATGTATGTATATGTATGTACACACACACACACACACACACACACACACACACAACTAAAAATCACTTTGTACTTTTGAGGCACATGTAGGCCCTGATCCAACATGTTGGAAAAGATGGAAATAGGGGTATTCTGAAAGAAGGATCTTTCTAAACTAAGACTAATTATGCTATTGCTGCTCTATGCCCACTTCTTTTTAATAATTTCTGGCATTATTTTATTTACCTTGCTTATTTAATAAGATTCTTGAAAGAAGCAAATGAGGTAATGTAGGTGGAAGTGTTTCAACATACTCTCTCTCTTTTTTTTATTTTTACAAAGATGTGAACTTTAGGTATTTCCTCTGAAGTCACTCTGAGTTATTTGAATATAAAGGGATCTAAGAATTTATAGGAATTTGATTCCATGTTAAAACCTGGAGTAAAAATAAAAGGAAAAACTCAAGATTTGTGAGATTTCTGGCATGTTTCTTACACACAAAATTACCCGTCACTGTGCAGTACTTACCATTGATAACATCAAAGTCAAAAGATTTGAAACTTATTGGACAGTAAGGAGGAGGAGATGAAAAAGGGCATTGGCTTTTACAGGCAGCCTGAGAAAAGAGGGGAAATGATCAGTGACAACCATGGGAAGGAGGGGAACATAAACAGAATCCCTAGGATTAGCCAAAACAAAAATTAGAAAGAGCGTGAAGAACAAAATAGCCTGCATCTGAGGTGTGGGCCCAGGTAGTTGAATTGACAGACACGTGTATTTGAGGCCTCTGCATCAGTAGTTCTAGTCAGCGTCACCTGAGTAGTTAGTAAAACCCAATACTTGGGGGCCTACCACAAATTTATTGAGTCAGAAACTTTCGGGTAGGCTGAGTAATCTATGTATGAAAGAGACCTTCAGGTGCTTCTGTTGCTAGCTCAGGTTTGAGACTCACTGCCCTATGTAACAAATGCAATCTCAGAAGCAAAAATGTTATGATTACATAAGGTAATTTATCTAATGTGTTTAGTGCAAGTACCTATGCAGTTAACCTTCAATAAAATAAGTGTTAGCTATAATTATGGTTATCTCTGTTCAATGCTGGAAAAGCAAAGTTTGGGAAACTAATATATATATATATATATATATATATATATATATATATATATATATATATATATATTAGTATATATATATTAGTATATATATATATATATATAGACATAGACTTGTAGGATGCATAGTGTCCTTAAAAACATTGTTTAGGGACCTCTAACACTTTGACCTTTATACAAATTACATGGTGGATTGAAAATGCACATTCTGATTCAGGTAAGTCTGGGACAGGGCCTGATATTCAACATTTTTATTCAGCTGCCAGGTGATGCCATTGCTTCTGGTCCAGGGACCATACTTTGAACAGCAAGGATCTTGCCATGGCCACTTTTACTTCCTCTTGACAGTTCTTTGCAATCTGAAAAAGAAGTTTGAATGCTCATAGGAAAGTCAAAGGATACAAGGTAGCAAGTTGGAACTCTCCAGAGTTCATATGGTTTATTCCCTTGAGTTGTAGTTTTGTCCATCTTTCTTACGAAACAATTTAAGACTTCTCAGAAAAGAGAATTTGGAAAGTATTAATACATTCTTAAAGTTTTATGGTCATTTCCCATCAATTGCCTAACTCAGAGGGAGACAGATAGTACTGCTGGACTAAATAAAAGGTGAGACAGATGAATTAGACAAGCCATATATAACTACCATTAAGTAGATCTAACTTTGCAAACTCATCTAGAAGAGTCCATGCTTCTGCTTTGCTGAGTAAACCTTTCACATTTACTTTTCTGACTCAACTTAGTTTTCTTTACTCATGTACATAGATTCTTGGTAGGTATCCACCAAGGGGAATTTTAAAACAATTAAATTATATTTAATTCTGGTTAGCCTATCCTTTGACAGTTTCAAGGGTTGTCCAAGGAACAAATGAAAATATGGTCTACATTTTAATAGATGAAGCTGAGTGGGTCTTTCCTTTAACCAGCAGCTAAGTGTTTAAAAATGTGGTATGACAGAGTAGAAGTAGTACAACTTATTTAAGTAGAACCCATTGAAGTGTAAGACTTTTTACTGCTTCTGGACTCTTGTTTTAGGTTTGGTAAATTTGATTCTCCCATTTTACATGGCTGAAAACAAATTTATCAAGCACAATTTCTAACTCACTTGTGTTTCCTTGTATTATGTGGTCTTATGTTAAGGTTATTAGACAGATTTTACACAGTTGGAACTGTAGTCATGAAGCTCTTAGTCTAGAGTGGTATTGAATACTAAAGATAAGCCATAATCAACGTATGTTTTTATAATAAGTAATCATAAAACAGTTATCACAGAAATGCAATATTGACTCAATTTCAGCCTCAGAAACTTTGTTTTTAAGTCCCCATTCCTCTGGTGAACCTTCTTCTGTATTGAAGCCACACTGACAGCAGCTCCAGGCTTCTATTTTCCCAACCTCAAGCTCAACAAAAGAGAATATCTCTTTCCTATTATTACAACAAAAGCTTCAGGATGACATTCACTAAACGCTGCTTTGACTTATGGCCAATCTCCATGGACAGAAAGCATAGGCAAATGACATACTCAAAAGAGTGGACATTGAAAAGGGAAACATGGGCTATTAATTGTGAGAAATTCTGACTATTTGTGAAGGACTACGGGCAAAGGGTTTTTGTAACCCCCCAAAAGGCAGGAGAAATCCTTTTGAGAAGGCTGTTTTGAGAGAAGTTGTGTTCTTAGGCCTGGAGACACAGCTGGAGCCATGTGATCTGCAGGGAGGGAACTGGGAAATAAAACACCACAACATCCTGAGCTCACCGACCTCATTCGTTTTCCCTGCTCCCATCTCCTGCTGTGGCTCTCCATTGGCTGACGGCTACCGGAAAGCAAAGACACTCATAGATATGGTCTATACAAGGAAGTTTGTGAGGTAGGAGGTCAAAGTAGAGGAGGATGGAGACAGTAGCTACGGGATCAAAATAATGCAGTAAATAAAAATTTAAACAAATAAAAGTGTATGTGTACATAGACATATTATTAAATTAATTTCATAGGTGTATTTTGTTCATAAGTTCAGGATAAGTTCCCCATTTTGTGGTTTGATTTGGTTTCCACATTGAAATTTATTATGCAGCACCAATTTAAATGTGTCCTTTTTCATACTTTAAGGAAAATAGGTATGGAGATAAAAACAAACAAACAAAGAAAACATAAAAGTTGAATTTGAAATGAAACCTACAGAATCAAACTCATCATACATATAAACTTCTAATTAAAAAAAAAAACTAATAGAAAAACAACGAGTAAATATTCCTAATATAAAATAGTTTAGTAAAAAATACCCTGGAAAACAAACAAACAAACAAAAAAAAGTAGTATGAAAATAAAATAATGAACAACAAAAAGAAGAAACCCAAAATAATACTGTGGGCTAAACATTAAACCCCAAATAGAGACACTTCCTAGGGTAGGCTTGGATGTTTTCCACAGTTCCTATCATTCAGAAGTCTTTTTTTTTTTTTTTTTTTTTCTGCTTGACAATTGTAGTGTTTTCATGTTGCACTTACTCTGAAGAAGCTGACAGCCTGATGATGCTCTTTAGCTATCTCTAAAATTGACTATCATCTAACCACGGGTCATGTGGATAAATGTGGAAATGTAGTCAGTCAGTCAATGTCTTACAATGTGTACATACTCAAGAGGCCATGAAATGACACAAGGCAGAGTACTACATTTTAGGATAAAGAGACCTGAATTTAATTTGGCTAATTGTGTGTCCTTGGTCAAGGTATTTACTGTCTCTAAGCCTTAGTTTCCTCACTGATAAAACTGAGAAATGAGTAACTTCTGGAGCTGCTGTATATTCACTGAGATAACAGACTAAGTGTTGGTTCATCATGTTTGTTCATCACAGGAAACCTTCCTTGATGTGCTGGCCTCCACTTGCTTCCCTAGGGTGGTGCTTTCAGTTCTTAGTCCGATTCTTTCCTTCAAGAGGTGAACAGCAGACAAATAAACTATTGCTAGTCTCAGGAGAGAGGCCCTGGAGGTCTAAGATTCACCAGGCCGACTTATAAGCATTTTCTACTTTCCATGACAGTGGTTTCCTCCATTGGTGTACCTATTTGAGAATGGGTCCCCTTAATCTCAAAAAGTTCAGCAAATGGAAAAAAAGTAGCTAGGATTCCTGCTTTGTCTTTGCCCTAAATGTAAGCAAATCAGTATTTAGAACAAGGTCGATGGGGAACTAATTCATATACTTTCAAGGTGTGTATTTTTAAATAAGAAAGTTATTACTATTATTATTATTTTGTCTTTTTGCCCTATTAGTGAGATGATTTCAAGAGAAAGAAAATATATTCTTTGAGAACAAGTCTTGCCAGAAATTTTTTTTTTAACATTTTTTAAAGAAAATGTTTTGGAGTCATTACATTTTCTACTCCATAAAGAACTAGTGACTTTTTATGTGTGTGTATAGAGCATCCAAGAGAATTTTTAATTTTCTTGTGAAGTGTTTTTTTTTTTTCCAATTACTTTAGAAGCTGTACAACCTCTCTTGTATTTTTAAATAATGAAATATGTTGCTCTTTAAACATTTGGCTTCTAAATGAGTTACAGTAAATCTTTTAATCCCTGAGTAATTTATTGTACTATAAATTGCACAGGAAGTGAATCCTGGTGGCCTTGATGTACAATTTGTATTTAAGTTTAACAATTATATGAGCTTCAATGTACTTTATTTCACATAAACCAAGGGTCAGCAACCCCAAAATATGAGGGATTATAGAAATAGGGTATTGCCCTATTTGTTGGATAAAAATGTAACCAACTCTCGCAAAACTTTGGCCTGCACTTAGCCTTCAAGTAAGTAGTTTTAGAAATGGCAACGTACTTAAGCTGTATATTGATTCATATTTATTATAAATTTATGAACTTTTGTTTTATTTTTCCATATGCATTTTATTTTTTTTAATATATGTGCTTTTTTCCTAGCTTTCCTCTATGATAACAGCTTATGCAACCACAGTATTTTATCACACCAGGAAATTGGCATTGAGATAATACTATAAAACTACAAACTTATTTGGATTGTACCAGTTTTGACATACACTCTTTCTCCATTTGGCTGTGTAAAGTTCTAAGAAAATTTACCACATGGCTGGATTTATATAACCACCACCACAGCCACATACAGAATTGCTCTATTACCATAAAGGAACTCTAACCTTATAATGCTAAACCTTAACTACCTTTCCCCAACCACTGATCTATTGTAAATTACCATACTTTTGTCATTTCAAGAATGTTATATAAGTAGATTAATACAGTGTATAACTTTTTCAAATGGCCTTTTTATGCAGCATAATGAATTTGAGATCATCCAAGTAGTGTGTTTTAATAACACACCGTTTTATTGGTGAGTAGAATTCCATTGTATAGGCGTACTGAAGGGTACGTATTCATCCACCAACTGAAGACATTTGGCTATTGCAAATAAAGCTGCGATAAACACTGATGCACAGGTTTTTGTGCGGACATAAGTTTTTATTTTTCCAGAGTAAATACCCAGTAGTGCATTACTTAGTTGTATGGTGATATACGTTTAACTTTATGAGAAACTGCTACATCCAGTTTCACAGTAGCTGTTT
Source organism: Rhinolophus sinicus (assembly GCF_036562045.2). Classification (NCBI taxonomy): domain Eukaryota; kingdom Metazoa; phylum Chordata; class Mammalia; order Chiroptera; family Rhinolophidae; genus Rhinolophus; species Rhinolophus sinicus. The sequence continues at coordinate 25,525,927 of NC_133759.1, forward strand.
CTCCATATCGTCATTAGCACTTGATTTAACCTGTTAGTATTATTTTTTTCTGTCTTTTTTTTTTTTCAGTCTCGTCAGTTCTAATAAGAGGATAGAAGTTTTTCATTGTGGCTTTAATTTGCATTTCTGAAAAAAATGATATTCAATGTTTTTTCATATGCGTATTATCCACGTATCCTCTTTATTCAAATCTGTTAAGTCTTTTGCCCACTTATTAACTGGATTTCTTCTTTTATTATTGATTTTACAGAGTTCTTTATATATACTAGAAACAGGTTCTCTGTTGGATATGGGTCATTTGGAAATATTTTCTCCCGATCTGTGACTTATCTTTTCATTATCGTAACAATGTGTTTCACTGAGCAAAAGGTTTTAATCTGCTGGTGTCTGGGTTATTGATATTTTTCCTTTATGGATTGAGCTTTTATGCCATGCACAAGAACTCTTTACTAACTTTAGGTAAAAAACATTTTCTCCTATTTTATTTTATTTTATTAGTTTTGTAGTGCTATATTTTACATTAAGAGTTTTGATCCGTTTTCAGTTAATGTTGTATAAGGTGTTAATTTGAGGTTGAAATTATTATTTTGTTATTATTTTGCCTATGGATGTCTGACTGACTCAATGCCATTTGTTGAGAAGCTAACCTTTCTTCATTTAATTGCACCTTTGTCCATTATTAATTGGCTGCACTTGTGTGGATCTACTTTTGGACTCTCTATTTTGTTCTGTTGATCAAAAACATGCTCTTTTGCCAATACCATCATGTCCCAATTACTGTAGCTCTTAGTAATATAAGTCTTGCATTGGGTAATATAATGACTCAAACTTTATTCTTTTTCAAAATAATTTTAGTGAATATAGTCTCTTAGTTCTTTTTCCTTTAAATGAGTCTTAATTTCTTTAAATGGTAGATTCAGCTTATCTATATAGAAAAAAATCTTTCTGAGATTTTGATAGAAATATACTAAACCTATGGATCAGATTGAAGAGATTTGACTTCAGTATTATGTGAGTCTTCCAGTCTATGAACATAGTGTGTCTCCTCATTTATTTAGATCTTTGTAGCTGTAGCATATAAATTCTGTATACTCTTAGGCTTATAATTTAGTATTATAATTTTGGAACAATTATAATTGAATTATTAATTCTGTTTTCAATTGTACATTGCTTGTATGTAGAAATAAGTTGTGTGTGTGTGTGTGTGTGTGGTGCACCTTACTAAACTCTCTTAATAGTTCTAGGAATTATCTTGTATATTACTTGCAGATTTCTATGCAGATAATTATAACACCTGTAAATAGGCAAGATTTTGTTTCCTTCTTTTGAATCTGTATCTTTTATTTGTTTTTCTTGCTTTATTGCACTGGCTAAATTTCCAGTGTGATATTGAATAGGAATAGAAAGAGCAACTGTCCAAATGTTCAGAGACTTTCCTATTTCATTTATAAGATTTTTGATATGATTTCCTTATGATCAGGGAATATAATTTGCATAATTTTTAATTATTTTAAATTTGTTGAAGTTTGTTTTATTGGCCAAGATGTGGACTCAGTCCCATGTGCAGTTGAAAAGAACGTGTAATCTTTTTAGCAGATACATAGAAATTTATTAAAACCGTTGTCTCCAACAATACAAAAATTAAATATTATGTTATCTTTTAGTCATATCTTGGTATATGCAGCAAAGAGAAATATTTTATTTTTTTATTTATTTTCATTAAACTCATTGGGCTGACACCAATTATTGAAATAATATAGGTTCCAAGTGTACAATTCTATAATACATCATATATATATTGCATGCTATTTACCACCCAAAGTTAGTTCTCCTTTCATCACCATATATCTGACCCCCTTTACCTTTTTCTATCACTAAGCCTTGTGGTAAACACTAAGCTGTTTTGTGGGTGTCTGTAAGTTTTTGTTTATTTGTTTTTCTTGTTCAATTATTGCTTTCAGTTTTATATCCCATATATGAGTTAAATCATATGGTTCTCCACATTTTCTGTCTGACTTATTTTGCTTAACATGGTAATCTCAAGATCCATCCAGGTTGTCACAAATGGCAATATTTCATCTTTTATTATGGCTGAGTAATAATTCTATTGTATATAAGTACCACATCTTCTTTATGCAGTCATCTATTGAAGGACAATTTGGAGGTATACATGTCTTCACCTCCATGAATAATGCTGCAATGAACATAGGAGTACATATGTCTTTATGGATATGTGTTTTCAGGTTTTTTGAGTAGATATCCAAAAAAAAGATTGCTGAATCATATGGTAATTCTATTCTTAATTTTTTGAGGAACGTCCATACTGTTTTCCAATGTGGCTGTGCCAGTTTACATTCCCATCAGCAGTTTATGAGGGTTCCTTTTTGCGCCACAGCCTCTCCAACACTTGTTATTGCTTGACCTGTTGATAATAGCCATTCTAAAATGTGTGAGGTGGCATCTCATTGTGGTTTTGATTTGCATTTCCCTAATAGCTACCAAAATTAAACATCTTTTCATATATATGTTGGCCATTTGTATGTCTTCTTGGGAGAAGTGTCTGTTCAGGTCCTCTTTCCATTTTTAAATTGGATTTTTTTTTTTTTATTGTTGTTGTTGAGTTTTATGAGTTCTTTATGTATTTTGAGTCTTAGCCCCTTATTGGAGGTGGTATTTCCAAATATCTTCTACCATTCAATTGGCTCCCTCTTTGTTTTATTGATGGTTTCTTTTGTTGTGCAGAAGCTTTTCAGTTTGATGCCTCATTCATTTATTTTTTGCTTTTACTTCCCTTGCTTTTGAGGTCAAATTCATAAAATCTTCTCTAAACCCAACGTCCTTAAGTTTGGTAACTATATGCTCTTCTATGCAATTTATTGTTTCAGGTCTTATATTCAGAACTTTGATCCATTTTGGGTAAACTTTGGGGTATGGTGACAGATAACAGTCTAATTTCATTCTTTTTGCAAGTGGCTTTCCAATTTCCACAGCACCATTTATTGAAGAGGCTTCCTTTCCTCCATTGTATGTTTTTGGCTCCTTTGTTGAATAGCACACACACACACACACACACACACACACACACACACACACGTTTATTTCTAGGTTCTCAATTCTGTTCCATTGATAAGTGTGTCTGTTTATCTGCCAAGACCACGCTGTTTTGATTATTGTAGCTTTGTAGTATAGTTTGAAGTCAGGGAGTGTGACACATCCGCTCTTCCCCCACTCTTCCCATTAGGATTGCTTTGGCTATTCAGGGTCTTTTGTTATTCCATACCAATCTGATTTCTTTTGTTCTATTTTTTTTTTTTTTTAATGCCATGGGATTTTAATGGGGATTGCATTAAATCTGTATATTGCTTTGGGTAATATAGCCATTTTAATTATGTTGATTCTTCCAATCCATGAACATGGAATATTTTTACCATTTCTTTGTATCTTCTTCAATTTCTTTTAATAATGTCATAGTTTTCAGTGTTATCAGGCCTTCACATCCTTTGTTAAGTTTATTCCTAGGTATTTTTTTTTCTTTTGTTGCAATTGCAAAAGGAATTGATTTTTATTTTAATTTCTGTTTCTGAAATTTCATTGTTAGTTTATAGGAATGCAATGAATATGAATTTTTGTACATTGATTTTGAATCCTGCAACTTTACTGTATTTGTCTATTAACATTTTTGTTTGTTTGTTTTTGTTTTTTGGTGGAGTCTTTCCGGTTTTCTATATAAAGAATTGTGTCATCTGTAAAAAGTTACAGTTTGAGTTCTTCAGTCTCAATTTGGATGCCTTTTATTTCTTTCTCTTGCCTGATTGCTCTGTTTAGGAGTTCCAATACTATGGTGAAAAACAGTGATGATGGGGGCATCTCTGTCTTGTTCCTGATCTTAGAGAAAAAGCTTTCATTTTTTTCATTATTAAGTATATTAACTGAGGGTTTGTCCTGTGTGACCTTGATTATGTTGAGGTACTTTCCTTCTATACCCATTTTATTAAGTTTTAATCATAAATGGATGTTGTATCTTATCAAATGCTTTTTCTGCATCTATTAATATGATCATATGATTTTTATTCTTTATATTGTTTATGTGGTGTATCACATTAATTGACTTGAATATGTTAATCCATCCTTGTGCCCCTGGAATGAACCCTACTTGACTGTGATGTATAATCTTTTTAATGTATTGTATTCAATTTGCTAATATTTTGTTTATGATTTTTGCAACTGTATTAATCAGGAATACTGGTCTGTAGCTTTTTTTTTGTGTTTTTTTTTGTATTATTCTTACCATGTTTTGCCAACATTATCCTGATACAAAAACCTGGTAAAGAACGTGTATTCTACTGCTGTTTGGTGGAGTGTTCTGTTATTGCTAATTTGATTTTGTGAATTGATGGTGTTTAGATCTTCTTTTTATTTATAATATTCTGTTTAGTAGTTTTTGTGATTATTGAAAGAAAGGTTTTGGAGTTGCTAGCGAAATTTCTCCTTTTAGTTCATGTATTTTGAAGCTCTGTTGTTGGCTACATACCATTTAGCATTGTTATATCTGCTTTGTGAGTTGACCCTTGGTGATTTTCTTTGTTCTGAATTTTATTTTGTCTAATATTAACATAGTACTTCAGCTTTCTTTGACGAATATTTATATGCAATTTCTTTTCCTATTCTTTTATTTTTTTCAGCTTTGTTCATATATAATTGAAATAATATTATGTAAGTTTAAGGTGTACAATATGATGATTTGCTACATATATATATTGCAAAATTATTGCCATAAAAAGGTTACCTAACACATCCATCACCTCACATAATTACCCTTTTTTGAGGTGAGATCATTGAAGATCTACTTTCTTAGCAACTGTCATCTATGTATTCCTAGCTATATTCACACATCATGATGTGTTCTAGATCCTCAGAATTTATTCATCCTATAACTGGAGTTTGTACCGTTAGACCACCATCTCCCCATTTCTTTCATCCCCTAATAACTACCATTCTATTCTCTATTTCTATGTGTCTGGCTTTTTAAGATTCTACATAAAAGTGAGATCATAAAAACATTTGTCTTTCTCTGTCTGACTTATTTCATTTAGCAGAATTCCCATCCATCATGTTGACACAAATGGCAGGATTTCCTTTTTTATGTATGCCTGAATTTATATATACATTAATATTTATATATACACATATTTATATTATATACATATAATTATATATAACTTTATACATAATAATATATATAATTTCACATATATAATATATATCTCACATTTTCTTTCCTATTTATTCATTGATCATTTAAACCTCCCTATATCATATTTGAAGTGTATTTTTGTAGATTGTATATAGTTGAATCAATTTTTAATCTGTATCAAATTTATGATAATCTACCTTTATTGGTTTGTTTAAATCATTTATATTTACCAAAATTATTGATCTATTAGCATTCAAGTTCATCATTTATGTGTTTTCTGTTCTCTCTGATTTTTCTTACTGTTTCATCTTTCCTATCTTCCTGTAGATTACTGAATATTTTATTTGGTTTTTTACATGGGCCACTTATGAATCTTCTCAGATGTTCATACACAGCTTAAAGAATCCCTTTCACTAGCAATGTCATCTCCCATAATTCTCCTTTCACTCTATAGTTGGGAGGGGAGGTGAGGCGCTACTCTTTACTGTCATTTACTGTTTTATGACTATGGAGAGGATGATCAACCCGGCTCCTTCCCGAACTCTGCAATTGCTGTGTCTATGGAGAAGGGGAGGGTGCTGGTTTCTACTATGTTATTGCAGGGTGGGAAAGGGATCATTCCTTGAGTTCTGAGGTCTCTACCCAGTCTGCCTTGTTTTCTGTATCTTTCAGTCTTGTGGTTGCTTTTTGCAGTTTTGCCAGGGTGTTCAGTTGTACTTAGTAGGAGGCATAAGGTAGAATGTGTGCACTTTATCTTGCCTCACACCAGAAGTGTGATCTGTATCAAATTTCTTAATCATTCTATTTTAACATGGCCATTGTACTGTGCTCTAGTATAGCATAAAATAAAATAATAGCAATTTTTGTATTGTCTGTTTTTGTATAGTCTGTCCCCCCGCCCCCAGTCACATGCATGCACACTTCTGCACAGCCAAATACAGGGTACATGTTCAGTATTCTACTCCATAGTCTGACTGATTTTTTTTTTTAAACCTCAGAGTCTTCATCTTATTGAGTAAGATATTAAGGAATCTTTATCTGTGGAGATTAAAACAAACAAACAAAAAAGGATGTTGAAGATATGAAGTATTCCCCAAAGCAAAAATAAAAAAATACTTAATTTGAGAATCTAAATCCTTTGTTTACCCCTGCAAGGCAGGGGATATTTGAAGGTATTTTTTTTTTTTAAAGATGACTTATATAAAACTACTATTTTATTAAAGGAGATAAATTAACTGTACTTCAAGCTATGAAGCCATTTAAGAGGTTACATAAACATCTGAACTTTTAGTCCTTGGAAGGACCACTAGTGATTTTTCTATTCTAATTCTTTCATTTTAAAAAAGGAACAATTTGAGCCAACTTCATAATATTTATGCAGTATGAATCTATTGTGTTATATTTCTGTAAGTCAACAGAATTTTCAGTGAGTAACTTGGACTAGTTAATGTCTCCTTAAATGTTAAATATCTTCAACATTTTTTACAAGGTACATTTTCTGGAATTTCATAATAGGAAGAAATAACTAATACATTATAAATATATTTTAATGCCTTCTAGATAAGTTACTATTATATGTAAGTTACTAAACACAGATGGTTACATTATTACATTTTTTAAGTATTAATATATCCTAGGTACTAAATCACTAGGCAGTAAGTTTCTGCAATGTTAATCAATGAAAGACCATTAATTGTTATTATTCTTCAGGAATGTTGCTACAATTCATCTACAGGAATGTTTTTATGAAATATATTTAATGGAACATTGGTTGGAACACTGGTATATGAGGAGTGAGGTGAATGTCGAAATAAGTTTGGGTTAAACAAGCCCTTGTATTGCTTTTACCATCTATCCACTTAAAGTTACCCTTATCTTTTCCTTAGTTTTCTCCTTATCTAGCTTAAATTACACAATTTACCATTATAATCACTCTCTTGTATGTACCCTAAACTTTTTTCCTCTTTTCTCAGTTAGTGGACAAAATATCAACTCTAATTCAACCATGCCACTCTTTTTCTACTTTAGGCCTGCACCCATGCAGGTGAATATATTTGACAAACATATACAAAGACCCCCATGATGACTTGTTCCATTTTAAATTTATGATTATTGACTTCCAGGGGGCTCTCAATGGTGCTGGGTAATCATACTATATTTCCCTGTATGTTTTTCTTCTCCTAATCCACTCCGTGCCTCTTTCATATTTTCCCTCACTCCTCAAACAAACCTTCATAGCTTTCTTCCCGTCTTTTTGTCTTGACTGATGAATTTACTGCTTATTTATTTCACTATAAAAATAGAAGAGATCAGCCAAGAACATCCATGAGCTCCCGCTATGGCATCTTCTTACTTACTTACCTCTGTGCCCATATATGGTGTTCCTCCGTTCCTCTTATTCTGGATAAACATCTGTATTCTTGGCAATGGCCTTCCCCTCCCCTATGCCCTAGATCCTGTCCTTTCCTAGTCCAGTCCTGCAGCAGTTTCCCCCATTATCTCCTGACACATCGATTTTTCATTTTCTGGTGGCTATTCCCTATCCCTAGTCAAACATCCTATTAATTCTTTCATCTTAAAATTATTCCCTTCACTTCATTTTCTCCTCTACCTTCAACCCTGCTTCTCTCTTTCCCTTTATAGAAAATCTCCTTGGAATACCTATTTATGCTAGCTATCTCCAACTTTCCCTTCCATTTTTTTTTTCTCGAATCGACTCTAAACATGCATGGCTTCCTTCATTTATTCATTGAAATTGTTCTTTCAAAGTCACCAATGCTGATACATCTGAAGGTCAACCCTCAATCCTTGTCATACATGACTTATTAGAAAGAGATCACTCCCTTCTCATTGAAAGAAGATCTTTACTGTGGCTCTAATCTTGTTTTCCTCTTAACTTCCTGACCATACCTTCTCCATTTGTAGTGGGTTCCTCACTTCCTTGACCTCTAAATGTTGGAGTACCACAGGGCTTAGCCCTGGGAACTTTTTTTTGTTCTATCCATTTTGTTTCCTTGGTGATTTCATCCAGTGTCATGACTTTAAGTGCTTTCTAAACACTGGTGATTCTCAAATTGCATTTCTAGTTTGCATCTCTCCCCTGAATGCATATAGACATATGAGACCCATATAGCTGATTGCTACTTAAGGCCTATATTAATATGCATTTAACTCATCAATCAATCTCTCAAATGTAGCCTGTATAAAATGAGCTCCTGATCTTTTCTGTTTAATATCTGTTCCTCTTAACTTCTTGACAATTTTGTATTCTCTTCGATCCTATCCAATCCGGTCCCATCCCATCCCATCCCATCCCATCCCATCCCATCTTATCCCATTCTATACTATTCTAATAACTCCCAACAATCTATCTTCCATACATCAACCAAGAGTTCCTGTCAGAACAGAAGTCAGATTATGTTTCTCTTCTGCTCAAAATCCTTCAGTGGTTTTCCATTGCACTTGGAATAAAAGCAAAATCCTTATGATGGCCTCCAAAGCCCCATGTAATCTGATTCCCTTAATACCTTTCTTACCTCATTTCTTGATCCTTTCCCCTTCACTTATATCATACCAGGTATACGAGGCTATTTCTTTCTCTGATGCAAACCGGCTTGATATCACCTCAGGACCTTTGCACTTACTATTCTTCTATTTAAATTATTTTTTTATCCAGAAAATTGCATGACTCATTCCCTTACCAAATTCAGTCTTTACTTAAACATCATCATTTCAGTAGACCTTTCTTCACACTTTATGTATCCAAATTGTGACCCCTCCATAAACATCCTATTTTTCATTTTGACCATAGGTAGGACTTATCAGCATACAACAAACCATATATTGTACTTGTTTATTTTATTTATTTTCTCTCTTCCATACTTGAAACTAAGCTCCATGAAGGCAAAGAGATTTATCAGTTTTGTTCATTGCTGTATATTCAATACCTAGAAAGGCTATGGGCTTACATTATATGCTCAATAATAGTTGTTCAGTGATTAGAGCAAATGGTAAATTCTTTATGCAGTAAAAGAATCCATTTGATATAATTGTTATAACTTTATTTGAGAGAATACTATTGAGAAATGACAGCTACAACTAGTCACTCTGTAAAACCCAGAAACAATTATGTTAGAAAAACACAAATGATTTTCTAGGATAAAACTCAAATCATTTTTAGGTTTTAAGGGATTATGTTTTGAGGGTGTCTATCACATCTTTATTATAAATACAGGCCACACCATTTAATAAGTTTTTCTAAGTTTTATTTTAAACCATGAACATGATGACCAGTAGGTATTTTTATGGCTCGTTTTGCATCTGTGCATTGGAAATCCTTTTAGCATTGTTCACACTGTTTATCTTGCCAAGCAGGCTCACCAGCTCAAAGCATTTTCCTTTCTCATCTGAACAGGTTACCATTTTAAGATTCTTTAATCAATACCTTTTTCCATTTACATCATATTAAAAGGCAATTTAAAAGTTTAATCAAAGACTTCAGCAACTGTTGCTGATTATGCATGCTGAATTAAATCTGGGGGCTGCTGACTGTGAATTGATTCATAGCTGAGGCCCTCTATGGTAGGAAATGAAGGGAAGCAGCGTTTCTCTCTGTGCTGTAAGCACTTGCAGGAGGGGTATTGATTTATTTGCCTTTGTGCTCCAGTCTTTGCCTGGTCCGTTATTTACAGATCACTGAGACAGTGAGTGTGCAGGACCAGGTGAAAGAAGGAGACTGAATTTCCTGTGCATAGAGTTTGGCGTTAATGATGAAGTTGATAAAACGAAAACACATTGTTTTAAAGAAACAGATATATCACAGTGGGTAGAAACCAGGTAGATTAATTAGGGTTTAGAAATAAAAATAAATTTGATAGAAAGCCACCTGGCATTTCTATGTGTTATTTTCATTGGGCTTCCAGATATTGAATACAGCCCAGTCTGAAGGAAAACATAAACTTGGTGACTCATTTTGGTTTATGGGTGTAAAAATAGATGGTCTCAAAGCTCCTTTGAGAGTCACACTTCTAATATTGTACTCATTTTATAACAAATGCTTTTTAAGGGCCTGTTTGTTTCAAGTCCTATGTAATGTCCTAGAAATATCAGAAGTCAATAAGAGGATATTTTCAAACATATTTTTCTTTAGGAATTAACCTCATAGGGGTGTTATGAGCATTAAATAAGATAAGCAATAGTACTATGAAATAGGTTGTTACTACATGGTCACAAAATATAGATGAAGAAGACAGCTTAGTTTTCCTTTAAATGATTTGTGCCACATCACATAGCTGCTCAGAGGTAGAGATGGCATTCAAACTATGGTGGCCTGAATTCAAAGCTGGAACATTTATGTGCTATGCTGTGTGTTATGGACTGAATTGCATCCCTCTGCCACCATCTAATTCACATGTTGAAACCCTAACCCCACTATCACTGTATTTGGAGATAGGGTCTTTAAAAGGTAATTAAGGTTAAATGAGGTCATAAAGGTGGTCCCTAATCGAACATGATTGGTGCCTTTATAAGAAGAGGAAGAAATATCAGAAACGCACGTGGCACACAGAGAAAAAGAAAAGGTCATGTGAGGATAGAAGGAGAAGCTGGCCATCTTCAAGCCAGGGAGAGTTGTCCCAAGAGAAATCAAAACTGTACACCTTTCTGGTGTCTTTCTCCCTCCAGAGCTGTGAGAAGTACCTTTCTATTGTTGAAGCCAGCCAGTTTGTGATAATGCAAATGACAGCCTTACCCCACGGAGACACTGTGCTTTTCCTAGGTGCCTGAAGTCCCAAACATTTTTCAAAAATTTGCCACAATACCTAGTGTACAATAGAAACTAATTACATATTTACTAACAGAAGCTCATTCAAACACCTGCCAAAACAAGTCAGCAGAGAGATCCCAACCAATCCTGTGACAGCAAATCCATTGAACTGATGATAAAGAGCCAATATTTTCCAATCCACCATGACTTGAGAGGCCCTACCATCTGGATCTGTGCAGTGACTGAAGGAGCTCTAAGAAGTCCCTGGAAGCAGAGCAAATGATTTGAAGTTATTGAGGGAGAGCGTGTGGCTCAAAGGAGAGCAACAACTCTGAAACCATAGTAGATGAGGCGCCTACTGAGGAAGCAGAACCAATTAAAGAAACAGACGAGATCCATAAACTGTGATGATAATTTTTAATAAAAATTATTCCAGCAGACACATACACAAACAATAATTTCTAAATGTTTCATGGGCATTTCAAATGGAAGTAAATTACTCTAGAATGAGTTCCTGTTCATGTGCCATGGAAATGTGACTGTACATTTGTTACAATGTGGCAAAGCTCCATGCCTTCTTTTAACGTTTACTTGATGTTTCTTCTTCGTTTTATAGAAAGGAGGATGTTTACTTTTATCCTTAATCCATGCTGAGTAGCTGACTAGGTATTTATCTTATATTAGGTTCTAAGCAAATCCCTTTTGAAGGCAGAGCCAATGGCAAAGTTCACGTAGCAGGTGGCATTCTTGGCAGCTCCACATGGGCATCTGATGAGTGAGTTCTGTAGTTCCTCTAGGACAGTTAATCTGGACTCAATTCATTGGTATGCGGGATAATTAATGATCTCTTCTTTTAGAATTAGGTGATCCCCGAAGAAACAATACAAATAACAGGTGACAGTTTCCCATGGTTTGGGTCCTAGTATATGTTCAACAACCAAAAGTATTTTCAATTTGGTTGACAATAGTATAAGACTTGTAACTGTTTCCAAAAACTTTCACCCAAACAAATAGTAGTAGAAAGCATGTGTGGAATGCTCGTATTTCTATGTTTGGAATGAACTAGTGTTAAATGGTGCTTACATCATGTTCCTACGGCCTGTGAAATTCTAAACCCAGAACTGCTACTGTTAGCGGAGGGTGTGCTAAGTTGGGTTGAGAATGTGCTTCAGAGATGCTACACCTCTCTGCTCCGTGCTGATCTTAACAGTGCGTAGGCTGCACTTACAGGACCAAGGAATTGTTACCAGGACCAAGGAATTGTTTTAACCTCCCAGTGATATCATTGGGGGGGAAAAAAAGTTTGAGTTTTTAATTCAAAGGATTTGAACGCCTAACATTACAATTTTTATGCGTGCTATCATTTAAAACTACCTTATACACACAACACTCTTTGGGGATATAGTCTATAATCTATTCAACTGTATGCGGCATCCTTCCTCTCACTCCTTCCCCCCACCGCTACAACCTCAAGCTCTTACTTGAGTACCCTTCTTGTATTTCTATTTATATTGCTATTTCCTAAGATTTCTTACCTCTTGCTCGGTGAAGGAATTTATCAATATGACAATACTATTTATCATTTGGAGTGATTACCAACCTGAAGTCATTTGTTTTCGGCCAGTCATCTGAGATTACCAAACTCAGGGAAATAATAGCATACTTTAGAATCATAGGATTTTAGAAGTGAAAGGGACGTTAGTAGCTCCATAAATCATAATACCGTAAGTAAAGTGTACATTTATTTGACTTTACAATTATTGCAAGTATCTGTGTCTAAATATTTTGTGACATTTATTGTAAATCTAACATTCTTCATGAAGAAAACAGTACTTTTTTTATTTTATGGTGCTAATAATGTTACTTGTCACAGGCTTCATTTAAACAAAATTCCTGTTGTTGAGCCTCTGAACGTGAATTTATCCTTCATGCTACTTGTATATTATCCAGGAGAGGGCAGTAGAGTACCTGGTTCAGATGGTAGAAATGGTGCCACATGAAATTTAAAAAAAAAAAAAATGCAACCTTCGAGTGACTATTACAATCATATTAGACTAAAGAAATATAGACCTTTGTCAGCTAAATGTTGTCATATAGAAAAATAAATATTTTTCTTAGTTTCTTCTTTTATTGACAATAGTGGAATCTTCTCATGTAAATTCTTCCTATTCATTAATAGTAACCAATGGTAATAATACAAGTAATGTTCATCAAGTTAGAGGTTTATGATCATTAAGTTTATTTAAAAGCAAATATCTAAAATATTTAACTGGGATCTATTTTTTTTTCAATTGGGAAAATATCAACTGTTTGTGAAAACAAAACAAAAAATTCAGCTGTACAAGTCAATGTGAATTCATACAGCTTTTCTATTTAACCTGTTACTTGTTTAATACTAATTATGGTTGAGCAAGATATCTGTCCTTCATCTCTTCCTCCTTTGGCCAGAGAGATAATCATTTTCTTAATTTCAAAATCATTTGTATAATTATCCCCCATATTTAAGTTCGCTCAAAGCTAACATTCCCACATAGTAAATTAACTCGATTACAAGGGACCCATTCGGCAACCTGCTTATCTTAGAGGGAATATTACGAAGTTATATGGCTCAAAACATGGCTTATAAGTGGTTTACTGAGTTCCTATTTACTCTAATCTCCTAGAGAGCATAAATCTCAGGATATCAAAAGCATATCCTACTTGTAATAATTTAAGGCATTTCTATAAGCTTCATATTGCTGGATTTTTCTGTTCATAAACACTGGGAAATACTAAAGACTCCGATCTTAGTGCCTGAGTTTGGAGTCATCAGTCTGAATCCTGTCTGTCCCACTGATGGGTAAGTGATCCTGGAAAATTTATGTAACCTTCCTTAGCCATTTCCCTGATCTGTTGAAAAAGGATAATAATTTTGCCTATTACATGAGGTGGTTATGATGGATAAATGTCACTTAATAAAGTGACTAGCATATAGGAACAACTTAATAAATGTTTATATTATTAGTTTTAGTGTTTCATGTAGTTTCTATAAAAGGACTTTAGAAATAGTCTTATAAAACCTATGGTCATATTTATAGAAAAAGTTTTTGAGGATATTGTCACTATGTTACTAAGCCCCATGGAAGAAACGTGCCTCTAATTTTAGCACTGCCATACAATTGTCATACAATTCATTCGGCATTATTTGATGATCACTTTGAATTAACTGTCTGCAGTGGTTCTATCTTTACATTAATTGTTACAAAGCTTACATACAAAATTTTGCTTCATTTCTAGCAAATTTTGTATAATTTACCCTCTCATATTTCTTTATATCTTCTTCTTTACATGCATTTCCCATTTTTCTTATTTCTTAATCCACTTCTATTAAATTTTATTTTGTATATTTTTGCAAGAGGCCTTTAAATTCTTGGACTAGTTATGAAGTGCATTCATCCATGCAGGCAAATGAACAAAATCAATCTGAGTGATTGCTGAGGAGCAAACTTTCTAATTTATTGAAAAGGAAGGTAGTATATATTAATCATTAAGGATTTCATTGTGTGGATTGTAGTAATTATTACCTCAATAAAAATATTATTTAATATTAAATACCGAATATAGATATGATACAATACATATTATAGTGACATAATTAGATATAATTATATATCGTATATATGTATATATTAGAGTTAGGAAATAAAGCAAAGGAAACAGTCTAAATATTTTTTTTCCATTTCCTCAAAGTTATCTTCTTGCTTCATGTAATATCAACATAAGATAATTTAATAGCTAGATAAAGTCCTGTGTCACAGTAACTGAGAGAAAGGGAAATTTTCATTGTCCTTCATATGCAGAAAGGCCAGTTTAGCTATTTTGTACAGATCTTTATGGAAAACTGATAATGCACTTTGAGTTGAATTCAATCCAAAAAAAAAGAAATCTGTCATGGTATTGTCACTTTAAACCATAATCATACTAAATTCTACGTAATTGCTATCGTAAGAAGAAAAATCAGATACAGATGAAGGAAAAAAGGTGCTTCTGTTATCTACATAAGGGGTGCCAAAAAATGTATACAAGTGGACACTTGGTCAGTGTTGCTCAAGCAGTAGTTCATTTAAATCAGAAGTGTCTGGATGTTGATGGTAACCACTTTGAGCACCTCTTGTAATTGCAGAAGTCAAATGTGACTTGTATTCATCTTTTGTTATCAGTATATATTGAGTATTGCAATTTTAATACAGTTTTCCTTTCTTAAAATGTGTATACATTTTTTTGGCACCCTCTGTTTCATTTAAGGCAAAATGTGAATGGTGTTATTTATGAAAGTTTTCTTTTTAAAAGGCACACATTATGATTTTTCTATTTATAGTAATCTGCTTCATGGTCTATAGATCATGTAAAACATTACTGAGTTAATATCCTCAGAAAATCTGTATAATAATTTTATATGAACATTCCAAGTGTTATATGTTCATTGTGTATAAAAATGAAAAATAATACTTTAACATAAACATTACATACCCTGATTACTTTAAAGTAATCTTTTAGCATTAAATTCTTTTTTTTATTAGTTTCAGGTGTACAAAACAATGTAATAGTTAGACATTTACACCCCTCACAAAGTGATAACCCCCCCAGTCTACTACCCCTCTGACACCACATGTAGCTGTTACAATTCCATTGACTCTATTCCTTACGCTGTACTCCACATCCTGTGACTACGTATATACTAAATTATAGTTGATATTCATTGTTATTCAGCTTCAGGTGTACACTGCAGTGGTCAGGCATCTACACCGTCTCTAAAGTGGTCTCCCTAATAAGACATGTGTCTATCAGATACCCTACAAAATCTTTACAATGTTATTGATTATATTCGCCAAACTGTCTTTCGTATCCCCATTGCAATCCTGTGATTACCAATTTGTGCTTTCTAATCCCCTTACCATCTCCCTCAGCCCCACCCCTCTCCCATCTAGCAACCCTCAGTTTTTCTCTATATCTCTAAGACTGTTTCTGATTATTTGTTCATTTAGTCTATTCTTTAGATTCCACATATAAGTGAGATCATATGGTATTTGTCTTTCTCCATCTGACTTATTTTACTTAGCATAATGTTCGTTAAGTCCTTCCATATCATTGCAAAGGGTAAGATTTCATTCTTCTTTATGGCTGCGTAATACTCTATTGTATAAATGTACCACAATTTCTTAATTCAGTCATTTACTGATGGGCATTTTGGTTGTTTCCACATCTTGGCTAGTGTGAATAGTGCTGCAATAAACATAGGCATGCATAATTTTTTTCAAATGAACATTTTGGATTTCTCTGGATAGATACCTAAGAGTAGAATTGCTGGATCATAAGGTAGTTCTGTTTCCAGTTATTTGAGGTACCTCCATACTGATTTCCACAGTGACTGCACCAATCTGCAATCCCACCAATAGTGCACGAGGGAGCCTTTTTCTCCACATCCTCTCTAGCACTTGTTTTTTGTTTTTTTTTAATTGATTGATGATGGCCATTCTGACTGGAGTGAAGTGGTATCTCATTGTGGTTTTTATTTGCATTTCTCCAATGATTAGTGAGGTTGAGCATTTATTTTCATATGTCTGCTGGTCATCTGTATGTCATCTTTAGTAAAGTGTCTCTTCATGTCCCCTGCCCATTTTTTAATTGAGTTGTTTGTTTTTCTGGTGTTGAGATGAATGAGTTTTTTTTAATAAATTCTGGAAGTTAACCCTTTATCAGATGTATCACTGACAAATATCCTCTCCCATTCAGTGGGATGTCTTTTTGTTTTTTTGATAGCTTCCTTTGCTGTGAAAAAACTTTTTAGTTCGATGTAATCCCATATGTTTATTTTTTTCTCTTCTTCCCTTGTCCGAGGGGGATATATCAGTAAAAATATTGCTAAGGGTAATGTCTGCAAATTTACTTCCTATATTTTCTTCTTGGAGTTTTATGGTTTCAGATCTTACATTTAAGTCTTTAATCCATTTTGAATTTATTCTGATATGTAGCATAAATATGTGGTCACCTTCATTTTTTTGCATGTGTTGTCCAGATTTCCCAGCAACATTTATTGAATAGGCTGTCTTTACCCCAATGTAAATTCTTGCTTCTGTTGTCATAGACTACATGACCATATAGTTATGGATTTATTTCTGGGCGTTCTGTTCTGTTTCATTGATCTATGTGTCTGTTTTTATGCCAGTAGCATGCTGTTTTGATTACTATAGGCTTGTAGTATAATTTGATGTCAGGTATTGTTAGTATCTCCCACTTTGTTCTTGTTTCTCACTGTTAGCATTAAATTCTTGATCATCATAGCTGCTGTATAGTCTTGAACTTTAAGAACAACATAAAATTGAACAATTTAAAAGCTATCTTTCCAAATGTTTTAACAATAGCTTGTATTTCTAGCAAAATTTATTATATAACAATTTTTGCAGACATTATTTCTTAATTCCTCAAGTACTACAATTCTACGGACCGTAATATTGCCCTAGAATTCTAGAAAGTGTAGGGTTTTTGTGATTTTTTATTACTTTATCCTGTGCAGTTATTCTGGTGGTTATGATTGAAGTTTGTATTTCCTTAGATATTTGGGGGATGTTTTTTACTCCCTCATATTTTGACACCTTTTCAACTAATCATTATTTACTTATCATGGGTTTTAGCATTAAAATATAATTTGAAAGACTGAAAGTATTTTTTTGAGTAGTGATTATTCCATACCTTAGTACACAGAATAGGGATATCGAATACATGAAATGGGTATCAAACTGTACTGCTCTGCCTTTGGCAGACGTCAATAATCAATCAGAGCATTCATTCTACTGAGAGCACAAACATTCTTCAAATCTTTCTCAGAATATGTTTCCTGAAATCTCCTACCAGTCAAAGCAGTTGACGAAAGAGATTAGTGCAGTTTGTCCTTTCAAATATAGAAGTAATCAAATGTAATTTGTTAATACTCCTTATTTCTGTGCATATACATGTAAATTATATACCCATATCCATATACATATATATGCAGCCTGTGTATCACATATAAGTACTCACATTTTATATATGCAAATATCTACTTGTATATATATGTACTCATAAATATTTAATATTATATACATCCTTACCTATAGATAATTTTTATAGAAAAATATACAACAAACAGACATAATTATTTTCACTTAGCCTCTAGCAGTGATTTGAAATTTAGATATTTATGTTTTCATTCAATTACTATATACATTTAATTTTAAATGTTCATAAAGAATGTGATTTATGTTTTCTCATTTCCCTTGTTAAATAGTTATTAATGAATTTTAATACTGTTGATCATAATAACATTTATATAATCAGATTTACCACTATTCTCAATTTGATTATATTAAGGGCAAATACAACCAATAAACCACTGCCATGGCTGGGATTGGTGACTCTATGTCTGATAAGTGGACTGTAGTATTTCAGTTTAATTCTTCTGATCTCGATTAGCAAAGTAGAGCCATGCACTTTAATCCTGGGTAGTAGAAATGATCTCTTGGTATATTTATTGAAAAAGAGCCAAATATTATTAACTTCCTTTAGCAAAACAGGCCCTGAGTAACACTGTAGAAACAGACGAGCTTTCTTTTCTATCTGGGAGTGTCATTTGGTCAATCTTCCACCACCCACATCCTTGACTTCTAGACATACTCCTAGTATTTGGCAATAAGACAAGTCCCACGATTTTTTAGTTCCTGGATTGCTCACTGTCTATTTCAGTCTACACTTCTCTTACTGATAGTAATATCCCACATGTAAGACCTTTCTCGTTTTTACTTATGCAAACATATTTATTCATAGATCTCATTTTTTCCAAGGTCTTCTATCATCCTAGGTTAGCTATATTGATCAATTAATTTGAACCAAGGTGTTAATGATTAGTAATATATCAATCTGATAATAGCTGTTTTTATCACCTTCACCAAAGGGATGAACAGCTAGAAAAAAATTAAACACTGTGGAAGGCAATGCAATTGAAGTTGATGTTTTTAAATACTGGGACTTTTCCTAAAATCTGTTAAAAGATTGCTTGCTTCCTCTATGTGTTTCAGCATTGTCTATTATCTTGGTATCTAATTATAGAGTCAGAGAGATTTAGAACTAGAAATTATCCAAAGATAAGCCAATTCAGTAATAGCAAATAAGCAGCACTTGAACTGCCAAAGCCCCTACCTCACCTGGTTCTTACTCACTGAACCATGACAACAGTGTACAATCTATTTCAACACAAAACACCAAAGAACTTCTTCATAGGCACTGATGTGAAATGATTTGTCATTCTGGACCTAATCTGTTTCCACGTTTTTATACATGAGGCACAGAGAGATTAATGGGGTTGACCAAAGCCACACAGCTAGTTCGTTGAAGAACAAAATAAAAGTCTGTATTTCCTGGGAATGCTCACTTTCACTACCCATGTATGTTGTATCACTCTATCATTTTTTCATCTCTGGATTCACTAAAGAGAACATGAACTAGGTAGAAAATTGCTTCTCTCTTTTTCTGCCATGAGAAAAGTGACAAAGCCCCTGAGTAAAACAGAGGCTGAACCAAGAATGGAACCTGTATTTCTCGATACTCCATTCAAATTTTTTACCCTTTTCCAAGATTAGAACTCATGTCACTTGATCCTCTGTGCGTAGCTTTCTCAAAATAACACCTAGGTTCATTGTTTCAGATTGCATCTGTTGTATTCAGCCCTCACTTATTTATAAAGAGGAAAAATAAAGCTAAATCAGAAAATAGTCATGCTGAGTCCTAATACTTATGTAATTGATATAAATAGATCATTATAAAAATATTAGTAGATGATATATATGTGTTAAATAGATGAAATTGATAAATATAATTTTGTTTATCAACAAGAAATAAAGAATTAGTAATGTGATTAGTAAAGTCATGACCCACCACTATCATTTTATGTTCTAAAAATTCTATGCTATATAATTGTTTTATGCATTATTTTTTCTGATGGTTAGAGGAAAATAATCAATCTAAAATTGTTATTTACTGAAAAGAATCCTCACGGTTACTCATTAATTATTTTAATTTCCTAGACTATGAAATTCAGAAATCATTCTACTTATTATTTATACAAAAACTAGGCTTAAGTTTGCAACTAAAGCTATTTAGATACAAGGGTAATAAATAATCCTCTATTAAACAATAGCCTGAACAGTTTCTAAGTTCAGGAAACTGCTACTTTAGTTGCATTTAGATGTCAATGTATAATCTATTTATTGGTTTTTGCTGCAGCATCTTGACTTTTCTTCATTACTATCAAGTCAAGTAAATTTGTTTGCAAGCCCTTGAGATTAGGGTAAATGGGATAAAAAGTGTCTGATTAATTTAGTATATTATTGTAGCCAGCTTTTCTATTTTTTAATGACTAGAGTACATTTAATGGAGGTTAACAAGCCAGCACTAAAACTGAATGTAACATGTCCTATGCTTTTTCACTGGTCAATAGTTTGTTCTCTGTCCAATAAACTCAGCCTGTGTGTCTATGCTTTACAAAACCAAAAGAACAGTGAGTTAACTCCATACTTCGTTGTTCAGATTTTCATGAGTCTTGAGCAAAAGCATTTGGAAAATGGTCAGAAGAAATACAAGAGAAAATAAACATTTGATCTGATGACTTCTCCTTTTTATGGGGTTAAGCTTGCTATTTACCAACACCGTATAAGTCTAACAACAGAAACATTCTTTTCCACATTTGGAAAGTATAAAACAGCCCAATTATGTCATGGCCTTAGTTTGAATACTCATCCATTTTAGGTTGAATTCTTATAATAATCTTAGTCTCCGTCTCTAAATTTACACCTTTTTAATCTGCCTTTAACATTGACATCAGAGTGGCTTTTCTCAAACAACCTGATGACACTACACACACAGCTGAAAATTCTTCAGTACTCTCCTTTTCAAAATCATCTACAGAATCCGTTTCAAAATTTTGTCCTTACATACAAGACTCTCAGCTAAATCCGGCCTCTCTTGATAGCTATATCTCCTTTTCTAACCCCCTCCCCTCAGTATACCTTGTACCCTTTGCTGTACCTGTAATTCCCTTGACATCTTTTTTTTTTTTTTTTCATATTCCCTTCACCTTTACTTTTTCCACTGGGAAAAGAAAACCTATTATTCTTACTACAGCACCATTTTTCTGGCAAATACCTATGCATTACCAAAATTTGGTTCAAAAATTATTTGCTCTAAGAAGCTCTCGCTTTACTACCCAATAATAAGCCTTCCTCAAATAGCTCAAGATTTACTGTGTACATGCTTCTGTAATGGTTCTTATGGCACATTAGTAGCTTAGATCACATGTCAGTGTGATCTGACACAGGGCAATATTTTGTACTTATATGTCCATATCCTTGTAATACCTGGCACATACTAGGAAATCAATAAATCATTATTGAGTGAATGAGTATGAATAACTAAATAAATGAATGAGTGAATGAATGAATGAATGTGCGGGGTTAGGCCTCTGTCTGAGCCGTTCTTCCAAAATGCCCTTCCATCAGTAAGAGTTGATTTTAGTCATCTACAGATTCAAGGAGCAAAAGTCAAGTAGAGTTTCTTTCCCCGAGGGGTACACCTCAAAGATATGGTTGTATTAAAGTAGGAGGCAAATTATAATATTTCACCCTGTGCAAGCATCATTGCTTAATGTTTTTCATATTAATCTTATTTAGATTTTATAACAGCACTGTGAAGTAATTATAAATTATATCCATTTCACAGATGAGAGAACTGAGCTCAAAGAAGTTAAATAACTTTTATAAAGCCACTCTGATAATGACCTGCAAAGCCTAAATTTGAACTGCAGTGTGTCCAATTGCAAAAGCCTTAGCTCGTACCCAGTGCACTAATTTGGCAATCATTTTATGGTGATCAGGATAAAAAGTTTGTCCAGCCATTCAAATTGTTCTCTCTCTGTTCCTGTCAAGCTATAAGTTCATTTCACCACCATACTTCTTCTCTCTTAAGGAATTTTATGCCTTAACAGACCATGCAAAAGAACCTCCATCATATATATACAGGTTTGTATTGAAAATCACCTCTTGGGAGAAAACCACACACTTGACAGCTATTCTGACTAAAACTGTGGATTAAAATAAAAGGGAAATTGCTATTGAAAATAAAGCAAGGTTAAAAAAATTATATGTTCTGTGATATTTAGTTTGTGTAAGTATGCAAACATGCAAATATTTCTGTTTATTCTGTATATAAGTATCTACATAGACTAACGTTATTAAAATTATACTACATATATATTAAATAACACATGTTCATAAAGCTGGCATCATACATCACATGAACAGAAACATAAAAGTCTAGGAGGAATTATGCCAACCATTACAAATTACTAGCTATTGATGAGGTTACTCAATTTTAATGTACATATTTTACAGTAAGCATACTTTGTTTTTATAATTTAAATAAAGAATGGAATTATGGTTATTAAATAAGTCACCTCATGTTAGGTTCCTGTTTGCACATAAAGCTTTTAATTGTTAACTGACCCCATTTTATTTAAGAAAATTACTGATTTTTTTAAATTAAAGTTTATTTGGGTGACAGTTGTTAGTAAAGTTACATAGATTTCAGGTATACAATTCTGTAATACATCATCTATATATCACATTGTGTGTTCACCAACCAGTGTCAGTTTTCTTTCCATCACCATATATTTGATCCCCTTTACAAAAGTTTGCAGTTTCTAAAATATGTTTCCATGTTTAATGTCTGCTTTCTTCTTATACTCTTTTTTATGTATCAGTTCTGGTTTTAATCCCCACGCTTTCAGAAAGAATCTAGAAAGTTTAACATAACTTTCTGTCAACTGCCTTTTAAAAACTGTAATTGCAAATGTTCTGCATAACTGGATAAGGTAGCTGCATCAGGTAGATGATGATTACTGGGAGCGCCTATCAGTGAAGCTATAAGAGAGAGAGCAGCAACTAAATGGGACTGGGGAAGTGGAGGAAAGGTTAGCTGACCCCTCCAGTGATGAATGTGTGTCTAAATCACCAAGTTAAGGCATCAGAGTGACTCTGAGTTTACTCTAAGTTGATACTGATCCAAACTGGTCAGGCTTCTCAGCGTCAGATAAGAGTTATAGATGCAGATGGGCCATATGAGGCAATTTGAGGGGATGCTAGAAGACATGCAACTGTAAGGGTGAGGGCCAGCAAGTACCAGGCAATTGGTCAGGCCTTCCACCAGCTGGATGCAGGTTCAGGGCTGGGCTTGCATGAACTGGTATTGAACTCAAGTGAACTAACAGGAGCCTCCGAACAGACACCCACGAACTAAACCACAGTAGGAGAGAGGACAGTGAACACTTTCTGGACACTCACGGCAATATGAAGCAGCGGTTTCTAATATGTCATCCATTCAGGTTCTCTCTGGTGTATGAGAGTGAGCCTGCAAGACACAGGTTTTTAGTCCCCACATCTGAACCCAAAGGACAGTCACTAACCAACTGACCTTACCTCAGTTTCCTCATCTGTTGAATGGAAGTAGTAATTGTCACCACCTCACCCAAGTGTTGTGTGGAATAACTAATATGTGTCAAGTGCTTAGGTTTGTTATTGGGAAAACTTGCTTATTTTTAATGACAGTTCCTGTAAAACTTAATGCTTATACCAGTAGTTTTCAACTCAGGTAGCAAGTGAGAATAGCCCATGGAGCTTTTTGTAGCTGCAAATTCCTGAGCTCCACTCCAGTCCTATTGAATTAGAATTTCTCAGGCTCAAGTCATTATTTATGATTACTTAGAATAACACAATAGTAACAAATGTATAATATTTAATTAGATAACTTCACAGGCTTGGAACTAAAATAACTAATAAACTAGTCTCTGAGGGGAAAAAATCTGTCCAATAAACACAGAGTGTGATTGTCTTAGGTGTGTAAAAATGTACTAATTGGCACTTGTATTCACAATAGAGAAATGTATCATGCTAATTATACTATTTCATGATTCTTAGATACAGAAGATCATAATTCCTTTGCCTATGGCTCACAGATCTTACATTTATAAATGAATGAATGAATGAATGAATGAATGAATGAATGAATGAATGAATAAACAGTATCTAAGAATAGATTGTAAAAGTGAACACTTATCCCACTTCCCAAATCTCTTCCTAAAGGAATTTTATTTATTTTCATTGTTAAAATAGTTTCATTTCAAACATATCAGCAATTTTAATATTCTGAGCCCTTTAATCCTCTAATAATACTGGGACATTATAAAAATGTCATGGGAAGTAACAACAAGGCTTTGGTAAAACATCAACTACTTAGAATTTTCTTCAGTTACAGCAGCAGTCACCTGATTCCCTGGGAAAAAAAATCCCCTTTTGGTTAATTCACTCGAGTTCACAGACTCTCTTTTTGTGATTTCAGACAATATACTTTCAGCAGTATGCCTTGTGGCACAGAATATGATTCATACTTGCTAGATGGTTCAATTTATCACCCATAACAATTCTTTATTTTCTAGTGCCTTTGATTGGAACATTTTTTTTTTTTTCTTTCTAGTATGGGCAGGCAGAGAGTAACAGCTTTTGGCTCATTTTTATGCTACTGTTTCATGTTCTAGTTTTTATGTAGAATGCAATAGAAATGTATAATTCTAAAAAAAAAAAAGGAAACAATACTAAGAAGTACACATCTCGACAGGAACTGCCTACCAAACTCAGGGGGTTGTAAAGTATTGAATGAAACATTTGTAGTCAGTGAAATAGAAGAAATTACTATGTTAAAAAAAGAGTTCAAGCATCATAATATTACCTGCAGAAAAATGGCATTATTCTTCCTCTAAAGCAGGGCAATGACAAGAATCAACAAAGTAGATTATAGTGGACAATAAAACATTCTCTTTTTTCCAAGCAGTCTTTTGATAGCAGGAGGCACACTCAGTGAATTTCAGTGCACATGAAAGCCGAGAGTGATAACACTCTGCAGAGGGTGCCATATGTAAGAAGGAAGAAACCTTCTGTAGATCCACTGGAACCCATCATGGAAGTGATAGCAAATGCATTGGCAGAATGCATTTTCCATAAGAGCTGGACCAGTTTCTTTCCTACTTGAATAACATATGGACACCTTTTAAAGAAGAAAAGGAAAGTCTCTCATAGACCTCCTTCCCTTCCCAAGGTGGGCAAATTATTTTTTTATTATTTTAATATACTATATATAATATATAATGTAATCACATACATTACACATAATATATGATTTATATTAATTATAAGTGAAGGATAAATTCCTGATTCTGCTAGCATTTATGCAATGGGAGCCCAAACTGATTTACCTATTAAATTCAAGTGAAACTTGAAAATTATACAATTCAAGTTAATTATGTTAACTTAATAGGATGCCTATTAGTGTTTTCTCAGGATGAGATTACCCCTTTCCATGTGAAAGTACCCCTCATGACTATGCTAAAGCATAGTTTGCTCTTACGACATGAGCCCTGTGAGAACTTGGTATTCTACCACTTGTTTCTGGTTGTACTATCATAAGATTTTTATTTCACCAGTGATATTGCTTGACTTTCCCATGTTATCAATGTGACCACAAGTATCCACCCAAACATGGGCACTGAAGTTACAAAACAGGATTCAGTTTCATTCTGTGGATCACTTAGATGATCCATAACATTATGTTGTTTTTCCAGATCATCAAAATGCAAACAAGCCATCTAAAAATAAATTATTGAAGAGAATTTCTTGATATCCTGAGATCATGTCCTCAGACTCAGTTTGAATACCAAAGAGATAGACTGAGAACATGAGATTATCAAAATGGCCAAATAATTAATATCACCTCTAGGGCAGCCATAGGCATCCTGGGAGTCTTGGGTAGTATGTCGGGCAAATATTTTGTAACAATTTTATTCTTACTTTTTCCCAAACATGTACTGAATACTTACCTATTCCAGGCAAAATGGTAGGCACTGGTGAGCTAATGATAATTTTTATATGGCTCTTGCCCTCAAGAAACTCAGAGTTTATTAAGAGAGACAAACATATATTTTGAAAAATAGCCACAAAGCAAATAAGTTGTATTACAATGACCAAATAAGTATGTACAAGGTACTGTGAGAAAACATAGAAAGTCATGTGATACTGTTTTAATCATACAGTTAGCAGGGACTTGGAGAAAGTCTTTAACCCATTTTTCAATCAAAATACCCTCTTAGGTGAAAAATGAGTTGAAGCCTTTCTTCTTTATCTTTTCTACCTCAGTTTCCCTGTTGGCAATGTATATTTTTCTCATCTTTGCCTATTGTTTGGCCAATAACACCAAAGAAGTTGATAACTTCTAGGGGGGTTTTCAGTTCTCAAGAGCCAGCTTCCCGTGGTTTTAAAATATATTTGAGTAAAAAATTATGCATCGATGCTCAGTTATGTGGGAGATAGGGAAATGGTTTACTCTAACCAAAAAGTACAGGGACTCTTGGCTCACACTGCAGAGATTTAGATTTGAACTCTGACTATCTGTGCAAACTTGTCCTTATTGCTTTTTTCTATTTTGATTTCTTCACCTTTGAAATGGGAATAAAAATAATTCAACTTATTTCATATGGTAACTAAAAGAATGAAATGAAATCGTGAATGCAAAGCATTTAGTATGGTGTCTGGCACCTATCCAGGGCTTCAATAAATATTGGCTAGTGTGGGAAGTACTACCAGCCCTCACAGTGGATGAAAGGTATTCCATTGGGGGGAAAATCACAGACAAATCAATTGTCTTGACTATCTATCAATCCTGGGGTATTTTGAGTTCTAAAGGAGAACTTACCATAGTTCATGCTTTTCTTTCATATCAGGACTACGTTTCCCACTTTTATTTTCATTCTATTAAGAGAAACACTTTTATTTTCATTCTATTAAGAGAAAGGAAGGAAAAAAAAAGCTTTATGTGGTCCAATGAAAAGGTAACTGGATGCTAAATCCCATAAAACTTGATCTCTATAGAAGCCCGAATTGTCCACTAACTCATTCTGTTACTTGGCATAAATCACATTGTCTCTCTGGACTCTTTCACTTAGTCATTTGTAAAACGACGTCTGTAGTCATCAGATGATTTAAAATGTGTCCTTGGATTCATTCTAAGGTTTCCAAGAAGTGTAAATTTTTTGATAATTGATTTCATCTTCTTTAGGGTCTACAATTTATAGGAACAAGAGCATTGCTGAGTTGGTATTTTTTTTTTTTTTTTTTTACCAGAGAATCCTTTCTGTGGTTTGTAGCTCAACTGATACTTTGCAACAGTTTTTTTTTTGTTGTTGTTGTTGTTTTAAGAAGCTATCATTGTCAAAATCAAATATGTCAGCTTGTATTCTTGTGTTTCCGGTCTTAGCACAGTATAAATAGAACTTAAAGGGAAATGGTTCGGTGTAGGAGTAGTAAGATGCTGTTTCACAGTCATTTATATTAATGTTTAAATCCCATTTCTACTGTTTACTACCAGTATGACAGTAGGAATGTTATTTCATTTCTTTGAAGACACTTAGCACCCAGGCTGGTACATGCTACCTGCTTAGTGAACTGACATCTCTTTATTTTGCCTTTTTGCCAGCATCTCATATTATATACAGACTCATAAAAGTCTAGATAGATAGATATATCTCTTTATATATCTTATTGTTTTGTACTTTGCTATAAGTTGAGCATTTTTATTCATTACTTCATGGCAAATTTTTCTTGTTTTTATCTCCCAAATGCGTTTTGAATACTACTAGAGGAGACAGCAGATTATTGATTTTTATAAAAATTTTAGTCCAAATAGAACCTTATTATTTATGAGCATTATGAGTCAACTGAATCTCATTTTCTCGAAGCTTCTATTTCAACTGAATGTAATTTAGAAACTGTAGCATCGAAAGCTTTTTGGATAGTCCATTTATAATAGGCCTCTTGTATTGCATTGCAGACCTGAGTATTTGTAGTCAATAATACACTTCCTGACTTATCATTTGCCATTTTATTTATTCCTAAAATCTCTAGCACAACCCTCAAAGTCTTATTATTTCTGAAAATATCTTAAAAACTAATATTTAACATTGAACAAAACGCATTGAACTTTTTTGATCAAGGGCATTTACCAGAATCTCAGTTCTTTTACCTAGCGTTTTAAAGATTCTACAACTAGGCCCCAATCTATTTATTTTTATAGTAGTAGCTCCCACTCATTGACAGTGGAACTACAGAGCCTCTGGCCTTCCCAGGGACCCCAATCAAGATACATCCACCTTTTTTGGTATTGGGTCTTTTTACTAGTCAATCCATCTGTTGGTATCCTTCGTACTCGTATGCTTCAAGGTCTACTGCAAATCCAAAGTCTTCATAAAACCCAGGATGACTGCTTACCTTAGCATTTATTCTATGTGGACACATGAGGGATTATTTCCATTTCCACTGAATTAATTTATCCCTTAAATTAGGTGTAGCACTTGTCATGCACTCACACTTTTCCTACAAATCCCAACGTCTCTAGATAAATGCAGTCATCCCCCTTCTCAATTCATTTGTGAAGGCTTTGAAACAAGCTGAAGAATATTGCTTATTCTGGCTGACTGCTATCACTATAATATTCTGATCATTAATTACAACTCATATTATTTTAAGTATATCAAAAATGCCTTTACACTATTCTTATCTGTTCTGCTTCCTTTTCCGTGGACTATGTATCATTCTAAACCTTCAGAACATTGCTCAAGACATCTATTCCATTTTCACAGGGTATGCTCATATAGATACAAACACACACACACACAGTAGTATAACACTGTGCTCTCTATTTTGTAGTTTGCTGTTTCACTTAAAAAATATCATGGACCTTTTCCCATATCAACTGACATAGTAGTGTGGATATTTGGATATTTTCATTGTCTGCTAAATGTTTCATTGTTTAGGAATATCATACTTTATTTAAGCAGCCCCCCAACTTTGAACAAGCAATTTTTTTTTCTATTACAAATAGCAAATCGAAACATTCACAAAGAAGTAGTACACAATTCTAATTATGTCTTTAGTAGAAAGCATTAAAATGGGAATTTCTGGTTTAAATAATATGCAAGTGTTAAAATTTTTGATAAACAGTGCCAATTTTTTTCCCCAGGAATTTTTGTCTAACTGATGCCTCAGTATTCTCCTATTTTTCTGCACTGTCATTAGCACTGTATGTGAGCATTTCTTTTTTACCTTTTTTTTTTTGCTAGTCAAAAAATATGTTCTTCTTTATTTAGGGTATATTTTCTCAATTATTAAGGAGATTAAACAGTTTTTCATATGTTTACTCAATATGTGACATTGCCTCTCTTGGAATAGACTCTTCATATCATTTGCACCCACGACGAAATGACAAGTTCCTGCTTCCCAGGTAGAAACTTCAAATGAGGACCATCCAATTAAAAAATAGAAGCCTTGAAACTTTCGATTTGGTGTTGGTAAGATGACCGTTCTCAGAGAGACTTCTGGAAGTTGGTTAAACATCTAGCACTTAAATCAATTTCTAATTACCTTCATACCTTTAGCATGTTTTCTTCCAACAAATAGGAGGAAAATCTTCCCCTGTCCCAAATGCTTCCTTCTCTTAAACACTGAGTTGATAATATGTATTTCGAAAGCCATTATCTGTAACTTGAAATGAAAATCCATTCACTTAAAGTTCTTGCACTTTCCTAAAGTATTTGATTTGTTGGTCTCACTCCTCCCAGAACAATTGAGTCAACTTGAATGGCCAATGTTTCTCATGCCAGGGTTTTCTGGGAGTTGTTAGAGACACACATTTTTGGCCATGGCATGAGGCTATAAGTCCTATCATACTTTATTGCTCACAATAATTTAGTGTACCTTGAACTCCACTATCTGCCTAGCTAGGAGGAAATTCTACTTCAGTCGTGTTTTGTGGATCTTTCCTCCCTAACATTCACCATCACTCACATGTACCCACCCTGGGTATCCCCTCAGCCTCAGTGGTGTTAGCAGTTTAGAACACTGTGGAAAAAGGCCTCTGGTTTTCAACAGCCATTGATCAACACTGGTGTGCTCCTTGCCCAAGCCCACATGACCTTCTGAAGGATTGTAGCTCCACTATGTCTGTTATTGCGGGCAAGGGATGTTATTGTTCTTCCTGTCAAGGCCATGGTTACTCTAAGCACTGGTTTTCCAGGGGTATCTGGAAGAAATTGAGTCTCTTGGTGCCCAGAGTTCTTCATTCTCTGTCATAAGGGGTATAGCACAAATTATTTCAGGAGTATCTGTTTCTTCTTCCACTTCTCCAAGAACCCATCTCCTTCCACTCAGAGATGTTTCGGCCTAATTTCCTCTGTGTGGACCTATAAAATCACAATACTGGCTTTTATTTCCTGGGGGATAAGAGTGGAGACATAGCAAATCCCCGTTCCCTCATTTCACATTTTATCACAGTGGAAAGAAGCCAGGTAGATGCCATAGAAGATGCACATACAGAATAAAACAGCAGAATGAAATATAAAGTTATCAAACTCTATAGTTTCACTACTATTGCACCCCTAGAGAGATGAGAATCCCATCTTTTTCCTAAATGGAGTAGAAGGCCTTGTGTTTCTTTACTTTAAGTGTAGTGAATAAGGTATCAATTCTTGGAGACTTGTCAGTTGACACAGTGTTTATGATTAAAGCCATGAGAAAACTTTGTATTTTTTTTTTAATCAGCCAGTAAGTAAAGGAACCTACTGGATTCCAAGATTTCATCCTGGATTAAGAGAAAAATGGGCTGCCACTAGAGTTTAAAATGATATTGACAGCGAGAGCTAAAGTTGTATTTCAATTATATTCCATTTGTTTTGTTTGTTTAATCTTTCCACAAGAATTACATATATAAAACATTTGCTCCTTATTTTGATATATCTTTCCAAGATTTGGGCTTCACTAAACTCTTAATATATTCAGTATTTTTTTTTATTTTTTTTTATCAAGGAATAGGTCAAAATTGAATCTTGTACATTCTTCTTATACAAATTTTTATTTCTTTTTTGGTAATACTAAGTTTCGATAGGCTTACTTTAAGTAACATTCAAAATAATTATTTCATTACAACTAATTTACTTTAGATAATTTTAGATAAGAACAAATGAATTATAAATGATAAAAAACTAAAAATGAGTGATTTCTGGGAGGTCATGATTAAGTTGGATCTTAGTTATAATACTTTCTTTTTGCACAACTGAAATATTAAAATTTTAAGAGGTCTGTCAGTCAGGTATCAGGAGATGAACCCACACAGAAATCGGAGCAAAATAAAGTATTATCTGGTTAGCAATGACTAAGCGGAACTGTAAAGGATATACTAATAGCATGTATAGAAGTACGGCCACTATATGCATCCCTACATCTTAAATAGTGTACAATAGATGGAACAGCATCTAGAAGAAGCCCCCACATCACATACTGAGATCCAGACTTCATTGGAGAGGTCATGGCCATGACTATCTGGAGGGCAGAGTTTTCTGAGGCTGCAAAGCTGCTCAAGGGGATATCAGTGAAGCCATTCACAAGGACAGGTCATGGCAGCAATACTCTGCACTGAGAGGCTCCAAAGTCACCACTCCCTGAACGCCCAGAGCTGTCCCTGCAAACATTGTGGATGTGGCTGGAACCAGACACTGCAGAGATTAGGTGTGTTTCAGGAAACTGCCTCCAGCATCATACCAGAACCCAGAAGAGAAACCCATTCCCCCTTCAGTGTCCCTTTTGTGCTTGCTGTGGACAAAGCTGAACACTGTGCCAACTGTCAAGGGAGAACTGCTAACAGGTCCAGCTCCACTGTCATAGAGAAGGCTATGAATTGTGGATTTGCAACGGGTGCTGTCATTTAGCAACTCGCACAATTAAATATCGTGTTTGACTTTCAGCAATATCAGCCCTGTGGCTACAATAAGTAAAATATTCTTTCTTGGTTGTTATGGTAGCTTTCTGTTCCTCAGGCTGTGACTTGAGCTGAGAGCTTGTCATTTTTTACTCTGTAAATACTCAAGTGAACTCAGAAAAATCTGTTTATACCACAGTCATTATTGCCATCATGGTCAAGTGCAGCAGCCACTTGGGCTCTCAAGATACTTGCCTCAGTTGGCACTTTATTACAATATACCACAGGTGGTAGTTTGACTAATTGTGACATCACTGCATGCTATGGATTCCTAGAATCCTGTTTGCTATCAGCAAGGAGCTCAGCACTGCAATCAAGCCTAAGGGTGCAACAAAACCACTCCCTAAATCCCAACTTTGCAAGTCTACCATCTGAGACCACTTCCAGGACAGAAACCTCATAGTAATTTGAACAGGAAAAGTTTAATATAAAGAATTGTTACTTACAACGAGGGATTGAGGTAATGGGAGACAGGCTAGTAATGATCAATCAGGACTCTAAAGAATATATGAAGGTTTGATATTTAAGTTCACGAACTTGTTGCAACGTGTTGCTAAATTTTTTGCTATCAGGGGTATTATTCATTATGAATTTCTACCAACTGGACAAACAGTTAACCAAATTCACTATTTGGGAGTGCTGAAAAGGGTGTGTGAAAAGTTAGATGACCTGAACTTTTCGCCAACAATTCATGGCTCTTGCATCAAGACAATGCACCAGCTCATAGGGCACTGTCTGTGAGGGAGTTTTTAGCCAGTAAATAAATAACTGTATTGGAACAGCCTCCCTACTCACCTGATCTGGCCCCCAGTGACTTCTTTCTTTACACAAAGATAAAGGAAATATTGAAATGAAGACATTTTGATGACATTCAAGACATCAACGGTAGTACAATGACAGCTCTGATGGCCATTCCAGAAAAAGAATTCTAAAACTGCTTTGAAGGGTGGACTAGGCTCTGGCATCAGTGCACAGCTTCCTAAGAGGAGTACTTTGAAGGTGACCATAGTGATACTCAGCAATGACATATGTAGGACTTTTTCTAGGATAAGTTCGTGAACATAATTTTCTGACCTCGTAGGAAAAGCACATACATAGAGAACCCATTACTACCTAGGCTGAGATAATATAGCCAAGGAATCTTTAGGAGTTGGGAGACCACACTTTCCCAGGGTTGAGATCTAAACCTCACTGGAGAGTGCATTCATGGCTCACTGGATAGCAGAACGTATAGTGAGGTCACGAGCCACCTGGGGTTGTGCCAAGGAAGTTGCTGCCAGGGAACTACTGTGTGCTGCTAGCCACCACTGAAAGCACCTCTGCAGAAGCCTTGCACACTGCAGGAGCCAAGTGTTATAGAAACTGCTAGTCCTGCAGGAGTCTGGCTCCAGGGCTCACCAGAATCAGGAAAAGAAACCGTTTCCTCTCCCAGGGTCACGTTAGCATTTTCTAATGACAAGATTTAACATCCTGCCAGCTAACAAATTAGAAATATTTACAGGGTCTATCAACATTATTACAGAATAAACAATGAAGGGTGGATTTAAACTAAAAGATAAAAATCAGTGGCTATCGCAGAACGACATTCAAATAAGATTATGTTTTCAGATAAATTTACTCAGGAACTATGAACATATGCTTTAATATAATGTAGAGAATGTAGGAGAATGAGCCATTTTTTTTTCTTCCTGATGATGATAAATGGGTGAAGAAATCTTACTAGGATCAAGATAATAATAATGATAATAATAATAATTGTAATAACAAAAATGATGACAAAAGAAACAGAAGAGAGAATCATTGAGGACTCTGAACTAAGCCTATTCAATTCATTGGTGGCCCAACAAACATGACATTTTAACAGATTGCTTACAAGAAAGAATAAGAGGAAGATATGGATACTCTGAATTTGGAATATGTTGATAGATTTATCTCAGAAGTTACCTAAAGGAAGTTTCCAGTAATTTACTTAGCCTCATGCTATTTCATGTTGATATAGCTCTTTTACTCTTTTCCAGATCTCGGAAATAATAGATATACACAAATCATTGTAGTCTTTTAAGAAAATATTCTGTTCTAAAGCTCTTTAGTACAATTTTTTAAATGCAGTGTCTGGAATATCTTCACTTTGAATGTTGTAAATGTAAGTGATCTAGCGAATTAACTCACACAATACTTAGATGTATAAAGAAAATGTACATCTTTATTGGTTGTTCTAGCTTACCTAATTTTTCTTATGATCCCTACCCACTGGGTAAGAGGAAAAATATTATAATGTAAGTTTTACAATTTACAATCTTGAATGAAATTTAAAAATATATATAATTTTAGATAAACTCAGTCCTTTTAAATATAATGCTCATTCTTTTTGATCCCTTCCCCCTTTCTATGGTCTTTTCTTGTTGGTATTTAGGTTTATGGGCAAGACAACTTATAGAAGGATCTCAATTCTCACTTTTCACTGTTTCCTGAATTCTCATTGGATCTTGCTGCAATGTTGTCTGTTTTTCTCCTTTACTACTAAGGTTTTATCTTGGGGTATTTTTGGTGGGGCAGTAGCTTCCACCATTGGAGCCCATGGTCCCAGACAAAGCCTCCACCTGAGGTTCCCATGCATTTTTGGTCACAATTATGCCTTTACCCTGTGCTATACCACCAATTATTCTGGCAGCTCTGTGGAGAATAGAGTGGAAGAGGATCAAACTGGAAATATAAAGTGAGATTAAAAGACAACAGTCTTGGAAAGAAATCATAATGGTTTGGAGTCAGGCAGTAATGCTAGAGATAAAAGGTGGATACACTTTAGTTCTATTTTGCAGTTTGAATCTATAGGACTTGCTGATTTGGGGTCATGGGGAATTAAAGAAGCAAGAAAAAAATGTTCTTAAAGTATTCAGAGATTGGTATCCAGCTCAAAGACTTGGGTGGATAAGGATGATATTTACTCAGTTATGGAAGACAAGAAGAGTTATACTCATATGTAATAACTCAGGTTTGTGCGTGTGAAGATGGACAGAGCTGTGATACTTGCAAAAGAAAGTGGGAAATACAATTAGACATTTTAATCTGAAGCTCAGAGAAAAATTAGGGATAGATTGGAGTTTTGTTTTTGTTTTGTTTTGTTTTTTAACTTAAATGATGGTCAAAGCCAAGGCAGTGAATCAGACCTCTTTGGAAAGCGTATCCAAGAAAGAAAAGAGAACCCAGGCATAAGCCCTGAGGATCTGCAAGCTTCAGCTTTTGGACAGAGAAGGACAGTCTGACAAATGATACTGAACAGAGCGGGTATTCTAGAAGAGGAAATCCAAGGTCAGGGAGTGTTATAAAATCCAACAAAGAAGGTTTGTAAAGAAGAGAGAGAAAAAGTGATGAGGGGTGATGAAGGCAGAGGAGCATAACTTGGACTTGGCAACATGAAGTTCATTGACAACTTTTGCAAGAGCACTTTCAGTGGCATGTTAAGAATAGAATTTAGGTGGCTGTGTGTTGAAGAGTGAGTGGGATGTGAGAAAGGGGAGGTGATTGTGTATGGGTTCAGATACAAAGTATCTTGAGGGGAAAGAGTGTAAATATAATTGATTAGGGTGTACATGGATGTTTGTGGGAATAATCCAATGGTAGGAATGAGATTGACAATACAGGAGAAAGGCTACTAGCATCAGTGATTCAACCCTGGTGTCACATTAGAATCACTTGGGAAGATTTTAAAAATATGAATGATTGGGCCAATCCCAGACCAATGAATCAGAATCTCTGGGAGTGAGGCCTTAGAGTTGGCATTTTGAAAAATCCCCCACATGATTCAGATAGTAGTTAGTGTTCAAGACCCCTCAACTAACTCACAAGTTTCTCAAACTTCAGAGTCACCCTGCAGAGTTTCTGATTTCTTACCTTAGTGATGTCAACATCACTGGTCTGAGGACTACATTTTGAAAAGCACTGAACAGAATGAAGGAACCCCCTATAAAAGTGTGCAAGGAAAGGTGTCCAGAGTATAAGTGGAAGTACCCTTGACAGACAGAGGCTCACTTCCTCCAATATCACAGGAAGGCAAACTGATGACGGGAAATATAAGATTGATCTGTGATGGGGAGGCCAGGGCATGGCCATTTCAATGAAGTGTATGTGAGGTAATCAAATGAGAGTGGGTGTGGGAACTGACGCTCAAAAGATCTAAGAAAAGAGGAAGGTTATTTTCTTATATTGTACATATTAAGCAAACTATGGAAATATAGTAGGGATACCAGGCATCCCCCATTTGAGTTCTGAAACAGGAAAGTTAAAAGGGAATACAGTCAGCTGCTTGTATAGTTTTCCCTTACAACAGTTAAAAATGACCAATATGTGTGATTCTTGTTCAACTACCTTTTGTTAGCAATCTTCTAGTAATATGCAGCGGACACGATTCTTTTGCACAGATTCATCCATAGAAAAATTGAGAGTTGGCTTCTCTGCCAAGAGCTAGATGATAGCAATGGATGGGATTATAGCCATTGAACCACTTCAAAGGTTGTTTATGGTAACTGTGTATCTAATTATTCTTGTATTGACATAATCAATGCCTTCACTCCAGCTGATCATTGTGGGATCAGATTGTCCTTGCCTTTTCTCTTCAGAGCACAGGCAAGCAAATTACACAGCTGTTGATGCTTGTTTCTGAAAAACCCTCTGGGATCTCTGGATGTCTTCATTTTATAGGTACACAGCCAGAGAAAGATATATTCTAGGAAATTATTGATGTCTACTGAGAGTTACTTAGAGTACCAGGATATTCAGGATCCAGTGTAGGGACCATTAAATCAGTGTACTTAACTATAAACAGAAAAAAAAAAATGAAGTAACAGAATTCTAATAATGATGTTCCTTTCAATAGCTGAGCACAAACCACCCTTTTAAAGGATGCAAAACCATTCATGGATTATATAAAACAATCTTGATCGGAAAAGTTGCTTTATAAGAGAGAAATGTTTCTCTTGGTATAAATTAATATATTGCCTTGGAGAAGGGTCTGGGATGGGCAGTTAACCTCTTTTTGCATATTTTAACAATACTGAAAATAGTGTGCTTTTAATATTCAGAGAGCTTCCAAATGTATTCTTCAATTCAATAAACAGTTCTTAATTCCTACTGTGCAAGCTCCCCATTCCTTTAATTTCCACTACAAACTTGTAAGATAGGGAAACTAATATGCTCCTCTTACAAGTGAAGAAAAATAAAGAGCCTAAATTATTTGCATAGCCTTATAATTGGTGCCAGCAATGGGACATAGGACCAGGATTTGGATTTCTTGCCAATGTTTTTCTCCCCTAGAAAGGTTGAGTGTGGCTTTTCATACTTTTTAAAAATAAAGCAATATTAAATTTCAGGAAAGGCTGAGTTTCTTGAAATTTAAACTACTTTTACCCTAAGGAATAAAGCATAAACAGTGCAGAAATCATGGCATTTTACCCTTCTCGCCCACCGCATTCTCCTTCAGAGGAAATTATTCTCATTTCCTTTTCTTTCACTGCCAATTCTCTTTACAGAAAACTAATTTTAACCTAAAGCAATTTAGAAAATTAAAAGCAGACACTTGAAAGGGAAATATTGGATTTTTCTCAAAATTAGGATTTTAGTTAATAATTTGGGGTTTAAAGAGGATTAAAGGTCTGGATCTTGACCAAAATCTAGTTCTGTTTCCAGCAGGTGTATTCTGAGGGTTCTTTCAGCCTTACCAAGTCTGATTGTCTCTGCCCTGAGGGAAGCAGCTTTTTTATGACTGAAGAGCTCTATAGTTCAGTGGTAATTTGAGGTGCTTGGATCTAGAAGTCTGAACTTCTGAAAACAATGAAAGTGCCTGGAGACCACCTGAGAGGCTAGCCAATCACAGCCTTTCTTCTCTATGCACTGAGAGCAGGGGCTTTTAGCTGGGCCTGAGTTTCCCAGGGAACCTCAATTCAGAATCAAATAGCACAGCTTCAGGGAAGCATGTGTATTCCAGGGCACAATAGAAATCAACTTAGACATTTTCTTTTTATTCTTAGTTTCCTTAGTTCCCCTCCTTCATCACACTCTTCCCCCAGCATTTAATATTTCTTCTTTATTTTCTTTGTTTGACTTGTCTTGTCACCCTCCCTCCCCCTTCTCCTTCTCTTCCCTTCCTCCCTTCCTTCTTCTCCACTCCTTCCCTTTCTTCCCTTTGTCTTCCTTCCTT
The DNA here is from genome assembly GCF_036562045.2 of Rhinolophus sinicus. Classification (NCBI taxonomy): domain Eukaryota; kingdom Metazoa; phylum Chordata; class Mammalia; order Chiroptera; family Rhinolophidae; genus Rhinolophus; species Rhinolophus sinicus. The sequence goes on from NC_133759.1 coordinate 25,564,051, forward strand.
TGGATCTAACTCCCATCTCTTACTATTTTTTTTTAAAGATTCATTGGGGAGTACTGGGGAACAGTGTGTTTCTCCAGGGCCCATCAGCTCCAAGTCATTGTCCTTCAATCTAGTTGTGGAGGGCGCAGCTCAGCTCCAAGTCCAGTCGCTGTTTTGTAATCTTTAGTTGCAGGGGGTATAGCCCACCATCCGATAGTGGGAATTGAACCTGCAAACTTGTTGTTGACTTTGTGCTCTAACTAACTGAGCCATCCGGCCACCCTCCGGAAGCTCAGGGGCAGCTTGTTGTCCTTCAATCTAGTTGTGGACGGCACAGCTCACTGGCCCATGTGGGAATCAAACTGGCAACCCTGTTGTCCCGAGCTTGTGCTCTAACCAACTGAGCCACCCAACTGCCCCATCCCTTTACTTCTTTTGTTCAATTTTTCTGACTTTATATAACAATATATCTTAGATTTAAAAATAGTTTTGCTTTAAAAATGTTTTAACTGTGTAACCTGATCCATAGAAGAAAATTTAGTAAGCATAATATTTCTTTTTGTATCAGCTCTTCAGTAAGCAGTTATTATTCTTGGGTTCTCGTGATCTTTGATGGCATTCTTTAGACAACACTAGATTCTGCTTGGAGAACCAGAAGAAGTTTCTTATGTGACCAAAATCTTGAGTCGTTTAATATGATAGTCACACTCCTTTTTATGTTTCAATCGCCAAGTAACTTCTAGGGAGTATATAATGCCAAAGTTTAGTCCCAATAGTCCATTGCACACAGCTTTTGCCCATGTCCAATTAAGGATTTTGCATGTTCAATGATAAAATTCTACCCTTCTGCAGTATTTCTTACCACTGGATAGCTTCATAACACTAATTTGGAATAAAATAATCTAATTTACCATCCCATAATTTAGTTTCCTTAATGCTTAAATTCATCATTGTCACTAAAATGGGGAAACGAAAAAAATGATATTTCAAAATTTACCTACCATGGACTTTATAGCTATAAATTATCGTCCTTCTCAAGAAAAGATTTTTACATCATATTTTTTTTTTCTGAATTTGATAGCTTCCCACAGATATTCTGATAAACAGCATCAGTTACTAAAGGAAGGCATCAGAGGGTTAGTGTATTAATTGCCTTTGACTTACTTCAAAGGAGTCTGTGATGAACCCATCATCAAAAGCACCACAGGCAGCTTGGATATAACCTGAGCATGTATATTAGGCATTTAACTACACATCTAGAAAAGGAAACTTAGCTTTGGGGCTTTTACTGACCTTCTTTGGGTCCTTGGATAAAAGATATGTTCTGTGCTTCAGCGTTTTTCAGCTGCCAACCCAGGAGAATGTGGGCTAACTAAAAAATAATCAGGGATATTTTCTAAGTACATTGAAATATAGAGCTAATGTTTATTCTCCGGAAAATGAAAAGCATATAGATCAATGAGTAAAATTAACTTCAAAGGTAGCTCCAGAAAAGTGGAGGGAGGACCAGTGATGGCAGATTTGCAGTGGGTTTAATAATCAAAGGTACGGTTGGGAGGCATATGCCAGCAATTTCTCTTTAGCCATCCAATGACCTCTAGTATGAAGGTAGATGAAATCTTCTTTCTCAGGTTTGTGTCTAAACTACTGTTTGATACTTTGAGGGAAATAATGGACTGCCATTGTTTGGATAAGTTGCCATCTACCATGAATATTATTCATATTCCTGCATTAGGTAGAAGTATGATTAAGATGAACAAAAGATACTGAAGAATAGGATGAGAACTTTAGACTATTATTAATCTGTCAGATATTATGAATTTAGTTCTGAGAGGAAGAGGTGAGGGTAAGTTGCAATGCAGAAATATGCATTCTTTAACCCTGTGCAAAGCCAGCACAGAACCATTCCATTCAGCATCCATGATTGAGCCACCTCATAAATATTGTTGTCTTTCTTTTTTGAAGTGTTCAGTCCACAGATACTTTGTACTCTATTCATAGATTTGATAAATTGTAGAGTCCAGCGCAGCATGGGCAGTGAGAGAATGAGAAGGGGTGGCTAAGGATTAACAAAGAAACAGAAGTCAAGAGATTTATGCACTAAGGGGCCAAGGTTCTCACAGTCTTAAAGGACGGAGAGCCCTGAATAGGGCCACCTTGTGGCTTTTATGGATGTGCACACAAGGAAGTAACATTGTCTGTGAATTTCATACATTATACTAGGAAACTGATTCAAACCAATCACCCTTGCCTGCAAACAGCAGGAACCAAAAACCAAGGATGTCTTAGTAATTGTATGTACCTCCCCAAGGGACAAAACCTTTATGCTGAAACTTACTGATATGAATAGATGGAGAACTGATGTTATCACATCATTGAATCACTTCCCAAGCAGGTTGTGGGAAGGAATACAGCCATAGAGGCAGAAGCTCTTCTTAACTGGGGGAAGGTGGGGGTCTGTGCCCACCTCTATCAACCCCGTGAGTTCTCCAGATGGCCCCTGTGCAACTGTGCCTGTCTTAGGTTGTTCCTCCCTTGAGGAATCTTACCCGTCATTGACTAGCCAGCCATCTTTTTGGGGCCAAACAGGGAGACATAAGATGTAAGCACAAAGGTGAAGCAAAGTCCCTGAAATGATCCGTCTCACAGACTCTCCTTTCTTTAAGGGCAGGTACAAGGGGACAGATGGGTAGGCTGCTGCATGACAACAATAAATAAATGTAGAAAGTTTTAAGTTTCTACCTTTGGAGACTATGGAAAATGCTAGACTCAATGTTTTCTTCTTACTAGATTAATAGGTTAACAACTACGCTCTTAATAAAACAATTTTTTAAATGTTTCAATGTAAAGACTTTCCAAAGACACATAAGAAAAGAGTTTAATAAAAGTGATTGAATTGAATCTAGCTGAAATTATAACTTGTTACAAATAATATAACTGGAAGTGACCTTGTTCATGAATTATTATGTTTTCTGTAATTTCATAACTTACCTGTAAACCTGGAGATTCTGCATGGGTTTGCTTTGGCAATGCCATTTATCCAGATTCTTTTGACTCTAACAGATTTTCAACATTATAAATATTCTGAGCTTATTTGAAACTTCTGTTTGTTTCTTCAATATTTTTATTTCCTATTTTTTCTTGCCTTCATCCTCGAGAGACTATAGTATTTCCTGTGACTAGAACAACTGTTTGTTTGCTTGGAAATAGGTTCACTCTTTTGTCCCCTCATCATGATGTGTCCAAGAATGGGGGGAATACTCATAGACACCCATTTCATTTTTCTAAGTGTAAATTTGAAATAATGAGCAGAGTGCACCACTCCCTCTTATAAGTTATAGTGGAAACAATTAGTAATGTGTGTGCCATCTGATGACATGTTTAATATAAAGTTTTAAAATTTAGGAACAGTGTATCTGGAAAGCAGTTCCTTTACATACATCTATTATATATTGATTGTCTTCTCTTTTTTTTTAAAAAAAGAACACAGTAATTTTAGGTGGTGCCTTTTAAGAATAAGTGGACCTATTGCTTTATTCAGGACCTAAATTATACTTTAAATGGATAAGACCACAGATTTTTCTTCTTTTTTAATGTGTGAATAATGTTTATATAAAAAAAATATGCATTCTTATTTTTAAAGTTCTAAGTGAAATATTTGTGGCAATTATTAACGAAAAAAGAATTTAATGTGTTTCTAATTCTAGGAAAGTGCCATTATCAATGCGAGGGCACAATACAGAGTTAGCTAATATATGTCACCAAAAGTAAAGCAGTGAGAATAGGGGAGCAAGCGAAGGCCCGTTTGCCCTAGCTTGTTCTTCCTCTAAGTGCAGCTAAGAGCTTAGCAGTCTCAAACCCATCCTATACCAGACAGCAGCAGAAAAGCAAGAGAGGATATAGGGAAAGCTAAGGAACATGCCTGTCTTCAGTCACTGTTCCTGAGGGTGCTGGCTTAGATCTGGCTGTTTCCTGGAACAAAAGAGAAAAAGAGGGCCAGTTAGAGGAGTCCCACTTTACTTAACATCTACTACCTCCAGATCTAGAAAAGGGGTCCAGAATCCTGGGGTTTCTTCTTCCTTCTTCATTCCTCCTCCTTAGGGAAAGATTATAGGGAGAGGGAGTCATTGTGGATATATTTTATTTTTCCTTCAAGAACAACAATTTCTACTAGATAGCATTCTAAAACACTGATATGTTTGTGCCATTCTTTTGTTTCAAACTCTTCTAGTAACTTCAGTTTTCTAAAGAGTCAGGTCCAAAAATTTTAGCATGCCATTTTGTAGTTTATTTTATCTTTATTTCACCTAGATGCTACACAAGCCAGCCCCTTTTGGGGTCTTGCCTTATCCTGAATATATCCTGCTCCTCCTCCCTCCACCCCAAGGCTGACACAGTTGATCTCCCACCCCAAACTCATTCTGCTTCCCCCTAAAATATTCCTTTCTTACTATCAGAACCTTGATTTGTTGACCAGTGGCAAGAGCTGTTTTGTTGTGAGGGTATATAGACTCTCTTCCTGTTCCAAGACTACTCATATTAGCCCAAGCCAGTCACCGTGACCTCATTTTTCCATTGACTTAATACTGACCAATGAGATATAAGGAGGCGTGAGTTAGGGGAAAATTTATTACAACTTTGGATTTTGTTACCCAAGCGACACCTGCAGCTTATCCCGTACTTTATGCTTTTTTACTACTTGGACATAGATGTAATTTCTGGAGACATGGAAGCCATCTTGTGACAATGACACACTGAGCATAAAAACAAAGGATTAGAGCTGAGGGTGATGGAGATTACAGGTACAACCTGGGAATGTAATGACATCCTGAAGTGTCTGTACAAAATCTGAGATACCTTCTTCTATATTTATTGTTCAGTTAGCTTTACATGACACTGTGATCTAAGCTACTTTTATTAGACTCTCTCTTACTGGTAGCTGGAAACATTTCTCCATGGTTGTATATTTTCCAACACTTCTGTGCATTCTTCCTAATGTATCAGCTGTAGAAATTCAATTATCCTTTGCATAAGAGTTCAACTAGGAGTATATAGAATGAAAAATTTATTATAAAAATTAGAACTTATACATATGTATGTGGAGAGAGATGGGGAAAAGAAAATCCAAAAGAGATCAAACAAAAATCACTAACCAGAAAGGGTGTGAGTAAATTGCATTGAACTTGTAGGGAGCCAGGCACACCAAACTGCTAAAGTAGGTCTGTATATGTATGGATATAGACCCTAAGGGTAACACCTTGAATTTTAATGCCCAAGAGGTGACAAGAATTGTAATGTTGCTAAATGTGTTGAGCTGGACTAAAACTGCTACACGGGACCCATTCCTATGAAGGAGTAGTGTTACTAAGTGCAACAGAGAATAGCATTAAATCACTGTATCTAGAAATAATGCAACTATCTGAAAAAGCCTCTAAAGCAACTATGTTTACACTTATAAAATCAATATAAGGTAGACAACCCATAATAATAAAGTGACCTTTGTTAAAGTTGCTGAATTTTAAATTTTATTTCATTTCAATTAATTTGCATTTCAATTTCAATAGTCACAAGTTGTCAGATGACTATACTGGATAGAGATGTCTTAGATATTTTCGTATTTCTGAACAGTTATATAGAGTAATGGTTTCTTTGCTTTTTTCACTTATGTAATTTGAAGTACTGGGATAAAGACATATTTTCCCATTAAAATTTGATTGCATAATAATATCTCAAGTTTTGGAAATTGAAGTGCACCGTCTCCGAGGTTAACTTTAGTGTTATGAATCATTAGAAAGGGAGAAAATGGGAAACATACTTCTGTTTTGTTATAGCTCAAAGGAAGATTTCTAAGGCTTTTCTGAAACTGCTGCCAACTGAGAAAGTATGTTATACAAATCTATAGTGACTTCATTATCTGTTACCTGTTATTGCCCTGTTGAACTAAAATAAACTGTTGTATTATGTGACCTATAAAATGGTATTAGGCATTTTATTACTTGCTTGCTGTCAACTTGAACATAAGACAGTTATTAAAGATTACACTGAGAAGATTCAGAGTACTACAAATGTTATTTTACAGAACTGACAGGTTGCCTTTAATGTCTTCAGTCATAAAAAAATAGAAACTGGATAAATCTGAAGCCAGTGATATAAACTCAACAGGCAGTGTGATGAATAAAACACAGACGTGAGCAATCTTCCTTTCCATATTCCCTTTATTTTTCTAATGCCTATGCCATTACTTTAACAGCTTCTAACTGATGTAAATTGGAAAGCAAGAACATTAAAGAGTAATTCCACGGAGGAAAAGAATGCTTCTTTATAGTCACATTAAGTGCCCCAATGTGATCTAGACTTTCGTAATCCATTGCTGAATTTATGGATGTTAGAAAGCAGGGAAACTAAACAGGAATGGGGCACTTCTGATTACAGGCATCATTGATTTTGATGAAGCATCCAGTGGAGGTGAAACTTATTTAGCAGTCGGGATTATGTTTCCAAAGAAATGTATTTTCAAGTTATTTTTCTATTTCATGTGGCTTACTCTAGTCCGAAAATAGATGCATCTCAGAATAGACAAAATCAACTAGGGAGCATCACCTAAAGGTTAACAGCTAAGTGCACACACACCATTTAATCTTCCCTAACTCCATTTCCTCTTCTGGTCTATTACTGCCTACAACAAAGCTGCCCTGATCTTATGGTGCCCCCCGGTGCACAGATGGGGAACCATCTCACCCAACCTCTTTTCACCTCTTTTTTCTTTCCTTAGCAACAAGGAAGAGTACATCTTTTTTTGTTTCCTTGCCTTCATCTTTGATCTTTTAACTCTAAACCCATTTATTGAGTGGGCTGGACATAATTGGCCACAGCAAAATGCTTTATTTTTTTTCTCCCATTATTTCTTTCAACATTTCTCTTGGCTCTCCCTTCCCTGCTCACTGAAGACATCTCTGGGATATACATTATATCTCTTCTCACTTTCAATGATCAGAACTGTCTTAGTTTTTGATAATTCTCACTTTCAGGAATGAACAATGCTAGGTGATCCAATTACAAAATTCAACCTGGATACTATTCAGACCCCCGCCCCCTATTCTACCTAGCTTGGACCATTTTAGATGGAGGCTGCGATCTGTGCTTTTATTCTTTACATCCTTTCTCTTTCCCTTCTGACTTTTCCAAAATCAACATAGAGAGGTAGACATTAGGAGAAAAAAGGATAAAACCTTTTTTTATGACCAGTACAATTTGTGGCTTCTGGTACCTTCAGTCATGACAGGCATTTATGTGCCGGTTCTCTGACGCAGTGTTTTATGTTATTTAGAAATACCCCTTTTCCACCATCCACCCACACACCCAGATTTCTGGTCCTGTGCAGTTGCCTAATTGGAACAATGCATACTCCATCTTACTACTTGTGCACTCTCACACCCATTCCTTTCCTCAACAAATCAATCTTTTTGCCATGCCCAAGCAAGCTGGCTCACATTTAGGATGTTATTGAGTGTCCACTTGTTAAAGGAAACACTCACTTATCCCAGCTGCACCAACATAGGAGTGCAGGCCATAAACTCTTGTCCCTACTTTTTACACTTGCATTGTGGAATGATGTTCTAGCTGCTTCTCACCTTCAGAATTTTCTGGAAAAGAAGTCACCAGTCTTTACAATCATATAGAGTGACACATTCTCCCAAGCACTCTCAAACCTACACTGGAGATGTGAATTCTGGTGTAGGTTTGATTGTCTCTGCACCTTTTGCAGGCCTTTATGTAACTGGGTAATAGGATGTACATCTCAGCCTCTCAAAGGTCCTCATTCTCTATTAGTATTACTCCTGGCAGATCCCTTAGAGTTGGAGAGGAGAGTCAGAGGAAAGCCAAAGTTTTTTTTTGAGTCTAAGTCTTATTAACCATGTACCTTGCTAAATAACTTCCTCTTCTGTATATGTTTAAGCTAATGTGTATGTTTCTATTTATGTTTACTCTTACGCAATATGTATCTTATTTATATTTACATTATATTTGTATTTATTGAATAAAAGTAGGTGAGGGACAGAAGGGCCCATCTGGCCACATCTTAGAGAATCTTGTGGGGGATTATCTAGAATATGGAGGTGCACATATCCCGTTTTTCTCATGTTTGGAGGCTTCGGCCAAATTTCTGAGACATGAGTAAAGGACTCACCGTAAAACATTGTTATATTTCTTCTTTTCTCCTGTCTTTTAAGATGGCCCAGTGCAAATGTTAGGAAAACCTCTTACTTTATGCATTTATAATAAAAATAATCACCAAGCATTACGGTTTTCTGACATAATGTGGTAACACACAGCTAAATTTATTGAATAAAAGTAGGTGAGGGGTATCTCACCTCCTTTATAGGTATCTCATTTAGTGATCATAATAGTTTTCAGAGGTAGATCTTATATTCCCCATTATACAGATATGTAAATCAAAGCTGGAAAAGGTTGAGTAATGTGTTTAAAGACTTATAGCTTGTAAATAGAATGGTTGGAATTTGAACTCAAATTTCTAAGATTCTAATTATGACACTATACTGTGTAAACATGATTTGTGTTTGTCTAAGTGAATCACGTGATTGATACATTCGCATTAAGGAGACATAAAATTCTTAAAGAGATACTTCTAATAAGCAACTAATGCATTACTTTTTACTTATTCTTGAAATTGTTCTTGAATTAGGATGCAGATGATCACAAAACTTTCTGCGCCTCTGTGCTCTTCTAATTAAATTTGCTATTCCTTAAATAATAGCACCTAGGTTAGAGAACAATGTCTTTTTTTTTCAGCATTTAGTGCTTTTTTAATTATTTAATTATTTTATTATTTTTTTATTAGTTTCAGGTGCACAAGACAAAGTAATACTTAGACGTTTATCATTTATACCCCTCACACTGTGTGAACCCCCCTCCTCCCATCTACTATCCCTCTGACATCGCACAGAGCCATTACATTTCCACTGACTCTATTCCTAATGCTGTACTCCGCTTCTTATAAGTATATACATATATATATAGAGAGAGAGATATATAGATGTCTATCTATCTATCTATCTATCTATCTATCTATCTATCTATAATTCTAGATGACATTCATTATTGTTCAGCTTCAGCTTCAGGTGTACAGTGCAGTGATCAGGCATCTACATCATCCCTAGGTGGTCTCCCAAATGGGACAAGTGTCCATCGGATACCCTACAAAATCTTTACATTATTGATTACATTCCCCAAATTAATTTTCAAAACCCTGTGGCCGTCTTGTGGTTACTGACTCTTTTCTAATCTCCTCACCTTCCCCCTTATCCCCACCCCCCCATCCAGCAACCCTCAGTTTTTCCTCTAGTTGTCCAGAACTGTTTTTTGATTAGTTCATTAACTTATTCTTTTTTTTTAGATTCCACATATAAGTGAGATCATATGGTATTTGTCTTTCTCTGTCTGACTTATTTCACTTAACATAATGTTTTCTAGGTCCATCCATGTTGTTGCAAATGGTAAGATTTCTTTCTTCTTTATGGTTGTGTAATACTCCATTGTATAAATGTATCACAGTTTCTTAATCCAGTCGTCTACCGATGGGCATTTCGGTTGTTTCCATGTCTTGGCTATTGTGTATAGTGCTGCAATAAACATAGGAGTGCATAAAGTTTTTTGAATTAGAGTTTTGGATTTCTCCAAATAGATACCTAGGAGAGGAATTGCTGAATCATAAGGTAGTTCAATTTTCAGATTTTTGAGATACCTCCATACTGTTTTCCATAGTGACTGCACCAATTTGCAATCCCACCAACAGTGCACAAGTGTTTCCTTTTCTCCACATCCGCAGTTGTTTGTTGTTTGTTGATTTATTGATGATAGCCATTTTGACTGGGGTGAGGTTGTATCTCATTGTGGTTTTTATTTGCATTTCTCTGATGGTTAGTGAGGTTGAGCATTTCTTCATATGTCTGTTTGCCATCTGTATGTCCTTTTTAAAAAAATGTCTCTTCATGTCCTCTGCCCATTTTTTAATTGGGTTGTTTGTTTTTTTGGTGTTGAGTTGAGTGAGTTTTTTTTTTTATAAATTTGTGATATTAACCCCTTATCAGATAAATAGGATCCCTTTTTGTTTTATTGATGGTTTTGTTTTCTGTGAAAAAACTTTTTAGTTTGATGTAATCCCACATGTTTATTTTTTCTCTTATTTCCCTCACGTGAGGGGATATATCAGTAAAAAATCTTACTCCAGGTAATGTCTGTGAAGTTTCTTCCTATATTTTCTTCTAGGAGTTTATTGGTTTCAGATCTTACATTTAAGTCTTTAAGCCATTTTGAATTTATTTTTGTATATGGTGTAAGGAAGTGGTCCAGCTTCATTTTTTTGCATGTGTCTGTCCAGGTTTCCCAGCACCATTTATTGAATAGACTGTCTTTACCCCACCGTACATTCTTGCTTCCATTGTCGTAGATTAAATGGCCATATAGGCATGGATTTATTTCTGGACTCTCTATTCTGTTCCATTGATCTATGTGTCTGTTTTTATGCCAGTACCATGCTGTTTTGATTACTGTAGCCTTGTAGTATAATTTGATGTCAGGTATTGTTATACCTCCCACTTTGTTCTTATTTCTCAAGATTGCTGAGGCTATCCGGGGTCTTTTATGGTCCCATATAAATTTTAGGATTATATGTTCTATTTCTGTGAAAAACGTGGTTGGTAGTTTGATAGGAATTGCATTGAATATGTATATTGCCTTAGGCAGTATGGACATTTTAACTATATTAATTCTTCCTATCCATGAACATGGTATGTGTTTCCATCTATTTATATCTTCTTTCATTTCTTTCTTCAGTGTCTTATAATTTTCTGAGTACAGATCTTTTACTTCTTTGGTTAAATTTATTCCCAGGTATTTTATAGTCTTTGAAGCAGTTGTAAATGGGATTGTTTTTTTAATTTCTCCTTCTGATGTTTATTATTGGTATATAAAATGCAACTGATTTCTGAATATTAATTTTGTATCCTGCTACTTTACTAAATTCATCTATCAGCTCTAATAGTTTCTTGGTGGCATCTTTAGGGTTCTCTATATATAGTATGTCATCTGCATATAATGACAATTTTACTTCCTTCTTACCGATTTGGATGCCTTTTATTTCTTTTTCTTGTTTGTTTGCTGTGGCTAGAGCTTCCAGCACTATGTTGAATAGAAGTGGAGAAAGTGGGCAACCTTGCCTTGTTCCTGATCTTAAGGGAAATGGTTTTAGCTTTTCCCCATTGAGTATGATGTTAGCTGTGGGTTTATCATATATGGCCTTTATTATGTTGAGATATGATCCCTCTATTCCCACTTTCTTAAGGGTTTTTATCATAAATGACTCCTGGATTTTATCAAATGCTTTTCTGCATCTATTGATATGATCATGTGATTTTTATTTTTAATTTTGTTAATGTGGTGTATCACATTAATTGATTTGTGGATGTTGAACCACCCTTGCATACCAGGGATGAATCCCACTTGATCATGGTGTATGATCTCTTTAATGTATTGCTGAATTCTGTTTGCTAATATTTTGTTGAGGATTTTTGCATGTATGTTCATTAGATATATTGGCCTGCAGTTTTCATTTTTTGTGGTGTCTTTGTCTGATTTTGGGGTCAGGGTGATAGTGGCTTTGTAAAAAGTGTTTGGGAGTCTTCTCTCCTTCTGGATTTTTTGGAAGAGCGTGAGGAGAATAGGTGATAATTTTTTTTTGAATGTTTTATAAAATTCACCTGTAAAGCCATCTGGTCCAGAGCTTTTGTTCGTTAGGAGATTGTTGATTACTGATTCAATTTCCCTGGTGGGAATCTGTCTATTCAGGTTTTCTGTTTCTTCTTGAGTTAGCCTTGGAAGGTTGTACACCTCTAGAAAATTGTACAGTTCTTCCAGATTGTCAAATTTGTTGGCATATAGTTGCTCATAGTAATTTCTTAAATTATTTTGTATTTCTGGGGGATCTGTTATCACTTCTCCTCTTTCATTTCTGATTTTATTAATTTGGGTCCTCTCTTTTTTTTAATGAGTCTAGCTAAAGGTTTGTCGATTTTGTTTATCTTCTCTAAGAACAAACTCTTGTATTCATTGATCTTTTGTATTGTTTTTCTGGTTTCTATTTCATTTATTTACACTCTGATCTTTATTATCTCCTTCCTTGTACTCCCTTTAAGCTTATTTTGCTGTTCTTTTTCCAGATCCCTTAAGTGTGAAGATAAACTGTTGATTAGTGATTTTTCTTATTTCTTTAGGTAGGCCTGCAATGCTATGAATTTCCCTCTTAGGACTGCTTTCATGGCATCCCATAGATTTTGGGTCGTCATATTTTCATTTTTGTTTGTCTTGAGATATCTTTTGATTTCTTCCTTGATCTCCTGGTTGACCCATTCATTATTTAGTAACATGTTATTGAGCCTCCATGAATTGGTGTGTCTTCCAGTTTTTTTCCTGTAGTTCATTTCTAATTTCATAGCACTGTGGTCAGAGAAGACAATTGGTATGATTTCAATTTTCTTAAATTTATCAAGACTTGTTTTGTGGCCTAACATGTGGTCTATCTTGGAAAATGTTCCATGTGTGCTTGAGAAGAACGTGTATTCTGCAGCTTTGGGGTGAAATGCTCTGAAAATATCAATTAAATCCAAGTGGTCTAATGTATCATTTAAGGCTGTTTTTTCCATATTGATTTTCTGTCTGGAAGACCTATCCCTTGTTGTCAGAGGTGTATTGAAGTCCCCTACTATGATAGTGTTACTGTTGATCTCTGTCTTTATGTCAGTCAATATCTGTTTTATGTATTTAGGTGCTCCTATGTTGGGTGCATAGATGTTTACTAAGGTTATGTCCTCTTGTCGGATCGATCCCTTTATTATTATATAGTGCCCATCTTTGTCTTTTAATATGTTCTTCATTTTAAAGTCTATTTTGTCAGATATACGTATTGCAACTCTACTTTTTTCTCATTCCATTTGCATGAAATATCTTACTCCAACCCTTCACTTTCAGCCTGTGTGTGTCTTTTGATCTGAGGTGAGTCTCTTGTATACAGCATACGCAAGGGTCTTGCTTTCTTATCCTCTCAGCCACCCTATGTCTCTTGATTGGAGCATTTAATCCGTTTACATTTAAAGTGATTATTGACAGGTACATAGTTATTGCCATTTTTAAATTTGTAGTTAGATTGTTTTCATCTGTATTTACAGAAGTCCTTTTAGTATTTCTTGCAATGCTGGCTTGGTGGTAATAAATTCCTTTAGCTTATTCTTTTCTGGGAAGCTCTTTATCTCTCCATCAACTTTAAATGATAGCCTTGCTGGATAAAGCAATCTAGGTTGTAGGCCTTTGTTTTCCATCACTTTGAGTATCTCCTGCCACTCCCTCCTGGCCTTCAATGTTTCTGTAGAAAAGTCATTTGATAGTCTTATGGGAGTTCCCTTGTATGTAACCCTCTGTCTTTCTCTTGCTGCTTTTAGGATTCTCTCTTTGTCTTTAACCTTTGCCATTTTAACTATAATGTGTCTTGGTGTGGACCTGTTTGGGTTTATCCTGGTTGGAACTCTCTGCACTTCCTGGGCTTGTATGTTGGTTTCCTTCATCAGGTTAGGGAAGTTTTCGGACATTATTACTTCAAATATGTTCTCAATCCCTTGCTTCCTCTCTTCACCTTCTGATATTCCTATGATGCACATATTGTTGTGCTTGATGTTATCCCAGAGGTCTCTTACATCATCTTCATTGTTTTTTTTATTCTTTTTTCTTTCTGTTGTTCTGTTTGGGTGATCTCTGCTAACTTGTCTTCTAAGTCGCTGATTCAATCCTCTGCTTCATCTAACCTGCTGTTAATTCCTTCAAGTGAGTTCTTTATTTCAGTAATTGTGTTCTTTAGTTCTAACTGGTTGTTCATTATGATTTCTCTATCCTTCTTTATGTCTTCTCTAAGCTCCTTAAACATTCTTATCATCAGTGTTCTGAACTCTGACTCTGGTAGGTTGGTTACCTCTGTTTTATTTGGTTCCATTTCTGGAGGTTTCTTCTGTTCTTTTATTTGGGACATGTTTCTTTGTTTCCCCATTCCGGACTCTGTGTTTGCTTCGATGTATTAGGTAGATTCCCTAGAGTTCTTAGTTCTTGTTGGGTTATCTTATGTAGTATGTGTCCTTTATATTTGACTTGCATCTACTTTGTTCTTCTCCTCTGCGTGTGTTCCAAATGTGACTCTTGTGTTGTGTATATTGTCCTGTTAAAGAAGTTCTTTAATTGCTTTTCGCTTGTGAGTAGGTGGGATTAACTCCTAGGCTGACTAGTTGTGAGACTTGGCTCTGCCCACCGCAGGGTGTTCTGTTGCATGAGGGTTGACCACTTAAATGTGGTTTGGCCTCTATGGGCTCTTGTGCCTGTAGAGAATTCCCTCTGGGTGTGTCACTTGTAGGTCAAACCCGGTAGTACTCTGGTTTGGTCTGGAGTTGGTCTCTGGGTTTGTTGAATCTTGTGCCTCTTAAGCTGGGCCCTGGCAGGGCAATTTCAGAACAAAGCAAATCACCAAGCACAACAATAACAACAAAGAAAAAAATCAAATACATTCACATGTAAAAACAACCGACAACCCACACTCAACACAGGCAAAGATATCAAAAATATAAAGACAAAACAAAATGAAACAAAACAAAAAAGCAGCGCCAGTCTTGGCTTAAGCCCACCAAGTAATCTCCAGGTTGTCCTCTGCTGTACCAAAGAGTCCTCTGCATGTTGTGCAGGCAGAGCCGGTCACCTGGTGCCCAGACTGACATTGGGACTGCAGATTTAGATGCATGGGGCTGAGGGGTCTGGATGGTAGTTTCTACAAAGTCAGTGCTGTTTCTGCCCTCGCCTGCATATATGCGCACTGAGAGTAGCACCACCAGCCCTGTGTCCAGTTCTCCTGAGTCTTAGGGCACTTCTTCTGTGTGTGTCTGTGTGTGTGTGTGTGGCGGGAGATTTCTGAGCTGCTGAAAGCCCAGAGCTGTGTCTGCCGCTTACTGCTGATCCCTGGGAGTGCCTCCACAGTTGTAATTGCCCTGCCCTAGGCAGGCCAGAAAGGGTGGGGGCTGGGGATGGAGGGGTCTTCTCTCTCCCAGCCCAGTCGTGTCACACTCTTCCCGCAGGCCAGAAAAGGTGGTGGCTGGGGGTGGAGGAGTCTCTTGCCTCCTAGCCCAGCAAAAATCACACTCTTCCCAGCCTCTTCCCTGGGTCAGAGCTGCACACCAGTCTTCCCAGAGCCTGAGCACTAAGGCTCCTCTGTAATCTGACTCTACTCCTCAGTTCAGGGGCCAGTTTAAGTCTCTGGAAGGGCGGGGATAGGATTGGAAGAGTGGGGGTAGGGGCCTAGGTATGGAGTTTCTGTCCTTTGTCCGGCCTAGGGCCCAACTGGAGGTCTCAGCTGAGGTTATTGCCTCAAATGCTCGATATGCTGCACCCTCAGCGGGAGAGATCAGCTGTGGGATGCAGGGAAAGAGCCCACCTCCTGACTTTTGTGTTCTCTGTTCCGTCCTGGGATCCCCTGTGTCTCTGCAGCTGTGGATGCCGGCCGCGTTTCCACCACCACAGATGTGGGGCGCATCTCCACTCTGCTCCCTTCCCTCTTCCCCTGCTCGCCCAATTTGCCCACCTTCAAGTAATCCTTGCACAAGTCTCTTAGCTGTTCTGTGTGATGAGCAGAGAGTCCTTTGATGGGTTATAGATGTCCCGTTTGTGATAAGATCCGGAGGAGAACTCAAAAAGTACGGCCCGCTGCCGCCATTCCTATGAGGGAGAACAATGTCTTTTTCTCCCCTCTGAGAAATTAATCATGTATTGCCTAAGGGCTTTTTTATTGTAATGTGCTTTCTTAAAACAGTTGCCATATAAGACAATGCTGAGTCACCTCAGAACCCACCCCACACCTATCTGCTTCTTGACCTAAAACTAGACTCGGTCTCAGCAGGCTCCTGGAGGCAAGGTCAAAGTGAGACCCCTGAGGATACACACTACACTCCAAAATGTCACCATGTGAGTTCCCAGGAAGCAGATTCAGAGATGGAGATTTGCCTGCAGGAAGTTTCCTGGGCCGTGCTCTCAGGATTGAGACCTGTTGGTTACAGAAAAGAAAGAAAGTATGGGCACAGGGAAAAGTTGGGCTGTTCTGCAGTCACAACAATGGCCTCACAGCCAGTCCCAGGGGAGCCCTGTAGCTGGGATGCCTCTTCAGAATTGTACTGAGTTAGATCAAGGGAGCTGGATATTTACAATACCCCATGAACTAACTGTTGGATGCTGGCTGCTCGGGGAAGGGGTGTGACTTTGGGTAAGGCAGCTAGCTATTTTCAGCTGAGTATAATTCCTGGAGAAGGCTGAGAGCTAAGGGCTTCAGCAGGCAGCATCCCAGCAGCTGGACACAAATCCTTCATTCTCAAAGGGGCATCTGAGCACAGAATGCTATATTATGTTATCATTCCATTGCTATTTCAATTTAAGTACTTTGAGGACTTTATAATTCTTAATAGGTGTCAGTGAACTTTCCAATTGTTATACTCTTTGTACCTAGACATTTGTTTTTTTTTTTCATGAGAAAATCTATTTCAAATAAACTGTTTATGCCCTAGATTTTGTATCATGTTGCTTTTCTAAATTAGGCTCTCTATAACTCTGAGGCTTCACTCCATTTTTAATCAATCTTTTTAAGACAAGAGTAAACAAAATGATACAATGTGTTTGCTGGCTTCTCAGTGATGAAAAAGTAAGCATTCGATTGGCACAAAACTAATTGTGGTTTAAAAGGTTAAAAATAATTGCAAAAACCGCAATTACTTTTGCACTAACCTAATAATTTGAAATTAGTTAGACAGTGTTCTTTCTAGGCACTGTATAGATAAAAACTATTTAACCTTCACAGGAAACCAGTGTGATAGATAATATCACTTCCATTATTCAGATGAAGACACAGGTTCAGAGAGGTTAAATAAATTAGCCAAAATTACATACGAAGAGGCTGCTTCAGGAATTCTCAGTGAAAATGGTACATTATCAGTCTGTATTAGTTATACATGGCTGCGTAACAATTACTCTAAGGTGATGGGTTAAATAATAGATAGTTATTATCCCACATAATGTCTGTGGGTCGTGGGAATGGTACCTTAGTAGGGTGGTTCTGGCTCATGGTTTCTCATTAGGCTAGTGTTGAGACGTCGACCCAGGTTGTAGTCACTGAAAGACTTGACTAAGGTAGAGGATCCACTTCCATTCTGGCTCACTCATAAGGCTGCTGGTAGAAGGCCTCAGTTACTTGCCACATGGGTGATTCCATATGGCTCCTTGTCCTTGCAACATGGCAGCTGGTATCCCTCAGACGTAGAGCAAGGAGAAAATGGCAATGTCTTTAGTGACCTATTCTCACAAGTCACCCTCTGTCAATTCTGCCACATTCTCTTCCTGAAAAGTGAATCACAAAGTTTGGCCCATAGTTACAGGGTCGAGATGGGTAGCATTTTTGGGGTGGAGAGGTAGTTGGGTCAGCAAAGAATTTGTAGATATTTTTAAACCACTACAATGTTACATATGTTAAAGTAGTATGCATGCTTAATTTTCAAAAATGTTATCACAAGTTGGGGTCGTTATAATTGAACCAACTTTCTTGATGGCTGTGAGAAGCAAATATATATATATATATGGTGATATTTACTTAATAATGAACATAGATTTGCTCATACTAAATGTTACGAAGTGGAACGAATGTTAATTCCTTATGGCAATTTTGAATATTCTAAGTAAAACATTGTTTTAATGTAGCAATAAATATTTTCATGTTTTCAATGATCTTATTTATGAATTTATCCAGTGACTATTTACTGAGTACATGCTATTCACCAGTACTGTTCCAGGTGCTGGGGATAAAGCAACAAACAAAACAGTGATCAGGATATGCATTCATCCATCTTATGTTTTACTGGCAGAGACATATTATAAACAATAACCAGATTAGAAAAATAATCTAATTTGTGAAAGGAGCTATTCATCAGGGTAAAGTACTAGGGGGTGAAGTGTATTTGTTCAGGGACAGTGGTAGAGGACCGGGGAATGGTAGGGAAGAGGAAGAGAGGGCATAGTTTTGATATGAGGGTCATGGAAGCCCTCTGACAAGATGGCACTTGCTGTGTTCAAGGAACAAGATGGAAGATAGTATGGCTGAAATCTTGGAAGGGAGTGAAAAGAAATGAGGTTGGAAATGTAGCCAGGAACCAGGCTACAGGAATTAAAGACTTTGAGTTTTACTTTAAGTGTTATATAAACCGAGGAAGGCTTAAAAATGTGAGAGTGACACGATCAGATGTACATTTAAAAGCAAGATGCTAGCTGCTCTTTGCAGAATAAACTCTAGTGGGGTAAAAGTTCAAGCAGAACTCCCAGCTGGGAGATGACTGCAATAGTCTGCAGATAACAGTGTCTGAGAATAGGAGGAAGCAGGAAAGGGGAAATAAATGGTTAGGCTCAGATATATTTGGACAGGAGAGAAAAAAGACTAAAAGGAAACCCAAAGGCTTTTTTTGGCCATAAGACACTATTCAGTTAATCTATAAATGACTACTTTACGTTCACTGCTAAAATGCTTTCAGACTTTCTTTTTCCCCTTAAAGAAATAAGCAGGAAACAAACTTATGGAGTCCTGCTTGAAAATTCAAATTAATATACTAAATGGTCTATTTTTAGTTCTTTACAACTCTCAAATGATTAACATTTCTTTTATTACCCAAGCTATAACCACATTAATACTGCCCTTAGAAATGAGGAAATCAATAAAGCTTTTAAATATCTATGATTATCAGTTCATTATACATTTATACAAAGGTTACTCAGTAAAAATGTCATTACTTAATTTGATATAAAATTAACTTTATTATCAATTTATGGTTTCTTTGATAACATTTTTTATATTTTACTATAAAAGCCAAAATATTCTCTGTCTGGTAATTGAATAATGAAGCAATTAAAACTAGAGCTCAACACTCTTTTCTTTAATTAATAGTTACTGTTTTCATAAAAGCACTTATGTGGATGTTTTTTCTTATTAGCTTTTTCTCTTATGTTCTAACAATAATCCATGTTATGTTGTGTTGTGTTATGTTATGTTATGTATCAACCTTTAGTTTTAATCCAAACTTTATTTCCTCTTGCTCTAAGATCACTAGTTCCCATGGGTGTTAACAGGTTTTAAATGAGAATTAAAATGCATTCATTGTTCAAATAAGTTTTGAAAATGTGAACAAAGTTCAACAGCAACAAAAAACTCCTCAGAATTTTCTAGAGCATTTAGTATATAAATGTGCCTTTTCAATTTCCAAAGAGGAAATATAATTTACAAAATTAAAAATTGACCATGGAATGGTTTATTTTCCCCTTTAGAAAATGGCTTGCTTCCCTAATTCCTTTGTTGATATTATTCCATTTATTTATGGAAAATAGAGTATATATTAATTGTTGTAGAATTCAGTTTGAATTTAGTCACTATAATTAATTTTAAAAAAGTATTGAACACCTATTATGGGTGCTTAGGTCCATAGATATAGCAGTAAACAAAACTGACACAATTCCTGCCCTTCGGAACTTATACATGGTCTTCAAAGTGGAGTCCATATGCCCATTGGAGGACCCAAAGGCATTCCCAGAAGCTGAAGAATGTAAAGAAATACATTTCCAGGTTTTCAGCTCTGTGCAACATGGTCTTCAAAATGATCTTCAACTCTGCACATACATGGTCTTCACATTGGAGTCCGTATACCCATTGGAGGACCCAAAGACATTCCGAGAAGCTGAAGAATGTAAGGGAATACATTTCCAGGTTTTCAACTCTGTGCATACTCTTTTCTAAAATGAATATACCTGAGAAAGTCCCTGGCAAGTGATTCCTGCCCAATCAATCCACACCACCAACCTTATCACGACAGACATTCTCTAGCTTTGAAAAAAAAAAAAAAAGAGACCTGGTCACCCATGTGCTACCTTACATATCTCATTTCTCTGTATTATTTCATGGAAGACAATCATCCAGAGACAACTGCAAGATTGGTGTTGATGTTAAGAAAGTGAATAACTGTAATCTACTGGTTCTTGCTCACACACTCACCCCCACACTCACACACAGAGTCTCTGTTGTTCTGTGTGCTTCTTTTTCCCTCCCTCCCCAACTATACACCTTTCACTTAAATAAGAATTATTATTATTATTATTATTATTATTATTATTATTATTTTAATACGCAGTGCCAACCAGAAGGACAGTCACCTCCAATGATTATATCGTGCCATTTTGAAGACACAACTCCTGATAGGTTAGTTCTTGAGCCAGGTCAGCAAGTGGTGCCCTGGCTGCATGGCTGTCCACTAAATGGTGTATCACATGGTTGTCCTTTTCCTTAAATCAGAGCTAGTAAGAGGTTTAGGAGTGATTAAAATAAAACTCCTGTGAGCTCAATTACACTCTAGGCTATCAGGTATCCCTCTACATAATGCTAGAGGAAAAGGCTTGAGTTAAGGTGAAATACCAAACTTTTTGCTATGAAGATGGGCAACAGTTCACCTAAACACCAGTCATTTTTGTTATAGGGCCTTAACTAAATACCCAGATGAAATTATAAATTACTAGTGAGCTGCAGACAAGAAGATACTCAACTCTACCCATCACTGCTGGAATATAACTTTTGTTGGATGAAGTAATGAACAGATGTTGAATTTCATAGTTATTAAAAGTAACTTATTCAGTAAATCTCAATGTATTTGCAATTGCTTATTTGAATGAAAATGAAACACTACAACATCAATGGAAGAACAGAAGGAAATATCCTTAACGGCAGTTCCCTACACATTTCAGATAGCAAACATGGGAAAAAATGACTAGGAATTGTCCATTTTGAATAAATGTCAACAAACTACCTTAAAGAGAATTTGAGTCATGGTATGTAATGGGCTGCCAAATCATTGTCTTTCTTTTTACAGAATGTCTGCATGGAGTATTCTGGAACAATGAGACACAATGAGGAATAATAGGCCTGAAAACATATAGTTAATGAAATTGCAGCAAAAGTAAGCAGTTTTAGAGAAGAGAAGTTTATCTGGTTTGCAAAAATGTGTATTGGTGTTTTGAATTGAAACCCTAAGTGAATATTTCCCTTTGACTTTTTCCTCTCAGTGGCCATTTGTTCATTCCACTTAGCAGATCCCCTGCTGCCCACTTCACTGTCATCTTGGTTGGAACAGTTGTGCTGAGCCACTATCATCAATTTTCCTCCCAGTTGAATCTGCCAAGGCTGACAATTATTATACTAACAAGTGCTTGTTCAGTAATGTTCAGTCATTCAGATTGCCTCCCTCATTATTTTTCTTCCCTGGAGGCAACTGATATGAACAGTCCCTAGCTCTTCACCTGGGGCTTAGAGATAGAGAAATTTGTTTAGATCTCAGTTTAATTGTGTTTCTGATTAATGGCAAAGAGATTTGAATCTCATTTTTCAGGAAAACTAGGGTGCCAAGTAGCTACACATAGTCAGCCTGGTCATAACCCCAGTGTCTCTAAGCTTCAATGGTTGGGGGGAAGGTCTAGAAACCAAAATAGAGAGGGAAAACCATAAAAGCTAAATATTCTGAATAATATTCAAATGTAATTACAGCATTTTATAAATAAAATATGTTTTTAAATATCACTTTACCTCAGCATTAGAAATGATAATGAAACCTATAGAAAATGTCTTACATTATGGGGTAGTATTAGAATTAAAAGTTGTATATGTAGAACTCATATCTTTGAATCTCTAAATAACTTGTCAGCAACTGGAAATGAAGTGAAAATTTAAAAGATAGGAGCCTATAGCATTCTCTTCCCAGGTTGACATTGGAAGAAGAGTTCCAAATACAATGGAAGACTAAATTTTGTTTTGCATTCTGGATTGCATCTCTCTTCCCTTTTCTCAAGAACACCTCTCAATTATCTCTTTCTCTCTGTTGAAAGATTTCCCTGTGTGAGTGTGTGTGTTTGTGTGTGCATGTGTGTATACTACCCTAAATCTCACTAAGCATAAAAGAGTCCTTTGCACCAACCCTCTTTGATATATTGTTCTTCACTTTATTGCACTTTGTAGATATTGCATTTTTTACAAATTGAAGGTTTGTGGCAACCCTGTGTCCAGTAACCTTTTTTCCAACAGCATTTGCTCACTTCCTGTCTTTGTGTTACATTTCAGTAATTTTCTCAATACTTCAGAGCTTTTCATTATTGCTGTTTGTGATGGTTATCTGTGATTAGTGATCTTTCATTTTACTTTTATAATTGTTTTGGGGTATCACAAACCACTCCCATATACAACAGCAAATTTAATGGATAAATGCTATATATGTTTTGACTGCTCCACAGGCCAGCTCGTTCCCCATTTCTCTCCTTCTCTTCTGGCCTCTGTATTCCCTGAGACACAGCAATATTGAAATTAGGCCAATGAATAGCCCTACAATGACCTCTAAGTGTTCAAATTAAAGGAAGAGTTGCACATCTCTTACTTTTAATCAAAAGCTAGAAATGATTAAGTTTAGTGAGAAAGGCATGTTGAAAGCCAAAGCCCAAATCTGGGCCTCTTGCACCAAACAGTTACCAAGGTGTGAATCCAAATGAAAAGTTCTTGAAGGAAAAGTGCTACTCCAGTGAACACACAAACAATAAGAAAGCAAAAAGCCTCATTGATGATAGGGAGAAAGTTTTAGTTGTCTGGATACATCAAACCAGCCACAACATTCCCTTAAGCCAAAGCCTAACTCTCATCATTCTATGAAGATTGAGAGAGCTGAGGAAGCTGCAGGATAAAAGTTTGAAGCTGGCAGAGGTCAGTTCATGAGGTTTAAGGAGAGAAGCCATCTCCATAACCTTGCTGCAAGGAGAAGCAGCAAGTTACACAGGAGATCTTGCTAAGATAATTAATGCAGAGCCTCCTAAACAACAGATTTTTAATGTTGACAAAACAGCCTTATATTGGAAGAAGGTACCATCTAGAACTTTCATAGCTAGGCAGGAAAAGTCAATGCCTGGCTTCAAAGCTTTAAAGGACAGGCTGACTCTCTTCTTAGGGGCTAATGTAGCTGGTGACTTTAAGTTGAAGCCAGTGGTCATTTACCATTTTGAAAATTCTACAGCCCTTCAGAATTATGCAAAATCTACTCTGCCTGTGCTCTATAAATGGAACAACAAAGCCTGGATGACAGCACATCTGTTTACAATGTCATTTATTGAATATTTTAAGCCCACTATTGAGACCTACATCTCAGAAGAAAAGATCCATTCAAAACGTGACTGCTTATTGACAATGTACTTGGTCACCCACGAGCTCTGATGGAGATACACAATGATTCATGTTTTCATGCCTGCTAACACAACTTCCATTCTGCAGCCTGTGAATCAAGGAATAATTTTGACTTTTGAGACATTATTTAATAAACATATTTTATAAGGCTATAGCTGCCATAGATAGTGATTACTCTAATGGATCCAGGCATAGTCAAAAACTTCTGGAAAGGGTTCACCCATTCTCAATGCCATTAAGAACAAGTGTGATTCATGGGAAGTCAAAATACCAACATTAACAGGAGTTTGAAAGAAGTCAATTCCAGCCTCATGGATGACTTGGAGGGGTTCAAGACTTCAGTGGAGGAAGTAACTGCAGATGTAGTGGAAATAGCATGAGAACTAGAATTAGAACCTAAAGATGGGTCTGATTTGTGTCAATCGTATGATAAAACTTTAACGGGTGAGGAATTGCTTCTTATGGATGAGCAAGTGGTTTCTTAGACAGAATCTATTCCTGCTGAAGATGTTGGAAACATTATTGAAATGAAAACAAACAAAATTTATACTATTACATAAACTTAGTTGATAAAGCAGTGGCAGGGTTTGAGAGAATTGATTCTAGTTTTGAAAGAAGTCCTACTGTGGGTAAAATGCTATCAAACAGCATTGCATGCTACAGAGAAATTGTGAAAGGAAGTTAATCAATGTAGCAAATTTCATTGTTGTCTTATCTTAAGAAATTGCCACAGCCTCCAAAACTTTCAGCAACCACCACTATGATCAGTCAGCAGCCGTCAACATAGAGGCAAGACTCTTCATCAGCAAAGATGATTACAACTCGCTAAAGATTCAGATAATGGTTAGCATTCTTAGCAATACAATATTTTTAGATCAGACATGTATTTTTTAGACATATTGCTATTGCCAATTTAATTGACTACAGTATAATATAAACATAACTTTTTTATGCACTGGGAAGACAAAAATGTGCGTGACTTGTTTTATTGTGATATTCACTTTATTGAGGTCGTTTAGAACCGAACCCACAATATGGCTAAGGTATGTCTGTACAGTAAGTCATTACAAGGAACTTTATACATTCATCGTCTCTTTCTGTCATCAAGAGGACTAATTCATTTCTGCTCTTACTCTCATTCCTCACATTTAGCTGAAGTGCTTGTCTTTTTATTTTAGTTTTCTTATTTTAAAAGACAATTTTTTTTACAGCAGTTTTAGGTTCATAGCAAAATTGAGTAGAAGTTACAAAGATTTTCACATACTCCCTGCCCCTACCTACATATGCATTTGGGATACATAACTTCCAACGCTTTTTGCTTTGTTCCTTGTAAACCAGGTGACAGTGGCTTTTATTCTCTGAGAGATAATTGTGGCAAACTGAGCTGCAAGGGACTTCTCAGTTTGGAGGTTTGTCGGCTCTAGAATACTGCAAACTATAGCCTTGTTAATCGGGTCCAATAAATTAGATGACCACAACCAATTCTGTCTGTGAGAATTAGAATTTGAATTTAGTCCCTAGATTTGGTGATTCCAAAGCTCATACCTCACACGCTAAGCATAGTAAAACAAAAAGAGGTTGAATAGTTAGTATTTGACACAAGTCTGTGATTTTCCAAAGATAACCAAACAAGGCAAGTCTTGGACATGGAGTTTGTTTTATTCCGAAGCTATATAAAAATCTAGATGTTCTTTCTTAAATCGGGTCTTCCCAGTAACTTCTGAGGATGTAGTTATTGACTTCTGGCCAATGTCTTTCTTAGTGAGATTTAGACTTTTGATTCTTTAGAGGAGAGAAGTGTTGGAAGACAAGCAATGGTTCTTTTATGGGCTTTCCCAGCAGAGAAATACATCACCAGGACTCCATAGCATTGTCAAGAATTGGACCTGAATGACTACAAGCTCGAGGAAATGGCTTGTTGCAAAAGGATTAGATGACTATCTTATAGTCTCTTTTGCTATAGAACAATAATTTAAGGTCCTCAACTAACCATATGTTTAGTAACAAAAATAAAAAACTTTTCTTAATATATCACAGCTAGATATAGCAACTGAGCTGTATAGCAAAGAAAGTAAGATATCCATGATCAACTATATAGTAATAATAATTAACTTTGAACACAATATGGGCCATACACTAATTTAAGTGTTCTGTGGGTTTTAGTAATTTAATACAGCATCTGCAAAAGGGTTAGACTATTATTCTCATTCTATAGATGGAAAAATGAGGTTCCAGAGAATAAGGGAATTTCCCACTGTCTCATAACTTTTTAAATTCCTGATTTTATTAGTCTTTTATCCCAGCTTTGTATCATCACCAAATTTAAAAAGTCTGTCTCTCTGTATTTTTGTTGTTGTTGTTGTTGACAAAAATCTGGAATATCAAATGACAAGTCTCCCAAAATATAATTAAGACCTTAGTCCCATAATTCTTTACCCTGGTTAAAATGTTTTCAAGGAACCACCTTTTTGTGTGCATGTTCTGATATGCTGTTTCTGATGGGGTTTAATGATAAGGTTTTTTGTTTTTAATTGAAAGGTTATTATGCTTAGATATAGTGTAGCATTTTGCGTAACATTCAAAATATTGTTAAAAGGTGGGGAGGGAGGGTTTTTAGGTGAGCTCTGGGAACAAGGCTGACCAGCTCTGTGTCTCATGATCATTTCACATTATTTGGACCTATGAGGACAGTGTTGGAAAGTTTTGTCTGTTTTTCTAGTATTTCTTTGTACTCCACTAGTTGTTTTGAACTTGATTGCTTTTTAATGGAAATCAACCTAAATGATATAAGTAATTTAACACACTTCATCCAGAACATTTTATGTTCACTATACAGTTCGTTGATACCCAGATGTAGGATAACATTAGATCTTCCATGTTCAGTGATTTTCTTGCACAGACAGCAGTATATAAATCTGTAATGCTGACTTTATGTGTAAAACTTTTGGGTAACCTAAAAGCAATATAAAATGATTAAGTGGTGCCATTTTATGAATTTTTCTATTAAACACATGTTTAAAAGTATTTTACATCTAAATCTTGAAATACTGTCATACTAAAGAATACATTCAACACACCTCCGGACTGACTTTAGATATTTTTATTCAATTATCACATAAATTTCCTTTGCCTAGAATACCAATGACAGCTTTAAAATCTACAATATTTTATTTCCATGGTTATTGTTTTTACCACCTTTAATGCTAGTTCTTTTTAATATTTATTGAGTTATTCCTGAATTCAAACATCTGTGGTAATTAGAATATTCTTGAAAATAGTATGTCTGTAGGAAAGGTGGTGTGAAATAGCCTGCCATGATGCCACTTATGAGATCATTTGATAGCTCCAACATCTATTTATTTTTGTTGCACAATGTTTTAAATCTTTGATTTATTTCTTCCTCATTTTAAATATCTTTCTGTCAATAATTTTTAATTATGTAAATTCTCCCATTTGAGATCCAATTCATGATAATTATGATGAGAATTTAATGTAACGTATTATTGTGATAAGATGATCAACCATCTAGTTTTCCCAGATCTGACAGGGTTGTCTGGGTACAGGCCTTACCATTTTAAAATTGAAACCATCCTGGATAAACCATCCCATTTTGCCGGGATACAGAAGCATTTCCAGGATGCAGGATTTTCACTGTTAAGATGAGAAAAGTTTTAGGTGAACCAGGATGATTAGTGACCCTTCATCCTAATTGTTAGTTTTTAATTTAGAGCACTTTTGGCTATGGTACTTGGTATTTAATTGAATATTAAAGAAAATTTGGTGTGACTTAGTGCATTCAGACTGTTCAAAAAATTTTTTTAATTAAATTTTATTGGAGTGACAATTGTTAGTAAAGTTACCTAGATTTTAGGTGTACAATTGTGTAATACATTATCTATATCTCACATTGTGTGTTCACCACCTAGAGTCAGTTCTCTTTCCATCACCATATATTAGACCTCGTTTACCCTCTTCTAGAGCCCCCTCTCCCTTTACCCTCTGGTAACCCCTAAACTATTGTCTGTGTCTATGAGTTTTTGTTCCTTCATTTGTTTGTCTTGTTCTTTTGTTGTTTTCAGTCTTATATACCACATATGAGTGAAATCATATAGTTCTCTACTTTTTCTGTCTGACTTATTTCGCTCAGCATTATACTCTCAAGATCCATCCACGTTGTCACAAATGGTCCTATTTCATCTTTTCTTACCACCGAATAGTATTCTGTTGTATATATACACATATATGTCTATATCTATATCTATATCTATATCTATACATATATATATATATATATATATATATATATATATATATATATCATAACTTCTTTATCCAATATCTAAAATATCTAGCGAAGGACATTTTGGTTGTTTCCATGTCTTGGCCACCATAAATAAAGCTGCAATGAACATTGGAGCACACATGTCTTTATGTTCAAGTTTTTATTGGCATTTTTTTGTATGTTTTTAATTTATTCTTGATAAATTAGTGATTTATTCTTGATCAATAGTGATTGTTCAAGGAAGTATTTGTGGAATTTATTTATTTTTTTATTATTATTATTTTTTTACC
Source organism: Rhinolophus sinicus (assembly GCF_036562045.2). Taxonomy (NCBI): domain Eukaryota; kingdom Metazoa; phylum Chordata; class Mammalia; order Chiroptera; family Rhinolophidae; genus Rhinolophus; species Rhinolophus sinicus. Next base: position 25,591,985 of record NC_133759.1, read on the forward strand.
AGTATAATCCCTTAATTTCTATGATGCTAGCCTAGCCCATGGAATCATTTCAGTTTGCCTTTTGCTCTCAGAATGCATTCCTCCTAGTGGAGTTAGCTATACTCTGAACACTAACAAATAACATCTGCTTCTGGTATGTACTCTTCACTTCAGTGAAACTTAAGGTCTTTTAAAAATATGCCTTTCCCTTTTCTCCAAGTTTTGTCTGGTTCTATTGACTTCTGTCTTCAACTCATCAGCGTGTTAGTTCTCTATTCTTGGATCCTCACACCATACAATTTAAATGGTTTGGATAAGAACTCAATCTCTGAGTTTCAGCTCAGTCTTCTTCCTCTTTGTCCGCAGTAGGATGTGGTAGCTAAGAGCAAAAACTTCGCAATTAGATAGTGTCACTCAAACCTTAGAAATACTGTTTGCCAGGTAAGGGACTTGGCAAATTACTTCAACTCTCTGTGTTTCAGTTCTCTCAAAAGCTTAATTAGGGCAACAATAGGATCTCTGCTTCTCAGGGGATATTGTGAAGATTAAAATGAATGCATCTAAAGAATTTAAGTCAGTTCATAACATACAGTAAGTAGTATTTAAGCATTTGTATTCCTAATCTTGATTATTTTTTATCTGATCTTTATAGTAAGACACCACAAACCCACACTCTAATTTTACTTAATTGGTTAGTATTTGTCAGTAAGTTAATTTGGCAGATCTCTGTTAAAATCTAAGCATCTAAGAATGAAGAAAGTCACCTCTATTATCAATTCTAAACAGTGCTTGGACCTTACATATACAGAGTCCCAGAATGACCGCATCACTTGTCCTATAAAGCACCATGCCAGCTACAGAGCATTCTTTGAAGTTCTCACTTTCAGCCTTTGTGTATAACAAATTGTACCGTTTAGCAATGTGGGATGTACATGACTCAACCTGCAACATATTAGAATCCATAATAGAATAAAGTAATTTCTATTGAAATTCACTGAATCATCATTTTGATATAAAATATATTTCTTTACTTTCAAACCATGTTTAGAATGTCTTTTTGTTTGTTTTGATCAACTTTTTTTGATTTGCTCTCAGCCTGAATCAGCTTTGTAATTTATTTAAATGCGCAGAGGGAAGAAACATTGTCAAAATGACTCCATTTTATTCTCAGTGAAAATGGGTTTTGATGTAAAGATTTAATTTGAAAGGAGAAATCAGATTTAGTTTCTCAGTGTGATTCTTTTTAGTGTTCTATGCCGCTGGGTTTTCAAATGTTAATATAAAAGTGTATGTGCATGATAATAACATTATGAATACTTCCCTCAGTCCTGGTCTTTGAGTTTAAAGCATATGGTCTCTAAATAGACTGAGCTAAGTGGTGACACTAAGCCTCAGTGAGACTTGAGGTGATTCCTGCCTGGGCTCAGTTGCATACTGCTTCCTGTTGTTCTCACCTGTGTTTTAACCCTCACCGTCTCCTTCTTCTCCAACTCTACAGTTACTATTTCAATTTAACCATATTAATGAAAGGTTCACAATACCATGCTATAGACAAGGGATGGGTAAGGAAGATAAAAATTAGAAAAGGCCTCAGTAAGGGGAGAGCATTTGTAAAGAGCAGACTGAAATACGTGCTATTTTTGAGGTACAAAGAACTGTGTATTTTTAGTTTTTCTTTATTTGCCTCCTCTAGATTCCCCACTTTTATCTTCAGTCCTTTGCCTCTCGCCTGATTCTGACAATGTGAACCTTCACTGCCTTCCATGCTAAATAAATAAACAACCTATGGTGGCCTTGGCTCTCAAAAAAGAAAAAAATTCTCTTTCTTTTTCAAGGTAACTATTTTGCATATGCTTTTTGAGAGAACAGGTGCTGTTTCTAAATTTTTTTTTTTAAATTAGAGGTTTTCTGTGACATTTTTCTTTTCTGATTTCTGTTTTTAATTCCTTTTTCATTCTTAAAAAAATGTAAATCTACTACATGATGTAGAACATAAGATTGCTTAAGACAGATATTATTTCCTTTCTAGAACTTTAGATTTCTAATAAAATGCAGGGTATGTATCATAGTGTACATGCTGTTAATTTGCCGATCTTAGGAATTTTTGATGTGTCATTTCTTTTTTTCATTGATTTCCTTTCGGGTGAATTTGTTATAGGTACAAAAAGCTGAAGTAGGATCATAGAGTAGTGTGTTATTTCTTGATGCTATTAATTTTCTCAAATTTTGAGGAACCAAGAGTAGAAAGTTCACAGAGTAACCCCAAGTTGAGAAAGTCAGAGTTTGGGGAGGGTCTTTTTTATAAACTCCATGTCGAAGTCAAAAAATCAACACAGAAATGGGGCTGCAAATTCGCAATTCAATAAATAATGTGTGAAATGCTCATGAGTTACAAATGATGATAGTAATATTAATACTGTATTTCCCCGAAAATAAGACCTAGCTGAACCATCACCTCTAATGCATCTTTTGGAGCAAAAATTAATATAAGACCCAGCATTATATCATATTATATTATGTTATATTATACCTGGTATTATATTATATTATACCCGGTATTATATTATATTATATTATATTATATTATATTATATTATATTATGTTATATAAGACCTGGTCTCATGTTATAGTAAAATAAGACCAGGTCTTATATTAATTTTTGCTGCAAAAGATGCATTAGAGCTGATGGTCCAGCTAGGTCTTATTTTTGGAGAAAAATGGTAATCAACATTCTTTAGAAGTTTGCCCATGTGCTAGTCACTGTACTTTACATAGTTTATATGGGTTATCTCTTTTAGTTTTTATAACCCTCTGAGGTTTGTAGTGGAGGTCCCTTATTTACAGATGGGAAAACTAAAGTGCAGAGTAATTAAATTGCCTAACACTGCAGAGCTCGTCAGTGACTAAAACCTTATTCATACACAATTGGTTCTGGTCTCCATTTTGATGCTATTAACCAAACTGTCTTTATTCTATACTCCTCTTTGCCCCCGCATATTTCATAGGGAAACTGACGCTCAGTGAGATTTCATGAGTTTCACAACCTCACAGAACAAGTTAGAACAGGGTTCCCAGATTTGTCTGAGCATTAGAAACAACTGAGGATTATTTTAACTATTCCAAGTCTAGTCCACACCCAATAGTGATTAAATCACTATCTCAGAGAGAAGGACATAAACATCACAAATTTCTGAATCTCCCCATGGGATTCCAATATGTGGACAAGTTTGGGAACCACTAAGTTAGAGGAAAGGCTTGGAATGAGCCAAACTGTCCTAAGTCCTAAGCCATTTTTCATTATGTTAGGTACCCTGTGTTGATTGGTGATTCCCAAAAGAATCTTCGTGCTTCAACTGGTATTGAGTACTTGTTATGGACCTTGCATTGAACTGAGATCTTTGCCTGGGTTATCTCACTCAGTCCTCCCATGAAGTATATGAAAAAACTGAGACTAAGAGAACTAAAGCAACATGCTCAAAGTCACACACCTCATTCGTGGTGGGGCCGTTCAAAACTCAAGTGGGCTTGCCTCAGAGCCCAGATGCTGGGACTCCGGGCATCACAGTCATTATCTCTATTTTGAGCTGATTGCTCTTTGTTTCTATCCTTATAATGCCTGGGAGCCTGTTTGTGTTGTGGGTGTCTGTTTGCTAACCCTGTCTCCTCCCGCAGCTTTGAGACTTAGAGCATCCATGTTTGGCAGAACTCTGGTTTCTTCCCATTTTGAGTCTTATTATTTACACTAACTGCTGAACTTAGAGCCTAACCTATGTTTAAGTTCCAGCTGTTCTTGCTGATGAAACTGCTAGAACACAGAAACTATCTCTATCTTGTGTTTTCCATGTTGTGAGACAGAGAGGAGAAAGGGAGAGAGAAAGACTCCATATGCATCCAGCTTTGCCCTGCTACCTGGTTCCCCTTTCAGAGGAGATCTTGCTGGCTGTCACTCTTTTGTTATGTTCTTAACTCCCAGTCACAGCTCTGTAACTTCACACCCCTTTAAGAATCCCTTATCTGTGTTTCATGACAAATCATGGAATTGTTACACAGAATCCAGAGTTTCCTAAGCATCCATTAATGAAAGATTCTTATTAGAAAAGAATATAAATTAAATATTTATTGTATTTTTGAAATTTTATGAAGTTTGCTTCTAAAATCAACAGAGTTGCTCATTTTAATTTAATTAGTAAAAGTTATAAAATATTGATGCAGTAACTTAATTACAAGTTGCTATTTTCTTTGGTTCATTTTATATCACAGCACTGGGGATGTAGAAATTAATAAAAACACATTGAATCAATGAATGTATTAGGTTTACTAGATCTAGAGGTGGCATGCGTGGTAGTGTACACAGAAACAAAGCCTGCTTCGTGGGCCTGTGCCTTGTGCAGTCATATAGGGCCCCATGGTCAGAAGGCAGCTTCATGCTCTGCTGTTATATCTTGAAATTCTTAATAGCTTGTAAAGAAGGACCCCACATTTTCATTTTTCACCAGTTCCCACAAATTATGTATAGGAGCATAGGCTCATGTGGCTGGTCCTGCATAAAGGGGACGCATGTAAGCATAAACTTAGAGTCTCCAAAATGGTTAAGCAGAACTTGGGGGGTATTTGGGCTCCTAGCATCGACCATGTTGGTCAGAGACAACTAAAAGATCTTTTGGTTATGGTAATAAATATAGAAATGAATACATAAGAAACAAATTTCCTTTAGAATTAGGCTGAATAATCATGTTTTGTAAATATATACATCCTCACATTTTTCATGTATGTAGTTGTAATCAATACAGCACAAACAACTTCATTTAGTATCATTACTGAATCCACCGATGCTAGAGTTGAAATTACTATGTGAGGGGGGTTAAACATATATTTTGATATTAAAGGTGTCCTTGACATAATTGCTGACCTGTTTTGAACCTATGTGAATAAATTAAAATAAACTTTCCCATCTCTGCCCATAGAGATAAAAGTATATGAAAATGTAATAACTTTACAAGAATATGCATTTGAGTTTAAAGAAATTTGCATATTCCAGAAACAAGGTGGGAATGCTTTACTCTGGAGGATTTCAGATCACATATAGGTCCTGTGCCCTAGGGCCTTGGTTAATTACCCACCCATGTATAGGAGACAAGAAACTAGAATAGAGGTTCCTGCATGATGCCAGGCCACTTTAGGGACAACTCCTTCATAAAAAGGGATTTCAATAACATCCCACGAAACTGGGAAGTGTCAAGGAAGTTATATTTCTATTAGGGCTATAAGTGTGTGTGTGGAGAGAAGGGAAGGATGGGAGGGGGCGGTATTGGAAATACCCCTTCAAATACTGTAAGAGTACAGTAGATATAGAGTCCAAATTAGCACAGCCTGTGAGTTGTGAATGTAAGCTCAAACATTAGCATTTAAACTCCACCAAATTCTGTGAAACAGGTGGGTCACCCTTCAAAAGCAAAGGTCAAATGTCTTTGTAGGGACACTTCCAAACCCCAGCACATGCAGCTTCCTCTAGTACAATGCATTCCAAACTAAAGATAAACACATGATTGACAAATATGAATAGGTCCTACTTTGGGAGAGAAAGCAAACACAGGAAACAGGAGGATTCACGCTTGAAAGGTAGATAAAATGGATGCCCTCAAAGAAACAGTAAATTGTAACTTCTAACATTATTAAAGTGATGGGAAACTCCAGTATATAATAAAAGACAATGAAAAACAATTAGAGAATTACAAGATAATCAAATATAATTACAAATGAAAAAATTTGTTGGGATATTTAAACCTCAATAGACAAATTAATAGGCAGATCTGACAGTTTTTAAAGAAGGAGTTATTAGTGTATCGGAAGGTACATATGCTAAAATTACCAGAAAACATTACAGAGCTATGAAAACAAGATAATTATAATAGGAAGGTTAATAGAAATGGAGTATAGAATAAGACACAATCTGTATGTTAATAGAATTTCCATAGTGAAATTGAATAAAGAAGAGATAATGAAGAAAAGAGATGAGAACCAATGATTTTCTGAAATTGGTTAAAGAAAACCATACATCCTTCACAGACAATAATTACATGTAGTTCTAAGTAGAGTAATTTATACTGCAAAACATATTTTAAAAACATCTTAAAATTGAGAGAAATTCTTATAAGAAACCAGAAAAAAAACACAGTTTTAACTACAAGTAAAAGTTAATTTGATTGAGTGTTGAATTCTTATCAACTAGAAGTTAATGAAATATTACCTTCAGAGTGTTAATGGGAAAATAACATTGTAAAATCTTATATCCAGCTACATATTATTCAATGCAGATAAAATAAAGTCTGTTTTCCACTCAGAGAACTACACTGAAACAAATGCCAAAGTTTTAGTTTAGTAAGAAATAAATTGTATTTGTAATAAACAAGATAGATACAAGGAGGAATTTGGTTCAAATACATAAACATATTAATAAGCCAAAGAAGTATAGATGAATGAAAAATAATAAGAAAATATTCTTTTGGGCAGGGTGTTAAAAACAAGGCATGCTATAATACTAATAAATACATAAAAAATAAAAATAGAAATGAAACTAGGGGAGAAATATGGGTATGTCATTAACTTTAGATTTTGTTGCCAAGTGTACAACTTAACAATTACATGTAATTGCACAAAGGCATTAAAAATAGCAAATTCATTTATTGCAAATGGGTGGAGAGGAGAAGATGAATAAATTAAAATCTATAAATCTAAGATTATCAGAAGAAGGGGGAATAGGAAAGGAAGCAATGGTGACAAAAATATGTGGTAGAAATAAATCTCAATCAGTCAGAGTAAATCTAAACTTGTGGATTTTATAGTTATGCAGAAATTATTGACAGAATTTGAAACAAAATAGAACAGAACCTTGGTTACAAGAGATATAGTTAAAAGGTAACAGCATAGAGAAGTTGAAAGCAGATCGGGAAAGAGATCTGCTAATCAAAAGAATACATGTATAGTAATATTAATATGAGACAAAATGGATTTCAAAAAGTATTACCTAGAATGAAGAGAGTTATTTCATTCTGAAAAAAGGAATAATTCTCTGTCTTCATGTAATACCAAACAGATGTGAACTTAACGTGGCCTAAAACATATATAAAGCAAAAGCTGATGAAAGAAAAATGAGCTTCAGTTTTAGCTATAATATGTTATTTCTTTTTTTTTTTTAATTTATTGAGGTGACAATTGTTAGTAAAATTACATAGATTTCAGGTGTACAATTCTGTATTACATCATCTATAAATCCCATTGTGTGTTCATCACCCAGAGTCAGTTCTCCTTCCATCACCATATATTCGATCCCCCTTACCCTCATCTCCCACCCCCACTCCCCACCCCCCTTACCCTTTGGCAACCACCAAACCATTGTCTGTGTCTATGAGTTTCTGTTTCTCATTTGTTTGTCTTAAGATCTGTAAAATATATAACAAACGTTAACCTATATTAAATCTGAGAGGCAGGTACACTTGTGTCTTCATATTATTCTTTGTATATTTTTTATGTTTGAAATGTTTTCCAATAACAGTTAAAAAGTTTGAAGAGTGGCTTTTGTACCTTAAAAATTGGGAAGCTGTTGTTTCAATTACGCCGTTTGAACTAAGCCAGAGTTTTATGGATGTGTGTGTGTACACATTTATATCATTTATATTTATATATGTATAAATTCATTAATAACCAGTAACCATTTGTTAAATGCCTACAATTTTCCAGCCATGAAAGCAGGCTAGGGACTTGGAATGTAAAGGGGAATGTCAGGGCATGGGCTAGATTATGCTGCAGAAACAAATAATCTCAGAAACTTAAGTGGTTTAACACAAAGGACTGTTTTAAAATTATAAAAAGACCATTGTTAATTCAGATGATTCTCCAGAGCTATTCTTCTGAGGTTTATGTGGGCTGAGAAAGCCCCCACAATTTATGGAACACAAACTTTTGATAAAATGAAAAGATTAAAGAATCACATGCCAATTCTTAAATGATCTTACTCTTGAATATTTTCGCTCTCCCTTGTATTTGTTGATGAAAGAAAGTCAAATGGAAGGAGACTAGACTCTGGGTGGTGAGCACACAACACAATATATGGATGATGAATTATAGCATTGTGCACCTGAAATTTATATAATGTCATTAACCGATGTTACCACAACAAGTTTAATTTAAAAATAAAGTAAATGAATTTAAAATTTAAAAAAGTCAGATAGCCATACCTAACTTCAAAAAGGAAATGAATTAACAGAAAGGAAAGAAGAACTAGAAATATTTGTTTAGCTTGTTGTGTAAAATCAATCATTGAATTAGCAGTTGAGTATAAAGTCTAGATCAAGATTTTTTGACCTCAACACTACTGACATTTTGGACTGGATAATTCTTTGTTGTAGGGGACAGTTCTATACACTGTAAAATATTTAGAAACATCCCTGGACTCTACCTACTAAATGCCAGTGGTATCTCCCAATTATGGCAACTCCAAATATCTCCAGACCTTGCCATGTCCCCTAGAGGAAAAACTGTTCCAAGTTGAAAGACACAGTTCTAAAAAAATAACAAAAGAACTATTTCATAGAATAGATTATAAATCTATGAGATTCTATAATAAGAAGTAGCAGCTGTTTGGAATACAAATAAGTTTATCTTCAAATTTAAATTGATTTACCCATGACTGTCACAAAGTATGAGACACTCTCCCTTTTTGGTTTGCTCCCAAAAGGATGACAATTATATACTCCTATAGAATGTCTATCGTTGCCTGTGTCAGTGGGGAAATATCCCCTGTTGCCAAGACTGTGGGCACATAAACCAAAGTGCCAGCCAGAAAATGCAGCCTTGGGATGTTTCTTTAGAACCCTGGCGTGGTGGCTCAAACATCAAAAGCATAAGAGTGAATTCAAGCCAGTTTTCAGAGGGAAGACAAGAGATGGGGATCAATTGCCAGAGATGTAATGTTGAAAGAACATTTTAGGATGGTGAAAACAAGAGAAAGACCAAAAACCCTGAGCCAGGTGGTTTCCAGAATAAAGCAATTCTTGTTGGAAATAAACAAGAAGTGATGATGTTTGTGTTCACTCACAGATGTGTGTCCTCAGCTCAAATTTCTGGGCTGGGAGATCTAAGTACAATGATGCCCCACTGGATGAATAGACAGGAATGGGACTGAGAGTCACCAACCACTAAGTTAATAAACCAGAAAATTGGAAATGAATACCAGTGAGCAGTGAGGCTGCCTAAGGAGGGTGGAGACAAAGTTCCTCAGCATTATTGCTAAGAAGAGAGAAAGGAGATAATAAGTTCAGTTATGACAAGCCTAGATATTTTCTTTCAAATTCCATTAGGTGTTAATAAAAAGAACGAGTTTGTATTCTTACGTGATGCATTATAGAGCACAGGGAAGTAAAAATTATGGTGCAATGTATGTGTTGTCCATCTGTTTAGCCATTATCGATATTTATATGCTAATTCATGGTATAATAAACTGAAAAAGTGGTGCTATAAAATAAATGCTCTGGCATCTTGTTTAATGCTTGATACTAAACCTAGTTTAAATTGAATCCTGTAATTGGCAGGGAGGTAATTCTTTACTATCTTAATCCTATAAATTATTTGCTTAGGCAAATAGCAAATACCGATCCTATAGACACAGCAATGTTTATTTTTTTTAAAAAGGAATAATATATATGCTCATCATGACTGACCCACATAATAAAAACTATGTCAAAACTGGAAATTCTCTCTTCTGCTTCTAATCCACTGTCCAAATCTTTGTAAGAGTCACTTTAAAACTGTAAACAGCTTTCAGATTAATTTATTATCTTCACTTTTATGTTATTCTTTTTTAATTTATGTGAAGTCTGTTTCCAAAAAGTTACTTTTTGTGACTCATTAATTTCTATTTTTATTGCAATTTGTATTTCTGTGAATATTTACATAGAAATTCCATTATTAACAAATACATTAAGTTAATCATTATCATTAGAAGTTTTGTTTTCTCGTTCTTATTTCTCGTATACCGTGTTTCCCTGAAAATAATACTGAGTCTTATATTAAGGTTTGTTCCAAAAGACTCATTAGGGCTTATGTTCAGGGGATATCATCCTGAAAAATCATGCTGTGGCTTATTTTCCGGTTAGATCTTATTTTCGGGGAAACATGGTATCATGTCTTCTCTTTCTCTTTAATTCATTTTAAAATTTGTTTTCCATGTCACCATAGTTCTTTTTTAAAGTTCCATAAGTGATATTTTTTTCTGAGTATTTGTGCATGCAATGCTTTCTCTATTTTAAACATTTTGGGGGTGGATGCGTGTAGTTTTCAGCTTCAAAATGTCTTACTTTAGCATGTTTTTAAATATTGCTGCCCTGGTGTTTTGTAGTTTTGTTTATTTTTCTTTTATTAGCATTCTTAAAAAAAACGTATTGGGGTGACAATGGTTAATAAAATTACACAGGTTTCAAGTGCACAATTCTGTAATACATCATCTATATATCACATTGTGTTCACCAACCAGAGTCAGTTCTCCTTCCATCACCATATATTTGACCCCCTTCATCCTCTTTTTATAAATGACTTCAGTTCACATTTCTTCTTAAGTATTATCTTTCTTCTCTCTGGTAGCTTGTAGGATTTTGTTTTTTGTTCTTGGAGATTTCACTATCTACAAGTGAATGTAGATACACTCAGGGAATGAGGATACACTAACACTTTTGTATTTTGTGTTTTGGAAGAATCTGTTGCCCTGTTTTAAACTTCTAATACATTGATTTCATCTTTGGTTATATTTCTGATTTTACCGCTTTTAACTGTATTTACTATTGAGTAATTCTCTTCTTTTGTTGAGTTCCTTTTTATTTCCTTTCTTTTCTTTTTTTCCTTCAAAAAACAATCAGCAGCTATGTTTCTCATTCTAAGTACCTTGGGTGTTTTGGTTTTGTTTTTTAAATAACAGGGCCTTCTATTTTTAGTTATGTCGGAGCATTCTGAAACTCTTCGAAGATACAAAGTACGCATTTCTCAAAAATTTCTTCTCATTCCTGATTTATTTCTGTCTCCTGTGATTACTCCTTGTTTTTGAAGTCTTTCCTGAGGAAGACTTTCCTCAAACATTTGATGAGTTGGCAGTTTGTTTAAATATGTAAATGACAGTCTTAAGTGACCAAAGCTATTGATGGGCTCAAACTCTTGAAGGCCTGTCTAATTAATTAGATGCCACTGATGGTAACCTACAGTCTAGTTGGCTTATTTTTCTAGGACTGAGGAACACTTGTGTTCTAAGAGGGGGGGGTCTCCTTTGCCAGCATGAGACAAAGGCTCCCTGAGGTACAACCCTGCTTCATCCTCCAGCCCACTCACTCTCTGAGTTTCTTAGAGGACTGCCTCCATTATTTAGCAAGGTGCACTTAAAGCTTTAACTTGGCTGGAACTTCTCGACTAATCATTTCCTTAATTAAGTTTTATTCCTGTCACCCATGAGCTGATTTTCTTCTCCCCTTTCTACTTGAGCTATTGGAGCTATCACAAAGGTCTATAGAGAAAATTTACTTTTTCCAATTAGTTTTTGGAGGCCCCAGCCCAAATATCAAACACATTCAAGTGTTCCCACATCAACAATAAATGTAAACATTTTGTAGCACAACAAAAAAATTAAAATATTAATTAAAAAAATATTTGGCCTAAACTAACTTAATACAGTTGACTCTAGTTTCTCGGTAATCATTATTATGCTTGGGAATTTTTGCAAAGTGAGAATATCTAACTTCATTAGCAAATGTAATCGAGTTTTTATAGATGTTATGTATAACAATGAAGACAATTATTAGAATTTTAAGGTCAGAGGATATTCAAACAAGTGTATTATTTTTTATTCAAGGTTTGCACTTCCTGTATTTTGAAACCAATATATTTTTTCAGTACTGAAACATATTTATGATCTGAAGCACGGAACCTCTCTTTAACCTGTGCAGATTGTACATTTCCAATCTCTTTAGCATTTTACGCTCCATTTGAGTTTATTTACATTACACCTTCCAGAAAGTCCTCAAACTTTTGTTCTCCAATGCTCATCTTCGATTTTCCAGTGCTAATATTGATTTATTTTTAATTTTACATTTCTTCTATCATTTTAATGGGATTGGGGGAGATAGAAAAATTAAACACAGTTGTTAAGTCAGCTGTTTTTGACCAGGAGCCTGTAATCACTTTTGTTTCAAAAACACTCAATTGTAGCATATATATTTTAAATAAATATAATATATTGCCGGTACTTAAAGTTAGGCAGAAACTGATCCCCTGTTCCTAGGAATTCTGTATTTAGCAGCTCATGGAGAATGTTCTTAACCCTATACTGTAACATGGTGGAGTGAGTACTCCTGGAGGAATCAGAATGTATCCAAAGACCACAATAAAGCATTATAGTTTCTCGCTGAATGAGAATGAAAGTGAAACCAGCTCTGGAAAGTGCACACCAAGCTGTGGTATCACATCTATATTTCTGTCTTATAGTAAATGTTTGTAATATTTGTTTGATTATAAGTTTGGTGTTTTCATTAGACTATAATCTATAGATCATAATTTACTCATCTATATAATTCCCAATTATGTGATATTTTCTGGAGTACATGCATTTCTAGAAGAGAGAGAGAGAGAGGAAAGAGAAACATGAGAGGGAGGGAAGGAGAGAGGAAGGAGAGAGAGAGAGAGAGAGAGAGAGAGAGAGAGAGAGAGAGAGAGAGAGAGAAATGTTAATAAAGTAACTTAGTTTTTAGTAGTGAAACACATTTGGGGAAAATATTTAGTGTATTATGTTCTTAGGATTGACCAAACATTTGTTAATGGAACCAATACTTAGGGTAAAGTTCAGAATTTTCTCATTCTTAGCTGGCATATGTGAAGACCTTAGGCCAATAATTATTAAAATGTCAAGGAACAGGTATGTTGTACCCTTTTAAGAGTCTATAAGAAAACGGGTACTTCTCTCCTGAAAAATGAAAACCAAATGGTGTTAAGGATTCCAGAAGGATGGTGGGCTCTCTGGAGCCCATCTGTGGATCCCAAGTTAGGAACTCTTGTTGTAGAAAGTTAATATAATTCCATGTTTGACATCATGCACATGCACTGATTATTTTATGTATATTTTGAAGCATAATATTTGAAACAAATAAAAGAAGAAAGGGAGTGAGGGAAGAGGAAGAAAAGCTGCTGTCTGCTCAGGTCCTTTATAAAAAATGTGTAATTTGTCTGCTCGATAAAAGATGTATTGTAATAGCATAATCATAGTTTTAACACTTGGTACTTCAGCTCTGGAACTTACCAAAAGTGTGATGTTAGGTAAATCACTGTTACCACATGTCTCAGTAACTCTCTCCTTAAAATGGAATAAGGATAATTTCCTATGGTCTTCAAAGGACTGTTGTAAATATTAAATGGCTGTTTTGTAAATTATAGATGTAAATATTACATTAATAGATATGTACAACCATATATATTAATAAAACCACTTTCCTAATTTACTGTTATTTAGATACCAAAATTTTCCTCTGATTATCCACAACTTTATGCATCACAGTTAAAAGTCCCTAAGGAATATCAAACTCTATCGTGTGTTTCTCATTTCTGTGTGTCCATTACATCCCATGATAGTAAGAGTTGTTCTGTTCTTGCCTTGAGCCGAATCTGACAAACTCATCTGTGTGAGGAAATGGGAGTCAGGTGTGTAATAACCCAGTATTGGGTTCATTCTTGGTCAGTGTGCTTCTGTTCTAATGATAGATGTATTTGGAAACAGTTGGTAAGTTTCTGATGAAATATAGAGACATGACTTTTTTCTAAGAATAAGTATACTGTTCTTTAATATTTTCTATTTTTTTAAATAATTCATCTAGCCACACTTTGTATTTATTTCCATAAAAAGCTTTCTTATTAGGGACTTTTTTGCTACATATATTATTTTAGTAACAATAAACACAGTGGAATTTACTCATAAATTACTGCAAATATATGCAAAAATAAATCAAGTTCTGCGTAATTATTTATTGTGCTTCTGGGGATAATTTAGGGATGATTCATTAACAAAATTTATAGAAATCCATGTATCATGTCATCAGTGAGTTATATTAGAAATGCGACCTTTTCAGTTATGATCTGTTGAAATATTCTGTCCAGGAATCTATCATGTAGACTCAGTTCTGAATAGATGGTATTTTCATTGGGGGTAGGGGGGCAGGAAAAGAAGGGAGAGGAAAAAAATCAGACATGATTTATTGAAATGTGGGGTGTGTGTGTGTGAATAATCCAAGCCTAGACCATCATGTGGAATTAGAAGTTGTGTTTCTTGGGCTGTTAAATGCATAAAAGTTCTATTCTTTCCATTTACATTTACAGTCAAAGCTCAAAAAAGCACATTCAAGATGGGGAAAAAGCTTTTAAAACTTTAAACATCTGTGAATTAGTCATTAGAGATAGACAGACACCAAAATAATGGCCTTTTCTATATTTCTTCTGCTTTTAAATACTCCAAAGCTCATCCCCATCTCTACAAAGGCTGGTTGGAACAATGGCGTGGGCATTTTCAGTAAAATAGTAGTACTTTGATATTTCACACTTAGTGTTCTAAAAATTGTTCTCCTTTTTTTGTTTGTTTCCTTTTGCCTTCCTTCCTTCATTATGCTGTATTTTCAGAACTAATAGAGGACTATTCCTTAAGCAGAGGCAGGGAGGATGAAAGGGGAGAACATTGAATGTTGAATTGCAGCCACTGACACACATTCTATGAAAATAATCTATCATTTTCAAACCTTAAGCAATTATTTTAATGAGTGGGCACTCACTGGCACACATTTATTTCCCAAGAATGTTTTTAGGTCATATTAGCATAGCCTTGCCCTTCCATCGATTTCTTCAGATTTACTCTTCTGTAAATTTGTAGGAAGTCACTTCTCATTCAAAAGTATTCCTTTTATCTTAGAAGATGTCATTTTTTTTTTTGGCTTAGGTTAGAAAAAGCCCTAAAATTTTAAAATGTTAGCTTAACCTTACTTATAAGGGTGTCTATTCGATATAAGAGTAAATAGGATTAACAGATTCATATGTATTCCTGATTGGAAAGAAAAAAGAGATGATTTCATTGCTTCTCTGTCTCATGTATTTCTGTTTGAAAAAAATAAATGATGAATTCATTGCTTTTCTGTCTCAATAATTAACCAATACCTTAATTCTGGGATCACTGTCCATGAAAAGAGTTCGGGTTTACTGCCAACCCACACATCTAAATTTCGATTTCTTGAGACATTAAAGCAATGTTGTTTAAAGTTCATCCCATAATAAGACCATCAAAGGGTAGCATTTTTTAAACTGTGATTATTGTTAATCCAAAGATTTTCCTTAAGCATAACTATTTTCCTGCAGGGAGGTGAAACAGTATTAAAAGGAGAAGTCGTAGGGAGGGAGAGAGAGAATGTGACTCAGGCAGGCAAAAGGAAAAAAAATGGAACATATTACATCCTTGGCAACATGTTGTAAAATTTAAAACATCACAAGAAAACAATACTAGCTTCGTTGGACTGACGCTAGACTCTAAAGATCAATAAAAATGATTGATCTACTATGTATCTTAACTATTTCATTTCCAAACTTGTTCAATTAGTTTCCATATGTACAAGCGTGTTTCGTGTGTTCTCATATCACAGTTAATTTCTCTCTCATCTTTTCCGTCTTTCAAGTAATCAGAGTTTTATTTACTTGAAATCCCAACAGGATAATTTAATTTGCTTTACATTTTCAAGGAAAAGGCAAAATGTATTTTAAAGTAGAAACATATTAGTATAGGAGTTCTTCACTTGGAGGTCTATGTATAGACTCCAGTGTTTTTTTTTGGGGGGGTTGGTGTTTTTTTGTTGATGTTTTTGTTGTTGGGGTGTGTGTGTGGTTGTGTGTGTGTGTGTGTGTGTGTGTGTGTAATTAGAAAGAAAAAAATTACATCTTTATTTTTAGCATCCTTAAGGGAAATATCACATTTCTTTCAACTATGAATGGAGATGGCAAACCACAGTACTAGTGGCAATTCCTGTGACGTTGTCACCAATAGACAAAATAGAAACCTGTTGTTGTTGCAGCCATGTTGACCTATAGCTTGTACTTATCACCACCTCGAAGTACCAATTGTTATTAGATCTGCCAAGATATCTGTTATTTAGTGTGCAAATAAGCAAGAACCTATCCGATTATATCACATTTTTAAAATATTTTGACAATGGTATTTTAATGTAATTAGTTTGCTTTGTACTATTTCCATTTTAATACTTTAGGTATTTGAAACCATCCTTGTTAGAAGTGCATAGGCTTGAATCGACTGCCAACAGGGTCCATTGCAGGCACTCTCACACGTACTCTGAGGTGTTCTTGCATTCATTTATACAAGTATAGTAAGGCAGAAATTTTCTTTTGCAATGCATACTCTTTGAAAGAAGAATAATGTAGCATTGGTTCCCTGGGTTTAGTTTTTTAAAAGGTCTTGCTGTACTTCCTAAATCCTGTCTGCCGTTAACAAACATACTCATTTCTCCTTTGATTTTAGCAAGGTAAAAGTCCAGCCATACACATCAGTCAGGCTCACGGATCTGCAGCATTCCCCTTGCCGTTTTATTGTTATTTTTATCAATAAAAAGCAAGGAGGGTCTGGGAAAGCAGCAGCCAACCCCAGTCAGAGTGGGTACTTTCCAGGCATGGGCCGGCTCAGCAGTTGGTTGCCTCACCATTGGGCAGCTTCACGGAGGAGACAAGATGAATGAAACGGGGCTGTATTAGGTATTGGTAAAATCCATAAATGACTCAAAAAGGAGGTGTTAGTCATTTTATAGCTGTGAGATGATGGAAGAAACATTGTGTATGTGGCCTGAGCAATGTCCTATTGAAAATATTGTTCTTGTTTTGCTAGGAACGTCACATTCTGATGAACAGCAAGGCTAATTTTTACGTTCTCACAGTACAGTTCTTTTAGAACAAGGTAATTGTGTTACATGTCTTTATTTTTAAAACTGTCTCATAGCACTCATCAAGTACATGGTTGATTAATGACTAGTAAATCCATAATTGAAGCAAATAATAAAAAATTGATTGAAATCTAGAGTTAACATATTTTTGTGGGAAGTGTTAAGATCATGTGTTCTCCAGTAGTTCATAATGTAGAATAGACCAGAGAGAGGTAAACAGTGCTTTCTCCACAATGGAACAAATGAGAACATAATGGCATGTGCACAGATCAGAGAAAGTAACAAACTTCATCTAGACAACTTGGGAAAACTTTCCAAACATTGTCAATTAAATTGTGACTTGGAGTTTTATGAAATTCTGTTCAAGGAAAAGCAAAGAGTGAATGCAAGGAGAAAGTTGAGGAATGGAGATAGCTATGACTGTTAAAATATTGTCCACATGTTTTGTTTTTAATGTGATACTTTTCTCTCTAAGCACCCTGGTGAAAATAAAAATACAAATTAAATCAGTAGGGGATATTTCTTCTAGTCCGGCACATTGATAAATATCTTTTAGAAAAGGTACATTGGTAATAGTCAAGATTAGTAAGGATGCGGTGAAATAAGCAAGTTTAAAAATTGCTGAAGGGAGAAAAAAAAATCGCTGTAATATTTGTGGTGGGTGACATGGCAATTTGTGTAAACAGTTTCAGAAACATTCAAATCCTTTGTTTTGGTGACTCCACTTGGAATTCATACTTTGCTAAAGGAACATCAGCTTTGTATACAAAGATTTATACATGAAGATTTTTTTCTTTCAAATCATTTACAATAGCTAAGGAACTAGAAACAACGTAAATATTCAACAGAACAGAAAGGGGTAAATAAATTATGGTACAGCCATAGACTAAGACACTTTGCAGCCATTAGAAAACATGTTTTATGAAGCATATGTAATGATGTGACGACACATTCATAATATCATATGAGTTACAGTAGAGTATGATAACATGTGCTGTAGCCTCAGAGGACCTGAGTTCTTGTCACATCTTCAACACTAATTGTCCATATAGTCTGGGGAAAGTTGCCTAAGTTATCTGGGTCTCAACATCTTCATCTGTGCAATGGGTAAAATAATAGTACTTGCTCCATAGGGCTGCTTGGGATGGCCGTTAAAGAGGTTAGTTAGTGCCTGGCTCCATAGTAAGAACTGAATAAATGATACGATGTAATTTCAAACTGCTCTTTTTCTTCTGTCTCATTAGAAATGGTTCTTCTACCGCTTCCTGCTGCTGTCAGCTGTTATTTGTGTGTCTTCTATTGTGTTTAGCACGACCTTGTTTGGGTAATGGTCTGACTCTATCCTTATGTTTTACGTGCAGAGTAAATAGTAAAGGCTTCCCATGCCCACAGCTATTAGATACCCTCTAGGGCTTTTTCTGGTCTTTGACCTCTAGTGGATAGTCACCTTCTGTAAAATTAGATATTCTGTCATTTAGTAGGCAATATTTATAGCACTCCTGGGTTGGAGGTAAAATAATAACAAATAACTTATATAATACTGAGTGCCAGGCATTATGCATTTACACCTGGGTTAACTCATTTAATTTTCATAGCAGCTACATGAAGCAGAACTGTTATTATTCTCATACCACAGATGAGCATACTGGCGAGATTAGTTAACTTGTCTGATATCACACAGAAAATTAGTGGACAAGCTATCAGTGGACAAGCCCACGTGGTCTGGCTCTGGAGTCCATAATTCATTAATACATGAACCTGTACAATCCATGCAGGCAGTCAGTGTGTCGGACTCAGACCGCTGAAACTTCACTTCCTACCCCTGTGATTGATATAAAGTAGCAGCTCAATAAATCTTGTTCAAAGTATGACTGACTGACCAAAGAGGGAAGAGGATGGACATTTCAGATTCCAAGTACCGTCTGCTACAAGCAGCACTCCTGATAATCGTTCTGCAGCTGCTTTTTACCTCCTGGGCTCTCAGGTCAAGTACCCATTGTTCAGGCTGAATGCAGCTCCCCACTCTACTAGCTGTCATGCTCGAGCATTCCTATTTGTGGTGGAAACATTTGCCAGTCATTTCTAAATCATAGAAACAAATAGATTAAATAAGATGACTTCAGAATTATTATTATTATTATTATTTTTTTAAATTGTAGTTATGTAAATACTACAGTTTTATCTCCCCTTCCCCAAATGTTTGTTAACTAAACAAATGTGTTTTTCTCTCACTTTATACTAAAATTCACAGCTTTGTGGTAGCATGAGCATGTGGCTACAGCTCTCAATCAAAGTGGAGCACGTGATTTGGGCTCTTGTTTTTGATTTGCGTGACTGAATAGTTTATTATCACTATAATATAAAAATTCCTTAGAAACATGAAACAGTTTTTGCCAGGAGGACAACTATGCTTCCTCTGAAATTCCAACATTTCAGTGTGTCTTGCAACATTTTAATTAGTTTACTTATGGAACCAAATACATGCATAAAACACTGAAGGCAAAGAAAAGTCTCCCTCAACATAATTACTTTTTGCAAAGGATTACTTACATTTTCTTAATTATTCAATTGTTTTTGTACAGGGAATTTTACATTTTAAATGGAAAATTATAGCTCCATAAAAGCCACTGCAAATTAGCAGGTTTAATATAGCATTTTCTTTCTCGGTACAGTGCACTATTGATACTGCTGTCAGATCACACACTGGGTATGGATTTGCTGCAGCAACCTATTAAGTTTGAGTTTGTGCCAGAAGGTCTGTTGTCCTTTAATGCAGCATTCTGTTTTCAAAGGAAGTCCAAGCTGCACAGTTTTCAATGTTGAAGAAGCTCAGAATTCCCCCCAGTGGGTAGCAGTAAGTGCTTCTACTCATAATCTTTCTCTGTAGAGGATGTGGAGATAGGCTGAGCTCTATAAAAAGGAAAGAAAGAAAATAAAATAAGACTTCTGTCCCTACAATTGAGTCAATTGATGATTTTATATATTTGTTCTAGTATCAGTGTGCCAGCTAGTTACTTTGTTTACACAGATATAATTTATCACATATTAGTAAACCTATTTGCATCTATGTAATTTATCACATAGAAATTACATAAGTGCAAATAGGATTACTAATAGTTACATGTTTATATAACAAACTAGAAGTAACCTAGTAACTCTTAAAGTTAATATGAAGCAATAGAAACGAGCAGAAATGGAAATAAAGTTCAGTTCTAATCTCATTACCCAGTAAAAGGCACAATGAACATTATGATCTCTTACTAAGAAGTTAGGTCAGTTCATGCTCTGGCAATGCACAAAGTGTAATGTGTTTTCAAACCGAATTTGTGAAGAGTTTCTTCTTGCTTCCATTTAATTTCCAGTATTGACCAAACGTTTGCTAGATACAATCATGAGAAAAAGTAAGTACATTTGTTCCTCTGTCAATAGATCCCTATGATGACTGAGTAATTTCATTAGCAAGTCAAAAATTTTAGCTTAGGGCATTTTTTTCAAAGAAAATAAGCACCCTATAGCAATTATTGATATGTAATATATCCCCACAAATCTTAAGAAAGTAACTGATGAAAGCTCTTGAAAAGAATAACAGTCTTGCATTTTGGGTCAGGGTAAAAGGTATTAATTTTTTAGAACTTGCCATTTAAGATTTTTCCCTCAATTAAAACTGAAACTGAAAAAGGTAAGTGAGAATTTGTTGTGATCTGGTGCTAGAACGGTTACACAGAAAGCTGTGCATTAAATCAAACACACATGAAAGCTCCAGGGAGACTAGATGCAGAAATAAATTATTACTCACCAGTTTGATATATACCATCAATAGAAATGTAGAAACGGCAAAGTTTCTGCACCACACCCCCCAAAAAAAGACAGTAAGTTTTTAAGGGCTAATTTTAATGGATTAAAATGAGAACATTCAAAGGCAATTACATACTTACAGACTGGCTGGTTTGTCTATTTTTTGTTTTGTTTGTTTGTTTTATTTTTTAGTACAGAAAAACAAACAAACAAAAAAACCCATGATATCCTAAGACTATTCACCCAGTACTTCTAAGCATCAGAAGGAAATAGCTTTTTGTACTTGGCATTATGTAAGATATTTGAAGCATATTTCATTATTAATTCAAATATTTGTCCCAAGTCCAAAACCCAAAATATTTTTTGAAAAAGAGAATGATCATCATTTGCTAATAATTATCTTTTACATGTCTAAACCAAGAGGGAATCCACAAATATTTTGTTTCCAACTGTTGTGTCAAATCATTGTGTCAGAAAATCACGACTGTATTGTAATGTGATTACAATTTGGAAAATGACAAGCATATTGAACAAAAGCATCCTGGGAGACCAAAGTCCAGTCCAAATCAGGAATGAAACAAATTGGTAGGGCTCCTGTATAGTAGGTTGAATCATACGAGGTCTAACAATCGTTTGCGAACTCATCCTAGGAAAAGTGCTACATGCCTCATTGCTGAATATCACTATAGTCACCTTCAAAGTACTCCCCTTGGGAAGCTATGCACTGATACCAGTGTCTAGTCCACCCTTCAAAGCAATTTTGAAACTCTTTTTCTGGAATGGCCATCAGAGCTGTTGTATTATCCTTAATATCCTGGATGTCATCAAAATGTCTTCCTTTCAATATTTCCTTTATCTTCGGGTAAAAAAAGAAGTTATTGGAGGCCAGATCAGGTGAGTAGGGAGGGTGTTCCAATACAGTTATTTGTTTACTGGTTAATGATTCCCTCATAGACAGTGCCCTGTGAGCTGGTGCACTGTCGTGATGCAAGAGCCATGAATTGTTGGCGAAAAGTTCAGGTCGTCAACTTTTTCACACATCCTTTTCAGCGCTTCCAAATAGTAAACTTGGCTAATTGTTTGTCCAGTTGGTACAAATTCATAATGAATACTCCCTCTGATACCAAAAAAGGTGAGCAACATCGTTGCAACAAGTTCACGAACGTAATTGTCAGATCTCGTATACATTGGGAAAGCTTTTGCTTTTTCTTGGAGAAGGATCTGGTTTGAAAATCGATTATATGCAAGAGAATATAATTGTACTAGAAAGGTATCACTATTATGAGTGGCAAAGAAATTTATGGCAGAATGTTACATTATTCTTTAAAGAAATTTGCCTTCTGTGATCGCATCTTAGAATTAAGGCAACATAATGTCTGCCATATTGTATTCATTATAAATGGATCACTAAGTCCAGCCCAAAACAAAGAAGAGGGGAGTTTGGTTCTGCTATTTGAAGGGAGGAGTCTCAAAGAATCTGTGGGCATATTTTAAAACCACGATAGCAATAGTTGCTCTCCCTGCAACCATATAATTGATCTTCATACAATATTTTCAACACAGGTCCCTGTAGCCCAAGGATTGACACATATTTTTCTGCCCCGGTGCTCTCTTTCTCTGAATATTTACCTTCTTTTAAGCAATTTGAGTGTTCCTACAAAGACTTCATTCTTCTATCTTCCTTTTCTCAGCATTCTTGTTGAGATGGACCACCTGAAAAGTAGTAGTTGTTTCAGGGACCTAAGAGATAATTATTCCTGAACATTGCAAATTAGAAAGTAACGCTAGTTTTACTGGAGTGGAGCAAGAGTTTCACTCCTTCCCTATTTCCTTCAAACCTCAAAATCATACAGTTTGAAAAGAGCTGCCCCAACAGTTTGTTAGGGGAAAACCTCCTGTTGTTGGCCAGAGTAACTAAGTTGTGGTTCAACTTAGTTATTAACTGTCTTGGGCAAGAAGCTCTATCTATGACTGCAGTGTTCCTTACCTCTGTGTTAGGATAACCTAAGGTCTTATTTAATAGTGAAAATATGATCATGGTTAATAGTGATATAGGGAATCAAATGTATATAAGAGCACAGAATTTGTTTTTCCTCCTGTTTGGGTACAATTGTACAGGGCAGTGACAAAATAGCTAGCGTATCCTTTTGCTGTATTGTTTGGACCTAGCCCAGAAAATGCTCCAGGCAAATGAATCATCAGCCTTGTATCATTTGGTCAGAGTGACCATTGAAAAAGAAGATTGGCATGTGCCAGAGTCAGTCGTAATTAATTTCTATTGTTCTCCATGTCCAATGTCAGGCTATAGGAACTGGTGAACCTGGATTCTTGAATGCTGTATCCAGAGCAAATCAACTTTTAAATATAAAGTTCTGACTTTGATATTACCATGAACCAAATGTGTTTTGTTTCTTCATAGATTTTATACTCTTGTAGGGTACATTGGTGCATATTTTTATAAAATTGAGGTCAGCTGTGCAGGGGACATTTGTGGTAATACTGAACACGTTAAGATAGTTTTCACATGCCACCTAGCCTTATTCCCGAGGATGACTTTTTAAAGTGTCAATTTGCCAATATTTGATGTTCTTACTAATCACATTTGGGGGAAGCCATCTAGAGACATAATTAATGGAAATGCCTTGTACTCTCAAAGAGTAATCAGAGAAAAAGATACATGGACATTTTTACTAATATCAAGTCTGGTCTGGAGACAAATATGAAATCTGGTCATAAACGTGTGTCAGCACACAGACAAAACCTTAATCTTAGAGAAAATTTAACAAGAGTTTAAGTCACACCAGGACTAACACATTCTAATCTGTGTTTGCCAATGATGGTATAATTCCTGGGTTATTTTTCTCTCTCTTTCCAGGGAATAAAAAGAAAACAAAGTCAAAACATATATATTAATAACATCTAAAATGCTACAATATTAGACCTGGGTTTAGATTGTGCTAGTAATAGGCAACACATGTTTTTAGTACTCACTCTTTGACAGGTGGATTCAAGCCTGGAACTTACTAGGGAATGTAGATATACAACTAAGAAACAGACCCTCTTCTCTAGGAGCTGAATCTAGAATCAAGAGCTCCTAATCAAAAGAGTATAAAGCCATGAAAGAGATGCCAGATAAATTTGAGACATCTTACCTCCAGAAATGGTAATTAAAAAAAAAAAAAAAAGAGAACAAGCAAACAAAATAACCACAGAGGAAAACAAAATAGTTTAAGTCTTTATCCAGAAAAGCAGACTGGAAGAACTTTGATTTATTATTTGTTTATAAATTATATAGTAGTGTCATTAATATCTGGTATTTCTGATTCTTGCCTTTGGCCTCATCAACTATCCCTGGCTCTGCTGAACAACTAGAGTTGGAAACCAGTGGTGAAGCAGCTTGCTTGTTCTTAAGCAGCCTTGACTCTCCTCATTTCTTTAAAGCTATACAGGGCTATTGAGTAGTCTTTCAAGTAAACAGACATCCCCCACTCAGTCTCTTATTACTTTCTTTTTCATTATTTGACAATTTCTCTTCTGATTAATTCATCACATTCCTTGAAAGCTAAAAGCAATCGATGTCCAAAGGGACTATATTGTGGGAGAATGAAAGTGACTATTCCACCAAACTTTCATTTTCATTTGAACTTTAACATACTCAGGCTTTAATTGTTTAAAATCCTTTTTTTAAAAAAAATTGAAGTTTAGCATATATACACAAAATCACACAAATCATAAGTAAACAATTCAGTGGATTTTCACAAAGCAAATATATTTCTGTAACCATCATTGAGTCAACATGTAGAATATCAAAAGCACCCCCAGTGGCCTCACTAATTAATTCCTGTCTGATAATAATGCATTGATTCCATCCATTCTGAGTTGTATATAAATGACACCATGCAGCATGTACTCTTTTGTATATGACTTCTTTTGTATAATATTACGTTTGAATGTGTCATCATTATTTTTGTGTGGAGCAGTGGTACATTATTTCTCAATAATAAATAGTTCTCCATTGTATGGACATACTGAAATGTAGTTATCCATTCCACTATTGATGAAACATTTGGGACTATTATAACTAAAGCAGACACGAACAATGTGGTATATGTTTTTTATGCTTTTCTGTTGCATGCAGTAGGTCTCTAATGTTCCTATCTGTACTGTTCACCTGTTTTGCCCTCTGTGTTGTAGTCTATATATTTTGTATTGATCTGTCTTCCACTTCACCCATCCTCTCTTCAGCTGTGTCTCATCTACCATGCTGTGATTTCAGTTATTGTATTTTTCAATTCAAAAATTTTCATTTGATTCTTTTTTATTTTTCTATTAATATTCTCTACCTGGTCATCCATTTTCTTAAACATATTAATCACAGTTATTTTAAAATTTCAGCTGATAGCTCTATTATTTGTGTCACTTTGTATTGCCTGCTTTTTTTCCCTTCTGGTCCTATTTCTTAATGTCCCAAACAATTTTGCTTTCACTGCCAATCTTGTGTATAACAAATTTAAATGATGATTTACCCTGTCATCTGGCAGGCCAAAAATCCAGTCATATCACCTAAATCAAATAACCTAAATCCAGTCATATCTTGAATGAACTTGATGTTGCTTTTCAGTCTTGGCAAGGTTCAGTCTATCTCTGGTTTACTCCCACACCTATGTACATATATTCCTCCAGGGGTCTCAGTTAGATCCTTGAGTATTTGCTAGTGCCAGTCCTCATTGGAGGTCCTGAAAGCTAATTTTGGTCTTCCTAGCACTGTGGGTAGGTATGCCGAAAACTCCACACAACTCTTTACTTATATTTGCCTTCTTTTCACACACTTTCTGCTTGGCTCCTTTACATCTTTTCCTATGTAGTTTAGTCGACCAATGGCTCAATGGGACAACAGATTTTGAATGCCAGTCTCACTTCTGTGAATCTTATTCAACTGGAAATTTGGTCAATCAAGTTTTGGATGCCTTGTTACCAGAACTCTATTTCTGTGTCCCCAACCCTATGAAATCACCAAAAGCTCTTTTGTGTTTTAGGACTCTTAGCAGCTTCTGTACCCAGCTTAGTCACATCCTGGCATACATCAAAAATCAGTAAATGTCCTAAGGAGAAAGAAAATGTGCAGAAAATTTAGCTTACCTGGATAAGATTTCCTTCTGTCCAGGTACTGGCTTTTCAAAACTGGCTACCGTAACAGCTCTCTCGTGCTTTAAAATTCATTGTATAAAATTGCATTGTGATGTTTTATTCTTAGCAGGATTATAGATCTGCTATAAGATACTCCAACATAATTGGAAGTGGAAGTTCCAGGCTTGAATTTTCATATCTTAAGTTCTAGAATAAACGCTCAAATGATAATAAAATTAAACTGTTGCCAACATTAAAGGCAGTAAATTTCAGAGCAATAAATTGTCTTCACATTATTGAATTTTAAGGGATTTGAGTAAAATAGACCAGTTATTATTTTCTTTCCCAAGACTGAAGTAAGTCAAAAGAGGCCAGCAATACCAAAGCTAAAATTTTTAAATAATAACCATTACAATACTTCTCGATTCTATATTTTCACAAATACCCACTTTTCACAAGTTAAAGGTAGAAATTTTCTTTATAGAACATATGATGTTCAGTAGTTTTCACAATTATTTGGCCTTATTTTTTCCATACTGTAAATGTTTTTGCCTGTTTTAAATATGTTCTTTTGTATCCATGGTTGTCTGCTCTAAAACACAAACTCATAAATTCATGTGTATATGCACACACACTTATTCTAAAAAATCAGAAGTAAATCTGGTAGTTAATACCAGTGGGTTTATATGAGACACTATTAATCTTAGAATAATCAGGAAATGAATATAAAATGAGCAGTTCGGATTGGAGAGCCTGTGAGGCACATTATAGACTTGCCCCAGACCAAGAAATGCTAGCGTAATTAAACTGAAAACCACAGATGCATCTTCATTAACCTGAAGTTCTTCATTTCTCTCACTTGTTATGGGAAGTAAAGATGAGGTCAGTTCCATAGCCTTGAAATATCAATATGTGCTTTATATTTGCTACATACTGAGTTTGTTTTCCAAACAAATCACCAGTTTTAGAAGCCGTGCCAGGTGTTTAGGGATGTGTTTCAACTCATTCATGTAGTAATATAATTCTACCTAACTTTCATTACTATAAATTAACAGTTTTGTCAAATCCATTGAGGTAGTACTGGAATACTCAATATGGAGGACCTATAAAAGTATATGTGTCTGTTTCTCCTGCTGAAATTTGAAATAAGACTAGAAACATTTACTCCAAAAAGGCAGGATCCAAGAGAATAGAAAAAGGAAATGGTATTTGTTGAATAACTCTCTACCTTACCTCAAACAAAGTACCTTTTTGATTTTTATATAATTTAAAATATATGGAAAATTAGCAGGAATAGTACAAGGAAGTCTCTCATATACTTGACCAAGATTTGCTAAGTTGGAACCATTTTGCACTTTTACCCCTAAATACTTCAGTGTTTCTTCCTAAGGGCTAGAATACCCTATTATCACAGAACAGTTATCCAAATCAGGATATTTAACATTGTTATATCACCAAATCCAAAGCTCATATTCAAATTTGTCAATTATTCCAGTAATGTCCTCTGTACCTATTTATTCTGTGTTCAAAATCCAATCTGGGATCATGCATTGCCTTTAGTTTTCATGTTCTTTAGATTTTTATGATGAAATCATTCTCAAGCCTTTCTTTATCTTTCTTGTCTTGACATTTGTGAGGATTACAAGCCAATTATTCTAAAGAATGTTCGTAAATTTGTATTTCTGACATTATGTTTTTAAAATGTATTTGTTCACTTGGTTACTCTCTGTATGCCTTGGTAGAACATGTGTAGGAAATATATCTATCGTGTTCGTTGGTGTTTCCTCATCATTAGGACTGTGACTTAATGCATAACACGTGCTCAATAATTGATTTTTGAGTAAATGTGTTCTTATATGTGACATGCACTTTATGCAAATATTACTTCATTTTGAGCCCTTGCTACAGCTTTGAAATCTAATTATTCTTAAACCCATTTTACAGATAAGGAAACTTAGGATCAGAGTCTACTAATCACCAAAGTTACACAAAACTGTTAAGTTGCAGAACTATGATTGGAAGCCCTATCTCTCTTGGTCAAATATCTCCTACTGTGCTCACTCTTGAGTAGAGATTTTTCCATCTTCTGAGCATCCTTCTCTATTCCAAGGTCAACTTTGGAACTGATTATGCTGGCAATCTATTAAAGGACAACTGTAGCTGAATGGAATGAAGGAAACCTAAGAGTTAAAGTTATTTTTATCTGCTTAATACATAAACACATGCATCTTCCTAAGTTCAGTAGCTTCTAAGGATGTTTCAGAGTCTCATATTGCTAGACTCCAAATATAGTCTGTAAGAATAGCAATTACCTTTGAACATAAAACAAGATATTCAGTTGCTTCAAAATCTTTGAAATTGGAGATTCTTCTCATTTTCTTTTCTTGAAGGACCAACTGTAAAGCAAGTTCCTAGGAAAAAGTCTCTGAAGCAAGTGTTTATGACGAGCCCACGGATTTTTTTTTCCATTTGTGGAAATGTTTTCCCTTTGTTGCACATATAATGAGGCCAACTCCAGGTTTTAGTGGATGAAAGAGATGCAGAAAGAAATAAACTTTCTATTTCATATTTGAAAGAGTTTAAACTTATTAATCTGGATTTTTTAAATCCTGGTTAATGATATTTGATTCATTATATATTCAAGTTTTTAAATTGAATTGTGGGCCAAGTGGACTATTGTACAAAATTGAATTAGAAGAGTTCAAAAAGAATGGTGATAATAGATAGCATTTATATACCATCTGTTATATTCCAGGCAGTGAGCTGAACAGTTTACTGACAATTGGCTGAGTATAGCTTGTTTATTTAAAAATTTTCAGTAATATTTAGTCCCTTCTGCGTTAATGCCTTTATGATACTCTGTATCTGGATTAGTAGTATAGTATATAACATAACATTAATATTAGCAGCCATTCTAAAATTGCTCTGAGTTTATAGTTGTATTTCTGAATTTGTTCTTTTATTTTGATCTTTATTGCCAGAACTATCGTTTTTATTTATGCTTTGTTGCTTTTAATTTATATCTCTGGAATCCTGTGTATACAGACATTTTTAATTACCAGAGAGAAGAAATACATAAAGCTCTCATAAAGAGATCTCTTGCATATTCATTGTATTATCTTAAAGGCAGATGGATGAAGAAATTATTTGATCATCAGGGGCAGCAAATTATTATTATGTTTTTAATGTTTTTAGAAGTGAAGTTCTCTGTTTTGATTGATATAGATTTGCAGAATGTAGATTGTTTAGAAGTTTTTATAGAAGTGATAATGCGTTCAGAGTCTTAGGCCATAGGGATATTAAGTTGGGTAAGGATGGGAAGCCAGGAATAGAAGATGCGATAGGAACTCTTTTCCCTCTCTATCCATAACTACTTTCTTACAACATGCCATAGCTAGACCATTGATTATACTCTGAAAAATATAGAGTAAATACTACTCACCCTCCTCCTGACCACCGCCTCTACCCTACTTCCAACGTACCTCTAACACACTGGATGCAGAGTCGATGCCACCACAAGGATGAAAGATGACATGCTAAACAGGTGATAAACCCTTCCCAAATGATCACTGCAACAGAGTTATACGTGGCACACCACAGTTTGCTCAAGCTTTAACAGTTTGAAAAGCAAATAACCTTTTTTTTTAAAGTATTTCCAGGCAAGTCCTATTGACTGTCTTGGGAAAGGACCATTGTGGCTATTTTTTTTTAAAATTAAAGCTTATTGGGGTGATAATTGTTAGTAAAGTTGGGACTATTAAATAAAAGATACTGCTCAGAGCAAGAGACTGCTGCTTACCAAAAACTTGCCCAATGTTCATTCGTAAAGCAGTAATTGTAAGAGACAATCTTGGGGAAAAAAAGTTCCTTGTTCAAATAATTAGAGAAATCTGTCATTACTGTATCCCCCTCACACATTAGACTAATAGTGACTCTAAGCTGTCTTGCAAGATCAAAATCAATTTAACTTTGTTTAATAAAACATTTCCCAAGTACATATTAATATACCTTCATCAAAAAGCAGTTTCAAAACGAGAAAAACTATGAGAATATATGATAACCAAAGAAGTTATAACAGAAGAAGCTATATGATCATCTGGTACAAAAAATAAATGCATTTCCACAGAAGACCAGACACCTCACTGGCTAACGAAAATGTCCAGCAGCCAGCATGAATACTGTATGAAATTTCCCTTCTGGGAACTTAATTGCTGGATTATGTATAAAGGAACTTCAGTACCTCCAAGTTTTATGTTCTTAAAAAGGAGGCAAGGAACCCAATTTTCTATACTAAGTACTTAAAATCCAGACCAAATCTCCTTCTGAACAGCATGTTGCTCACCTCTGAAACCTTTATTTATCTACTTCTCTTTATGTCTATCACCAGTATTATATTTGAGTATATATTCGTCTCTTTCCAGTAATAGCCCCTTTAACATTTCCTGCCTGTTTTTACATCCCCATAATCTGTTCTCCACACTCCAGTGAGCAGGCTCTTTGAATGACACTCATATGAACATGTCTTAGCCCTGTGTTGCAATCTTCAGCATCTTCTGGTTGCTTTAAGGATTAAGGCCAAGTTCCTTAAACTGGTCCACAAGACCCTGAATGATCTCCTGACAACCTAACTCACTTCTTCTTGGGGTGACCTCTCTTCCTAGTATTCTCTTCCTTTTAGTCACATTAGTCTTTCTACAATTTTTCCCAAGTTCTATGGTCCTTTTCATTTCAGCATTCTAAAGATACTCCACCTCCTTTCAAAATTGTTCCCCAGGCTCTTCCACTAAATCATGGATTTGTGTGTATCCTTCAGAACTAATGTCTTTCCTGACCCCCAAATAATTTCAGAAACTCCTGACATAAGCAGTCATAGCACCCTACATTTCTACACTCGTAATATTTATCACAATTCTAATCTACTACTTAATTGGTTAGTTATTAAATGCTTGCCTATCTCTTTTGAATTAAACACAAGGATAATATTTTTCACCACCCTTAGTAGTTGAATGAGTGAACAAATCTTGCATAGATGAATGGACAGATAAGTAGGTGGGTGGATAGATCAATGGATGAACAAATGGATAAATGGATTACTAAATTTTAAAAACATGAATGTATACAATTGTGTCCTCATTCTATGAGTTTTGAACATGCTTGGACTTTAAAAGATAACTTACGTTTTTATTACTTTTGTCATTCCACAACAATTCCAAAGACAGAGGCTCTTTCGCTCTTTATTCACGTCAACTTGAACAGTGCAGAAATATAATCTTTCTAGACTTTGGAACCGTAACTTGAAGCACTTCTTTCCCTCACCATTTTCATTTGTATTTAGTTGTCTTGTAGTGTAAGGAGGAGTTACGTTTTGTTGCTTTCACATGCTTTGACTTTCCATAGCACTCTGAATTGGGCGTAGCGTTTTTATGGCAGGTCATGTGCATGATTAATGATTAATAATTAAATAATTGCCTGGAGACTGCAATCCATTCACTTACAAAGCAATAGGGAATCAGTTATTCATCTATTGAAATATAACAATGCTATGATATAATAATGTGTATAGCACTACTTTAGAAATCGTATAGTTGTAGACAAATGAAAGGCATTATAATTAAAATGAAAAATATATTCATTCAATTTACCAATATAGTTTGTTTTAAGGGCATTTTTATTGCCTTGCCGTAATTTGTTTCATTGCAATTGAACCGATTATACAGTTACTTAGAATTTATAATTAAACCGGATTCCTTTTTAAAAGTATTTTTGTTCAAATACCGGGGGAAAACCAAAACAAGAAGAAAGAAAAATATCAACTTAAATTTTTGTGAAGTCCTGTTTTCTTTAAGAGTGATATGAAATTGGCCAAATTGGTGACAGGAAAACAAAACAAAACAGAACAAAGCTTGTCCCTTAAGTAAGTTCCTGTTCACTCATTCACTTAATAGCTAGTCACCAAGAATTTTATATGCCAAGTACTCTTCTAGAATCTGGTAAACCAAAACTGAGTAAGACAGAGAAGTCTTCTGCCCTCTGTGGAGCTCAGGCGAATCTTGGGCAAGTAAGTCATTTTCTCTTTCTGAGTCAGATTCTCTGTTTTGTCCTGGGGTAAGAAAAGCAGTTAGATAAGCTGCCTTCTGGTCTCCCCCCCCTCCCCCCCTGCATCTCAGGCAGTCACACTGGTCTGAGGCTCCTTTACCCTATGGCCCGTGGGGCC
Organism: Rhinolophus sinicus; assembly: GCF_036562045.2. Classification (NCBI taxonomy): domain Eukaryota; kingdom Metazoa; phylum Chordata; class Mammalia; order Chiroptera; family Rhinolophidae; genus Rhinolophus; species Rhinolophus sinicus. The sequence continues at coordinate 25,624,104 of NC_133759.1, forward strand.
AGCCCCCCATCCTCCATGGGAGGAGATGGGTGACAGTGTCCCCTGCATCACATTGATGGGCTTTAAATACTTCCACTGCTCTGACTGGAGTTAGGGTGAGAACATCAGATGGTTGTTTCCAGTGCTCCGAAAATATCAAATTGAAATGAATGCCTTAATTGCCTGTATTCTCAGCTAGAGGGAAAAGAGATTACGTTTCTGACTCTTTCATCAGAAGCACTGTGATATTTTACAACTTTATGAATTATTTTCTCATCATTTTGGCCTGACAGAAAATAAATCTTGAAGGAAAAATTGCATTTCTTTAATTGCATTCAGCATATTCACTTGTTTTTGGCTGTCCATTTAGTCCTATTTGAAGTATGTTTTTTCTGTCTTTTGAAGCACTAAGCTTCATTCTGATTAGCTAATTTAAATAGATGTCTGAATAATGAAAAGCATAGAAATATGAAATTGTTAGATTCTGACTTGGATTTCACGTTATTTGTGATGCTGTCAGAGCAAAGGTGTTTATGTAACTTGTAACTGAACTATTGGTTCCCAAAACACTTTAAATGTCACTTTATTAACCACATGGAATAAAAACAACAAATGCTAGAAGCATATATTTTATGCTGCAATCCCAGTAGGTGTTATCTTGTAATGATGTGTTATAAAATCTCAGGAACTTAAAGGGAGAACATCATGGTTTGTATTTTTTTCCCATTATAGAAAATGTGACAGTGTTTTATTTGCTTTCAATGGTGTCTTTTCCTTGTATTATTGTAATGAAAAAAAAAAATACTGGCACATTACTAAGAAAGAAAAATGTATTATAAATATCCATGGTTTATAGTTAGCAAATTTCCTGATTGCTAAATCCCAAGCCAACCCTTTCTGGCTTTAATATTTATTTGAACTTTTATTTCAATTGTAAAACTTTCTGTAATAATTTGGAAAAAAAGATTATCCAGTTAGTTATTATGTAATGTGGCAGTAAAATGTACTTCTACCCTGGGATTATATTACAAGTGAAAATATTCATTTTCATTGACTAAGAGCTTTTTTTTTTTAAAATTAGGTATACAGCTTCATATCAGTAACAGTGATGATAATAGCTTTAAAATAAGAGCTACCATTTATTAGTTATCTAACATTTGCCCAGCAAGGTGGCACCATATAAATATTCTCTCCTTTGTTCTCCCAGCAAGCCTGTGGAGAAGCAGTTATCCCCGTTTTAAATGAAGGTACTGAGGTTTTGAGATATGAAACTTAGACACATTCCTGCAGCTGGAAAGCAACAAAGTTTGAGCTCTGGTCTGTCTGAGAGCAAAACTCATGTTCCTGACCTCTGTTGTCACTATTCAATGTCCCTAACTACAAAATATATGTCTCGGTATTGTGATCAGCTAACAAAATGATTTTGCTGATAACTTGTGCAAACCGGTAACCTTAGGTTGAAAAGATGGAATATGATATACAAGGCTTAGTTACATTAATTTTGAAAACTACTAAGGAGACAAAGACTTTCAGGGAGGAGAGAGATAAGCCTACTCAGGTCCATTCTAATAAATTCTAATAATTTTATTAAAAGGATCTCTTCATAGCTACCTTGCTCCCACCGCCTGTTTCTCCTTAATGTATGAGTGTGTACATGTGTGAAATTGTGTGGAGTAGCACTTGGATACACGAGGAGTGATCTTGAAGAATCACGGTGCTGATTTAAATAGAACTGTTTCATAGGTGGTCCGTGAGTACACTGAATGTAAGTAATGTGTTTGCTACTGGGACATTTTATTTACCAGTGGAGTGATGGCAGGGGCTGGGACACCTTCCTGTGGACTGCAGAATGGAGACTTGAAGGAGTAAAAGCAGAAGCAAAACACTGGGCAGGCAGCCTGAAATGCGTTATCGGCCTCTAAGACTTGAGGGAAAAGCTGTGTAGGAGGAAATGAGATGGAAATAAGGGATGAACAGAGGGTGATGTTCAGAGGCTGAGGGTTGAAGACAAACCTTGCAGTATTTCCCCAAACCACACAGCACAGCATTCCAGCAATATCTTATTCATATTCTCAGGGACCTGGGCAGACCTGTGCCATGTGACTTCACGGAGGTAGGAAAGAGCCTAATTTTACTTTTAAGACTGTTTAGTAGAATTGCAGCAGAGAGCTCTTCCTCTTGAAGAATGTCCTCTTGTAGACATGGGTGAGAGTTATTACAATTCCCATGAATGTCATTGTTCATAAGGTAGGCAGATTTATGAAGCTTAGTAATGGGACAAGACCTGGGGCTTTGAAACCAGGAAGCAATGAACTTGTCATGGGGTCATTACCAGGACAAAGTTGTGAAATAGAAGTGGAATTCTAAGGGAGGAGTATAACTGGGTACTGCAATTACTGAATTTTGTTAATCACTTACAAGGTAAGGACAACCATAATGTAAGACGCAATCAGAATACCAAGGCTAAGGATAGAGAATAGCCAGACATAGTAAACCTCAAGTCATGGTTAAATTGGATCACCTGTTGAGAAGCAACCACAGATCACATGAGAAAATAGTACAGAGTGCTTTCTGCTGGAGGCATGGAGACCTTTTTCATTGAAGGTCAGGCATTGGCCCCTGTAGCCATGCATCCCTGTTTCCGAAAGCAGGCTCATTTCATGATTATTTTGAGACCATGCATAGCATAACACTCCTCAAATTACCAGAATCATGAATCACTCTTTCTCTATGCACATGTATATCCAAAAGCAGGAGGTTCATCCATCACTGTGAACAGGTTTCTCTGACATATCAATTGCTTTAAATATACCACTGTTGGCCAGGAACATTCTCTCAATTATTGGAATGCTAAGTATAATGGAAAGTATTTCATTTTCCCTGGGTAACTTTGTGTTGTCTCCTTTTTAAATGTTTACAATTAGGTCACTATAGAAGGTTACTCGTTCCTTTCCACCCCCCACCCTAACTTTATTATCATTTTTTTTTAAGTTGTCTCCATCTTCTTTTTATTACTATAACTTAAAAGCAATTGAGAATATCACATTTGTAAAACAAAAGTGATAGGATTGAAAAGAACCAAACCACTTAGTAAGGTGAAAGTAGAAATAACTTTATAAAAATATAGAAGCCATTTTCTACCCCAATCAGTCATTAGGAAATTAAATAAATTGAATCAGTGTTTATCATGATTCTATAGCTCTTTATATTTACTCTAAGCATGGTTTTGTAAAATCCATTCTTATGGAAATATTTGATAATTTTCACATTTTTAAGGTAATGGATACTATGTCAAAGTTAGTAGGCCACATTTGATCATTACAGTGTTATCTCAGTGTTTTAATAATGCTTTTGAAAAATATTATTCCAGTTTGGTTTATAGCTTTAATTTTCACCTATAGATTAGAAGAAGTTGGAACAAGATATGTTAATTGACAATAAACCAAAGGATGTCTAAAGCCAGCATGTAGTTTGAAATACTGGGGCAGAAATAGAACAAACATACTCGAAAAATATTTTACACGAACCCTAAGGGTGTCTGAATATGTGCAACAATGATTATTAAAAGACCTAATTCTTTCAAACCCATTGATCTTTTAAGATCTGCTATATTTTTCTTGAGCCCTAGCAATCTGCTAAATATTTAACTATGACTATAAAATATTCCTACCATTTAATTTATCTATGATAAATAGGCACTAATAAAGAGCTATATCATTTAAATAAATGGGACACTTCATCACCTCCTTTAAACAGTTTCTGCCAACCCTCACATTATCAGCACAGCTGACAAGTAGCAAAATTAACTGAATTGAGTCTTATCTTTGTAGTCTGCCCACCATCTGGTAGGTTATCAAAGCCCTGATGTCTGTGTTTTGGCCTGATTGTTACTTGCTTTGATTTCAACAGACTAAAAGCAAAAATATTGAACTTAAATTGCCTAATACTTCTTGTTACCACAGACATTAGTGCTAATTGATTTTTTAAAAATTACCTCATTCAAATATAAGTTTCAATGGTTTAATTTTTGAACTTTTAGGTTACAACTAGCCAGTGATAGGTCATAAATCCAAATGTTGGCTGTTAGAAAAATAAAAAAGTAATAAATACATAGAGAGGTCTTGAGGAATGATACTTGTCTTGAATTATTGTTACTATTTTGTTGTTTTAATGAAAATAACAAAGCACTATAAATAGTATTTGTTTCTTGTTGTATTGCACATTTTTTATGTAATGGAATGTGCTTTAGTGAAAAAATACCTGTTTCCGACATAGGCATGCTGACAAAAACATTGTGTATTTGTATGACAGTAAATAAAAAGTAAATATAAACTACATTAATACCTATTGCACAATTTTTTAATTAAAATATGTTGCCAGAAATATATTTAACAGTACAACATTACAAAGATTTCCATTAAAGAGAGGGACATCTAAATTTGTTCATTATTAGTAATATCATTTTACATTACTCTGAAAGTTCTAGTCAATTCAATTTAAAAAGAGAGGTATAAATCTTACAATAAGGTAACACACATTTGACAATGTGACAACCAAAGTACTACTAAAAACCATTTTAAATTCAATAAGATGATTAAATATATAATAAATATTGAAAAAAATCAATGATATTCTCTATATACTTATTCCAGTTTCAATTATATTTTAGAGTAGGAGGGTACTCTTCCTATTCCTGGTAGACGCCTGTCTTCTGGCATGACTGTAGATTTCACCAGGCTTCCTGAGCTCTCCAAGGTCTGGCCCTATTGGCAAAAGTTTGGATGTCTCAGCTTTGGTACTGGGGACAAGGATCTGGCTCCTGACTAGGACTCTGGATGAATAAATTCTGTCTTCTTGTGAGAAACCTGAAAATATATTATGTTCTCTGAATTATGAAGAGTTAATATTCTGTATCGCTCCTGGAGCAGCTAGCCTGTGCTAGTACAGAATGGGCTTCCAGTAGATAATCTACTACATGATAAAGTTAACCTTCCTACTCCCATAACTTGATGAGTGGATTTAAAATACTCAGTTCTATAAAATGTGAGTTAATGAAATGGCCAGGATAAGCCTATGTGGCTCGCTAGCTAGGAATTTGGGAATAGACTGAAACGTTTAGACAAATCCAAGTTTGTCCTTGGTTTGAGACCATCTGGTGATGTTTATCTAAGTATGGGCAGAAATGATTCTGGATCCAGTGGCTAGCAGGGGCTTCCTGGAGTCTATCAAGGCCTTAAGGAATCACCTGTTTAGTTGATACATGTTGGCCAGATTTGGGGAGATAAGTATGGAAGAATATGGGAGATGAGAGGACCCATCTTCCCCCTCTCTAATTCTTGGGCTGGAGTTACCTGCATTTTCCATCCAGCCTTGTTCTCCCCTTCATGTCCTATCTTATACCCCATAAGAAATTAGGAACTTAAACTGCCACCTCCTGTACCACCATCTCTTCCCAACCATTTTGAGAACAGTGCCAGAAACAAGGATAAGAATCCAATCATCGATAGCAATGCATTGATTATAGAGAGGAACAAGAATTTCATCTAGTTGTTTTCCTATGTTTGAGGAAAGAGCTTGTCATACCTCTTCACAATGACACTCCACTGGTAGTAGGACAAAAACTTTCTTTGATAATAATATACCTTGAATTTTCATGATTAAAAAGAAATAGTTGTTTAAGGTTAGGGTTCCCAAATTGTGTGTGAAGATGGCCCAAAGCACTTCAAAAAACTCACAGGAACATCAGCAGATATTTCAGTTTTTTTAAAGATATTTTAGTTTTTTTGTTTGTTTGTTTTTTGTCAAACACTGCACAAACACTTGATTGAGACTGTACAGAGTTTCAACATTAAATCACATACATTATTTTTCATGACGTCATATTTTTGCAAAGCTTAGCTTTTAGTAATTGCTGTGATAAAAACAAATGCAACACAAAAGTCAATAAAGAGCAGGAAATGAGGGTGAAGGTGTTCAATCAATCTCATTCCAAAGTTTGAAAAATTTTGTCAAGCTCAACAGGTGTGTGCATCCCATTAGTAAGTAATTCCAGTCATTTAAGAATGAAATAAAATAATGTTTTACTTTTATTAATACATGTTATTTAACCATTGGTATACTAAGTTGTTAGGACATAAATAATTATTAATTTATTTGAAACCAACTGCTTAATAAACAGGATTCACATATTTTTTTTGACCTGGGAGTATAATGTGAAAATTACTAAGACACTAAAAGTGCCACAAAAGGAGAAATTTTGGAACCCTCTGAACTAAGGAGTTATTCTACTTGCCCTTTAGATCCCTGTGAGTCTATGAAATAACTCAAAAATCACCATTATGAGAATCTATCAAGAACTGCAATTTTGAGCAAATCGATCCTCATGTGATTACTTCAAGAAAAAAACAAACTATATTGGGATTGATTACTTAGAGATAAATTCCACTGACTATGGGTCATATATCACCCAATAAAATGTGTTAAAATTAAATTGTCAGCCTTTAAAGTTTTCACTATTATTATAAGACCTTTGGCACAGCAAAGAAACTGAGGCAAGGAGAGTTTTATTTACAGTAAATCAATGAGAAGACTGGGGCTCAAAATTGTGCTTTTTGATGACATATAGCATGTCTTTATTATCTTCTAAAGAGGGAAGGAGTGTAACTCGTATCCTGTAATTAAATAAACTAAACTCAAATCTAACTTTTAACCAAAGAAATTCAATTAGAAATAATTTAAGAGTATCCATCTGTCTTTGTTTTTTGTTTGCAACCAACTCGTATTTGTTCATGATATAAATATGGCTCAGCAAAACAGGTTGGAAAGGGTCTCATTTTAAAACAAGTCTCTGGCAGTGTTTTGTTGCAGACTACATGTGCTTTCTGTGTGTGTATGGTGTGTGTGTGTGTGTGTGTTTACTATTCTAATTAGAAATCAGCTGTTCTAATTTTCTCTAATATCCAAATACTGCAGTGATATCTCTGTATAAGCCTAAATAAATTGCTCTCTTGGCCCATATTCATTTTAGTTATATGAACATTAAAATAATGAATGGATGGGTCTATATTTGCTAAAATTAAATGAAATACAAAAGCTGCTCTGTATTCCTTGGACATTTAGAAAATACAGGATTTATGTCAAACCAAAAATATGAGAATGCCATTTTCCTGGAAGCTACATTATTTGAAAATATTCAGAGATAACCAAAGCTTTTCTCAAATATCATATTTTAGACATTTGGTGCAATTTTTTGAAAAGTTTTACTTGGAGGTAACTACTTAATCTTACTGAAGTCATAATTATTCAGGAGATTTCAACGATGGTATGTCGTAATGATTGTAGTCATGAAAGACAAGTCAATGTATAATGATATCAGGAAAACTCAGATGGAACGCAAAGAGCCAGTCAATTCCACTTTTTTCCCCAGATGTTTTACTGCTGCTTGAAAACTAAAAAATTACCCATTGAACTTAATGTGACTTTTGAAAGGAAAAAAACACACTATATTTTGAGCCTCTAGTTTGTAAGTGCTGCTACTTGAAATGTACGTTTCCTACATGACCTTTACAAATGTTTTATTACATTTCATTAGACAGAAACAAGGGGGTAGGGAGACATGAGTTAAAAACAGCAGAAGAGATAATATAGTAGAGTATTCAAGTTTGATGATTCTAATAGTTTGTAACCCAATGAAGAACATAAAGTTAGAAAAGAAAGAAGTCAGCCACCTGTAACCCTGATTTTGTGCTTGTTGAATGTGTTCACTAAGGAGAGAGGAAGAGAATATATTTAAGGCACCATGGAAAACCTCTGGAAGTCTTGCAAATGACCTCAGAGATCATCAAAATTTTTCATGTACCTAGCAATTCTACCTTCAGCATCTAAACTTCCTTCCTTTAAATTTAGTTTATCTGTAGAAATACAAGGTATATGGATAAGGCTTACGTTTAGAACTTCTTCGAAAGCATCATAAAATATAACAATCAGGTGCATTTTATTATACTATTGTATAATAAAACTTTGATACCAATCCTTAATAATTAATTTATACTTACATTAATTAACATTCACTGAGTGTTGTTTTGTGCCAAACTCTGAATTAGGAGCTTAATTTGAATTATTTTGTTTAATAATCACAAACAATCATTGAGTTGGGTTCTATTATTGTCGCCATTTTAAGGAGGAGAAAACTGAAGTCCAGGGAAATTCCAAGATTTGAACAATAAGTCATGGTATCAGGACTTGAACCCAACCCATTTGACCTTAGAGCCTGAGATTATTTTCCCCCACATCTCAACAATTCTGAAATCAAATTTTAGTTAAAAATTAATGTAATTAATTTTATATCAGGCTTATATTTATTAATGCCTTTCCCCAATAAAGACATGTTAAATCTATGATGTGTCTTAAAAATGTATGGTGTCTGAGAATCAAGGAAATGTTAGAGAATAAAGCCAAGATCACCAGGTCTTGGGAGTGGGGAAGCTACCAGGCAAGGGAACACAGATCAGTGGAAAAAACCACAGTATTCTACTGGAGTGAAGTTAGGGTTTTTAAACACCAGAAGGGGAAGGGGCTCCAACATTCTTATCCTGTCTAAGTATTGAAAGCTTCATTCTAGATAGAAAGATATGAGGTTATTGGTATATAGTTGGTTAAAACAAGTCCCACTGTTATTTGTTCAAGAAAGTCTTCAGTTAAGTCCAATGAGGGTCTGACATACCGAGGGACCTCAAAGTACTTGGTTCTTTAACAGCCTCAGCTGATTAGAACTCGTTTGGGGGAAACATAATGTCCAGTTTTAATATATTCTAGGCAAGTACTAGTGAAGTGGAAAGTTTTTCTTCCATTTCTTTTTATAAGAGCTAAATAAAAGAATAGAAAAAACCTGACAAGTAGAAAAAACAAACAAACAAACAAAAAAAAACAGCATTTAAGCCAAGAATTTTGAAAAGGCATTATGTACAAAAAAAAAAGGAATAAAATTTTGGAGAGTTTATCTTAATACATAATAAAAATAGGATCAGAAAAAAGCTTATATGGGTGCATCCATAGCCCCACTTTTTAAAAGAACTAAGTTTGAAAAACAATGTTATGAATTCATTAGAGTGGCTAATATAATGTAAATTTATCAACATTTATAAACAAGCAGTTCAAAAATATATTTAAATTATAATTTTAATATTTTTGTCTATCAATTTGACATTGTGTGTAGAGTTATACATAAAATATTCAGGCATTCTTATACACAAGTGGTATATGAATTATTTCAAAGTTTCATGAGGGCAAGCTGAAGCATTCCCATCACCTCTGCCATTTTGAAATATTTAAGGAGTAAATCAGCGAGATGTATAAAGATATTTCTCAGGAATGTTCAAATTGATGTTTTGTCAGGAGGATCAAATTGGCATTAATCCCTATATCTCAGACAAGGTAATTATTTAAAGGATTATGGTAGACCTACCCATTGCAATATTATATGGCCTCTTAAAATTGCTTCCATAGAAGATTCTACAAAATTAGAAACTCTTTCTTAATATAGTGTAAGTTTTTTTAAAATCAGCTTTTAGGATAATCTATTTAAAAATACTTGCAGGAGAAAATAAATAAAAATTCAACACAGCTATTCAATGACTGTGTAGCTTCAGAATATAATAAAATGTAATTTCAACATTGGTATACCTGTAACGAAATAGGTGAAAGTGTAGACTGATTTTTGTATTGGTTTTCTTGTACCTAATGCAAAGCATTGAATAGATGTAAAAATGTTTTTATACATAAATAATATAAAATAACTAACAAGCTATTCCATTATTCACTGTCTAATTGTTTTGTTATAAAGAATGGAAATGATTAAGTTAAAAGAGAAAAGTTGGAAAATCAAGGAACCAATGCATCCTCAAAAGAAGAGATCCTAATTTTGTGGTTCACTGGTGTATAACTTCAGAGAAATATATAAATACATTTGGTGAACTGATCCATGCATTGAGCAGGGGTCAGCTAAATCAGCTAATTCGCCATGTGAATATACACACTGCATTAAGTAAAATTAAGAGGTGATTACTGGGTTCAGCTTAAATTCATATTACTGTGAATTGGTTTCTTAATTTTTAGAGAGCTCTGAAATCGAGCAGCGTAATGCAAAATGTGAAATTTATTCTTATTAATGTGAATTGCTTAAAGAGGAAATGAAGCAAAGTTACTAATGTTTCTGGAATAAACACATAGTACCAGGTCATCAACTTGATATATCAGTGCACATATTTAAATATCTTCTAAGATATTTTCACAAAGTTTAGCAATTAGATGATATAGGCTTATATGAGAATTCTAGTTAAGGGTATGATTAAGATGGTACATCAATTAGGCATGGGGCCATTGAGCAAAGACACATTCTAATACAAGCACAAAATACACTTTGAAGATAAATTTTTTCCATCATGTAAAATCCTGAGTCTAGAAAAACTAACATTTGTTCTACCTACTTTATGTCGTATTCTTTGACATGAGCAAAATAATTAAATCTTGACAGCCTTCTAATTAGATATTATGATTTCTGTTTTATAGAATTTGAAATTAAGGTTTTAAATAAGGTGGCAAAGTTCTCCATAAACATGCATTGTATATGCATGAACATCCATATTGGTTATAAAAATTCTATGAAAGTCCAGACAATATTGAAGGATACAAATAATTCATAAACTCTATTAAGTGAGATACCATTTTCCTGTCCCAGTCAGGAAATGCTTGCTTTGGCATAGGAAAATCTCTCTCTTCTCTCTCCCGCTCCCTCTCTCTCTGCACATTTGAATGTGCATATATGTGCATTTGTATATACAGTTAGTGAATTGTATGCATTCCGTGTTTGGGAAATATTAACATTATGATGTATATTTTCTAAGAGTCTACCTAAGTATAAATTGAAAATAAACAATAATTTCAAATTATTCTCATCAATAGTTTGTTTGCAATATTTTCTATATAAATGGGATTTCCAAAACTCATTGTGAAAAACTTACATATACTCATCTGTAAAATGTACAAAAAGGTCTTGACCTCCCAAGTACCTTCCATGTTTATCTATATTTCTATAATTCTAGTTTTCAGTGAGTTCACTCATTTGTTCTGCAAATAAATAAATTTGTTCAGGAGATGTTATAAAATAGTAATCTGAATTTGACTTTCAAATAATTTCCTAGAGGCAGCTTGGAAGCCATCCCTCCCACCTCACCCCATACAACTTAATGAGCATTTTCTTGTCAATGACAGGAGTTAAGAAATTTTACATTTCTAAATGATTCTGTAAAGACAGCTGTTCTCCCACCCTGCAGCTGAACAGCTTTAAAAATACAATGTGCAAAGCTGCAGATTAACCGGGTTTGATGTAATTTCGGGCTACTTGAATTAACTCTCTCTGACAAACCCTCTCTTGCAAATACCAGCAGCAGAGTGCCTCTTTGTCTACAGTGAAAAGCCATGCTCCAGTCTCTGGGAGTTTTCATATTGTTTCTAATGTATTGGTGCTTGGACAAAGTCGAATCATCCCCTATGAAAGCCTGACTGCCCAAAGGGTATAAACCCAATTGCCAGTGGTTTATTCAGCTTTGACAGTTCTCAGTGTGATCCTAACAGCCTTTGGTAAAACAAGAAGGCAGGGGGATGCTCCAGAGGCTTCCTTCTATTCATTTCTGTAATAGTTTTCTTGCCACAGGAGACTTAAGAAGATTTGTACAGCCTGCTCCCTTTTCATTAGCAGCAAGTGCAATGCTTTTGGGTAAGTTAATGTGTAAGGCTATAAAAAAGCAAAGTGCTACATATATGAATTTTCTGTTTTTAAAAACTGTCCTTTTACTTAACTCAAATAGAAAACAGCTGAAAGCATAAAGACATATAGTAAATATACTTTTGTATTTTCTAAATCATAGACTTAGTATCTGGTTTCATTGTTTGTTGAATGCAATACCATGGTTCACTGGTTTTTTGGTATGAACATGTTAAAATTATTGTTATTGGACTGGCAAGGAAACCTGATTGAATTTTCAGCACAATCATTGTTCTTGTCATGGAATGTAACAATATTTAATGATTTCTTTGTATTTCTATATACAACAAAACACATCAGTATTTTCAGGCTTAGTTTGGTCATTGCATTAAAACTCCAGAACTAAATCACTATTCATAGAGCATCCTTTACTAGAAAATATATATCTGGTTAGTAAAATCTCTGAACATGTGTTGAAAAAAATATACATGTTTCTATTTGATAAAGCACTGTATACTGACCTATGAATGTATTTATATATTATATATGTATTAAAGCAAGGCACCTCCCTTACAAAGTGATTTCATCTGCTATACACTTTATAATTTTGGTTACATGTTGTTCTTAGTTGTTGTTTTTTTTAAAACTTATTCTATATTTTATCATGTGGACTAATTCCTGAATTAAAGGATTGATGAAATATATGGAATATATTATTAATAGTCAGTAAATATATCATTTGTTTATTTGACGTTATTACTGCAGAAGTCATTAATACTTTAAAGTTCAATATTTGATGAATTGGAGCACAGATAAAGAGACTAGAAAAACAGGATGAATCAAATACGAATAGTTAGTTATTTGAACCAGTTAGTTACTTCTTTAAGATATTTTTTTTTTTCTGTAGGTTAGAAAGAACCCAAATGTGCAATTGGCAAGCTAAATTAATTCTTCCCTTATTTTTAGGTCTTCAGATACAAAATAGCTAAATTCAACCCAAAAAGCTAAGACTTTTTCTTCCTTCTCATATACAGTCTTTATATATAAAATACATGTTTTTATGTGAGGCATATTATAGTTATCAGTTCTTACATATTGTCAAGAATATCCTAGTATGGACCTAGAAGGGTTAAGTTATAATGCATTACAAGGCAAATAAAAGATGACTTTAAAATAAGACTGATGAACTTGGCATTCAGCTTTTGGTGAAATCCTCTTTTTTTTTTAGATAAGTGGTAGAACTTCATGTGTTATATTTGTGATTAGGGACATCTCAAACAATGACTTGATTGAAGAACTTCAGATAGAAGTGTTCTTTCCTCTCCCCACATCTTTAAATTTGTTTCCCCTAACGGTCTGTGATGATGCATTGACATTTTGAAATATCAGAGCAGAGAATAACCATTGATACAGCTGTCTGACTTACCGTTGTTCCTTATTATAGCAATCATGTTACCACGGGCCATACTTCTGTCAACAGCACTTCATCACAGATGCCCCAATTGCCCATATATGCATGGAAGCTTGGAGCATTGCCTGCCAAAGATGTAATAAATCAAGAAGCAAATTACGTGGTTGCTTCTGCAGTGCTCAGATTTTCTTGTATCCTCATGGCCATGTGCTCTCATCCAAAGTTAGTAAGTCTCTAAACAATGCATGAGCTGGAGGATGAGTCCCTGCATTCTGTTTGTATCATATTTTATAGGACAGAAGGATGACTCACCAGCAGCTAGAATGTGGAGCATAATCTTAAAGGGACTTGTACAAGCGCCCTCAGTTAGGAAAGGAACTTGAAAGAAAAACTATTTGCTTATTTTCCTCTGACTGCTCAAAAGAAGAGAAAAAAAAAGTGTCATTTTATTTCAAATACAAACTAGTAGAGTACCCAGTGGGGATCATTTCTCTGAAAATGAGAATTTATTACTTTATCAGAAATTGTTAAAAATTATCCATAAGTTTGTTGGTAAATTATCATTTGCTTGAAAAAATACTAACATAGTTACAGTGTTGTTGTTTTGCCATGTTCTCAGTTACAGTGTACACATTTACAAACATATGTGTATGTTATATACATTTTCTTTAATAAAGAAAAAAGTATGTAAAGTAGAATTTCCCAAAATCAAAGAGGATAATTGTATGCAATCTGACGGCATCTAGTTATTCTACTTTGTAGAAGAATATGAGTCTATAAAAGAGAAAGAACGAGCACAATGCATTTTTTTACTTTATTTTTCTTCTCAGTTGTAATGCTTAAAGAAATTGTTGCCTCAAATTAATTGTATAGTAAGGCAGGTCCCATATAATATATAAAGAAATTAAAGAGTCATGGAATTAAAATTCAAAAAGGTCATAGAAACTATCCAACCTAATCACCATGTTTTATAGACCATTATTTTCTTCACTTGTTTTAGCTAAGCAGGAGATTTTATTAGAGCTGACATTTGATTCAGCTTAGCATGTATGAGTACATATAATGCCACTCTATTTCCAAAGAGATCACATTTTTGCCATAGAGCGCATTGGTCTTGTTATAAAAATGAAATTTCCACAAAACTGGCATCATCAACAAAGCAACATATAATTTATATAAGCTAAATAGACAACATGGCTAAGAAAAATCAGAGCTTGGGAACCCAGATATTTTGTTTCCTGAAGCTTCTCTTTTAACCACCACACAGTAGAGACAGCACTCAACTCAGTGATAGTTGGTTCTTGAAAGGACATCAGGTAAATGCCTACAAGAAAATGTATCATATTATTTCACTGGTTGAAATCACAGTTTCAAAGACAAATTGTTTTTGTTTCTCATTCATCTTTATCAGTCACTGGTTTCAAATACTTTAGATTTAATATTCCTTGCTTTCAGTTATTGATAAAAAACTAATCATCCAAAAGTGCTTGGATGTACCTATCATCTTTGATGTATATCTATTTGATATACATCAAATTCTTATAAAGTTAATAATATTTTTGTAGTGCTTAACACTTTTCTGTATCATTTCTTTGTTGATTAATATTTTATATAGCATATTGTGACATGGTATTTTCTTCATTAAGGACAAATTTATATATTAGGACATCCCTGACCTAGGTGCATCATTCATACCCCATAGCCTGTCTTATTTTTTTTTTCACAGCATTTAACTATAACTGAAAGTATATTGCATATTTATTATCTGAAAGTTTTCTATTTCCCTAACTAGAATGTAAGTTCATTGACAGCATGTAGACTGTTTTGTTTTGTTGTTGCTGTATTATAATAAGAAAGCTTCTGTCATGAATGTTGAATGAACTGTTAATACCTAGAGCTAATATTGCATTTACTGTATTGCGAAAATGATGCTTTGCACATATACTTCCTAATTTACACATTAAACTTGTCAAGTAGTTGTTATTTTCACCATTGTATAGACTAAGGCTGTGAAGATACATAAAAACTAAGCAACTTGATACAAAGTGTCTCCACTGGAGTCAAATCCAGCTTTATCTGCCTTCAAAACCTGTGAATACCTTTTTGCTATATCACATTGTCTGATAATACATTACACTTGCAAAAATTTTTTTCTTTCACATGTAAAAGGAAAGGAAGGGGTGGGGTAGGATAAGAAACACTGGTAAACAATGTCACGGTTCATGATTGGCCAGAAACTTACAAAAGAACATAAACAAAATGAGAGTCTCCAACATAAACAAAATGAGAGTCTTCTAAAGGAGAAACGCCCAGGGAAGAAAAGAAAAGACAGGAAAGACTTGGAAGAAAGGGAGGCATGCATGCGCAGAGAACAGTCTTTTAATTACAACTATTCCTGCCACACTAGTCCAGAAGGACTTGTCTTTCTCTTTCCTTAGGACAACTTTCCAGACTTCCATCCATCCCGCTCTATCTGGACCTTCTCCTTTGTCAAATGAGTTCACTCAGTACCACCTGAACCAGAATCTGTGGTTTACTTAAGCAGATCTCCTCCCAACTCTGCAGACTTCTTTTCTCATCATAGAAATAGAAATACTTGCCATTTATTTTCCAAGATCTTTCTCCGAGCCCCTTTTTCTTGAAGCTTTTAGCTAGCAGTGACCATTACCCCCCTAAAAACTCATGGCACCACTTATTAGAAATATCACCTATTGCTTTTAAGACATTTCTTATTTTATATTTTATGTTACTCTTGATTTCTTGCCATTCATCTAAATTTTATTCTTAATTATAAGAGCTGTATATTTTAATTCCTTGTATATTTTACACTATCTAGGCACTCAACAAGGATTGATTGAATGATTATTGTTTATAAATAATGTATGACTAATAAATTACTGATGACTGATTTTGTTGATGATTAATGCTTTTGTGAGCAATCCATACTTTTTAAAAGGCCAACATCTTTCTAGAGTTCTGTGGTAAAAAGCTTTAGAGTCAGACCAAATTAAGTTTTTATTCATTTTCTCCAGTCTTAACTGATGAATGGTGTTTAAAACTTCCCTACTCTAAGACTCCTTTTCCTCTTCTGTAAAATAGAGTTGGTATACCTGCTGGACGGTATTGCTGTTCGTTGGTGCTTCAGTAGGCAGATATAGGGGTTGCACTACTCTTCTTACCCTAACGGTGACAGTACAAAGTGGTTGTCTACTAGGCCTTGGCTTAACTGCGTGGATTTCTACTTCCTGTTCAGTGGACAGCATGGAAAACCAGTTCCGTAAAATTGGACAAATAAAAGTGAAATCGATCTTGGCTTTGAGGGATGATGGACTTTGTATTGAGTAAAGCTAGAAAGATGACCATTTCTGATTAAAATGTTGGGATGGCAAAGTGCATTTGAAACACAAGGAGGAATGCGTGAGTTCAGTACGTGTAGTGACTGATGAGCAGTGAGCGCGACTGGCTGACAGGGCAGATGTCTGACACCTTTGAAAAGGAAGACCATGGCCAAAGTATAGACATACTTAAAATGTACACAGTAGTGTATGGTGAGGGCGTAGAGAGTGGATAAAAAAAATCACATGTTTATTGTCTGGGAAGTATATGATTAATTAGCCTGACAAAGGGCTAATTCATGTATGAGAGGTGGACAGGCAATAATTGACAAGCAATTTTCTACGTTTGTTCTTCAATCACTGCCCTCCTCACAATTGTAGTCCACACACCTTCATAAGAGACTCATTCAGGCTTGGACTGATACACTTCAATGACATTAGACAGACTACCCGGAGGCTCTCTCCTCTGCCAGCCTTACCTGTGTCAGTACATGAAAACGTTCTTCGTGGTTGTTATTCAGGTCTTGGCCTGACTGGGAGAAAGCCCTTGCCTGCTATAAGGTCAGCGCCTACTTTGGTGTTAGAGTGAGTTTTTCACTTAAATAGGTCGCTTTAAAAATCTTTGTTGAATAGATAAATAAAATTATATTAAAATTGAAATTGTTCACACTATTCTGTGCATTGGGCTTTTATTGAGTATTACTTGAAGCAAACAAAAAAATGACCTTTTTTACATGGAGATTGGGTGCTGTATTAATATTTCTGGAAATTACATGTTTGGTATTTGCAAAAGTTTGAACACTTGTAAAGGAGGAGAGAGAGTTTTTGAAGAGTATTATTTCCTACTTTAGGCCTTTTTGCTTGAGGTGATTGAAAAATGCTTATTTGTAGAGATTACCTTAAGCTGTATACATACTTAATATTGAATATGTTTTAAGAGAATGTTGGAATGATAACTTTGAGATTGTATAAAACAATTATAATTACTGATGCATGTACTTCATTCATCATCAAAAGGAAAACCTTAATAGTTTTCTTGTTAATATCAATCTACAGGAACAGTTCTGTTTTCAGAAGTTTTCCTTTCATTTTAAGATAAAATAACATAATAAAGTAAAAATGTCCCCTGTGTTTTTATTTCTAAACATAAATGTACAGATACATACATTTTTAAAATTTGAACAATAGTGAGAAATTCAATGTAGTTGAGGATGCCTCATCACTAATAGCACAAAGCATCTCAACTTTCTTGATTCAATTTTACAAAGACTTATTAGTGTGGCTAAGATTCTTCTTGCACAAACAATTATTAATACAATATCAAGCAGGTCCTTAGGTGAACTCAATTACAGTGGCACAATGGGGGCAAGTAACTGTAAAAGTCATTGGCATTATTGTTCTCCGAAGGTCAAAGGCACTGGAGTGGAGAATGGTGAAATTAGATGACAGAGCAGAATAAGAGACTGTGATTGAAGATGTTCTGGATCACAGACCTTTATTGTACTTTGATTTTTTTAAAGCTTGCTTTATTTGGGTCTTTCATCTGTGGGGAAAAAATTAGTATATGTTGTACTATACTTTGATTGAAATATTTGAACTTCTATGAACACACATTTTTTTCCATCTCAAGAAGTACTTTTTTATTTTTGTAGCATGCCAGCTGTTAAGCTAACTTCTATTAGTTATAATTTAAATCTCTCTGAACCAGGGTAGTGCTTTGTTCTCTGTTTATTATAACATTATATTACAAACTTTTATATTCATAAACATTTTATATCTGAGAACCTGAATGGTTGAAATGTTAATAGAGTTTAACCACTTAGAAGAGGAATGTTTAAAATTGGCAATTCACTGCTAACTTTGTTGCAACTTTTCCTAATCTTTGATTTCTAATAAAAAGTCCAGGAAGTTTATAGACTTAACTTTCATTTTCTTTTTTATCACAGTAAAGTGAATAACATCTCCGAGGTAATTATCTTAGTTTTCTAGTCTGACGATGTAAAAAAAAAAAAATCTTAGCTTTTAGTGTGGAGAAGAAACCTGGATCATTAATTTATTCATCTATAACATAAACTATGTTAATAACTAGATACACATTGCTATAAAATAAGATAAAGTCCATGGCTTCATGAAGATTTCAGTCAAGTAGAGGAAACAAACATTTAACAAGTAAACACATAAATGACTATATAATTACACATTATGATAAATGCTATGGAGGAAAATATCTGGACTCCATGAGAAAGTAATAGGAGGTACCAATTTTGATCGATTACCTCACAGAGTAGGGCTAGTTACACCTCTGTCACCTCCATCATCTATCTTCTCTCCTACCAGACCAGATTTTTCCTATGGAGTGAAGAGAGTAAACTGCCATCCTTCTAGTTACCCCACTTGAAGCTCTGGAATCACCTTAACATTTCTCTCTTTACCTCACACTCCCTCTCTGGCCTCCTCACCCAAGTTACCTGTATAATTTATCTCTCTGGCCATTTCCATGCCCTCCTCCAATTCAAACTTGTCCTTAGACATGGCTTCCATCTGCCATTTCTTCACTCAGAATCTTCAGTGGCACCCCCATTCTCTTGCAATTTAGACTGAAGACTTCAAACTCAATCTTCAAGATTCTTTAAAATCTGACTCTACGTTATGTTGTAAAAAAAACTCCAAAACATCATATGGTGTGGTCCCTAGGACGCTTACATGTCAAGGGCCAGCCAAAGAAGAATATTCTTGTGAAGTGTGCCCAACTGAAAACAAGGTGGCAAGATAAAGCTTAGACCCAGGTCCAGTGTCTGTTCAATCCGCTTTAATTTTGCTCTCGTCGGGCTGATCTTTTATGGAAATTGAGTCTGTCATTCTACGTGCTAAGAAAATATCACTTCTGAACAGACAAGCAACTTTTAGTTCATTCAAGAAAGCAGACTGATAGGAAATTTTATTTAGTCAAAAAATCTCTAAAGTGTACAGTTCTGAAATGAACTCTAAGGAGACAACATTGAAAGCACCAACAGATGTATCTGGCTGTCTGTATTCAAACCCACATATTAGCTTTGTGACCTCAGGGAGTTACTTCACTTTATGTCCGTGTCCTTCATCATATAGAAATGATACCTCATTCTGTGGTTATTTTGAGGAATAAATGAGTTAATAAAGCACTTAGAACAATGCGTGTTGCTGAGCTATGTGTTTGTATGTAAAATAAATGAATCAGTGTTTTATTGAAAGGATGTTCTCATGAAGATTAAGGCATGTGTAGGACTGAAATTTGAGTTGTTAATCACTAGTACCAACAGTATAAGCTTTTTTTTATGTTTGGAGGGCAAATGCTCCTACACCGTCTTTTCCTTCTGTACAATTTATTACTAGATAATTGCACATTTAACTAGATAAATCATCTATAATGGGAACTTATTAGATAAATCAGGTAAATTAATTGTGGTGTGGTTTTAAGGAACATCTTTAATAGTGACAGTACAGCTAAGATCAAGCAGTATGCCAAATATCATGGAACAACAGTGAAGTAAAAACAGTTTTTGCTCAATTTCTTATTTGTGTCATTTAAGCCGTAGCTAATACTTGTGCAATCAGTTCTCTATGTTTAAGTGGAGATGAGAATTATTTGGTAAATAAAAAGTGGAGGAACAATGTGTACAAACCAAATTAATTATATTTAACAGATTGTTTACTCATTTGCTTGCAAAACAAGTTCATCTGTTAGTACAGTGAGGCTGCCAGCTGAAGCAGCCTTCCCCGGGGCTGAAATTGTTTAATTATCCCATAACCTGAGCAATTTGGTCCCAAAATCTAAACTCTTCTATATCACTAGGATTCTCTCATGCTGTGTTATCAATCTGTAGAGAAATTTTGATTGTTGATATATTTTAATATCTCCATGATATAGTCAATAAATAGTTTTAGTCATAGAACTTAAAGCTACATCAATTTTTTGCCAATGAGATTGTAGGAAGGAATCATCTAGTAAAAAACCAAGATCTTTCTTACAAATCTCAGAAGAAATAATTGATGATGGATGCTAGTAATTTAAAAAAACAACATAAATTTCCTTGGAAATCAGATAATCTATAATATTAACTTATTTCTAGCAAACTCTTCTTATGTGGAGAATACACAGAGCATAGATCATATGTCAACCAAATACAGCCCCTGGTATTCTAAGTTTTGTAGATTTTCCCTCATTTGAAGAATATTTCCATCCAAAAAGAGAAATATAATCCAACAATAGTTGTCTTCAGATGGTTTTGAAAATAAGATTCAACAAAACTTGTAATATTTGCTTTTTGGAGCTAAGGAAAAAATTATAGGATATGTTGAATATTGGTTATTTTCCCTTGTGTAAAATACTCAGCTTTCTTAAATACTGAAAAACAGTTTTCTCTCTAAATTTTTATTTTCTAACACTTTTTCTGCCCAAAGTGTCACTATTACCAATGAATTACTTGTAAATAATAATAATAATAATAATAATAGCTCAGTAATTGAGTGACAACAATGCACGAATCAACTTTGCTAAGTCCCTTGTATGCATATCTCCTTCAAAATTCCTGGCGATCCTATGATCACTTAGAATTAACATGAATTCCTTTCTATTGAAGCATGTGTTTTTTCAAGCTACTTAATTTCCTCAAGAAAAGAGTAATCCTGACGTCAGCTCAATTGGCTGTTAAAGCTGATGGTTCCCAATTTAACCAGCCACACAGAATAACTGCTCTCCAGATATTTGTCAAGGATTATAACCTCAAACTCACTGCTATTCAATATCTAATCTAAAGCTGGGGACAGAGATATAATACCTATGGCAGAAAGCCTGACGGAGATGCCACCCAGCCCTCAAATGTAAAAAAAGTCTATCCCTGGTTTAAGCTACAATCAGAGTGCTGTATCATGTGCTGAAAACTTCCTTGCACTTAATTTTATTTTCACATTTGTTCCATAGGCCTAGATTTAGGAACATTAAAAAGCAGCTAAATGTGATATTTATTGTAAAGATGATGTTCAAAGTATTTTTTTCTGTATCAGAAAGAGCCCCTTCTCTTTTATTTGCTTTGATCGACTCACACTTTTTTTAACAGCTTTATTGAGGTGTAATTTACATTCCATAAAGTACACCCATTTATGTATACAATTCAGGGACATTTAGTACATTTACTGAATTGTGCAAACCTCACAATACAGATTGAACATTTGCATCGTGCCTAAAATATCATTCGTGTCTGCTGCAGTCAAGTCCTGCTCTCACTCTCACTCGTGATAATTACTAACCTGTTTTCTGTCTCTAGATTTTTGTATAAATGAAATCACACAGTGTGAGTGCCTGTGCATCTGGCATCTTTCATCGTGTTTTGGGGGTTCATCCATGTTGTAGCATGTTCCTAGTTATTGCTGAATGAATTCCACTGTATGGATAAATTAAAATACCCATTCACCAATAGATGGAAATGTTGGATTGTTTCAACTTTTGATTGTTATAAACATTTACATACACATCCTCATGTGGACTTATGTTTTTCATTTCTCTTAGCTGGATACCTGGGAATGGAATTCCTGGGTCATCTGATCACTTTTGAAGCTTCCAAATTGTTTTCTAAAGTGACTATATCATTTTACATTCCCCCTAGCTACACATGAGGGCTCTAGTGTCTCTGCAATCTCTCCAACACTGTTACTGCCTGTTTTTTTTTATTATAGCTTTTCTTTTGGGTGAGAAATCATATCTCATTGTAGTTTTAATTTGCATTTTCCTAGTTACTAATGATGGTGATCATTCTTTTTATTAGATAGAAGTTTGTATATCTTCTTTTGATGTTAAGATGCTTTGCCCATTTTTAAATGGGGTTGTCTTTTTATTTTATGTTTTATTTTTCAAGATTTTTATTAAAATATAGCTGACATACAATATTATATTCATTTCAGGGGTACACCATAGTTATTCAAAATTTATATACCTAAAGAAGTGACCACCGTGATAAGTCCAGCAACCAACCATCTGACACCATACTATGCTATCACAATAGTATTGGCCATATTCCCCATGCTGTACATTACATCCCCATGACTTATTTGTTTTATACCTGGGAATTTAAACCTTCTATTCCCCTTTACCTCCTCCCCCCCATTTTTCAACTTTTCAATAACAGTTGACTTTCAATATTATTTTATATTAACTGCAGGTGTACAGCGTATGATTAGACATTTATATTAGGTTGGTGCAAAAGTAATTGTGGTTTTTGCAATTTTTTAACCTTTTAAACCACAATTACTTTTGCATCAACCTAACATAATTTAAGAAGTGGTCCCCCTGACTAGTCTAGCACCCACCTAGCACTATACATAGTTATTAACATATTATTGACTATATTTCCAATGCTTTACTTTACATCCCTATGACTATTTTCTAACTACCAATTTGTACTTCTTAACCCCTTCACATTTTTTATCCTGTCCCCCAAACCTCTTCCCATCTATCATCCCATTAAATCTAGTATTCATCTGACACCATACATACTTATTATAATATTATTTACTGTATCCTTTATACTATCCCCTATATCCCCATAACTACATTGTAACAACCAATTTGTATTTCTTAATCTCCCCCAAAACACTATGAAAGATGCCAGATGCATAGGCACTCGCACTGTGTGAGTTCATTTATACAAAAATCTATAGAGAAAGAAAACAGATTAGTAATTATC
Organism: Rhinolophus sinicus; assembly: GCF_036562045.2. Lineage (NCBI taxonomy): Eukaryota > Metazoa > Chordata > Mammalia > Chiroptera > Rhinolophidae > Rhinolophus > Rhinolophus sinicus. Next base: position 25,647,306 of record NC_133759.1, read on the forward strand.
ATGAGTGAGAGTGAGAGCAGGACTTGACTGCAGCAGACAGATAAAGATAACCAGTTAGATGGAATCTCAAATATGGCATATGCCTGCATCTGCATGTAGAAAATGGGAGGGTTCGACAAAGAAACAATGGCTTCTGCCACCTCCTCTGTCCCAGAGAAAGCTGCCCCCCAGCTGTCACTCTGAAGGTAGACAATTCAGTTCTTCTCCATATGTTCCTGGTGCCTTTCAAGCTTCTGTCCCAGCACTGGAGCTCAGAGCAAGTAAGTCCATCAGTAAGTCCATGTGTGGTCCTTTCAAGAGCACTTGGGAGGGCAACCGCCCTCCATCTCACTCTGCCACAATCTCTGCTAGTTTTCACAACCAGAAGTTATGAGGAGTTCTCTCCCTGGCACTGAAACTCTGGGCTGAGGAGGAGCAGGGACCCCTCCCTCCTCGGGGGGGACCTCTGCAACCGAGATATTCCTCCAGTTTTTTGATTATCACATATGGGTGTGGGACCAGCTGGTTCTGCTTCTCTGTCCCTCTTACTGTCTTGAGGTGGCTTCTTCTATATATCCTTAGTTGTAATGCTTTGGTTCAGCTAGACTGCAGGCAATTCTCAATGATGGTCGTTCTGTAGTTTAGTTGTAATTGATGTGGTCCTGAGAGGCAGTGAGCATAGCATTTACCTACATTGCCATTTTGTCCAGAAATCTCTGGATTGTCTTTTTGAAATTGAGTCGGAAAAATTGTTTATATATTCTGAATACAAGTCCTTTATGAAATATAATTTCTGTGCATTTTCTCCTATTGCATAACTTGGCTTTTTATTGTCTTAATGTGGTCTTTTAAAACATAAATGTTTTATATTGTGATGAAATCAAAATTATATATCTGTTAATGGATTATGCTTCCGGTGTCATCGCTAATAAATCTTTGCCTAACCAAAAGTCCTGCAGACATTCTCCTACATTTTCCCCATATGTTGTATAGTTTATCTCTTAACATTTAGGCCTATAATAAATTTTGAGTTATTTTTTTTGTTGTTGTTTCTGGTGTGAAGTAAGCGTTGAAATTTATGTTTTGCACATGGATATCCAATTTTCCTAGCACGAATTGTTGGAAAGACTATTCTTTGTCGCGCTAAATTGCCTTGGCATCACTGCCAAGAATCAATTGGATAAAAGACAAGCATTCATTTCTGGTCTCAGCTTTGTCTGTTGCCTTTCCTTATGTCAGTATCACACTATATTAACAAAGCTAATCTCAAGTCTTCCTGCAGCATTCATCAGACTTTAATATTCTTGTGTATTGCACTTTTTCCAAGAGGGAATATGGGTATGGAAAGAAATAGTGTGCAAACTTCTTTGACCAAGCTCCCCACCTCACCATACCACTTTTTTTTTCCTTGAGAACCTTTTTACTGAGATATAATTTACGCATAATGAGTTAAATGGATCTTAAATGTACAGTTCAATGAGTATGGGCAAATGGATACATTCATGTAGCCCACAGTAGCGACGTACAGAATATTCATTCTAGAAAGGCAGGCAGGTTCTTAGAGTCATGCTATTGGCCATATGTCAAGTCCAGTATCTCTAGAGTTACATCATATTCTGGTGCAAATTTGGCTCTGCAGAGTCTCTCATAATCTCCAAGAGAATGCCGTTTCCCCAAAACTAAGACCTAACTGGAAAATAAGCCCTAGCATGATGTTTCAGGATGACATTCCCTGTACATAAGCCCTAATGCATTTTTTGGAGCAAAATTTAGTATAAGACCCGGTCTTGTTTTCAGGGAAACATGGTGAAAATTCCTCTCAACAATAGTTGTACAATTAATCACTTACAGCTGCATAAGATAAGGGGGAGGTAGGGTTTTTTGTTTGTTTGCTTTTTATTTTTTGTTTTTTTAGATAACCGGTATTTTACTAGAAGAAGGAACCATTGGACCTGAGAATTTTGAGCTGATTCCATGACATGCAGGTTAAGAAGAAATGAGGAATCAGTTATAGCATCTTCAGTGAATCTCACGTATGTGTTCTTATATAGTTTAGTTTACAACTTCGAGTGATTTTTACTAAAAGAACACTATGGTATCAAAAGCTTAAGGCCCATGGAATCACAGACTACCCATAATCTTGGGATGGAATAATAAACAATGCAATCAGACTGACTTTGATAATGGTTCATGCTATCTCATGGGTCAAAATGTAGATTAAGGACCATCTGTCAGAGCCTAGCTAATTTATTTTACTTTTTGTACCATGGAAATATATATATGAAAGATTTTACATTTGCATATTGTATTATGCAGGAATCTAATAATGTTTTCCTACATGAATTATTAAATAATTTTTAAGTACTGATCAACATAAGTATATTTCTGGTCTCTCCATTCTGTTCTGCAACTATTAATCTATTTTATGCTAGTACCAATACCACATACTCTAAGTTACTGTAGCTTTGTAACTATTCTTGTTATCTGATAGGGGAAGTCTTTTCATTTTGTACATCTTCAAGATTGTTTTGGCTATTGCTTCCTCTCTTCCATGCAAATTTGGCCATCATTCTCAAACACTATAAAATATATTTTGAGATTTAGATTGAAGTTGAATTAAATTTATATTTTAATTTTGAAGGAATAATAAGTGATAACATAGTTTGGCCTTCATTTATTTCTTATTTGATGTATTTAAGTACTGTTATCTCCAAAAAAGATCCTACAGAGTTTTTGTTATGGCTTTATTGATAGGTAGCTTATATGTGAGTTGCTATGATAGTGTTACCTTTTCTAATTTAATGTTCAACCTTTACTTTTGTTGTGTAGGAACAGAATTGATTTTATACTGATCATGAACCTAACTACATTGCTAAATATTTCTATTCTTAATAATTCATAGATTCTTGTTGTTTTCTGGAGTATATTGACAAGTAATCACATTTGTATTTTTCCTTTGGCATACCTTAGAGCTTTTAAAATTATTTTTGTCATTGTTATTGTACTAACTGGGATGTTTGTGTTGAGTACAAGTGGTGGTAGTAGGGATACTTGTCTCATTCTCGATTTAAAGGGATTCTTTTCACATTAAATATCGTGACTTTGTCTCAATGTTATCTTCAGTGATTATATCAATGACTAGACCATAGTTGAGATTTAATAAGTACTTGTGAATGAATGACCCTAAAATTGGTTATGTTTCTCAGAAGTATCATATTTCATTTTGAATGATTCTGTTTCTAAGGAGTTTTTATTTGTCTATTTTTGGGATGTTAAGGTAGAATAAAGAAAATAATTTCTTCCCAAAGTTTATGCTTACCTAAAATCCTGATTCTTCTCCCTTGTATTTTCTTTGGGCTTCCATTTATCAGTATCCACTCCTCTTCTCATAAGAAAATGTCATTAATGTCCAGGATGGATTGCCACTATATGATATTATTTTCCCAGAACAACTGTGTGTGTAATACAAGGCAGACTAGAAAGTTAAGAAACCCTAAATATTAACACATAGTTTATATATATATTAAGTTCCCAAACTCATCTGTGACCAGTCATTTTTTCACTCCATGCAGATTAAAATAGAAAAAGCAAATGTAAAACAGAAAATATGGTTGAGGTTGGGAATACAGATTTTATTTCTATTTTAAATATTTGAATTTTATTTTGAATGAACATCTACTAAACACACACTGAACCACTTATCAATTAACAACTTTGAGTACATATTAAAATATAAAGGCTGTATTTCTAATTTTAAAACTAATTCCTGCTCAGCTTAGAATTTGGGAAAGAATGAAAAAATCAGTATAATGTAATATAATCTATAACACTGAGAATAAGCTACTATTGACTTTTTGGTGCATTTTCTCTCAGTCTTTTCTTTATGCTTCAGATTATCAAGCAGGTACACTTTGGTATACTACTAATCAATACTTCTAAATCAATACAATATTTTAAATGATGCATAAGATTTCAGTATATAGACTAGAGATTGACAAACTATAATCTGTAGTCCACATCTGTCCCACAGACAGTTTTTATATAGCCCATGAGCAAAACAATGTATTTTATACTTGTAAAGTATTGAAAACATCAAACTAATAGTAATAATATAATAATATAATAATATTTTATGACACGTGAAAATCACTTGAAATTCAATTTGAGTTTCTGGAGGTAAAGTTTTATTCGAACATAGCCACACTCATTTGTTTATGTATTATCGATGGCTGTTTCCCCACTATCACAGCAGAGTTGAGAAGTTGTGACAGAAACTGTTTGACTCCCAAAGATTAAAATATTTGCTGTCTTACCCACCCTTTACATGCAAAATTGCCAACCCCTTACGTAGGTTCACAGTTATTTATATAACCATCACCATTTTGTTAAGCAGCAATTTATTTACTTCCTACTTTTGATAAGTCACAGATGATCGTGTCATGCACTTTTATCTTCGTGCTTTTGTTCTAGCTGTCCTCTCTCTGTGAAAGCCCTCTCTCCCCATCTCTAAGGTAAACTCCTACTTATCCCTATAGTTTCAGCTCAGTTATCTCCTTCTCTGCAAAGCCTTCACCATATCAAGAGGCCGTGTAAGCTATTCAAGGTCCAGTGTTTCACAAGGCTGTATATTTCATTCTCCCATAGAAGGTGTCAGTGTTAGTAATGATGATAATTTATATGTATTGAATGTTTGCTGTGTGCCAGAGTTTGTGCTAAACTCCTTACCCAAGAATGTCATTTAACCCTCACCCAACTCCATGGGTTATGTACAGTTATAATTTCCATTTTACATATTTGACAACTGACTTGCGCAAATTAATTTGCTCCACTTAACATAGCTAGTAAATAGAGGCAGCGCTCCTGGAAGGCCAATCCCAGCCACTAGGGCATTATAAACCACTTTCAAAGTGCATTATAATTGTAATTGTTTGTGTCTACAGCCAAATGTGAAACTCCTTGATGCCAGGCAACATGTACGGTCACTCACTGCATAATGATATTTTGGTCAATGGCAAGCCTCATATATGATGGTGATCTCATATGATTATAAAGTTACAGTAACCTAAGGTTAATTTGTTATTGAGAAAGAAAAAAATGCTTTATAAATTTAATATAGCCTAAATGTACAGTGTTTATAAAGTCTACAGTAGGCTACAGTAATGGCCGACTCACCTCTCACACTCACTCACCGCTCACTCACGGACTCACCCAGAGCAACTTCTGATCATGCAAACTCTATTCATGGTAAGTACTCTATATAGGTGTATCCTTTTTTTTAAAATCTTGTATAACATACATTTAGTGCACCTATTTTATGTTTAGATACACAAATACTAACCATTGTGTTACAGTTGCCTACAGTATTCAGTACAGTAGCATGCTGCACAGGTTTGTAGTCTAGGAGCAATAAGCTATAGACACCTAGCACATAGAGCCTAGGTGTGTAAGAGGCTATACCATCTAGATTTATGTAAGCGCACTTTATCATGTTTACACAAGGAGGAAATCACCTAATGACTCATTTCTCAGAATGTATCCCTGTCATTAAGTGGTACAGGTCTGTATATTGCTACTTTGAACTCCTAATGCCAAGCTTTGTTTCTGATCCGTGGTTGACCATAATACATGCTTGTTGGTTAATGAATAACTTAGGACTAAATTCCGACATCATTCTTCAACATTCTCTAAATCCCTCAGTGACTTTATAATGAAACTGTCAAAGACAAGATATGAGGGACAACTATTCAAACAAATGTTATTAGAGAAGACCATGTTCCTGATACTATTTAATGCATTATGAAACCATCTGATAGCAAGTGAAGAGATTTTAAATTAAGGCTGTCTTTATTTAATAGGAATAGGAAGGATTTGAATATTGCCTCTTAGATGTTGGGATCTGGGGCAAGCATTTGAAATAACCTTGGAGCTAATAAATAACAAAGGCTGAGCCTGGAGATAAAGACATTGATTAATATCATAGTATCTCCATGTCAAAAAGTCATTTCAAGCTGCCAATGTAACTGAAATGATTAAAAATTAAAAGAAGATAAAATGACTTAAACACTGCACACTTCAGCCAACCAAAGATAAACATAATATATTGTACAGTTGTAAAATGATATTGGCACAAAGAGGAAGAGAGGAACAATGTCAAAGAAAATGGAGTTTTTTGTGTTTTTTTAAACCACAGACCACGTAACCCCCTGTGTCATTATTTCACTTTTCATATCAGATATGCTGCTCACTAGAGCTAATGACATTAGTGTCAAAATGACAATTGTGAATTTTTCACATACATTCTTCAATTAGTGGGATAAAAATACTTAATGTGCCATTCAGCAAATCACCTACAACTTTATGAAACATCAAGGAAGGCAATTTTAGAATTACCAGCTCCTCTGAAAAAGTTACTGATTCTGCATGCTTGACTAAAAGAACCAAAATAAGTAATAATAATAATAATAATAATAATAATAATAATAACTTCTTCCAATACCCAGATATCAAACAATAAGAAACTGGGTAGATAAATTGTTGTAGACCTTTACAATAATTGTTATGAATTAATAGAAACTGTTTTTGAAGAGAAGGTTTAATTACTTGAAAAGATTCACAGTAAAGTGTTAAAATTAAAGTAACAAAGCAGTACACATGCTACAATGGAAAAATTTATGCCAAAGGATATACATACAACTGACTATATACAAGAACATTATAAGTGGTTAAAATAGTTACTTTTGGGTATTGGAATATATGTGTTTTTTTGTTGTTCTTTTTGTTTATTCTATTCTCTAAAGTCTATAATATGTATTCTTTGTGTAAAGATCATATTTTAAATATAAATGCACAATTAAAAATATGCATCAGAAGCAGCTGAGTATTAAATCAACCCAATGAGAAGCTACTAAAGAATACGGAAGATTAGTTTGAGAAATAACAAAAAATGAAATCAGAAATAAGATTCAAATACTATCAAAAAAGTGAACACAATATTCATTATTTAAGTTGATAACATCTATCCAGAAAACTTTTATTACTCTCCAATATTGTAATTTTCTTTATTCTTTTATTATAAATTTAAAGTTTTGTTGCTTTCTGGTATAATATGACCTATATGGAGTTTTTACCTTTTGATATAGATTAAACTTTTGAGATGAGCCAACATACTTTCAATAATCATGAACATTTAGAAACAATCATTTCTTTTTTCTGAAATTAAAGTAAGAAGTTTGAAATCTATGTACTAAAGCAGTCTAATGTATACCTGGTTGTTATTGGTCATCTTTTCTGGTTTTAAGGGAGAATTTTATGGAACCAGTTTACCTCTTAAATTGTCAGTTGTGATTTTCATGAGTCATAGCCATGGTACATTCAGCAAGAAACTAATTTCAGAGTCATGTCTTGAAGGGACAAAAATTTTCCAACTTCCCTGTTTGCCATGAGTTTTATAAAAGGTCTGAGATGTGAACAATATCTCTGCTTTCTGTTTACTTTCTAACCTACCATTTATATTCTGCCTTTGAACTCTCTATTCAATTGATACCTTTGTTGCTTGTTTATAGGGATAGATACCACTTTTGTTGTTTTTCATGCTTTCGTTTTTCCTTTTATTGGGGGGTTGGAAAGGGGTGGGGCTAGTTTCATGTCTCTTGAATGAACCAGTTGCTCTACCGTATCTACTAATATAAACCATCGATACGGACAGTTTTTAGAAGCTCTATTCATTTCACCTGGTAACAGAAAATTAATAGTTAAAACAATAACATAAAAGAATAAAAATGAAAGAGATACACTTGCATTATAAAGAAGCATAGTAGCATTTCTAAAGTTACACAATGCTGTTCGAGGTTTTATGCTTACAATTCTATTCACATTGTCACGGACTAAGTAACACATACCTGCAATAATAATAATAATAATAATAATAATACCAATCTTAACATAAGAAAAATAACCTCAACCCAAGGTGTCTTTTGGCAAATGAAAAAGTAGAGTGTTAGCAGTTGTATAGTGTGTTGAATTTTGATAAACTATAAGTGCTTTTTTCTGAGAATCTGAAAGTATTTATCTTATTCCCAGTGAACCACAGTACTGTCAAGGAGTACTACCCAATGTCCCTGGGTAGTAAAAAAAATATGCCATGTGATGAAATGACAGAGAAGTTCAGGGTATTGAGATACATGCATTTCTCTTTTTGTATTGTGTTTTCACTAATTCTTCCATTAATTTTCATACTCTGGCTTCCTATTGAATATGATTTTGGTAACTCATGTTAACCAAGTCGCACACTTCTCCCCATGCTCATGGTAAGAGTACATTAATAGTTTTCAATATTTTTTTATTGAAGTTTTATTTTGCCATTCTTCATGTCAAAAGCTGTCTGTGCTATAAACATCAGGGTAATTTGTCACAATATATTTTAGACTTGAACTGAACTCTTCATAAAGAAAGACTGTATTTTTTAGATAATGAAGCTGCTTTTCAATACAAATGAGCGAAAGGGCATTAAAGGTATTTTAAATAAGCTTGTCTGTTTTAAAGATGCTGTATATTCATAAGTTTATATTCACTTCCTTTATAGCAGTAATACACACAGTATTGGTTTTTATTGTAATTTCTGACATAAGGGAATGAGACAATGTAAATAGATGCCTTTCATCATAAGTTTGTTTCTAGAAATGTTCATAATTTAAATAATTATGTATCTTGACTTTATGCCAATTAAATTTGCTCATCCAAGGACTGAATTTTAATGAAGTATTTCAATGAGTTTTCACTGATATGATCTTTTGGCAGGGACACAATCAAATGAGAAAAGATTTAGTCTCCTATTTTCATTTTCTTCAATTTTTGAAAAAGACAGATAAGACCCCTCCCTGATTAAAAAAAAATGTGAAACAGACTCACTGAACAAAAGATAGGTTAGAAGCTGAATAGTTTAAATACTCAAAGATTATTTACTTACTGACACATGCAGTCAATGTGCTTTAGCTCAAAAATAGAATATGAAGTATTAACCCACTCCCTTCAATGAAGAAACACAGTGACCAAGTTTTGTCATACTTGAATTAGTTAGCTAGTTTTAGAGAACCTGTCCACCAAAATTCTGGAGTTGGCTTCATTAAAAAAAAAAAAAAAAAAAGAAGAGTGATTTAAAATGCTTCTAGTGTTGAACTATAGGCTACATGTGTCTCCTTGTGAATGGACAAAGAACAGTTCCCTGGAGGAAGAGGAATTTATTAACTAAATGCTGAACAGCTGCCTCACAAGCATGAGCCTAGATAAACCAAACAAGCTGCAAATCTGTGCACCCTGCATGAAAGGCCACACAATACAAGCTGATTACTTTGGGGTGCATTAATGTGGTTATGAATAAAAATAACCAACAAATCCTTGCCTAATTTTAACAACTACTGATGAAGAAATCTAGACAGATGGTTCATTCTGAGGGATGGGTTTATAATGAAGTAACATTGTGATCAAAGGTTGGGAGGATGGTCGTGGAGTGATTGGTGAGGGAGGTGGAATTATTCATCCCCACCAAGTAAGAGTACTAATCTCTCTTTAGAAAGCCAAGCATTTGATACTTTCATCCCAAATTGATAGAAACACAATAACTTCTGTGTGAACAAAAGAAGTAGTAAATAACTTTTGATTTACAGTTTAATCAAGACAAGGCTTTTGGTATAGAAGCTTTCCAAAGATAAACAAAATAAAATGGTACAAGTATCTGTTTATTGAAACATAGCTTTTCTATTGGAACATTAAAAGCCATCGCTTTAGGGATGGTAATATAATGGTCATTTAGTAAATGCTTTTGAATGAATTACCAATATAAAACTCAGAAATTCACATAGGTAGTCTCCTTCCGATATCAGGTTTGGGAAATGGGAAATTTGCTGAGTTTTTCTGTTAATTGATTACTTCATACACCAACAGACTGATTACCTGGGGAAGTAGTTTTATATAAGGAGGATAAAACCACAAGAATTTCATTCTGTAGTCTGTGGTGTAACTGTCCCAAGGTGTAACCTAGGACACGTTATAGCACAGCATGATGTCCCTCCCCTCTCCCTGATTTTCTTTTCCCCACTGCACCTACTCCCAGGGCTCACAAGGATTCATTCTCCAGGTGAGAAGGTAGCCAATTACTCACACTTGGAGGAACACTGCCTCTCCAGCCAGAAGATTCCTTTTGGTTCAATCACTCCTCCAGAATACTTTTCCAGCACCCTCTTCCAGAGTGATTATCCACTGGTCCGCAACAGTGAGAGTCCCATCCAGAAAGTGAACAATTTACTCTTTTCTTATCATCATTGCAATTCTATTTCTAATCTTCTCAAACCACAGTAAGATCGTCAGTACTATTTCAATTTCTTAGATGTGGAAGCCAGGACAATTTAAGATTTTTCTCTGTATTCTTGGTAGGGAGCCAAATGCTATTTCAGAGAAGGGTTCAAGAGTAGAGGGGCACATAATAGAATAGGAATGCCAATCTGTCTTATTAACAACTTTTCTATAGACACCGAAGTGTAGCATAATTTATTGTCAATATATTGCAGAATATAATGTAATTAATTGGGTTTTCTCCTTGTTTAAGTTCCAGAAGGGTGGACATAGTTCTAATGGTATCCATTTCCTATTGATTCATAATTAGATATCTGTCTCCTGACTTGCATATGCTAGAGAATATGTACTGGGTAGCTCTGAATGGCACACGACTCCCAGATCAAAGCATGATAGTTTGTTTCGTCTGTTCTGCACATATCCAGATTTATCTGCACACAAAAAAGGAGAACAGTCTGCCTTTTACCATCATGAGGGTATAAGGTATTCAGATCTTGTCTCTCTAGAATCCATAAATCATGTCTTAAAAATTTTGATGTCAACTCCTTAAAAGTCTACTAGAAAAATTTGTTGATAAAGCAAAGCTAAGTTTATTAGACCTACTGCAGCAAGAGAGTCTATCACTTAAAGTTAATAATATCTCAGAATAGGATGTTAGGGTATAGTATTTAACCAGTGTTAGGGACTGGGGTGAATAATTTTAAGATAGGCCTTGCAAGGTAGACAGATAGTTGAGATTGAGCCAAGTTCAGTTTTGGGTTGGTGTGAACAGAAATATAAGGACACAGAATCACCAAGTTGTTAGTCTTGGTAAATAGGCTTTTCAGTTGGTTCAGTCTTAGATTCCAGGAGCAAGAATTTCTTGGAGTAAGAAACTAGGTTAATTTTGTTTAGTTCGAATATTGTTTACCACAGAGAAGGGACCTTATTTCGGTTTAAATTTTCACCAATTTTATTTTCAAAGTTTTAATTCACTCTTGGGTTTATTTTTAGTTTGATATATTGATAAATGTCCACATAATTATCTTCAGTAACTTCTGAGATATTTAACAAAAGTAATCACAGAGATCTGTCTTATAAAATACAATTCTCTTAAACCTTGAGATGATTTCCAAGTAAGATAAATACCTATTTATGGATAAGTGATAAATCCTCCACGCCTCTCCAATTTTAATAACGTAACTTGTTGGCAAATAATTAAATAGGGTAATTATTTAGTGGCTTTTAACAGTAATAAAAAATGTACAATGCTAAGATAGTAGATCTTAAATGTTCTTACCAAACACACACAGAAAAGGTAATTATGTGAGGTGATGGAAGCATTAACTAAACCTTTTGTGGTTATCATTTCACAATATATGCTTTATCAAATCATGTTGTATACCTTAAACTTACACAATGTTATATGCCAATTTATCTCAATAGAACTGAAGAGGAAATAAAATTCAGTCAAAATGTTAAAAATACTGTACAGTTTCTGCAATGTAGCTCTTAGTTTTCATTAATAATGCAAAAATATGTTGAGTATTTCAAATTTGTCATGTTGAATGATTTATGAGTACCATCTTAGATCATTTGATTCTCAAAACAACTTCATGAGGTGAATATTAAGAATATGCCCATATTACAAATAGAAAACCTTAAGAACTTATGTAATTTTTCCATAGTCATATATCTAGTAGAAGGCAGAACGAGAATATGAACTTATCTGCAGACTCCTCACAGCATTGCCTTGTCACATGGACATATTGGCACCATAAAATTGGTGATCTACAAAACACTTTACTTTTTTTTTTTTTACTTCATTTAGAAACAACAGTACAAGGTATGATCAACCAATATGGTGAATGTTTAAATTAAAAGAAAAAAAATATATATACATATATATATTAAAAGACACATTGCCATTAATCCCACTCAAAATATTCCCTGTCTCTTCAAACATACTCATTTCATTGTCCTTGCCACTTTCTGAAGCAGTTCTGAAAGTCCTCTTTCATGAGGACTAGTTGTGCTGTTGTGGCTGCCTCGATGTCCTGAATCGTTTTGACTTTGGGGAAGAGCCAGAAGTCACACGGTGCCAAATCTGGTGAATAAGGTGGGTGAGGACACACCATAATGTTTTTGTTGGACAGAAATTGCCATATACCAGAAATGATGTGTGATGAACTTTGTTATGATGGAGGATGATTTACGACACACGTTAAAACACACCTCTCAACCATAGCTCATACCCGACTGACTGCACCCAACAAGTTGAAACTTTTCACACACTGTTACTGAGGTTGGATGCGCTGCTTCCTGTATTGAAGATCCTGCCTTTCCATTGGATGGCACTCGGAGGCAGCATTCACTGTATTTTGTGATCCCAGGCTCCGTGTCACATATCACTTCTGGTACAGCAATTTCTGTCAAATAAAAACATTACAGTGTATCCTCATCCACCTATTCACAGGATCTGTCACCACACGACTTCTGGCTCTTCCCCAAAGTCAAAATGATTCAGGACATCGAGGCAGCCACAACAGAGTAACAGAAAACACTCAGGAAAGACGACTTCCAGAACTGCTTCAGAAAGTGGCAACAACAGTGGGATATGTGCGTTCAAAACAAGGGGAGTATTTTGAGGGGGATTAATGACAATGTGTCTTTTACGGTATTAAATGGTTTTTAATTTGAATATTCACTGTGTTTTTTTATCACACCTCATAAGCTTTACTAATATTTCTTACAAGTGTTAAGTATTGTAATAATAGTGAATGAGGTCTCATGAAACCTCATTTTTTTAGTTTATTTAAAAATAGCAATTACTCCTGTTAAGTTCTATCATTACCCAACTATTTCCAGTTTTAGTTGTCAGTATTTACAAATTCATTTTGAGCTTTAACAGCTCAAATATTATTTAAGAGATTGTAAAGTTATATCATTTTGAAAACACATAGAGACCCTGTTTCCTAACCACCATCCTCCTCCAATACATGGTATACATTCAAACACATACACATTTTACTCTTAGGAACTTTAGAAAACACCATGTAGTTTTTTGACTAATTAAAGAGCATTATGTTTATTTCTTACTTCAAGCAACTGTACGTACATACTTATTTATCAAATAGGATGGAATTCTACAACTAAATTTAATTTTAAAGCCTACATACTCTACATTTTGAAATGATGAGTCATAATTGTCAGGCAAATATAAAGTGAACATGTGAAATCTTTTATTTCATTTAACTCATTAGTTAATGAGACAAAGCCTAAGATGTTAGAATCTGTTCAGAGAGTATTTGAGAAGTTAGGTATATATAGACCATTTAACAAAGTAATAGTAGGCTAAGATAACTTTATTTTTAAAAAATACTGATAAATGTACAAAAGGCCATACATTTTGGAGTTATATGTTTTAGCAAAAAATAAAAATAAAATAAAATTGTACTTGCACTTCTAGCAGACAAAAATCATTAACAAATAAACAAGTAACTTTACTAAGTTTGAGACCCTTAATCAATAGTAAACAATGGATAGACTTGAGTACATTTCTGCAGATGATCTTTGGGTGTCTTTTTCCCCCACATGACATTGAAAAACACGTGCCACCACCTTTGCACTTTAAGTCCAAGTTTTAGATAATTTTTTTTGGTGTTCTGGACTTCTATCATTTGTTTTCCTTGATTTTTTTTTTTTTTTTTTTTATCCTCCAGACTCCAAGGGGAGGATAAAATGGATTCCCTAGGCAAATCCATTATTCTATCAGCTCTTCTTAGGTCAAGAAGTGTTCCCTAGTTTGAAATTGAGAAAGACTGTCTGATGCTGACAAGTTAAAGTAAATGAATAAATGCAACCTTGGATCAAATTTAGTCACTACGTGATAAGAAAAAGCTCTTGCTGCTATATCTGGATATTTATCTCTAAAATATTAATCACAGCTTGGCTTACACATGCAAAGTGACAGGTGTGTGAAATTTTTGTACATTTTCCTTTACAATAGTAAAATGATCAAGGCAGGTTTGAGTATTTTTGTATTTTATATTAAAATATTGGGGCATCATCAGATTCTAAGTGTGAAGCTAGTATTGGTGATCATACATATTCCCTTGGAAATCCAACATTCTATAATGTCTTAATTTCTAAAACAAAGTTATTTCCACGAAAGTGAAAGACGTGTTTAACTTTTTCCAATGAAAGGTATTTTAATCTATTGTAGATCTTTTGTTAAAATATTAGTAAGATGAATCATACTGTCACTTCTTTTTTATTTTTTCTTCATCAATAATATACTTTTTCTTCCTAATACTTTCCCGACAACTTGAACTCTACAATATTTCTCCTATCATACAGACTCTGCTGAAAATAAATTAATTTTAGAGAGTCTGTTGTGTGTATCAATGAAATAATTATTCTTTTTTCTCATTCTCTCATCAGCACTGTCCTTTCTCCATATCTCATATGATGAAAGAAAATATTAGGTGATAAAAAGAGAGAATTTCCAGTTAGTAAAAATAGAGCTTCTAATCCATGGGATAAGTATGATTTATGATGTTCTGTGTCCTAGGGTTTTATGTGGTCTAGTCTGCTTATTTTACAGAAACAAAAATATAGATGAATCCATAGATGTGATATAACTTTGCCAAAGTCACACAATTAAAGGTGGTTTCTAGAACTACGTGTTGCCTCTCTGTAAAATACTACATAGTTAGGAAATTATGTTTCATAATTATATGTCTTAGACATATTTTCAGGAATCCCAGAGAACTAGGCTATTTATTTTCTTGAAATAAGAAGAGGTACTTTTCATAATTAATATGCATATTGAGCTTGAGCTTTACCAGTTTTAATGATGAATTGTGTGCATATGGGAGGATACAAACCTTCGGAAAGCCGTTGAACATGCTGATGTACTCTGTTTGGTTTGATAAAGGAAAAGACAAATTCCAGAGGCTCATGCGTAGTGACAATTTTTGTCTTTGAGGGTAAAATAAAGTTCCCAGAAGATTTTTGGTTATCACCACCAGTTTCTCACAAGGAAGTCCTTCTGTTCATGACTGCACAAAGCCTTAAATGCTATATTTAATCTTTATTAGTGTGCACCCAGAGCTCACTTCACGGTTTCTATTGCTTTTGCCAGAGGGGTATGTATTCATGGTCGACATGGACAGCTGTCATTTTTTTAAATCAACTTTATTGAAGTATAATTTCCACACAATGAAACACACCATTTTAAACGTATGGTTCATTGAATTTCGAGAAATGTTTACACCAGTGTAACCAGCACCACAATTAAAATTCAGAACAATTCCTTCAACAAATCATGTTCTCTGTCAGCCATCAATTTTGATTTTCATAGAATGCTTGCTTAGGCTCTTGACCTTTTGTCTGCCTGTGATGGGGCTGTTAAGCCAGCCTCACAGTCTCTGAGGATCATTTTAAAATAGAGCACAGGTGTAAATGTGACACAACAGAGCTCAGGTCTTATTTTAAATGACTGAATCATTGCATCAAATACTGTATTATGCCCCCAGCAATGGTTCTTATTTGAGGTGAGCCTCCTCACACACACATCCAATTCTGTGATACTGTGATTGAACGAGGAGGAAATACCTTCCCCAGTCTTTCTAATGATTAGTTTCTGCCCTAAGGCTAAAGAGCTTGTGCATATTGCTAGTTATTAAGATGGGTCTTTCCTTTTTAGAAAGATGGGTGGTTTGGTTTATCATGTAGTCTCAAGACCTCATGTCATCGTGCTGTGACAGATGCAATCGTTTTATAGGTGCGGAGTTACAAAGATAGCACTGCAAATGTTGTTTTCTTACAAATCACCATGCCAGAAACTAAATTATTCTTCCACTAGGACAATGGTGAAGCTTGAATGATGTTCTCAAAGACTAAAGAAAGAGGCTTATACTGATGAGGCTAATTAAAGGACAGCATAATTCTACAAAAAATAAGTAAAGCAGCTACTTAGTCCTATTAAATAACTGTATCATAAATCTCGTTTTAAAATACCATTTTCTTTCAGACATCTTTGCCTTGCTTCCTAGAAAATAAAAATATTAAAAATAAATACAAATGATAATTCAAGGAACAGTAACTTTTAGTCATATCGTTCTATTAGTTATTGGAAAAGCACCATTAATTTCTACTCCCAAACTCCATTAAATTCTGCTTCCTTTTTTTTTTTAATTGAAAACAATTTTGTTCTATAAAAGGAAGAAGGAACAGAATATAAACTCATATAACTTGATCTTTTCCCATCAGTTATTAAGCTATTTCATGTTGGCTGAAAAATACTTTGGGGCTTCTATGTGTCGCTGAGACCTACACAAAAAATTGTGCATCCTTGAAGGTTTTGCACTTAATTTAAAGCTAACTGGGAATGAATAAAATTTTAAATGCAGATAGGTAATGCATACTATGATAAATATTTTGACATGGAGAAAAGCAGCTTTTGATCTATTGTAATTATGTAAGTCCAACATGGGACTTTACTTGAACAGCCTTCACTACTAAGTGGAACTTGAAGTTTAGTGTGTTTCAGGTGACACGAAAAGAACCATGAATAACAGCCTATTATCCAGTGGATGGGGAAACTGAATATCCCTGCCATTATGGAAGCTGATACTGGCAAAGAAATGATGTACACGGGGCATTTTAATACCAGGCTGCAGGCTCATCTGCGTCTTCCTTTCTTTTCCTGAGATCCTTCACCCATTGTCAGTCTTCCTACCTTCCTATTCACCCTTAAAATAATCGGTCAATCTGGATCTTCCTGTAGTAACTTGAGTCCTAATACTTCTGACTCACAGCTTTCTACAAAGCTGCCTGATTTGCAGTTTAGCACACTGGTTGAGCACTATGCTTTGGAGCTAAGTAGTTGGGGAATAAAATCCTAACTCAACCAGTCAATAGTTTACATAACCATTCTAAGCCATCTCATTTTAAGCCATCACTTCGCTTTTCTGTAAAATGGAGTTACAGATGTATGTACCTTAGAGGATTGTTATGAGACTTAAATGGGATGATGCAGGCAATTTGCTTAGCATAGCAATAGCTACTCGATAAATGTTAGTCAGTAATGTTATGGTGTTTATTATCACCATCAAATGACAACACCCAAATTACAGTACGAAGAGCACAGACTTTAATGCCGGCAGGGCTGGGCTGGTCACTTCACCTCTCTGAACTTCAGTGTCTTCATCTATTAAAAGGAAATAATAATGCTTTCTTGAGAGGCCTGTTGTATGCACAAAATTAGATAACGTCCTGAAGAAGCACCAGGCCCGGGGACGTTAATAATCACCAGCCTATCCCAGTCCAAGGCCAATGTCAGTCAATACAGACATTTTATCTGGCCTATCTGGTGAACAACTGAATTCCTTTTCTTTTTTATATGTTTTTATATATGTAAACAAATGTATCCACTGCAACAACCCCACCCATAATACCACTATTTTTATTTTTTTAATTTACCTCCTTGGCTTAGTTCCATATTACCATTCATCTTGTATGACACATACGGTCTTATTGTTTTCCTATCCTTTGCTTTGTTATTTTTCCTTTACACCTCAATAGCACTTATAAAGTATGTATATTGCCCACTTTCCTGAACGATTTAAATGAATAATTTTTTAATATACCGGATTTTGCCATATATAATGCGTACTTTTTTGCTCAAATTTGTGCAGGAAAAATAAGGATGCCCGTTATACATAGGTGGTACTAATTCCATTTCCCTGAAAGTCTGGGCCTAAACCACGGGTGTGCATTATACACAGGAGCACATTATACATGGCAAAAATATGGTATTTTTTCTTTTAGTATGTTAATAAGGAAATATATATTAATATCATCATCATGAACATCATCATGATGAAATGTTGTTTTCTTGTTTTCAAGTTGGTTGTCATTCTGCCATAGAACCAGTAAATATCCCATTGTATTTCCTGTTTGATTTCTTTTCTATAATTTTGCTTTATTTGATTCTGCCATCCTTCTAGAATGAAGTTTGCTAAATAGTGTCAGGTGTGGCTCCAACTCTTTTTCCAACATTCACTGTTTTCCTTGTTTGCTTTTATCTTTGTCAAAACACTGAAAGTGTCTCATGGTTGTTTTAATTGGCATTTCTTTGTTGGCTAGGTTGAACATTTTATTATTTTTCATTAAAGTTGCTTTTCTAGTTTTGTACTTAGACTGTTCCTTTAATTTATTGCTTATTTTACCAGTAAGAAAGCAAAAAAAAAAAAACAGAGAAGTTAAGTTAGTACACAATGTCACAATTTGATGAATGCTTATTCACAATCTACTGAGACATGATGAAATATAGCGGTTCTCAACAGTGTAGTATATGGACCAACAGCATAAGCATCACCTGGAAACCTGCTAGAAATGGAAATTTTTGAGCCTTCACCACAGAACTACTAAATCACAATGTCTTGGAATGGGGTCCAGCAGTCTGTATTTAACAAGCCCTTCAGGTAATGCTCATGTTTTCTAAAGGATGAGAACCACTGATCTAATAGAGTCTTTTCTCCTGTGGGAGCAACCATTGGTTTCTTTTAGCAAACTCTTGATTTTGTTTACTTATCAAAAAGCAATCTAACCAGGGAAGGTGAATGAAATCCAATGACAGCGTTTTTCAACCTTGGTACTATTGATATGTTGGGCCAGATACTTTTTGGCTGTGGGGTATTGTCCTGTGCATTGTAGAATGCCTGCCTGCTCATCACTGGATTCTAGAAACACACCTCCCCCCCAAGTTGTAACAACCAGACATGTCTCCAGGTAGTGCCTAATGTCCCTTGAGGGCATAACCCCCTTTTTCTTGAATCACTGCCCTAGGGTATGACTCAGATGTTCTAATCTGAGAATCACAATCAAAGACTGCCTTTGATAGGAGTAGACGCATAGAACCTAGTTCTGGCCTTCTGAGAAGTCCTCAGAAAGGTTTTCCTTTCAGTAAATTGGGGATGAACAGGAGGAAATGTCTCCTATCTTCCTTCTCTTTGGACATTGTCTTTTGAATAGGTGTGATGCTTGGAGCTATGGCAGCCCTTGTACCATCTGGGGAATGCCTATAAGATCAGAGAGAACTTGTTGTAATTGATCTACCACATCAATAGATGCAGAAAACAGCCACCATCAGACCTCTTGTTATTTGAGAAGATAACCTATTGTTTTTGGAATCTGTAGTTGGTTTGTGTAACTTGGAGCTAAAACATCCTAACTGATATAGGCAATATAACTGCAGGTATTGCATTTACATATTCTGGTAATGGGAAGTTATAATATGTATGTATCTTAGTCCTTTTCAAATAACTGAATTGTAGCAAACTACAGATATAAATACTATGAAACAATACTAAACTATACAGAAAAGATAATCTGCAAGTAGTTTATGCATGAACAACATTTTCTTATATGTTTATGTATGAAGTTTGTCTTCCTATAGCAATGACAATGAAACTCTCCAAAAATCACATTCAGGATATCAATATTCGGAAAATTCCATTACAATGAGCTATTTTAGTGTAGAGTAGTGCCATTATGATAGATCTCAGGGGGGTTTATTAGTGAATATGTGCCCAGGTATCTTTACTGTTTAGTAATAATGAATTGTGTGTGTGTGTGTGTGTGAGAGAGAGAGAGAGAGATTCAACATCACTGAAATGTAATGTTATCTCTTTATTGCACATTGGTGCTTTTTTGTTTGTTTGTTTTAAAATAATTGGCCTCAAAGGTAAATGCTAGAGGAAAGGAAAATTGTACATTTTGATTCACATATTTCACAGTCTAACATTTGAATGAACAAAACTACAGTCTCAGTGTTCATTATTCACTCATCTATGTTTACATAAAGAAACTTTAGGTGGGAAAAAATGAGGAACAAGTTTCGGTTAATATAAAGATAGAAACTAGACAGTACAGCTGTTTTAAAACTAATGAATAATAAAAACAAAAAGGAATAACTCCATGTTGGTTATTGATTAGGATTTAGCCCATCCCTTTCCTACAAGCATAGTGATCAAATCCAACTCTCAGTCCTAGTTGAATTAACATGATGGTCATATAAATACATCTAGATGAGGTTCACACACTTAATTCCAAAACAAGAATCCCTGCTTGATGTTCATTTCTCCTCTTGCTCAGTCACAATCCTCTCAATACTCTGAAATCTGGGAAATATGGTATAAAATGAATGACAGCCAGCATAGCCTATAAAAAATAGTAAAAGAAAGAGAAGAAGGAGAAAGGAGAATTAGCAAGTATATGTAAATAAATACATGACACAGTAAGGAAGGAAGAAAATTAGAATCACTGCGATAGTCTTGATTTCTGCAGCTGGTCAAGAAGTTATAAATACTCAAAATAATCCTGGTGGATTGCCTGGATTCAATGTATATTCTTTCCTAAATATTGTACAGCACTCTATTTTCACTTGATAATCAAGATCAGTCACCCAGGCAACGTATTAATCCCCTTTTGCCTGTTTTTCAATAGCCAGAGGAGTCTGAAATAGCCATGTGGCAGTCCCAGGAGACCCATTGTTGTAGTCACTGGTCTAAGCATTCTTATTCAGTTATTCAAAAACCTCTAAATTAGCAAAGCCCAAAGTGGTAAGTCTATTGAAGCCTCTACCTGATCAACTAAGCCTGTCTTCAGTAGACTCCGCATTCCATGTGCTCTTGGATGACAATTGCAGTAGCTGTTTCATGAGTGCTTTTTATGGACTACCAATGTTCCGTCCGCTAATGATAAGTGGTTCCTCACTGCCTATAAAACCAGCCATCAGGAAACCTGTCCAAGTTTCTTGTTTCCTTAAGATCCCGGTGCCTACAATGACTTCTACTGGCAGTTTGTGTTTTGGCCAGAATTCAAAATCATAGACAACCAACTCACCTCTGCCTAGTTTAAGCATAAATTGATTAAGAATACATTGGATAAATAAACAGACTCAATGGTAAGTGTCAAGACCATTTTCCCACATTGTATCACTCTCCTCCCCAATCCTTGCCATTCCCTGCAAGGAACTGCTGCCTCTGTCACAATCAGGCATCATTGCATCAGGAAACCACCACATGGTTGCTAAGTCTAAAACCACACAACCTCTACCACCATCAAGGAGCTCCTAAGTAGGAAGCTGCTTTCACAGCTGTTGGTTCCAGGGAAACACTGCCTTTTCATAAAGTGGACCAGTAAAAAACCAATAGCCCCAGCCCTTCCTCATTCCCCCCACATAACTCAGTTGAAAATCAAAGTCTTCCATGGATATATCTGATTTTGGAACCCAAATCAAATGTATGTGCCTTAGTATTAAGGGAGGCTGGGAAAAGTATGTAGTTTTTTTTTTTTCTTTTTTCAATTCTACTTTGGGAAGGTGGTATCTATACTGTGGAAAACTATCAAATTATGGAGTTTGGGGGCAGCCATAAATGAAATATATCCAAAGTATCAGTGTTTTCTGAAGGACAGCTATTACCCACTCAAACTTAACATATTCATAGAGTAAACTACTCGAGTCCTGAAATTGCAGGTTTCCCAAGTTTCTCTTTTCCTGGTTTTCATCAACATTCCTGCCAGAAGAAGCATAGTTTCACAAAATTTCTTTTATTGACATGGGAACAGAATATCTCAGGACTATCACTATCCCCAGTGTTAAAGAGCGGAATCCCTTCCCTGTGCCCAAAACTTAACGTTAATATGGTCCGAATAATATGGTCCGAACTATTCCACTCATTAAATATAATTAAATATAATTGATGACATTACATACATTTTCAATTACATCATTTTAAATTTTAAATGTTCTACAAATTAGACACTGGTTTGAATTTAATGTAAACCAGACTTCTACGAGACATCACAAACACATATGCCGCTCCCTGCCGTATATCTAAGACCTTAACATCCCTTCGCTCTCTGCTTGTTTCTATCTTACAATCTCTGGTATTCACTTTCTTCTTATCATTTAGTTCTTGCCTCAGAATGACCTACCTGAATCCCCTGAACTTGGTTTCACTCCCTGCTCCAATGTGTTCTACACATCACCACTGCAATTTCCTTTTCCCAAATGCAAATCTGTCCATATCACTGCCTTTTAAAAAATACTTCAGTGGTCCATCATGCCAGGAGGGAATTTTCCAGCTACTGTGTAGGAATCTTGTGTCCTCCACATTCTGATTCCTATCTTCCTGAACACTCTTAGCTTTTACCAGTTACCCAGGTGAACTCTAGTCAGTCCAACAGAAATACTTAAATTTTCATATACGCCGAACTATTTTTTGAATCTAGGCTTCCGAACATGCTGTTCTCTTTGCTTAGAATGCCCTTTGTTCAAAACCACATATTCTTATGTTGTGATCTCTTGAGAAGCCTTGCCTCATCTTTCTGTCTAGGATTATTTACTGACTATGTGTGGTCTCTACTCCCCTGTATACATGCCACCATTGTGTGCAGAGTTCACTGAGCTCTGATTGGTGGTGCCTGTCATTATTTATAAACATCTGCGTCACCTCTTCAAATTTAGCATGAGAGAGAGGTTGCCTCCTATCTTGAATCTCCAGAGGTTGGCATGGTGCCTGGCATGTGTTTTAAGTTCTACCATTTTTTGTTAAATGAATAAACAGATCAATGGTTTACAGCTACATGCTCACCTGATACTTATTGTGTCTTGTAAGATTTAAACTCAGAGATTCTGGAACCATAGCTGATCGTGATGGCTGAAATAAGCTTAGTACTTTAAAATGGCTATTTCAAGAGATCCGTGGATGTTAATTTAGCCACTGGAGGGAGCCCATAAACCATGAATTTAGAGAATTATTACCACTCACAAAGTCTATTAATTAAAAAGAATTATAAAGTTGATCTTTAAATTTAAAATAAGGTGGTTTATGCCGCTAAAATGATAACTAAACTAATTTGTAAGCTGAAAGGAAATCAAATCAAACTGTTTTTATCACAAAGACAAATCATGGTACAGGAGACAAGGAAGAGAACAAATGGGAAAGAAATAGGAAAGTCACAATTCACGGGTGTTTTTGGCTTGAAACACTGGTTCAACAGTTTTCATTTGCTTTTATGACAACATAATAACCTTTAAACGTTTTATTTTAAACGTGTTTTTGAAGAGGTGATATTAGATGAGTAGACCAATTCTAACATATTAGTTCTTAAAAACAGTATTAGTGGTAATTTGGAATGGTTTGTTATTAACTTAGTGGCCTGAATTTCTTTCATTTTAATTAATTATGATAAAGATAATGCTGTTGTCTTTCTTGTTATATTGGTCAAAGTTAAAAAATCAGAAATTGTCTAGATAAAGGCAATTTAAAAATATGATTTAATATACATGATTATGTATGTTCAAAAATCTGAGGTTTTTATGAAATGTGAAACATATAGCTAATTGCCTAGCAACACATGTACAAATATTCTATCATTGGACCTTTCAGAACTTACTAAGTTAGGTGAAGATTTTGAATATATTAAAAAGTTGCTTTTGTAAGTTATCTAAGGAAGTGTGATTATCTTTAGATTGATCTATAGCCTGTATAATCAAAATAATTTTCCTTTTGGATGATAAAATCAAAAAACTAAATTCAGTCTCAAGTGATGTGTTATTGAAAGTCTGCAGAGTAGAAACGGATGATTGCCTAATTCAGAGTCTAGAATTTATCATAGTAGCTTTGATAAAACATAATGTCTTTTTATTAATTCCCTAAGTTCTGAGACAGCTAGGCCTAACAAAAAGGGGATTTTAATTATCGTTGGCTCTCAATTTCAAATTTATCTACAAAACAACTTTCAAACTTCAGGACACTATTGATGTTTTCTCCACTGGACTTCTCAAGATAATTAATTTGAATAAGTTCAGAGGAAAGACATTCATGAGCCAAATTATTTGAGGACACATTAAAATGTTTAAAGAGTTTTATATTTCACATAAATGCTAAGCTATTTTTATTGTTTAGCCTTTTAAAATATTATCCGCGGAGATCATGACTCATGTTTGAATATGTCATGTGCTTGTTCCCAGACCACAGTACAGCACTGTTAAATTAAATAGATTGATGACGGGTGCCCATTAAAAGTCAGTTGGCCAGGTGCAATGTAGAAGACACCCTTTTTTGTTTGCTGGTATTTTTCCCAGTGTTTTAAATTTTGTGCCAGATCTCCCTCACTTCCATAAATATGCACTTCATATTTCAAATAAGGTATATCCATAATAAAAGCAGAAGCAGATGAGATGTAATGTCAGTCCTGTTTGTTCTGTCTCATGTTCAAAGTGGTTGTAATCTACCAATATTCTTCCACTTCACCAACTGGAATTATCACCACCATTTAAGGCTCCGAGAAGTTATTACTCAATGTCACGCAGGGAGTGTTAAGCCAGCATTCAGGTTAGCGCTGTTTGCCTCTGAATTCCACTCTCTTCTCTGCTCCTGTGTTTTTCAAACTTTTCTGATTGGGATCTATTCTAAAGAACACATTTTACATGAGACCAAAAGCAGATACACACAATTAAAGCATTTCCAAAGAATACTAGTCTTTACAACATGTGCTTTACTCTGATATTTTGCATTCCATTCTATTTCATTTTGTAATACATAAAACAATAAATTGGTTGCACAATCCACTAATTGGTCACAACCCGAGGTTAGAAAAACACTAATCTTCACTTTACTTCTGGACTTAATCTTTCTGAGTAAATAAATAGTTTTTTGGAAATTAACTTCAGAGAGTCATGGACCAGTTGAGGTAAAAGGAGTAAAAATGTTGATAGAGCGAGTCAGTGTCTTAAATTTAGCTTTAAAATCCATAAAGACCTATGTTTAGTTCCTTTGAATGTAAATAAAATTTGATGTGGCAGGAAACCAATAAATCTTAATCTTGATATGTCTTCAAGTGTGTTTTGAGAAACATCATGATTATATTAACATGAGTTTTGTCAAATTAAATCAGTAAGGATAATAATAGTTTTAAATCTAATGAGAACAACAAATAAACACATTTATTTGGAGAAGTAATACTGAGATAAGGATAAGACTGTATTTTCAGAATGATTTTTACGTGTTGTTCCATCCTTAGACATTTCTTGAGGAATTTATTTGGGCAAACCTGAGGCAGTCGTTTACTATAGTTTTTTCCCTTGAGATTTATGTGCTGAACCAGCATATCTCTGACACTAGATTTTCAAGGCTCTAAACTAAAAGGTTTGAGAAATTCAGGCGAGCATCTCTCACTTTCTGAAAATTGGGATTCTTCCATTTCAATTATTAAAATAAAGTTTCATTTAGGTATTTTCCTTCCCACTGCTTTTAGTAATATTTTCATTCAGAATGCCTCCTACCCCATGAAGCAAGTATTGTAACATATTTTTTAAAGTAAATTTTAGTTGCCCTTGACATGAATAGATATCACATAAGCTACAGTTGAATTAAAATGGGTATTTTGCATACACACATGGAGACCAATATCGCTGATGTGTTTAATGATATTCTTTTTATTTAGTATTTTGTGATCAGCTTGGATCTCTGTTTCAAAAGGCTATTAAGCAGATGGGGTGGAACTTTTCTAAATCACATCAATGATGGATAATCCTTCTGTGGATTACTGAATTGGATGAATTAGTGTAGATTTTAAAATAATAAAAACTTACTGCATCTTCAGAATTTTAGACCTATACCATTTAGTAATAATGATAGTAGAGTATAACCTCATTAATTCATATCTCAGATAATTATGACATTTTAAGCCCTCACAGCTTGATTTCAAACTGATTCAGCCACTTGAGTGGAGCGTTCGCTGAATACTTTCTGCTGCTATAAAGTCATGGCGTTCATTCTTCAGTGAATGTTTATTATTTCCTGTGTGCTAGGCTCTGTTCTAAGCACTAGATAGATACACACAAGAGAAACAGACAAAAACTCACATTTATATCATTTACCTTCTCGTTAGACAGGAAAATCATAATAAAAAAAAATAACCACATAATATAGTCTGGTTGTGATTAAGACTTTCAGGAAAAAACAAGAGTTTATGGTGTTGAAAAGTGAAAGGTAGGAGGTATTTTAATCAGGATGGCAGTGAAGACCCCTCTGGGGAAGAGATATTTGAACTAGGCATGCCCTGTCTCTTTTTTTTTTTTTAATTAAAGTTTATTTGGGTGACAATTGTTAGTAAAGTTACATAGATTTCAGGTGTATAATTCTGTATTACCTCATCTATTTATCACACTGTGTGTTCACCACCCAGAGTCAGTTCTCTTTACATCACCAAATGTTTGATCCCCTTTTCCCTCATCTACCACCCCTCTACCCCCTTATCCTCTGGTAACCACTAAAGTATTGTCTGTGTCTATGAGTTTTGTTTCTTCACACCCTATCTTGACAGCTGTGCTTCAAGGTGTCAAAATGGATTTATTTTATTTCCCTACTTATGTCTCCAATTCACTGACCCTTGTACATTCTATATAGGAGAGTTAGAATACCGTGCACTTGAATGCTGGCAAATGGCTTGCCTTTAGGCATTCCTAATCAGAGAGATTTCCATTTAATGTTCAGTGTTGCCCAGGAGCAATGTTGCAGAACTTTCCCTAGAAACTGCCTAAGATGGTAGGGTTACATGAGAACACCATTGCTTGGCAGGCTTTCCATTTTATCTGCATATTGGCCATATTGATATCTAGTTGTGATTCTTTTAGGATAATTAAGTTTTTGTTTTGAAGGTCTTTTATTTGATTTACAAGCATACCTTGATGGATTGTTTTGTTCTTGGTTATTTTGGGGTTTGTTTTTAGTAGAAGGTAGCAACAAGGGCAAAATATTGCCATTTAAATCAAGTGTTTGTGTTTTTCCTACCTACCTTGCAGAGCAGAGCCAACATGATCAGTGGTCAAAAGTAAGTGGAGATGTTTATTAATAATTATAGGATAAGGACAGAACAGACAGATCAAGTCAGTCAATTTTGTGAACTGGTTACTCACTGAGGATGTCCTGATGTAATTATGGCAGACAGACCCTAAGGTGACAACCATCTATTACTGCCTCCTGGTGTTCTCTCTTTTGTGTAAGCCCTTACAATGGAGTGTGAGTAGGACTTGTGACTTGCTCCTACCCAGAGAATGTGACTAAGGGAATGAGATGTCACTCCTTTTAATATACTATATATTATATATGACTCTATCTTAACAGATTGGAGCTAGAGATTATCCTATGGGCTTGATGAAGTAAGTGGCCATGTTGGAGAAAACATAGTACAATGAATTTGCCAAGGAACTCTGAGTGGTCTCTAGGAACTGTGTGGGATGCCAGTATCATCTGAGTTGAACTCCAACGATAGCCAGTAATAAGCCAGGGCTCCAGGTCAGACAGCATCAAGGAAATGAATTCTGCCAACAACCTGACTGAGTTTAAAAGTGGATTCTTCCCCAGTTTAGCCTCCAGATAAGAATGCAGCCCAACAGCTTGATTGCAGCCTTGCGAGACTTTGAGCAGAGGACTGAGCTAAGCATGTCTGAAGTCCTGGTGGGTGGAAATATTGAGAGATAAATATGTGTTTCTTTAAGCTGTTAAGTTGTGGGTAATATTTACATAGCAGCAAGAACAACAACAACAACAAACTAATAAAAACACATTATTACTCCTCCATAATCTTTTTTTCCCATTGATCAGAACTCCAAACCTGAAAAATGATGATGATGATGATGAGAATCTTAACACTGAAAAGGAACAAAAATAACAGTCATAAAAACATCTACTAATTGAGTACCTACTGTGTGCCAAGCAATGTATTAGATAAACACTTTCCTTCTATCATTTTATTTTTCATAAAGACCTTGTAAAGAAAGTATCATTTAAACCACTTTGTAAACAATGGAAACATAACTTACTTTCTAGAAAGACTATAAACTTGCTATACAGGGAGTGTCAAAGACAAAATTCAAACCTATAGCTATCCAACTCCAAATTGGCTTGCTACTCTACTATGGTGCTTCAAAAATTCCCTTTCTTATCTCCCACTCTCAACACTTAAGTGCTTCTGGGGACAAAAACCAAAAACAAAATCACACAACCAGTATGGTCTGAGGCCACTGCCATTTCATGGTTTTTGTTTTCTTTGGCCTCCGGATACCCACCCAAGCCTAGCACTAGCTTTCTTTGCTAGTTCTTTCTGGTCTTAAAAGAGACTTTTTTTTTCTCCATTGTGTGACTTATGTATTAATTTTGAATTTTCTCTCTCCTGCTGTATGTCAATTATTTCCTCTTTTGTTTGTGTAATATGCATATTCAGAAATTAGGACTTGTTAAGTAGTGTGGGTTGAATTGTACCCCCACCAGCTGGAATTCTGACGGCTGGTACATCACAATGTGACCTTATTTGGAGATAGGTCATTAAAGAGGTAATCAAGTTAAAATGAGGTCATTACGATGGACCCGAACTCAATATGACTCATGTTTTTATAAAAAAGGAGAACGTTGGACACAGAGACTCACACACACACACACACACACACACACACACACACACACACACACACACAGATGCCCTGTGAAGAGTTAGTTTGCCACAAGCTAAAGTACTACTAGAAAAGCTGTAAGAGAGGCTTGGAACATACCTTCTCCTAGTGCCTTCAGAGGGAGCAGAGCATAGCCCTGCAGACACATTGATGACAGACTACAAGTAGCCAACTCTTGCTTTTTTGAGGGCACTATGAAAGTATCTGTTTCAATCATTTTCCACCATTGGTTAGGATGCTGATTCAGGCCGGGCTATCTGGCACCTCACCTCCATCATCTTGTTGCAGAGGTCTCCTTGCCCTTCCAGATAGACCTCTTAGACAGGCTGTACAGCCATGCCAGGTCTTCTCTGTTTCTCATGTGTGTCACATCTGGTACATGGGAGACACGTACCTTCCACTTGATATCAGAGGGGTTGTTGGTATTTCAGATATTCCATTCTGGTACCACAAGCGGCTTCAGCTAATTGCCTCTCTATAGGCTGCTTTTAATGTTAGATGCTTGTCCACTGGGTCCCTAATTGCTCTTATCAAGGTCTCTGAGAAGTCTTCTTACCGTGCCTCTCACCAGATGTCAAAGGGACTCACAATACCTACACTCTTTAAAGAAATTGTCTAGTTTTCTAAGTAACTCTAGGCTTCCAGCCTCTTTTATTGCAATGGGGTGGTGGGGAGAGTAAAGTTATTTTTCTGATGTCATCCTGCAAGTCCTGCTTTCTGAACAGGTAGGTAATTGCCTGCGTGTGGGTGATCAGATAAGAGCCACAGATCTCGCTCATCTGTCACCTCCTTGAGTCCCCGAACTTAGGTGAACTGGCATCTCACTTTGGAAAAACTCGCCACTTATTACTTTGCTGTCAATTTGAGCTCTTGGATGAAATGAAAAACAGGTTCACTTTTAACATGCTGTTATCATGTATAGTCATCATCTACCTGTCTGCCTGCCTCTACACTTTATTTCTTTTTCCTTTTCAGCCAACCTTCCTCAAAGAAGGAGCTAGACTTCGTTCCTATTTTCTTTCACTTACTCCGCAATTCACAGCTCTGTCTTCTGTTCCTACAGCAACACTGAAAACTCTCCTGAAAGAAATTACTAATAAACTCTTGACTGCTCTATCCAATGTTCATTTCTCAGTTCTGGCCACTCTCTTGCAGTTTTGAACCTCTGTGAACCACTGTGAATTTCTCTTTCCTTTTTAAAACTGTGCCCACTGTGTTCTCTGACATTCCTCTCTCTCTCTTTTCTATCTTCTTCATTTCCTTTCCAAACTCCCTCTTCCTCTAACCTTCATGAAATGCTAGTGTTCTTCAGGTTTCTTCCTTGGAAATGTTTTTTTGGTTGTTTGTTTGTTTTGTCTCTTTGCAATTTAATCCAATATGAAAGTTTTTGCTCTAATCATTTCCAAAACAGAAGGTCCATGCTAGCTCCGTTTCCTAAATTCCAGATGGCTATTTAAAAATCTAATCTATTTAACCAACTAATGAACATTCTTGAAGCGCTACAATTTTGAACTATTATTCTTGATACAAAAATTCTGCAATCTAGATAATTGAGGAAGAATTACATGCAATTGAAAACACTGAGGAGATAGTCTCAGAAAAGAAGAGGAACAATTATTGAGTTTGAATAAAAGGGAAAAATGAAAAAGAAATACATTCTTAGTCATTTAATCACTTTATTTTAAAAGGAATTTTATTCATTGTAATGTAATTTTCTGCCACAAATATTCGAGTTATAATATATTAATATACTTTCAGTTGAAATGTGTCACCCATTTGGAAATCTTTTGTTGCAATTTTTTAAAGCACCATTTTAAATAATTTTACTGATTTCTTAATCATGCTTTTTCTTCTCTCTTCAATTCCTTATATTATTCCTACTGATATGAGAAAAAAATGGCTGGCATTTTAGAAGTATCTTTTCTATGCATTGTTTATTTGGCAATCATCATAGGTTCAGCCAAATCTTAATCACTTTGTTAGATGATTTTCAATTCTTTATTTCCCTGTTCCCTTTGCTGAATGATTGTTATTCATATTACTTCTTTTTTTCTTTTTTCTTTTATCACACTGTTTGCCCCTAAACAACTTACAGGAGAACAAAAATCATCCATGTTGTTAATATTTGCCTCCCCAGCCTGTAGCAGCTGATATATAATTATTATAAAACGGTTTCTTAAAAATAAAACAAAATTCTATTTTTGGTTTATTTCTATAGCGTTCATTAATCTGCTAGACTTAAGAAACTTCAAGGTTTTAGTTGTGGCTGATTTTTGTTCTTCTAAATTCTCCATACACAGGTATTCTCTCTACATTCCATAAATTCACTTTTATAAACTATGCCAGTAAACAGTACAATTATGTTCCTCGAATGATTTCCAAAATATTAGAATCAATTATTGGTAGTAGATAACTAAAGGGCACACTCAGAAACAAACTCTGGTATTTAAGACTAAATTCACAAAAATCAAACATCTTTCATGACATTTCAATACATGCACAATTGAGAGTCTATAAACCACAAAAACCTAAGTTAAAGCCTTTTCCTCATAAATGTTTCCCAAAGGTTAAAAAATTATGCAAGTCCCACCCCCACCCCAGAGAGCAGGAACCGTTTCTTTTCTCCAGGAAGGTACATAATGGAGTAACTTGAAACATTAATAAGAAAGAACTAATAAAAAGCTCCTTTCAGAGGGATATCCTTGAAGAGGTGAGGAAGGGAAGGAACAATTGCCAAGTCTCTTGAAAAGGTCTGGCATCCAATGGGGTGGCAGACGTTCTAGCCCGGTGGTCTGTACATATGAATGAAAGGACACTCTGGAAGGGGATCCACAGGGACACTGTAGGTGCAATCATTACTACAGGTAAAGATTAAGTTGATACCATTAGATAGAAAGAACTACGAAAAAAATCCGCAGCTCATTTTAGGTTTGCTTATGCAGGGCCAATGCTAATCATATGTTTGAACTTAGATCTCATCAACTTATTATAGTCTTTGCCAAATATAAACCAAAGGGAATTTCATAAATATATATCAGCTGTCCATGGCTCCATTTCTTGGTATAGATGCACTCTGGTTCGATATGAAGAAAAAAACATGCTAAGATTTATAAGGACTCATAATTTTAAAATCTGCTAGGGTTTTTGGAGCCATATATCTCACATATACCTGAGACCTGTTTCCTCAGAAAGGATAAGGGCGAGAGCTAGTCACAGGGACATCAGTGAGGGAGGGGTACTGCTCAGACAAGAGGGTTTCAAGGATGCCAAATACAGACGGAGCTCACTTCAAAAGGTTACCAGTTTTAAACCAAGAAGGGGGAGGGAAGGTTTTTCCTCCTTCTCTCCATTCATCAGTCACACCCAGATCCAGCTGCTATACCCAGGATCACTGTGCAGTAAATTGAGTGCAGGAGCTCATGTGTTCCATGACTCATAGAAGGGAGGAGCTTCTTCCATCTTTCAGCCCTAACTTTGAAGTGCGGAGCTGAAGAGCATGCATGAAATAGACAGGCCACTGCAGAATATGCAGAGTTGGGGGTAGGCCAGGGTCTGTGTGTGCTTGTCAATATTTAAATGGCACTTCTAGAAAAACAAATATACATACATACATACGTACATATGAATATATATACATACATACATTATATATATATATATATATATATAAATAAATAAATGTAATGGTTCATTTTATGTGTCAGCTTCTCTGAGTAATGCCACCCAGATATTTGGTCAACATTATTCTGGATGTTTCTCTGAAGGTGGTTTTTGGATGAGAGTAATATTTAAATCAGTGGACTTCGAGTGAAGCAGATTATTTTCCATAATGTGAGAGGGCATCATTCAATCAATTGAAGGCCTTAACAGAACACAGACTGCCCTCCTCTGGCCAAGGGGGCATTCTGCTAACCAACTTCCTTTGGACTCTTCCCTGGGTCTCCACACCTCTAGCATATTGTGTAGACTTTGAACTTACCAAGCCTCCACAATATGTGAGCCAATACCTTAAAATAAATACATGATACATGATTGATAGATAGATAGGTAGATAGATGATATAGATATCGATCTATCTATATATAATCCCACACTCATAAATAACTTGTTAATTCTTTTTCCCTGGAGAACTGCGATTAATACAATATATACATACATATACATACAATATATATACATATATATATGTTTATAAATTTTACTGATATAAAACTAGTGTAGCACCCAATATAAAAAAATAATAAAATATATTAAAAAAACTCTTCACTGTAAATTCCTCATAGTCAACTGCGTGTCAACTGCTTTCTTGGTTTTTGACAAACTGTTGTATCCATCGCTAACCTATGGTTGCACTTTAACCATGATTTGACAAATGGAGCTATATCCCAATCTGCTCCCTCTTTTTCCAATAATTGTATTATGATAAAACCTGGTATGTGACTTTGTAAAATCTATCATTTTTATAAAATTCTATTGCTAATAATTGTGTCACAAAATCAGACTACAAATAAATCTTTGGTTATTATTTGATTCAGCAGAGAAGCCACGTATATCATTGTGAACATGTATAGTTTGACATGAGTATTGGTTAATATTTTAATTTCAATTAATAAATAAGACAAAAGTGGAAAAACAAAGATATATTTTGGAAGTTCATTTTGGCTTCTTTACTGAATTGGATAATAGTTTTAGAATACTGGAAAAAAATGTCTGTGCTATTTTCAGTGTAATAGGTACAGATAGGGCACACTTTTGAGTTTAGTTTAAAGTATCAACATTTTTTTCATCACTTTCTTAAATCTAAAGAAGGAGTTGGTAAACTTTTTGTTTAAATGGCTAGTTTTAATCTTTGTGGGCCATGTAGTCTCTCAGTCTCAACTGCTCAATTCTGCCATTGCAGTTCAAAAGTAGCCATGACAATTGTAAATTAATGAGCATGGCTGTATTTCATTAAAGTATATTAACAGAAATGAGTGGGAGGTCAATTGTTGCTGAACTGTTGTACTTTTCTGTCCCCTAGTCTAGAAATCAACAATCAATGAAATCAAACTTTGATTTGTAGTGTTTGCTGATTTCCATTGTGTAGATATTCCCATCATGGCTGATATCAAGCTACCAACATAATGTCACTGAACGTAGAGTTGTAAGGAGATGTATAATACCACACCTTTGTATAGTATTTTTAATATACATATGCAATACACATAAATTTCCTCTAGAGAACAAACGATAGTAAAGTAATTTAGAACTGATTAGTTTTGACTATTGATTACCTTTGTTTTGACATAATTCAATTATAAGTATATATAACATAATTTTTATATTGGCTATGTTGAACAGATGGCTTGCAAAATTTCTGAAAATTTAAAAATTATCTCTGGTAAGCCACTATGATCTGGCTCCAACACACCACTAACTATGGAACAAATGATTATTAAATAAACAAATAAATAAATAAATAAGTTCTTGAGAAGACAAACTATCAAGTCATTGTCATAAATCTAGACAAAATGGTGGAATAATAATCTTATTTACATACAAACTAACCCATAAATGATACATGGTATTTTCTTAAGACACTTCCTTTATGTGGTAGGAGTCAAAGAATAAATCTGTCACCTCCAAAATAACCATAAATACTATTTTTTCAGGATTATCTTTTAGTGGCAGTTTTGTTAAATAGTGAGAAATGTTAAATTATACTCCATTCTTCAGAATAAATATTCTAAATATAAATGCTATTAATATCATTTTCTTATTCACTTTTTACCTTCATTGAAACATTCTTGTACACTTTTTTGAGGCCAACTGGAGGAACTGGGCAAGTTTCCATGTAGCTGTGCTCTTTAAAGCAATGCCCACATGTTCAGCTAAGCAAAGCACAGTGTTGCAACTAGTTGTATACATGGTCTAATGACAATTAAAAACAAAATGATTACTGACTCTGTGATATAGGGCAGTGCTTCTCAAAGTTTAATGCTATTTGCATATCATTAGTTTTACCTTTCTAAAAATTATGTAACTTATTAGCTTTATTTTTGCCATGCAGAGCCAAATTATGGCCAAGAGCTAATTTAGTGGGCTGACTTAGTAGTTCAAAGGTATAATGGGAGAAGGGTTTGTGCTCCTTCTGGCACATTAAGAAGAGAAAGAATGTCAACTCTCGTCTCCCTTCTCTCCATGGGAAGGCTAAAGGAGTAACATCATGAAACCAACTGAAGTCTTGCATATTTATGTGTCCTCCGATGCTGAAGTTTGTAAGCAACTTTCCAAATGATGACCCTCTAGTGCCCTTTTAAATATAGCATGCAGTGGCTCAGAGACAGCTATTTTAGTTTATTATTCCTAAAACGTGTGACTATTTATTTTTTAATTGAAGTGTCATTGTGTTATAGCAGCTGTGAGAAAAGTGTTGTATTTAGAGAGTGTGTGAAGGACTTGATACTTAAGTTAATAAATTCATCTTAATAGCTTCCTGCCTTTGAAGGAAAGTTGGTTTATAGCAGATCAGCTAATACACAAAAACCTATACTATTTCAAGATTACAGCACTCTTATTCATATTAGGTGTTATAATGACATAACTATTTTAATGCTAAACAACTATATGAAGAACACAGACAAGAAGCATCTGTAAAGGTAGCTGAGAGAAAGCATTTTAATCCCAGGGATGGCAATAAACAGATCCCACGCCGTCCTCTCTGGAACAGACATTCTGTCATTTAGACAAGGCTGCAGTTTGTCAGAAATAATTTATGAAAACAAACACTTTGGAGTTAGAACTAAACTCATTGTGCTAAAAGAATATGACAAACATAGGATTTTTCTTTCTCATTCAGAATTTTTTTGATCCAATAAATGGTAAATTATCACATAATTTTATTCCTTGTTAATGCTGTTTGTGACAAGCAAAATGTCACCATCTTGACATGTTTTACAAATCTGAGAGGCATATGAATGATGAAAAATAACAAGTACACCTCTTTTTTCTGGTGGTATATCACAGAAGAACTACTATTGGCAGCATGTCTTGTCTTATCCCTCTGCCTTCCACATGTACTCGTACAGAGCTCTTTATACAAAATATCTTTAAGGTTTGTGAACATAAATAAAAATGTATTATAAAGGATTCTCTGCATAACACAGAAAAGCCCTTGAAATGAGTCTGAGAAATAACTGTTCTAATATATAGTGGTAAATTACTTGCTGCGTTTCGGGACAAAGTGCTATATAACAGTCTTGGTGTACTGTAGCTAAAATATGTAAATTTTCCAAAAAGCAAATACAAGCATATCCAGGACCCAGAAATTCTAATTCTGGATATGTACCTAGAGAATAATTTGTTTAAATGAGAACATTTAACCATGTTTTATTACAGGACTGTTTATGATAATGTAAACTTGGATATCACTTATATAGTCGTTTATGTAATGGAATACTATGCAGCACTTAAGAAGAAAGTCAAAAAGTTAAAAAGCCTTCATTCAAAAATTATTGAGTGATGAAAACAAAATAGAAAGATTTTCATAGTATGATAGACTCTTCTGTAGATACACAGAATACTATATATATATATATATATATATATATGTATATTTAATACTTATTAATGTCCTCTTTCTACAGATGGAACATGAATGAAACTAATAATGGTAGTTCTTTATTGGAAGATCTTATTCAAATGGCACTTGAGTTATATCTAAATAGGTCCATGAGACAAAGTGTCACAGTAATTAACAATTTGAATCTGGAACCAGATTTATCATGTTTAAATCACAGCTTTGCTATTTACTCAGTATATCACCTTGGATACCTCCTTTAGAAAATTACTAATTATACCAGTTGCCATATTATACTGAACATAAGATGTCATCGATTCTAAGATAGATTGCTATCATACATCATCAACTTCAAAGATATCAAAATGCAAAAAGATGAGCATTTTAAAGTTGGAAGATATATGTCAAGCTTTTACAAGAAACCCTTTATATAGGTTGCTTATCGTTATATAATGAGATCTTTACGTATTGCTGTTATAATCAAAATTAATAAAACATCAATGCATAAAATAAGAAAAAGGAGATGGGCTTTATTAAGTCCATCTGTGACTTCAAAAGTAGATTTACTTTGGAAAAGCATGAAATAAGCTCTAACTGTCTCCCTTAGATATCATCACAAGCAGGCACACTAATGCCTCAGCTCTAAAAGTCAGGCAGCATTGGTGGAGTCAATTTTCTTAGGTTCATCCATTGCAAATCCCAATTCCAACAGTATGGCATGGCAATTCACGCATTCCACTACAGGTCCCTTAAGAAAATCACCTTTATTAACTAAGTACTGAAAATAGTTTATAATCCAGAGCAAACAAGTGCTGTTACACAGCACACCTGTGTTTTCCTTGAACTATTTCAGAGGCACTCCATAATTAATTATCATTAGTTCTCTATTGCGCCTATGGTTATGGGGAAGGGTCAGGTTAAATTAATTAACTTTAAATAACTACCAAAGTTTGGGTGACACCACTGTCATCTTTCTAATCTAACATGTTTCTGGGAATGTGTGCACTACCTAGAATCACAGGCTCCGACAATGAGTCATATATAAAAGGCTTTTGCTTTTGAATTGATTTCCTTAGTGGATCATAATTTCAGGCCACTGTGCTTTTGAGGCATCAGGCTGCAATAGGTATTTGAATACTGTGTTTGCTGAGTTGATTCTCAGCTTCATAGATTCAAAAAAGAGTGGTTATTATAATGTTTATTCCTATGCAAACAGAGCATTCAAATGACCTTGCTTAGGGAATCTGAGTGTTTTGTTGTTCCACATGAAAAGCCTTGCCTTTTTGCTGTACAGGTCACTTAAGGAAGAACAAACCTGATCCTATGGAACTTGAAACCCTCCAGGAGTCCACAGTCGTGGTGTTTTACTGCAAATGCAAATGGTTCATAGAAATTAAACTGAGCTTTAATTGTGTTAACTGTTGCTCTTAATCCTTCCTGGACATGGGGAAAGGGAGAAAAGAAATGCCTCTCTGGTTAATGGGCAAAGGCGTAATGTAAACAATGATCCTCTAGAAGATTAGTGATCCTAAAGAAAGCAATTACAGAAAGAAAGAACATTTAGACAGAAGCTAATACTCAGTAGCTTGCAGCAGGGGAAGCTGCACAGATTTTATTTCTATATTAGATAGAATCTTTTCAAAGCTTTTGTCCTACAAAACAGGAGAATTGAGTTTGCAATGATTCCAAATTATACACAAAATTACATGAAATATGAGAAAACGTGTCCAAACCTGTTATATTCCACCTATGAACTCATTGTAGAAAAGCTGTTCTGTTCTTCATGTATACCCAGCTCTGAGCCCAATGAAAGTGTTAGCTGATTGAAACGATAAATGAATGCATGAGAATGTAAGTTAGCCTTTAGAATAATTCTTAGTAGAATAAATATGTATTTTGCTTTCATTGTTTTGGAGACAAATGTTTGATTCATTTGTATTGATAGGTAAAACTTATTTAGGCCTCCAGTAGTGCTTTAGTGATCTAAGGTAAGTGATTTTGTCTATCCCAGTTTGATTAGGCAGGTGGAGGACAGTCACTATGTGTTTCCTCTCTCATCTAAGTGACAGGACAGAGGAAGAATCACTAGATTTGGATTAAAAAGTTCCACAGCTAACAAGATTTTTGTTTTGGCAAATCACATACACTTTCTGTCCTTCAGTTTTGTTTTGCATTTTCTTTTGATTTTTATAAGATGAAAACAATTCCTATTCTTGATACCTCAGCATAAATAGAATGCTTATGTAATGTGTGAAAATGCTTTGAAAGACTATAAAGTGATACTTCTGAAACCATCTATGATGAAGGACCAGCTCTTTTTTTTCCTTGTTTTTAATTTTTAATCCATGAAAAGCTGATACTTTTAAACCACTACATGTCAATGTCACAGCAGTGTTAAATTTATATCAAGGTTTCTAAATCCTTTATTTTACTTTCAGTCTTATCTTCTTATGGAGCAGTAGAAAACAGTTTTCTGACTGCCCAGAGTCTCCCAGGGTTTACTTTTTGAGTTGAGATGATATTAGTGTCTGTACAGAGCTTAGACGATGATGATGATAATGATGATGATGATGATGATGATGATGATGACATAATGATTACAACAGTGACAATGCCACTGCTGCTGCTACTCAGAGTGGGCTCAGAGTTGGGTATAAAAGTCTGGACTGGACTTGAGATAGTTGAGGGGGAAGTAAGCGTACATTGCATCTATGTCAAAGCCTGAGCAAAAGTGAGATGAGAGTCACATGGCAGCATCAGTATCATTTCACACTGAAGGAGATCAGATACCTTCAGAAAACAAGATTGAAGAGTGAGATCTTGAAGGATATGGGGTTTTAGCAAGTGAGTGACAGGCTTAAACTGGTATTTCAAGATGCCACACTTGGCAACTTCAGGAGGGATACGTTGAAGGAGAAATACAGTTCAATATTCAAGATGTGAGGAGAAAAGAATCTAAACTAGAGTGACCAAAAGGAATGGATGCAAGAAATATAATGAAGGAAGATAGAGGAAATCTGTAATCTGTTGAAGGGATGCAGAAGAGAAAAGGGTGAAAGATTATGTAACCATGAAAATATAGTCATAAGTGGAAATATGGGAACAGTATAATCTGTGTGAGAACAGACAAAGAATTGCAGTGATATGGCTCTGCTGCTTGCTAGCTGTGTACGTTTGGATATTTCAAATTTAGAAGCTTGCTTTATCTATAAACTAACTTTACAAACATATACCTCATGAGTTCACAGCGATTTTGAGTGCTACAACACATGTAATATGCATAATATATGTAAAGCGTTTAATAGCACATGTGTGAGTTACATGAACATACATATCTGTGTGTCCATATATTAAACCATAGCATTATCTTTCTATCATCTCATTGTCTATAAAATATATACTCTTTCATTCCAAAACATATTTACAGTTATGAAATCCATTTGATACAAATACAGATAAACTTTAAAAGAGAGAATCACTTAAAATTCTGTGGTGCAGTGACCTTGACTTGACCTGGGTCTATGCTCTCCTTTTACACAAATCAACTGGTAGAGAATAGTGGTAACAATTGTGTCATCTGTTTTGAATGCACACCATAACCATTCACTGTAAATAGAAGTTAAAGTTGTTTTAAGAGCATCCTCTGTTATTAATACTGACATTATCAGCTTTGCACCTTCAATACTCTAAATTACATGATTTCAATTAAATCTTTATAGAAAATATGTTACCATTAATCAAAATGATGGAGTAATTCCAAAGTTTGTTTCTAAATTCAGTTTTTAAAATATACTTGATTGAAATTGCTATATTAATCAACTCTCTCATGAAGATACATATGAGCTGTGATCAAACAATACATTTAATGTGTAAATAAAAAAACTTATTACAGTAAAAGACACCTTGCCATTAATCCCCCTCAAAATACTCCCCTCACCTTGAACACGCTTATCCCATCGTCCTTGCCACTTTCTGAAGCAGTTCTGGAAGTCCTCTCCTCTTTCATGAGTGTCTTTAGTTGCACTGTAGTGGCTGCCTCTATGTCCTGAATCAATTCAAAATGTTTACCTTTCATGGTCATTTTGAGTTTGGGGAAGAGCCAGAAGTCTCATGGTGCCAGATTTGGTGAATAAGGTGGGTGAAAACACACCATAATGTTTTTATTAGGCAGAAATTGCTATACCAGAAGTGATATGTGACATGGAGCCTTTCCGTTGTGATCACAAAATCTGGTGAAAGCTGCTGCCCAGTGCCTTCCAATGGAAAAACAGGGATCTTCAATATAGGAAGTGGTGCATAACCTTAGTAACAGTGTATGACAAGTGTCAACTTGTTTAGTGCAGTCAGTCGGGTGTGAGCTATGGTTCAGAGAAGGTGTGTTTTAAAGTGTACTGTAAATCATCCTCCATCATGACAATGCTCTGTGTCACACATCGCTTCTGGTACAGCAATTTCTGTCAGATAAAAACATTACAGTGTGTCCTCATCCAACTTATTCACTGGATTTGGCATTGCGCAACTTCTGGCTCTTCTCCAAAGTCAAAACGACCATAAAAGGTAAATATTTTGAATCAATTCAGGACATCGAGGCAGCCACGACAGTGCAACTAAAGACACTCAGGAAAGAGGACTTCCAGAACTGCTTCAGAAAGCAGTGAGAACAATGGGATGAGTGTGTTAGAAGAGATGGGGAGTATTTTGAGGGGAATTAAGGGCAATGTTTTTTACTGTAATAATTGTTTTTTATTTAAACATTCACCATATTCTTTGATCACACCCCGTAGATCCAATAGAAAATGTAACCATTATTTAGATTGTTAATCATAATACTCATCCATTTCTTCACACACTGATTTGTTCAGCAAGTATTTATTGAGTACCTACTGCATGCCAAGCACTGTTTAAAAGTGTGAGGACCAAGCAAGGAATATCATAGACAAAGTTTTGTGCTCAAGGATGAGAAAGAAAGAGCAGGTATAAGGAGTACTCTAAGCAATAGTGTGCAGGCAACGTTAACATCTAGCTCACAGGGGAAACAGTGGTCTGTGTTTATATAAAATAATCCTAATATTTTACATTAGGATTATTAACAAGCATTTTAAATTTTAAGTTGACAAAATTAATAGAATTTTCTTAATTAATAGACTTTCTAGAAGGTTTAGATTTATAGAACAATTGAGCAGAGAGTAGAGAATTCCCATATATCCTCCCTCTACACAAACATAGTTTTCCTATTATTAACACTTTGCATCAATATAATATTTTGTTACAATTTGAACCAAAATGGATGCGTTGCTATAATCTGAAGTCCATAGTTTGCATTAAGATTCACTCTGTGCCTTGCAGTTCTATGTGTGTTGACAAATACATTTCATGTACTCACCATTACAGTATCATACAGATTAGTTTTATCACCTTAAAAGTCCCCTGGGCTTCACTTACTCATGTGTCCTCACCTTCACCTTCCTGTGAATCCCTGAAACCACTATTCTTTTTAGTTTCTCTATAGTTTTGCCTTTTTTATAGAATGCCGTATAGTTGGAATCATACATTATGCCATCTTTTCAGACTGGCTTTTTTCATGTAACAATATGCAGTTAAGGTTCCTCCATGTCTTTTCATGGCTTCATGGCTCATTTCTTTTATTCACTGAATAATATTCTACTGTGTAGATGTACCACAGTTTATTAATTCACATATTGAAGGAGATGCTCGTTGCTTACAGACTTTTGCAGTTATTAATAAAGCTGCTACAAACATTTGTGTGCAGGTTTTGGTATGGACATAAATTTTCAACTCAACTGAGTAAACATATAGAACTGTGATTACTGGGTCATATGGTGAAAACTACATTTAGCTTTTTAAGAAACTACCAAACTGGCTTTGAAAGTGACTGTACTATTTGACATTCCCACCTCTATGAATGAGAGGTTTTGTTGCTTCACATACTCACTAGCATTTGATATTTTCAGATTTTTTAATTTTGAAAAAGTTAATTGGTATGCAGTGGTATCTCATTATGGCTTTAATTTGAAATTACCTAGTGACATATGATATTCAGTACTTTTCATAATACTATTTAACATCTACGTATCCTCCTTTTTGAGGTGTCCATTTAGATCTGTTGTCCATTTTTATTCAGATTGTTTGTTTTTACATTGTTGAATTTTAAAATTTCTTTGTATTTTTTAATACAAATCCTTTAACAGACAGGTGTCATTCTGATATCTTCTCCCAGTCTGTGGCTTGTCTTTTCATTTTCTTAACAGTGTCTTTTGAACAGCAGACATATTTAATTTTAATAAAATCTAGCTTATCAATTTTTTTCATGATTCTTGCTTTTTGGTACCTAAATTTTCGTCTCCTAATTTACAATCATCTACGTTTTCTCCTGTGTTATCTTTTAGTTTTATACCTTTGTATTTACCTTTATGTCCATCATCCATTTTGAAATAACTTTTGTTAAAGTTTTTTGTATGTTTGTTTGTTTGTTTGTTTGCATGTGGATGTCTAGTTGTTCCAGCATGCTTTGTTGAAAGGACTATCTGCTCTCCATTGAATTACCTTTGCTTCTCTATCAAAGATCAGTTAACTACATTTGTGTTTGTCTATTTCTGGACTATATTGTGTTTCATTTATCTATGTGTCTATTCATACACCAACACCATGCTGCCCTGATTGCCTAGACTTAATAATAAATCTTCAATTCAGTAGTGTCAGGCCTTCAACTTTGTTCTTCTTCAATATACTCTTGGCTCCTCTGGGTCTTTCGCCTTTCTATATCAACTTTAGAATCAGTTTGGCAGCAGCTACAAAATAAATTGCTGGGCTTTTCATTGAGATTGTGTTATATCTATCGATCGAGTAGGGAAGAATTGACTTCTTAACTGTATTGAGTCTTCCTACCCCTGAACTTATTTAGATATTCTTTGATTTATTTCATAAGAGATTGTGGTCTTCCTCATATAGATCCTGGACGTATTTTGTTAGTTTTATGCTTATGGGTTTCTTTTGTTGTTGTTGTTATTGCTAATGTTAATGGTATTAATTTAAAATTTCAATTGCTTGTTGCTGTCATATAGGAAAGCAAAAAAAAAATAACAACAACAAAAACTCTTGAATTCGTTGTTTTGTTTTGTTTTGTCAATCAATGCCTTGGGATTTTCTGCATATACAGTACAATTAATGTCAGTTTTATTACTTCCCTCATAATTTGTATACTTTTTGTTTCCTTTTCTTGTTTCATTGCATCATTCACCAATTGAATAAGAGTGGTGAAAGAGGGTATACCTGCCTTGTTACTGATCTTATTGGAAAAGCTGCCCATTAATCTCATCATCCTGTCTTACCTTTAAGTCTGATGCTGTTTTAGGGATTTTTGTAGATGTTCATTATCAAGTTGAGGAAGTTCCTCTTTATTTCTAGTGTGGTCAGAGTTTTATGAATGGATGTTAGATTTTTTTTTCAAATGCTTTTTCTGCATCTATTGATATGCTCATGTGATTTTTCTTCTGTAGTCTGTTGATGAAATGGATTACATTAATTGATTTTGAATGTTAAGCCAGCCTTGCCCACAACTGGAATAAATCTCATTTGGTCATGTCATATAATTCTATTTATACATTGTTGGATTCAGTTTGTGAACTTTTTGAGGATTTTGCTTCTAAGTTTATAAGATGTATTTATCTGTAGTTTCTCTTTCTTATAAGGTCTTTGTCTGGTGTTGATATTAGGAAACTGTTGATTTCATAGAATGAGTTAGGGTGTTTTTCCCTTTGTTTCCATTTCCAGAAGAGATTATAGAGAAGTTATATAATTTCTTCCTTAAATGTCTGGTAGTCTTCACCAGTGAACCCATCTGAGTGTGGTGCTTTCTTTTTGGAAGGTTAATTTTATTTATTAAATTTGTATAGGCCTGTTTAGCTGATCTATTGGTCTTTGTTGGAATTTTGGTCATTTGTCTTTCAATAAATTGGTGCATTTTATCTAAGTTATTCAATTTGTAGGCATAGATCTGTTCATCATATTCCTTTATTATTATTTTAATGTCTATAAGACTTGTAGTGACTGCCCTCTTTTATTTCTGGTAATAGTATTGTTTCTTCTCTCTTTTTTTCTTAGCCTGGCTAGAGGTTAATCAATTGTATTGATGTTTTCAAAGAAGGAAGTTCTGGTTTTGTTGATTTTTCTCTATTGATTCCTTGTTTTCAATTTCATTGATTTCTCTTGTACTTTTTTTAATTTCTTTTTTTCATCTTTCTCTTCCTTCCTAGTTCCCTAAGGTGGAAGCTTACATTATCAAATTTAGATTTTTCTTCTTTTCTAATATATGCATTCAATGCTATAAGTTTCCCTCTGAGTACTACTTTTGCTGTATCTCACAAATAGTGATCAGTTTATTTTTATCTGTTTCAAAACATATTTTTTTCTCTTAAGACTTCTTGTTATTAGACCCATGTGTTATTTAGAAGTGTGTGACTTAATCTTCAAATATTTGAAGATCTTTCATCTATCTTTCTATTATT
Organism: Rhinolophus sinicus; assembly: GCF_036562045.2. Lineage (NCBI taxonomy): Eukaryota > Metazoa > Chordata > Mammalia > Chiroptera > Rhinolophidae > Rhinolophus > Rhinolophus sinicus. Next base: position 25,692,226 of record NC_133759.1, read on the forward strand.
AATTTCTAATTCTTTTGAAGAATCTCACGTGGGTGTTTTCTTTTTTCAACACTTTACTGTCACTGTGGTCTGAAAACATCCTTTGTATATCTATTCCTTTGAGTTTGGCAAGTTGTGTTTTATGACCTAAAATATAGTCTCTCAATGAATATTCCCTGTGAGCTTGAGAAGAATGAGTATTGTGTTGTTTTAGGATGAAATATCCTGTAAATATAAATTAGATCCAGTTGATTGATGCTGCTGTTCTGTATACTTACTGATTTTCTGCCTGTTGGATCTGTCAATCACTGATAGAGGAGTGTTGAAGTTTCCAACTATAATAATGGTTTATTCTGTCACTCCATGAATTTCCATCATTTTTTGCCTCGTATTTTGATACTCTGTTGTTAGTAACATAACCATTAAAGACTGCTATTTCTTCTTGGAGAATTGGCCCCTTTATCATTATATATTGACCCACTTTATCACTGATAATTTTTCTTGCTCTGAAGTTAGCTTTGTCTGAAACTAATACAGTTACTTAAGCTTTCTTGTGATTAGTGTTATGATACATCTTTCTCCATCCCTTAGCTTTTAATCTATCTGTGTCTTTACATTTAAAGTGGTCTTTTCATACATAATATATAGTTGTGTCTTCTTTTATCCACTGACAGTCTTTATCTTTAATGTTTTCCATCATTACTGGCTCGTAGACCATTTAATGTTTTCCATCTACTTGCTCGTAGACCATTTACATTCTAAGTGACTATTGATATAATTTATTGATGTAGTTGGAGTAATATCTACCATATTTGTAACTTTTCTATTCATTGCCTTCGCTCTTTTATTTTATGTCTTCTATTGCTTTTCTGCCTTCTCTGGTTTTATTTGATCATTCTGTGTAAACATAGATGATATCCTCTCTGAGTGTCATTTATACTTCTTTTAAAAACTTATTTCTGTTGAGGAGGTGTCACTATTTTCAAAAATATGTCCATGGTGGTTTGCTTGTTCTTTTTGTTTTTGTTTGTTTGTTTGCTTTTGTCATCATCGATGTGCTTATAAGGGGATAATGCAACAAGAACATTCTTTTCTATTTTGAAAAACTATCAGTGTTGGGTCCATTTTATCAAACATTTTAAGGATCTTGATGTTTACAAATGCTTTTGCTAAACCCTTCACTGTGACTTTTCTTGGGGTTTCTTCTTTTTCTTCTCCTTTAGTTTCCTTTTCTCTTGCTTCTTCTTCAACTATGCATTCCTATTCCAGTCCAACAAATCATTAGTCAATTCCTAAGGAACCACCTCTAGGAGGTTCTCAATGTCATCCTTGTCCATATCCAAGTTCAAGTTGTTTGCTATCTTAACCACAACCTTGTTGATTTTTGTAACCTCCTCATCCTTGACAAATCCTCTGAAGTCATGGATGAACTTCTTGAGTGTCTTCTTTTAGATGCCATTCATACACTCCTTGGTAACATCTCCCCATTCCCAAGCAAGGTTTTGATGCAATCATTGATGTTGTGATCCTTTCAGAATTCAATCACTGTCTTCTCAGTGTCTTTCTCAGTTGCAACAACAGCCTGAGCAAAGGTCCTTCTCAGGTAGTAAGCCTTAACAGCTGCTAAAGTTCCTTGAACCAATGACTGGATCAAAGAGGTGGTGTTTGGAGGGACAAACATCACTTTGATAGTGGGATGAAGATCACTAATTACAGGAGGATGTCTGGGAGCATTACAACAATAAGAAAATCTTGAAAGAATGCTCTTCTCCCAACAGTACTTCTCAATTTTTTTGGCATAGCCATTCAGGAGAACATCTTGGGAGAGGAGATGGGTCATCCATGGCTTCTTATTGGTTCTGTAGGACACGGGCAATGTGTACTTACTGATATGCTTAAAGACCCTGGGGTTCTAACTGTGTCAGATCACAAAGAGTTTCATTGTGTAGCCTGCAATATTTTCCCCAAGCAAGACTATTATCTTGTTTTTAAAAGCCTTGAAACCTGGTATTGATTTGTCCTCCTTATGGATGAAACTCCTTTCAGGCATTTGTTTCCAGAGTAGGGAAGTTTCAGTCATACTGAATATTTGTTCTGGCAAATAATTTTCTTCCACAATCAGCTTATCTAGAGTTTCCAAAAATTCTTCAGCTGCCTTCATAACAGTACTCACATACTTCACCATTAACGTTTCCATTGTGTAATGAATAATGATTCTTGAATCATTTAAACCACTCAGAGCTATTAGTAAGTTAAACATTGTAATCGGGTCCAGCCTTTTCTTTTAACATTGCAAACAAACTTTTTGTTTTGGCTATTCTAGACATAGTGCTGAGACAGATATGCTTCTGTGTCTGGTCTTTAATCCAGGCCTTTGGAACATTTTTCTGATATAGAACTTTTTCTCTGATGTAGGCCCTTCTCAAATTGTGTTTAATCTCATTGTCTTCAATGAAGCAGATCGTTTAACAACATCTATCACTGTTCCTGAAGATTGTAGCTATGATGGAAAGGGACATGCTGGCATGGTAAGCAATAACCTTCACTGATTTTCTACCTCCATAATCCTTAATCATGTTTAAAATTGTTTTTTGGCCAATCACTTGACGTGGCCTCTTATTGTCAACATTAGCAGTGCATTTTGTACACTTAGGGGCCATGATGAACAAAACAACATGATTTTAAATCAAGCATAAGAGATAAGGATGCAATCCAGATAGACAGTCAACACATGTATGTGACTCTACTGGCATAACATGGCATATTGTTTTACAGCAAACACTTTTTTTAAGTACAAAGAGTACACACGAAAACAATGACCAAAACTATAGTATAATAAATACATAAACCAGTAACATAGTAATTTATGACCACTATCGAGTATTATGCACTGTACATAATTATATTTTTATAGGACTGGCAGCACAGTAGGTTTGTTTACCCAGTATCACATAAAACATGTGAGTAATTAGTTGTGCTATGATGTTTCAATGGCTACTATGTCACTATGTAATAGGAAATTTTCAGCTCCATTATAATCTTATAGAGCCACCGTCATTGACCGAAATGTTATATCGTTTATGACTATATTCTTTTGTCTTTTTTTATTTCTAGCATATTTTTGTTCTGTCTTAGAGTTTTCATTTCTCTGCTAACATTATCTGTCTTTTCTTGCACACTGTCTACTCTTTCTATCATAACGGCTAACATATTATTCATAATTATTTAAATTCCCTATCTGATAATTCCAAAATATATGTCATATCTGAATCTGATTCTGACACTTGCTTTGTCTCTTTAGACTGTTGTTTGTCCTGTCTTTTAATATACTTTGTAATTTTTGTGTGAAAGTGGGACATGTTTCTGCTTGCAAAAACTGAGGTAATAATCAGATTTCTAGTGTGAAAATTTATATTCATTTGAGTAAAAGCTGGTCTGTGTTTAATGTTTATCTTAGCTGTAGGCTTCAGAGACTTCATTTCCTGCAGTTACCTTTTTGTTTTCCTTCCCAGTATATCTTTGGGATTCCCTAAGAACTCCTTCTTATATAATGTACGTCTCTTGCAACTTTCTCAGTTGTGGTCCACTGTTATCCTGAAGCCCTGATGCTATGGTGGTATGATGTGGATAGGGAAGGAGAAGCATTCTTTAGTCTTATGATTTAATCTCAGTTTTTTAATTCACCAGAGTCCCTTGGTTGTGACTTTCAAATTATTCAGCCTTTTTCCACCTCCCCTTACCCCCTTCCATTAGGTGGAGCAGGTGGGCTACAGTAGCCTAGAGTTGTTGTATTGTCCCTTTTTTCAAGCCAGATAAGCCTCTGATATAGTACCCTGAAATGGTGGGGCTTTTTTTGTAGAGAATGTTCTAGTGGTATTTCAAAATGTTTATTTTTCTCCTCCATCTACTCAACACAAGAGTAGTTTATTCTCCAATCTTCACTCTTTAGAACCTGTGGTGATTCTTGGAGATAAAACCCGTGAGAGTGTGGGGTGTCCTTCCTAAAATGTAGTCCTCATGACTCTTTAACTCTCTAACCAGTCTGCACTCAGCCTCCAACAACTTATCAATTTACCATTTAAATGTCCCTATCAGTTACTAGCTTCAAGGGCTACTTCTTCATGTAAACTGACCTTAAGTGTGATTTGCTGTATTCACCTGTCTCTCCAGATTTGGGTGTGGTTGTTTGCCCTCAATTCTGAGGTGGATCGAAGAAAGTCACTGAATTTCAGTTTGTTCAGCTTTTTTCTTTTTGTGAAGTTGGGAGTGATGGCTTCCAAGCTTTCTACAAGTTGGAGGTGATGCTAGAAGTCAATCTTTTATTTTTTTTTCTTTCTACATATAGCTAAATTATAATTCTTGATATATGGCTTTTGGGTGTAATACCCTCCATTAATGATGGTTCATCAGCAAGAAAATGCAAATTAAAACCACAATAAGATACCACCTCACATCAGTCAGAATGGTTATTTTCAAAAAATCAATTAATAACTTGTTAGTGAGGATGTGCAGAAAGGGAGCTCTTGTGCACTGCTGGTGGGACTTGCACAGCCCTTATGGAAAACGGTATGGAGATGCCTCAAAAATGTAAACATTTATATATCACACAACCCAGTTTCTGGGTATTTATCCAAAGAAACAAAAACACTAATTCAAAAAGATATATGCACCCCTATGATCATTGCAGCATTATTTATAATAAACAAGATATGGAAGCAACCTAGGTGTCCATTGATAGACAGATAGAGAAGGTGTGATAGATATAGATATAGATATAGATAGGATATAGATATATATGTCTCTGTATATTATATATTATATATATATATGCAATGCAATATTATGCGGCAATAAAGAAGAGTGAAATATTGCCATTTGTGACAACATGAATGGATCTAGAGGGTATTATACTAAGTGAGAAATAAGTCAGGCAGAGAAAGGCAAATACCATATGGTTTCACTTATATGTGGAATCAAAAAACAAAACAAACAAAATAAAACTAAAACAGACTCATAAAAACAGAGAACAAAGGAATGGTTACCAGAACGATGGGGGTAGGGGGATGGGTGAAAAGGGGAAAGGGAATATAGTCAATAAAATTGTGATATGTTTGCACGATGACAGATGATTACTAGATTTAATGGGGTGATCACATTGTATGGTATACAAATGTCGAATCACTATGCTGTACACATGAAACTAATATAAGTAATATAAATTGTATACCGACCATACTTAAATTTAAACAATCTCAATATTATATATTGACCAAGTCATTATAAACATTATGGAAAAGGGATTTTAGTTAGTTTATTAATGTTGTGTCATTCTGTTATTCTATCTCATGACAGTAACAAGAATTTCACCAAATTTGGAGAGTTTATTTGAAATATTCTGAAATTAAATACAAGCTCCATTGTGTGAATGAAATTTATTTGTGGAACTCTTGTGACTCTTCAAAGAAAAGATATTATATATCTTCAAAGACATACATTGTCAACCCCAGATAAACAACCTCTAGTTCTGTTAGTCCAAGTGTGTTCTGTGGAACAGCAACAGCAGCCATCACCTATGAACTTGTTAGAAATGCAGGCTAAGGGCCCAAGGTCAAACCTATTGAATCAGAATCTCTAGGGGTATAGTCCAATTGTCTGTTTTTTAGCAAATATTCCAAGTAATTATGATGCATACTAAAGTTTGATACCAGTAACAATACATCGGAACAAGGGGTCCATGTGGCGAATGGTGCCCTACAAATTCAGATACTCCAGAAAAAGATATTATCGATTGTAAATTTGAACCCCAAATTGCAAGTTATAAAGTCTGAAATCAGACTTAACAGTAGTGCTACTTTTTCTATGACTAACACATATGTACATGCTGTAGATTTGTTTAGGCATGATAGCAGGAAGAATTTATTCATTGACGGACGTAAAGGCATCCGTATCTTGAATCTAGTCTTACTGTTATCATGATAAAACCAAGAGTTAGGCCTTGGCCTTTACTTCAGGGCTACCACCTAACTAAAAAGACACATCAAGTAGAAATTGCTTAGTTTCTGTACAACCAACCTAGCTTGCATAGACATTTTAATTTATAGCTGTTGAAAAGGGGTCACAGTGTCCAGCAGTGCTTGTTGAAATTTGTAATCTCAGTTAAAAAGAATATAAAGTTCCAGTGGGGGAACATCATTACTAAAATATTTAGCTATATACTACTGAAACATTCTTTAAATTTGCCCTGTAATTTATGTAGTGGATATTTTTGGATTGACTATTTAGATTTAAAGCTGTGAATATGTGTTCTGTATAGTTAGAAAACTTATTTTTAAATTCACACAGTATTTTAAAAGCATGGTATCTTTTCTGTTTATCATCTTTACTTACAAACCGTATTTTACCAATTTTGAGATTATGGGTTTTCATCTAAGCTAAAGAAAAATGTGCCCTAATGCTAAGTTGCAATTCTCTTTTTAAGAGATCTACAACTACTTTATTGAACTGCTTTTAATACTGCTCTGATGAGAAATGTATTTAAATAATATCTTAGATTGGCTCCAGGCTAAATTTTCTGTCTTTTGGTGCAAGAATATATTCTGTACTTACACAGGTGACATTAACAAATTACTGTAATATGTAAGCTATTTTTCTTCTTATATAGCATTCAAAGCTAAGAATATTATGCAAGTTTTTCACTGAGTGCATCTGAATTGCATCATTTCAAACTTGTAATACTTTGTAAACCTGCATTTAGCTTGTCAATTATTATTGATCTTTCAGAATATAGTTTAGTGATGCTTATTCATTTTAGTGGATTTTGCCAACCTTCAAACCCGACAGTGTCAGGGTTGCTCCAAATGTAATACGTATTTCCATTACAGGAAAGATGCCTCTATGGGATGTGGAGGTGTCACATGTTGAAGAGATATTTGATTTGAGGGTTTGTGATAGTTTTAGTGGACATTATAGTTAATAACAATAACTATAATTAAAAAATATCTTGAAGATTATGTGTTAGGATAAAATGTGTGAACATCCCCTCTAAAGAGAGTTTCAAGTCTCATCTGGATGTGATACTGTTTGACATTGAACCTCTGCCTTATCAGAATATACCAACTGATTAGCACTGGAATGATAGTCTTTAAATGAAACAATAAAGTAACCTCTTTCTGTTGGCTTAATCTATGTGCTAATGAGTTTGTATAATGTTGTTTCTGCGTCCCTCAAAGCATTGTTATGCAGTACAATACTTTTGAAGGAGGAAAAACAGGCACTTTAAGTTAAAAAAAATACTGATAAACTCCAATTAAAATAGAGATAAAATTAATCTTTTTTCCCATAATTTTTTTGCCAGCTGATATAACAATACTTCGTCTTTTAGGCAACCTACAAAATACAAGAGCCTAAAATTTCACCTCTGAAAATAGGATTTTATTCAGGAAGGCACATTTTGCCTCAAATATCCATATAACAGACAAATAACATGTCCACAGTGAAATAAGAATGCAGTTAAAGAAACTATTACTATAATTGAACACTATGTTCTATTCAGGTAAAAACATAGTATCTTGAACCAACCTATTTAGATGCTGAGAAAATAGTTTTTACTTCCTATCTGATTTACAGGTATGCAATAATGTGCTTTTCCTCACCATGATACTTTTAAATATACATTTTAGATTGATGGCAGCATATTTAGAATTTTCTTAAATGGCAAAAAAAAAAAAAAAAAAGTCTAGTAGGGTTGCTAAGCAATAACTGAAAATGGCCACATGGTACATTTACAAGAAACAGTAAGAAGAAAAATAAGGGAGGAGAAGGAGAGACAAAGAATAAGTATATTGTTATATACTGAAGTAACAAGAATATTGTAAAATGTGGATGAAAAATTAGCGTGTGTACTAAGGGATTCTCATTGTTGTTACCATATCAGTCGTGTAAATGGTTTGTTTCAGCTGTATTGAATCCTTTGTGCTTTAGAACAGATATATACCAAATTGGCTTTCGCCCCAGTAATAATTACTGGACTTTACCATCCCTCATCTAGTCACAGTTACCATGAAAGTCTTCACCTCATGCATCATACAATTCTACCACAAGAGAGCTAAGATTCTGATGTCGACTACCCACTTTGACATAGTTTGTTTTAGATTGCACAATCTAAAGACTTGAAGGTCTTTGACCCTATCGATGGCTGGATGATAGTTATGGCAATTTGACCTAAAATTCTTTTGTATTATAAACCAGGATATCACATGATGATAAATTATGACATTGTTTCTTGTGTGGACACAAACTTTTTAGTCCTGGGCTTTGGTCCTCCCATAGGATATGAGTCTTCACAGGCTAATTACATTTTGCAATCGTCTTCCTTACTTTTGATTTCCTTGACTAGCTATGTTATATAGTTTATAGATTAGTTTTGAAACTAGCCCCTTGGAATTCCTATCAGTTGTTTGAAGAATGTGTTTACGCTTTTCTTATTTAATCACATCTTAAACTAAAGAAATGAGAAACCTAATATTTTTATTCTTTGTTTTTTCTATCGGTAGCCTAGCAAAATTTCCAGCAAAGTAGACATTTAATAGGGGAACATTAACTGAATTGAATTCAGTTCAAGGGGAAGGTGGTCTCTAGCTTCTCTGAACTCCTAAATACCTAAGCTCTGCTCTCGTAAGTCTACTTGTGTTACAGTGAATTATGCCCATTGCACTTCCCTACTCAAACTCTAAGTTCCCTAGGAAGAATCATGCTGTATTGTATCCTAATGTATTCCACAATAATACCCAGCATTGACCTTGAGTATAGTGGTCATTTAATTACTGTTAGGTGAATTAATAAACATATATGGCAGACCAGCTTCTTATATCTGTATTTAATAACAGTATACATACACTCACATAAATGTTTAACTGCTGTAGAATAGCTCTCCTTTCTGTCCAATAGTTGGAATAATGAATTGCACCAGAATATTCTTGTTTACAAGCACATAATATTAGTGGGCCTAATAACAGTATAAGGACATTTGTCTCTGAACACATGACCAGAAAGACAAATGGAGGAAGACATTCATTATTTTGGACAATTCATGTCAAGAAGTTTCCTCTCTGTTTCCAATAAACTGATAATCAGAAGTAGGGAGGTAAATGTTGAAGCAAGTGTTTGTAGTAGAAATGAATCCTTACTCGGAGTGGCTGTGCACTCACTATTATCTCTCCACCTATAAAATTGTAGGATTATCATGAATGGGGGTCTACAAATTATGCCCCATGGGCCAACTCTTAACTGCTTATCAATTTTATACATGAAGTGTTATTAGTACATTGCCACAGCCATTTATTGTCTATGGATGCTTTCACTACAGTAGCAAAGTTGTGTCAGAGATTATATGGCCCAACAGCTTAAAATGCTTCTCTCTGTCTCCACAGAAATATTTTATCAGCTGCTTACTATGAAAATCAAATCAAATAATGCACGTCATTCCTAACACATAGTAAATTTTAAAGAACCATTGTATGTATATACGTATACATATAGTATTAGAAGTTTAAAAAATATTTACTGCTACTTGTTGCAGAACAGTTTTGTGCTAGATTAAGTTTATTGTTTAAGACTATCCTGTCCAATATGGTGGCCACTAGTCCACGTGGCTATTAAAATTTAAATTAATTAAAGTTAAACAAAATTTTTAAGTTCAGTGTCTTAGACACACTAGCTACATTTTAAGTGTTCAAAAGTCACATGTGATCAGTGGCTACTGTATTAAACAGCACGGATAGAAAATTTCCATTAACTCAGAAAGTTCTACTGGACAGCTCTAATCTAAGGTCTCAAAACTGACTAAAAAATCTTGTTGCTTTTTTTTCCTACTAACATATATCTTCTTTGCATAAAGTGAGAGATTGAAAGGCATTAAAATAAGCTAATAAAAATAGCATGTCTTATTTATAAATAAACATTGAAATATGTACATCACCAATAGAATATTTATTTATAAATATTTATAAATACTGAACAACTAGAGATTTAAATGTAGTAAATAGATATAATACAAATGTGTGATCAAGGTACAGTTTGGCAGAGAGAAAGAGAGAGAGAGATGGATTTCTTTGTGATTACTGTAATCCTCATTGGAAGAGAGCAGCAGGGTATACTCGGGAATAAAGACTCCTAACGTTGCGGTTCTCAAGCACACAGATTGGCTCTCAACTTTGTCTGCATACTGGAATCACCTAGAGATTTAGTGAGAACCACGTCCCACCCACAGAGATTCTGAATTAATTGGTATGGGGTACAGCCTGGGACTCAGGATTTTGAAAAGCTCCCTGGAGAATTCTGATAGGCATCGAAGTCTGAGAACCACTGATGTAAAATGCCTGGCCTCTCCTGAAGCCTAAAGATGTGAGGTCCAGGTAGTCATATATTAAAAAATACTCAGATGATTCTAATAATCGATTTAAGGAATATGATGACATATACTGTAATGGAGAAAAATCAAGAGTCAAAAGAGAACTTCTAGCTACTATGGATGCCAGATAAAAATAGGAGGTGTGCATGCCGGGACCAGCAGCCTCAGTATCAGCTGGGGGGGCCTTGTCACAAATGTGAGTTCTTGGTTTCCACCCCAGACTGACTGAATCAGAAACTCTTAACAAGCTCTCCCTCCAGTTAAGTCAAGTTTGAAAACAAATGTCCTGGATGCATAGTGATGGACTCATGAAACCTAGGCAGCATTTTTTTTTTTAAATTCCATGTTTATGAAATCAAAATAAAACGATTTTCTCAATTTTGTAACTATTTTTTTAATTACCAATGTATATATTTATATGTATACATACTAAAGTATTGAAGGATACCAGCATATTATGTTTATAGTTCTCAATCATGATAGAATTTAGTATTATTTTCCAAGCTAGTGTTTCGTTACTTGAAGCCACTTGATGTAAATTTTGTTAGTGTCCTTTGCACTGTCATGAGATCAGGTAACCCAAACAGAATAAATTATAGCTCAAAGCTGCAAATAAAATATTTATGTTTTGCACTTAAAGATCTCTTGTTCAAAGTGAAGTAGGAAAGTGTGCACATTTAAATAAAGTGACTAGATCAGTTAAGCAGTACTGTACTTGAATTTCAGGTACCTTTGTATCGAAAAAGGTAAATTGAATGTGAAAGAAATTCAGTCTGTGTAAGTGAAAGCTCCACTTCTTCCACAAAGGGAGTTCTTCAGGCTGTCAAACCTTCTAATTTAGCAGATCACCCAGCAGTGTTCAGCTCTCTACCCCACTTTAGCAAGTTCTCAATATGGACGTTCTGAATGATTTCTAAAACTTTATTTTGTAATATTCAAGAAGGCACATTAACAATATTGTCAAAGAAGATTTGCAGATTCTGCTTTAATGAACTGAAAGCAGCATTGGTGTTTATCCACTTAGACCTGTTTAAGATGCCTTAATATAATATACAGTCGTGTGCCACTTAATGATGGGTATGTGTTCTGAGAAATGGATCATTAGGACATTTCGTCTTTGTGCAAACATCGTAGAGTGCACTTACACACACCTAGATGGTCTAGCCTCCTACACACCTAGGCTCTATGGTACAGCGTATTGCTCCTAGTCTACAAACCTATACAGCCTGTTACTGTACTGAATGCTGTAGGCAATTATAGCACAATAATAGCTATTTGTGTATCTAAACATAGAAAAGGTACAGTAGAAATGCAGTATGAAAGACAAAACATGGTCCACCTGTATAGGGCACTTACCATAAATGGAGCCTGCAGGACTGGCAGTTGCTCTGGGTGAGTCAGTGAGTGAGCGGTGAGTGAGTGTGAAGGCCGAGGATATTACTCTGCCCTATTGTGGGCTTTATAAACACTGTCCACTTAGGCTACACTAAATTTATAAAACAACAAGAGATTAATTTAAACCCAAGAGAAAATGATTCAATCCAGAGACATAGTAAACATGAGATGTATGAGGCTGCTGCCAGCATAACACAGCGTCCTGTTTTACAACAGACTTTTTGTTTTTTAATTAAGTAGAAAGAGCACACTCTAAAACAACAATGAAAAGTATGGTATAGTAAACACATAAACCAGTCACATATTCACTTATTATCACTATCACGTCTTATGTACTGTATGTAACTGTGTTTGCTATACTTTCGTGTGACTGGCAGTGCAGGTGTGTTTATACAGTGTCACCAGAAACATGGGAGCATTGTGTTGGGCTAGTACATGGCAGCGGCGATCTCACTAGGTGAGAAGAATTGTTCTGCTCCATTATAATCTTATGGGACCACCACTGTGTATGTGGTACACCGTTGACTGAAATGTCATTATGTGACACATGACTGTATTCTTTAAGAAAAGTAAATAATAACCTTGTTCAATTGCTTAGCAAAGATTTTCTTTTCCTTCCACAGGTAATACAACAGCAAATTCAGTCAGACTTATGTTGAATATATCACAGATTCTAAACTAGCAGGGCATGAGTTTTTGAGGTTTCACTGTGTATCGATTCCATCTATTTAAAGTTTGTAGGGCAGATTCATGGTGTTTCTTAAAGGCTCTGGAAGCCCATAATGCATATCAAACGGTCTAATTACTTGCAGTGCTGTAATGGGCTAATGCTTTATAATGACTTCAAGAAAAGCAACTGTATTACACCAAATTAAAGGAGATGTGGCAAGTGGTAGACTCTTCTGAAAGTAAAAAAAAAAAAAAATGTCCTCCCCCGACCTCACCCCCAGAGTATTTGCTGTAAAAGAGAAGAAAAGCCTTGCTCTGAAGGTAGGAGGGCTCCTCCAGGCTGTCATAATCACCCTAACGGTGTTTGACTATTTGGTCAGGAGCGCTATTAACTCTGAAGGCTTCATTTCACACACCACTTGTATTTACTTGACCTATATTTCTGAGTTACTGACATAATAAAGAATGATATTCTACAAGGACATTTTTAGGCTCGCATACTAAGCTTCTTAGTAAAAAGACACGATGAATAGAATTAAACAAGGTGGCAGAAGGTAATAAATAATGGAATGGAAAGCTTTATAGTTATCTTTAGGCACACCCACAGCCAAAAGACTAATTTTAGAGCCATAACAATAATAGTAAATCTGAATAGTCCTTTAAAAATGGATAATAGCATTAGATTATTTTACTGGTATTTGTAGCACTGTCATTTAATGATAATTTATGATATGAAAAAGACTGTGCTAAGCATTTTAAATATATTAGCCTGTTTGATCTTCAAAAGTATATACCATTTTATCAATAATTTAGAAATAGGGAAACAGAGGCTCATAAAGATCAGGCAACTTTTCTAGATATTCTGCTGGAATTAGAGAAGCAACGACTCAGAGAGGCAAGGCAAACATCCCAAATTATAGATGATGTAACTGATGCTCAGAGAATTTGTAACTTTCCTAAGACTCTTTATCCAATGCATTCCTTTTTTTAACATAAATGGGATTGGTATGAAAAAGATGCTTACCTGACCGAGCAATAAGATTTCATGATAAAGGTCAAATGTATGTTCTTTAAAAGACCTGGGTTTTTAAAATGGTAATAACAGAACTAGTTGAGAATTAAATTATGAAATGAACTCTGTGTGTGTGTGTGTGTGTGTGTATGTGTGTGTGTGCACGCACAGAAGCAAATTATGTACACAACGTATATGTTGTAAGGCATAGTCATTACCTGGATCATCTTTATTCATTGTAAGGGTCATGTTTCTTTGCTACGAAATGTGTGGTCCATGAACAAACATCATGGGCGTCATCTGGAAGCTTGTTGAAGTAGACTTCCCCCAGACACAGTGCATCAGAGTCTGCATTTTGAACAAGATTCCAAATGATTCATATGCACGTTAGTGTTTGAGAGACACTGTTAATTCATGATGTTCATACTCTACAGATGTCTGGGTCTGGCTGGCCACTTCCTTGTGTCTGCACAGATACATTAATAGCTCTTAGTTTCTTTCTCTGCTGGCAATATGAGTCCCACTTAAAAATGTTGGCTTTTCTACATCATATGTTTTACTGGCATATATTCACTGTCTTTTTTAGAAGTCCTTGTGCTTTTCTGAGTTAAGTCCTTGCTGAACAACTCTTTCCAGTATTCAATTGACCCTTCATAGCTTCTTATCTCCACTGTTAAATTTTCCCAACTCTTGAGTTAAATGCTATTTGGTTAAATACTGGTTAGCCCTGCAAAATAAGCCTACAATTTGATGAGCATTCTATGTGTGTTAAATGTGAATACCATTACTTATCATAACCAAGAAAGGTGCTCAAAGGACGAAGACGAATGTTTAATATGAGCATTTTGACATTATTAATTTCTTCATCCACCCATGCACTCAACATATAATGAGTACCTACAATAGTCTAGGAAAGAGACGATGTATTAAAAAATATAATCAAATACTGACATTTATTTTATAAAAGAATGTCAACATTTTGAACATTCAGTTTGACAAAATTGAAATAAATGAGGTAAGTGATGAAATACAGAAAGAAAAGAAATTAAACTATCAGCATATAGTTTTATTTTTAAATTATACTTGCAATCCAATATCAGTACATTATTTTGCTTATATATGAGCTCTAATATGATTTCCCAACCTAATTATATACTCCTGGCCTCTGGGATTTTGAGGACAGTGGACTCTATGAATATTTATGTATGTATTTTCAAATGTGTATACCCCTTTGCAAGCATATTATTTGCATATATTTTCACATATTTGTACACAAATTGAGGTAAAGTCCAGGAAGGAAAGGAAAGTGGATTTTTCAGACAAACCTAAGTGGAGAGGGTTGTAGGATGACAATTAGTGTATCTCCATTAGGCTCCGGAAATCCTAGAAACAACTGAGACCAGTTGTACTTGAGCTCAGCTTGACTTGAAGTTAGGTGTGTCTTAGATTAGTAGAGCTGTAAGCACAGCACTCTCAGATCTGCAGTGGTAGATATAACAGGGCCCATGCAAACAGGAAAAGGATCTGTATAAGGAGGTAACACTGCTTGCCCGGACAGCTTTATCCGGGTGCAAAATGGTGGTCTCCAAGGTTCTTTGGTTTCTTCTAATTTAATTACCTCTCTTTAGCCTAAGTCTTTGTGCTGGAATCCCATACACACAGCATAATGAGGATGTGAAAAGAAGAGAACTCATCATTTAATGTTCCCCATGATGTGGCAATGGTAGAAGTTACCTGTGGCCTCATCGAAGTGTTGACATATCTTTGGTGAGGAATGACAAAGGAAAATAATTTGTTCGCTTTCTGTTGCTCATTCTTCATTCTTATAATCCTAGCATGACATAAGAATCTCCAACTGGTCAGCATTCCATGATGACTCAAAACATGACTCCATCATGTTTTCAGTTTCAAAGCAATTGTATTTACTGCATTTATCTTAGACTTTTACCCTGAACTTGGTAAAAACTAGGGGTATCCAGCCGCTAGTACCCAGAATTTATGCATCAATAATGCTTCCATGGTAGTGCTATTTCTATTCTTAATTACTTGAGTACAGTATTCAACAACATTTGAAACACCTTTAAAAAAATGTCAACACTTTTCTACATTGATACCATTGAGTTCATATCAATGTAGTAAAGTATTGACATTTCCTAATATAAATGAAGTAGTTAGGTGTTTGTCTGAGTGTTTACCTGCTTTTTTGTATATTTGAAATCCTTTATAATTTAAAAATATAAACTATACTTAAAAAACAGTAAAGGGATTATTTAGGTCATATGGCCAGATGATCTAGCATCAGTGTTCTTCAAGGCATGGCATGGTTTTCCTGGCGTGGGAGTAACCTCTTTTTAATATAATTGTTAGAACTTTTGTTCCTATCTCACTGGCCCTAATTATGTATGCAAAGTACCAAGGGAATGCTATGTGCTGATTGGCATAGAATAGGTTACCCCAACCGACCCTGTAGCAAGGGGATGGGATTACCTTGAGTGGGTGAAACAAAGCAGATTCTACCTACAAAGTCACACATATCATAAAATGAGAGAAGGAAAGGCTCTTGGGGAGACAAGCACAGCATTCACTACACTCTCCTAATTTTTTGATGCCACATCCACATATGGCTATTGGAAGGGTTCATCCACCATATGTTATCTGGCTTTCCCAGCTAGAGTTTACAAAACAAGGCTGCGTGGTCAGTGCTTTTTGTGTTAAGCTGTTTCAACTCACTTATATATCGGTCACATTCTCCCCATACTCATTTTAATTAATTGCAGTTATTTAAATTTTCACTCTGCACACAGACAGTTTACCTGTTTTCAAGGTCATATGAGAAATGTCATCAGAGTACAGCACATTAAATGATATGAGTGAGTGAGGGCAATTCGATAAATGCATTTTCATGAGCAGCAACTGATGCTCCTAAATGAAAATTTTCACTTACTTCTGAACACAGAAAAAAATGTAATTATTCTGAATTTTCCAGTTTATGATGACAGACTGTAACGATACAGTTGAAACACCTGTGCTGTGGCATGATAAAAAAATAGAGCTTGTTTTAAAAGCAGTCTGTTTCCTTGGGTTTCCCAGATGCACCAACTATGTGTCACAGAAGCAGGAGGCTTCTTGTGTGTGAATAGACTAGTGAGTCGGCCAACCTCATTGGCTTGGCTGTATGGACGAAAATATGTTAGTTTAACCTTGAATTGACCATTTAAACTCTGCTCTTTGCCTAGTCCAGGCTGCATATTAAGCATTGCAAGATACGGAGGTAGCTTAATCAAACCTCTACCATAAATCAGCCATAAAAATAAGCACTGGCAGATGTACCCAGAGACTAAAAGAAATCAGGACAACTAAATGAGAATCAGCAGTGAATCTAGAGGGATGTTATTGCATTCTGCCCCTTTCCATTTGGTTTGACAGAAATCTCCGAACAGAGACTCTGAGTGGAGTTGCTACAGACAGATGTTCAAATTCCCTTAGCCTGGCCTTCCCTGGAGCAGCAGAAAACCATTGCAGTAGAAACTGCCCAGGGTACCAAGGGCTAAAATTAATATCTGATTTTGAGGCAGGAGTTAGAGAAAATGTTTGTGGGCCTGGCTTTGAAAATTATTAAAACTTTATTAAACCTGATGATGGAAATGTTAAATCTAATACAGACAGAATGCGTGATCTGTTCCCAGGAGCACTTTGATGTTGGCAATGTAAATGTCCCCCTCCTTAATTGATGTTGACGTGGGGAAATCTGGACTCGTCCACCTGATAAAAGAGGCCAGGAATCTATAAGGGAGTAATCACCTGACAAAAGTAGGCAATAGTGTATGTTTTTAAACATTTAACTGGCATAGCAAAAATATTAATTCATCTGTAAAAGTATTTATTTCACATCACGGTTTGTCAAACTGTAGCCTGCAGGCCAAATCTGTTTGACCACCTGTCCTTGTAAATATACTTTTAATTGGAACACTGCCCTTTTGTTCACATATGTCTGTTTTTGCACTGAAATGATATTTATGATGGAATCATGTCATCACAAAGCCTAAACTATTTAGTATCTGGCTCTATACAGAAAAAGTGGGCTGAACCTTCGTCACTAACAATCTCTATCAGAAATACTTTTTTTTTTGGGGGGGGCGACAGGAGGCCATAAAAGAATGTACTTCTGTAGTTGTTACAGTGCTATTTCAACATTCATCTTAATTTCATTTATTTTTACCCAACAGAGATCCTCTATATTATTAAAGTTTCTGAGTCCCTAAAAGTGAGTTCCAATTTTTTTTTCTTTTCTTTTTTAAGTTTTGATGCTTTTTCAAGTCAAACTCTGTCTGAAATTATTTCCCCATTTCAGCGGGATGCAGAGCGTGACATCCTCCGTGTCCCAGGGAAGTACGGCATACATAATGCATGAATCTTAGGGAAGATCTGAGCCTTTGAATACACAATTATACTTTGGGCTTAAAATGGAAAGTGCCACGTTTGGAAGCAACTTGAAGTTGAAGTTTCTCAAAATATTTGTTTGCAGTTCTAATTTCAGTAATTAACATACGGATTAAAACATTTTTCTTATCTTCCAATTCCAGCAGTGAGGTCAGCACCTCACAGCTACAGGGGGAAAAAAAAATCCTTTAGAGCTTTCTGAGTCAAAGGCAGCAATAACGTGTCAGAAGCAGGCCCTTTGCAGGGAGGACAGCCCTGCAGGCTGCTGGAGGGGTGTGCCTGCACTGTGACATGGCGTGAGACGTGCTGGTTTGTCTCTTTCTTCCTGAATGCCTTATCTCGTGGGCCTCTGATGAGAGCAAAGACAGCAGAATGTCCATTTTATCTACATGACCATAAAAATGGGCAACAGTAATTTCTCCCTTTATTGTTTTCTGGCTTTTTCTACTTTTTTTTTTCCAAACCCAACTACTTAAGAGGAAAGATAGATCAACACATGCATAACCCCCAACTCTGCAACCTCTGAGCGCTCCATAGCCTGTTTCTGCAAGCTTTCTTTCAGAAGCAGAAGTAAATCTGCAGAGTATAAAGTGCAGTTCTGCTGAGGGAAGTTCTTTGAGCTTCTGGGATCCCGCACAGCAGAAAGGCTCAGTAGCTGTTTTGTGGTTTTCATTGCCTACCTGTGTTTCCTTACTATTTACAGAAATAATAAATCCCAGTTCCAGGTGGCATTGCCATTTTAAAAGAATCCCTTCCGCTTACCTCAGATCTGAAAGTTGACATTTGCATTTTTTTCCCTGTTGTTTGTAGGGGGTGATGCCTGCGATGTCTGCTATTCTGGCTTCCTGATATCAAATCAGTTCCTAGGTCTCTTGACATAAAGCAGAGCTCTCCAAAAGTGGGATACACAGTCAAGTAAAGCAGGAACTACATGGCATTTACAGATTGGCCCTGTTATCTGATCAGTTGTCACTGTGAAGCCCTTCTGCCTTGTCCGTGTGCTAGGTGAGCCGCAGAGAGCTGCACTATGGCAGAAAGTTGAGTTAATGATATAATCCATGAATGCTGCCTAGTTAAACGGATGAGTTAGAGGTAAAACTTATAAAGGACTATGAGGCTTGGGGACGTGCATATATACCCATCCATGTGAACATTTTAATTTGACCAAAGGGTCCACTGTACAAATAACCCTTTCTCGGCAGCTCATGTCAGAACCTCCTTAACTTTACCCCTCTCAGAATTGCCTTCTCTGGGTTTTATTTTGATTTTATTGCCCTTGCCATTTTTTAAGGTCTCTGAGATAAATAGTCATCTGGATTCAATTTCTAAGTTTCCTTTGAAATCATATTTTAAGGTCATCACCTTGCGTTTGTTCCATGGCTATATATTAAAGCACATTAGATGGTTGTTCTCTGATTGTCCCTAGGTCCATTTCTGTCCTTCTCTGACTGACTGTGTGTCCTAGGAGGCTGATCCTTGGCCTAAATCGCTGGGCTCCATTCACCGTTGCCTTCCACTGGCTTTGGCCAGTGGACAGCAAGAGCAGCAAATTCAGGGTAGGAGATAACAGAGGTCAGGGCATAGATCCACTTCTCCCTTGCTATGTTAGGCTGTGTAATGGTAGCCATTCCCTTTCTTTTTAGGACTACAACTCCTGCCAGGCAACCCCCCACTTTGACTTCAGCTTTCACTGAGTGTCAATACCTCTTTAGCTTCCCCTATATACCTCTTGGTGCCTCACAATTAGGGAATTTCTCTGGCTGCTAATTTCTGGGTGCCCTCAAATCCCTTGTTGATTTCTTTACACACCTCCCTACATACTAGCTAAAAAATAACAAAACAAAACAAAACAAAAACCTGACCATTTCAGTAGAATTCTATTTTTCTCCTTGGACCTAAACAATACAACTTGCTATATGCTAGGCACTGTTTTAGACCTGGGGATACAATGTGAACAAAACATCAAAAACATATGCCCTCGTGTCATTATATTCTAAATAGGAGAAACCAACAATTAAAAATACAGAAGTAAATAAATAACTGAATATGTACTGTGTTGATGGTACTATGCAGTCACATAAAAAACGATCAAGGGGATAGGGGGAACCAGTGAGGGCTGAGATTAGGTTAGGACAGTTTCAAATACAATGGTGAAGAAAGATCTTAATGAGCAGAGGCATGGAAATTGTGTTTCTGTTATGAATAGTACCCTTCTTCAGTTACTTATTGTAGTTCCACTTCAAATTGTCTCTCTTGAGTTTCATTTTACTTTATGTCTGTGACTTTTTAAAAAAAGATTTCTGAGATAGTCATTGGAATCAATTTCTGCATTTCCTTTGAGACCATGATTTAAGGACTTTGCCTTGAACTTGTTCAAAAGCTCTTTGTTGAGGACCTACACACTGGTTGTCACTCATTTGTCTTCTCAGAGGTTTAGGGACAAGAGGAGAAATGGGTCAACTACTTAGGGATACACTGCAGTAATTCAGGCAAAAGATGATGGTGGCTAGGGCTGGGTGGCAATGGTGGAAGGGATGAGTAGTGGTCAAATTCTGAATTGATTCTGAATGTGGAGGCAGCAGAATTTCTGATGGATTATATTTGGCATATGAAAGAGAAGAATTCGGAAATAAAATTTCAGTATTCCAAGATTTCTGGCCTATTGGCTGAAAGGATGGGATAGACTGCAATTAGAGTGGATTTTGAAGGGGAGAGCAGGAGTTTCACATTATGCATGTTAATTCCGAAGTGTTTATTGATATTCCAATAAAGATGTCCCAGGGGTAATTGAGTTTGAAGTTCCCAGAAGGAGTCCAGGAAGAAGATAAAAAGTTGGGAATGTTACTTAAAGCCAAGGAACTAGATGAGATTACCACGTGTGCATGGTGAGGGTGCGGTGGTGAATGCACATAGAGAAATATAGAGATCCCGTGGAAATAATCCTGGACACTCCAGTGGCTAAACTTCAGTTATTAAAGCAAACCCACTAAAAACAGGTTATGAAGAAATGACCAATGAGTAAGGAATAACACTAGGAAAGTTTGATGTCAAATGGTGCTATAAATACCTCATGTGAATAATTTCTCTTGAGGATCATAGCAAGAAAAATTTCTCCTCTTAAACAATGAGCGCTGTGTAATTTATACTCTTCCACTTTTTTTTCAACTAGTAGAACTCTTAGAACCAGATACACACACAATACACAGACATAATATATGTACATATGTAAACATAAACATATATATGTACATACATAAACATATATACATATATAAACACACATATGCTGTACTCACATTGTATATTCTATGTATATATATATGAAGATAGATGATAGATTTTGTCCAGCCCTGTGTGTGGTGGTATATTTTTATTAGCTACCTCCTTTTGGCACCTTCAGCAAGATGTAAATAATCTGATTTAGCATCACAATATATTAAAGTCATAGCAGAAATACACATCATTACTATGAAATTTCAAACACCATCTCAATCAACTTCTAGCCCTTAAAGCATATTTACATTCAATAGAAGGGTGCGCAACTGATTGCTTTAAGTAAAAAGTCTTTGGGATAGATTGAATGGGTGATTCTACAAGTAGAAGGGTTCTAGGTCTGCATCTCATTTGGATAACTTTTCTATGTGTGGGAAGGAAGAACACTGAAACTGTGCTTTCAGAGGATTGTGACTCTAATTTCCTGTGAAAATAGGAAAGAAATAAAATCCAGACTTACAGTATTAAAACACTAGAAATGACAAGGAAAGCCTTAGCTGCACAGAGAAGAAATGATGTGGAGCCTATAGTAACTTCGTTTTTATGAAGAAATGCAACATTGGAGCAGTCTGTGGAGAGTTTATGCCCTGTCACACACCACGCTGAGATTAATTCTTTGGGTGGTCCAGACACAACCTCCGCTTGAGTAGGGCAGTTTGGAATGCCAAAGAGTGAAATTTTTATCAAGTAAAAAATAAAAAAATTAAGGGAAGGGTAGCAAATTATTTTAAGACACTATGTAAGGCCTAGATTGTAAGCAAATTCTTCAAGAAAGTAACAGTATGCTAAGTTGTTTTCGGGGATGGGTATGGATTTGGGGAGTGGTAATGTAGCTTTGATGGCAGCATTGCCTATTGTTTAGAAGACCTAGAAGCGACCAAGAATGGCTCAGTGAGAACTCTGGTGGAGTTTGGACATGGTAAAAACCATGATGTCTCCAACTGTTGCCTTATAAAAGGGCTGCCTCTGAAACAATTTGGATATTGCAATGTCTCCAATACCACTTCCCTAGCCATTTTCTCCTCTTCTGTTTTTCACTCCATTGACAAGGAATAAATTACCAAGGGAGTTGCTGAGGAGTGATTTTTATGAGGATATCAGATGAGTAGCGTTTAAACGACAGGTAGAAAGTAAGCTTGAAAACAATATGGCAGCGTGCCTAAAACTCACTGATTTTGCCCAGTGTTACCTTCAGTTCTTTGCATGGTCTCCAGGGATATGCTGCCCAGAGGCGGTGTTTTCTGCTGCTTTAGCCCAGGCATACGGGGAGGAGGCCAGTCAAATCAGTCTGTCAAGGAGGGGAAATGATAGATGCGATTGCCAGCTAATCAAGTCTTCTGGTACAGAGTAGGTACTTAATGTTTGTTGAATTAATTTACAGATCTGATTAATGAGTGATTACAGTTTTCATTTTACTATTCAACTCTGTTATCATTTCTTAGCTTGCCATATCACTCTCTTATTCAATAACATTAATTAACTCACTCTGTTATTAATTCATCCAATTAGTGGGTCAGTTAGTTAACCTATCAATCAACAAATACTCATTCCCTGCCTATTAAATGCTAAGAGTTATGCTGGATTCTTGGAATGCAAATGGAAAGCCATAGTCATGATTAAAGAGATTCTTGGTAAGTCAAGACGTCAGAAAAGTAAATAATAAATCCCAACAAAAAACGATGCTGGTACAGGTACAGGAAAAGGTCAGAAGAGTATGCTCTGGTACATAATTTCAAGACCCAGTGCAAAATGAAAGTGCAGGTGCCCTTGATGAAGAATTAAGAGGTTCAGTGAGGCTATAGCAGAGCATTACCCAAGTGCAAGGCCTTTCTAAGCATGGGGCTCTGAAGTACCACCCAGGTTGCATGCCCTGAAGCTACTCCTGCAAAGGAAGATTATCTGATTATCTGTGATGAATATTTCTGGAAAGATTTTTGGAATAAGTGGCATGTGAGCTCTGATTTGTGAGAGAACTTGGTTGGATTAGGATATAAATAAGCAAAGAGTTGGACCTGTTATAATTTCTTTTTATCTGTAAAAAAGCAAATGTTGTGGCCAGGAAATGATAAATGGTTCAAAAGTTGATTGAAGGAAGAGAATGGAGTGGCCAGATTTGAGAGGAGAAAAGTAGACAAGAAGCAGGTCATGACTGCCTTTCTGCCTGTGCCTAAGTATCGGAGTAATAGCTTCCTCCTATTTATTTTAGTGAGGTTTAATTCACCACAAAAGACACAAATCTTAAGTGCACATCCCTATGACATTTTATATTGTATGTAATGTTTTAACTACCACCTATATAAAAGTATAGAATGGTGTGTTCCCTGTGTGCCTTTCAAGACAAAAGTCTAACTCCCCAGTAATCACTGTTCAGATTTTTATCACTATGCCTTTGTTTTGCCTTTCTTGAACTCCAGAGAAGTGGAGTCATGCAGTATATACTCTTCCTTTTGCTTCACACCTTATGTTTTCATGAATGACTTGTAGCCATATTTTCAGTGAATCCTTATAGTAATACTGTGAGGAAATTATGTTTAGTTCTCCTTTTTACAGATGAGGAAATTAATACCCACAATTTTGAAATAATGTCACATCACGTGATTAACCAGTAATAAAATCAGGGCTCAAAATCCATTTTTCCAACTCTAAGCCAAATTTCCCTTCCAATTTTTTTTTTCCCCCACAACTGCCCACTTGGGCATTTATAATCCAATTAAGTGATACTGCAGAACACAAAAGAACAGGAAAGCAAATTTTGAGAAAATTAAATTCTAAAACGTGAAAACTTCAGCATTTTCATTACTAATTATAATGACTTTATTATCATCATGCTATAAATATGAAAGTGGATTGGTTACCAAATATTCTATTTCTGAGTTAATACAGACAGCCACCTTTTTTCTTCAAAACAATTTTTGCAGTCCATCAAACAATAAAATAGGTAGTTGAAAAAAAAGTCACATATATTTTTCTAGACTTTTTACTCCTCTTTCACTGAAAATACCTGTAGGAATTTCTTACCAAAATTAAGGAAAGGTTTATCCCCTTAAACAGGTAAGGCTATATAACTTCAATCACATCTAATGTTAATACATATTTGCCATTTTTTTAAAAAATGCTCAGAATGTATTTTTTATTGTTTGTTTAACTTTATCATGAACCACTTTTAATTTCTTTGGAAGTCTCATTTTTGACATGTATGTAGAACTATAATTGGCTTTTACCACTGGGTAACAAAATCTTAGAAGTAGGTAAAAATGGATTTTGCATTAGTGTGTAGAGGAATCAAGTAGAAGAAATTATAACTGAATTCAGGTCTCCCACAGTATTTCTCAATGTGGATATTTAACCTATTTTCCTCATCGGCTAATCCCATTGTATTTCATGATGACCTTATCAGGGGCTTAAGGGGGAGCATTCTCTATGGATATAATTTCCTTCTAATCCCATTATCTTTCAATATCCTAACCCCTGCTTTATTCCCTTCTCCATTAAGGTTTAATTATTTCATTCTGATCTTTATCCCTTGAAATAGTTCCTCAATTCCTATCTTCTCAGTTTGTCCACCATTTTATTCTTAGTCAATTTTTAGTAATTACTGCATCATTTGTCTTTAATACGACTGTAGAAATAACAGAAACTACTCTCAGCTCAGGATAGTAATTATTGCCTAATCTTATCCATTTTAGAATCACAACATTTCTTCAGAATTCTTTGGAGAAAATAATCCCCTTTACAATCAACCATTTAACATTATATTCATTTTGCTTCTGACTTTGATGCCTCAAAAGTAAAAGCAATGTAGAAATCAATAAAGCCACAGGTCTAGAGGTGACAGTTTTCAATTGAATGCTGTCTATTACAGTCACTTAGGGAAGTTCTTTTATGAATAAGACCTAGGAACAGTGATGGAAATGTCCTAAGGGAAACTACTGTGCAATTAATTGAACTTGTTGAAAATTGTACTTTCTCTAAATTGTCTCGTACTCAAAGATTCCTTAGAGATGTACAACCAAACGAGAGACACGCCATGTGTATCCTATAGCTTTAGGAAACAATAAATTCACATTGGAAAATAGAGCAATTGTTGTTGTTCAATAATATCAAAATGTCTTCTAAAAACAAATACTTATAAAAACTACAGGTATTAATTCACTGGCTCATTCACCCAATTGAAAAATAGGCTTTGAGACCCTACCAGGCGTAGTTCTAGGTAATGTAGAGAAAAACAAACAAACAAAACAAAACAAAAAAAAACAAAGACAAGATGATTTTGATTTTGCTATCATGACGCATATTAGAAGAGGGAAACAAGCAATAGCAGACAGTGATAAAAGTTGGGAAGGTGAAACAGAGCAGTAAGACAACAAATATCTACAGGGACCACTGCAGGTTGAGTAACCAGGGAACAAAGGTTGAGGCAGGTGTGAACTTGATATATCTCAGAAACAGACGGATGTATACATCAACAACCCAGAAATGGAGAAGGAAAGAGGTACAAAATGATAAAGAAGAAACTAGCCACAGAGTTGAAGAGCTCATATTTTATTCTGTTTGCAGTGAGTAACCTAGAGGAGGGTTTTTAATGAATAGGAAAGAAGGAAAAAACATTTTAATTGATTTTTATTGCCAAAAATATCATTTAGGCGGCTGTCAAGAGAATACACTGCAGGAGGCAAGAGTTAAGAATGAAGGTCTGTTAGAGCAGTGGTCCTAAGACCAGCAATGTTACCCCCGGGGGTAGTCATTCTAAAGGGTACTCGTTTGTATGAATTCTTCTAAGGAAAGCAATTTACAACTCCTCCACTTTCATAGGTCTGACAATTAAGGTCGCGAACTTGTTGCAACGATGTTGCTAACCTTTTTGATATCAGAGGGATTATTCATTATGAATTTGTACCAATTGACAGTTAACCAAGCTTACTATTTGAAAGTGCTGAAAAGACTTCATGAAAAAGGTAGATGACCTGAACTTTTCGCCAACAATTCACAGCTCTTGCATCGCGACAGTGCACCAGCTCACACAGCACTGTGTGTGAGGAAGTTTTTAGCCAATAATCAAATAACTGTATTGGAACACCCTCCCTACTCACCTGATCAGGCCCCCAGTGACTTCTTTTTTCACCCAAAGATAAAGGAAATATTGAAAGGAAGACATTTTGATGACATTCAGGCCTTCAAGGGTAATACGACAACAGCTCTGATGGCCATTCCAGAAAGAGTTCCAAAATTGCTTTGAAGGGTGGACTAGGCGCTGGCATCGGTGCATAGCTTTCCAAGGGGAGTACTCCGAAGGTGATGGTAATGATATTTAGCAATGGGGTATGTAGCACCTTTTCTAGTATGAGTTCACAAACTTAATTGTCTGGCCTCGTAGATAATGGGATTCTTCCAAAAAATTAAAGAAAGCTCTCTCTTTATATAGCTTTTAATTTGCTCAGGGTCTCTTGGAAATCAGTCATAAAAATATAAATTATTTCATATTCCTACTGGTGAAAATAGCTTTAGTAGCTGGAATTCTAGAGGTAAATTCATTGGCAGCTGATGTGAAATTAGAATTTTTCTCAACTGAAAAGTTGAGGTTAGAGCCCTATAAGAGAAGGGAATCTGAATGCGGCTTGAGAAGATCTGGATTCTTGCTTTTGTTTTGCCTTTAACTAGTCATATGATCTTTGTTAAGTCATAAATCCATAGTGTTGTGAAAATCAAGTACAGCAATAATAAGCCATCGCTACTCATTGGCTTCTGATAGGACACTCACTACCTCAGCCTGCAAGGTCCTTTCAGGCTCCAAGTGTCTGTGGCTTTGGGCTCTGATTTGTGCGAGGTTCAAGAGTCTTTAGGTATACCACTAAGACACTCCTTTGCACATTTCCCATTCTTGTTCTCCAAACATGAGGGTGAATTGGGAATAGATAATGCCTAGATGCCAAACCCAGAGACCTAGAGAAATCTCAGTCACTTTCCATTCTCCTAGATCTCCCCTACATCACAAAGGTACTCTGATGCTCCCTGCCCTTTCGGCAACATGTCATCATCTTCTCAATAAATTTCTGTTTTTCACATGCTGGAGGAAAAGGCTGCTTCACCTCTCAGCCATGGCAAAAACCCTAAAGCAATACACTGCAAACTCTTGCTACCTGCTTGAACTTAAAGACAAAAGAAAATAAAAATCAAGAAAGCATAGACAATTTAATATAAATTATTTCCCCACAGTACTAGTTTATGGGAAACTCTACCCCAGGCTTTAAAGACTTTTGAATTGTCTGTCTATTACCTGTCCCAGTGTTGAGCAAAGATGTAGGATGAAAATGTGAAAGGCTATAGGATATATTAATTAGCTATGAGCATCCAGAGAGCTCCACTTCTCAAATACTTTTTCCAAATCCTCCACACTACCAATTCAGTTTCCACAGTTGAACAGTTGTAACTAGGAAGCCTTTCCACAGCAAAGGCTAATGTGGTACTTCTGTAGCCTGGGTTGTTACAGCCTACATGTTCATTCTGACTTTGGAGCAGACGTTTTCTCTGTATGTTACTAACAGTCTCCCAAGTAATCAGAACTGCAGCTTTATTGTCAGCTCTAGCAAGATTTAGGTCCTGTGTGCATTATATGAAGTTACTCCATGGCCGTCATTAATTAGATTCATTTATTTTTACTCTTGTGACCTCGTTTTGTGTGGATCTCCAAATATTTTCCTATATCCAGGTGTATTTTCTTGACTTGACATTGATGTAGAAATTGCAGTCAGGCTCTCTCCTTTAAAAGCCAGAGATGTTGGTTCTTAGGAGCTCTCATTAACCACCAAAATCCCATCTCTAGTAATCAAATCTTTTAAGCCCTCTCACCGAATACCCTGATATTATAATATGGCAATTGTGACTGAGGTTATTCAGGTGTCTTTTCCGGGGTACATTTATACATCAGCAAGCACTTACGACACTGCAAAAATATTTCCTTCCTGGGAGAGATTATCATGCTGAAAGGTTGCCTGGATTAATGAAAACTGGAATGGTTTGTTTGTTCAGTTCACCTTTCTAAAATTTAACACGGAATAAATTTATTTTTGCTTAGAAAGATCTCCATATCAGTTCAAAGAGTAGATTTCCTAAGTGAAAAGGGATTTAAAGAAGAAAGAGAAGATGGAGAAAAGGATGGAGGAGGGAATATAATAGCTGTAGCTGTAAGAGCTAATGCATACTTGGTGCTTTTATGTGCAAATCCAGGCCACAACCAAAATTATCATCCCTATTATATTCCATTACACCAACAGTCACATTTGTGTAGAAAAATCTTGCCACCAGGCAAATTTAAATCTCCACACTTTGTTTTCCCTTTATTTTTAATCTCAGGGAACTCTCTCTATTCTATTATAGACTGCAAATTTGCAGCACAGATATGCAACCTGTGATCTGGCATTCAGAGAACTAGACTGGAGAGGAAATAACTAATAATAGTTCTCACCATTTTAACGCTAAGTGATTCTCTGTAAGAAAAAATATTGCAAAGTAACATTAAGACCTGTGTGTCAGGGATTAACAAGAGCCGTTTCTTTGTTGTTACTATTGTTTTTATTTTTATTTTTTGCCTCTGTTCATGGTTTAGCAGTACATCAACACATGTTTTAAAGTGTCAGAAGTACAATAGTACTGTAAGTGAAACCAACATCTATAAAACCAATTCTAGGTCCATCGGGATCTCTTCAATTATCTCAGCATAGTCACAGTGGTGCTGTATATTGATGTTTATCTGTTTGTGAGGCTGAACGTGGCAGCTCTGTAAAATTACAGTAAAATTGATCTCTTTTGCCTTTCAAAGCTAAATGAAAATACTAGCTCCAAGTAGAATATGAACAATTTACCAATAGTGCAATATTGCTGATTGTGACCAATTCCTCGTAGGTCTTAATATTTCAGGTTTTAAGCGTCTTTCTCTGAAATGGATTTTAAAAGGGATGTCATGATATTGACTTAGGACTGAATGTTCACCATGCAAAACTTAACACCTTGCCTTTGTGTGGTGATTTATCATTTTTAAAGGGCTTTCCTGTTTAATTTTTTTTAAAAAGTAGGGTAGGTTTTATTACATGCCCACCCTCAGTTGACACATGAGAAAACTGAGCTTCAGACAACTTCAGCATACAGGATGCCAACAAACAAACAAACAAACAAAAACTCATCGACACAGACAACAATTTAGTGGTTACCAGAGGGTAAGGGGGCACGGGAAGGTGGTAGAAGAGGGTAAAGGGGGGAAAATATATGGTGATGGAAGGAGAATTGACTTTGGGTGGTGAACACACAATATAATATATAGATGATGTATTATAGAAATGTACCCTTGAAACCTATATAATTTGACTAACCAATGTTACCCCAATAAATTTAATGGAGATGAAAACAAAAACAAAAGCTCTAAAAAGCATCACCCAATCACACATAATGTCCAATCAGCTGATTAGCTAGAATAAAGCACCTGATTCTCTGGTCCCAACTGGGGATGAATTCTCTTTGGTACGAAGACTCTTGTGAAACTACAAGTAACCCTTGAAAAACATGGGAGTTAGGGTGCCAACCACCTCCACAGTTGAAAATTCACGTATAACTTAAGTTGGCCTTTCACATAGAGGATTCCCGGTCACCAGCTGACTCTTGAACAATACAGATTTAAACTGTAAGGGTCAACGGAATTGCAGTCAATTGAAAAAAAACACACACACACACAAAAAAAACTCTGTATATAAGTGGACCCATGCAGTTCAAACGTGTGTTGCTCAAAGGTCAGCTGTATATGTTGAGGAGTAAAACAACACTACAACAAAAAATAATAACAAAATCCATCTGCTCTTGACCTGTTTCCTCATCTGTAAAACAGGGCTAATAAATCTTAGTCTGCCCTGTATTGTCTACCTCTCACAGTTCTTTAATGATTAAAATAAGATAACATAGTAAAAATGCTGTAAGATGTATGTAAGGCTCTCCAAATCCCTGCTCTGGTGTCCTGCCCTGCCAAGTACCATCTCTCTAAATTCTAACAAAATTCCCACAACAAGGATCTATACTGTCTATGTAATGCATTACTTTCTATCTTGCATCATGTTTATTTATGACTGTATCTTGTCTCCCTACTGGAGTTACTTCCTGCACAGTTTATGTGTGTTTCAGATTTGTTCTCCAGTAGGAAATATGATGCTTTGAATAGAGCTGATAGTGATTAGTGTGAAAGTTAGAATGAATGCTCTCCTCTCACTTTGGAAGTACCAGTCCTCTTATTTCCACCTGGGACCCTTGGAATTGTTTCTACCTGTCATAGTTCATATCAAATACCTCTTTCATTAAGAATTCAACATCTGCTGGGATTTCTTTCCTTTTCAAAATTGGTATTGCCTTGATTATTCCTCTTCACCATATTCTGACTTTCATGTATGCCCACTCTTAGATAACTCCTTGGATTTTCTTGCAGTGCCTAGTATAGTGTCCTGTATATTCAATAAGTTTTAGTTGAATTAACAAATAAATGTTGTCAATTGTTTTCACCTTTGAATCAGAGTCTGCCTCTCACTTGCTTGGGCTACAGATCGTGAGAAGTACAAATGGCGTTGTATCCCTAGAGCTTACTTTTCTAAAATAGGCAATAGGCTTGCATTTCTCCTGGGCTGAAACATAGCCCTGGATATAACCTAAGTGGCCAGAATAACTCCTGTGCCATAAACACCACATTTTTGACTAGACCCATTTTAAGACCCTCAGTAAAGAGCAAAATGATAAAGGAGCTAAGATGGATTCCCCACCCGCTGATTCTGAAGCCCTCTCTCCCACACCTAAGAGCTCAGGGTCCTCCTTACCCCATCTTCTAACTGTGCAGAGCTCCCTGCACAGGGGTGGTACTATTCAACTTGTCCTGAAATTAGGTCCAATATCATTCTCTAGCAATTATCCAGGAACTACTCTTTTGAATAAACCACAGTTTCCAATAAAAGCCAGCCCAGCTTCTAAAGAAACTGTTCTTAATAGCTTTTACTCTAAACTATTTGAAACAGTGACCAAGCATTCTTCAGAAAATATAATGCAGGTCAATTTGAAAGAGAACAGATTTTCAGAAGTCCCCCAACAATGTCCGGCAAAATACCGTTTATTTGATATTAATAGGGAGACCATAATGTCCTTGTTTTGAATTCTGTCTTTAGAAATGGCCTTATCAAAATAATCCTCCTGCATCCGCTTAACTGCTGTTTGACAGCAGATCAAATGTAGAGGTAACCAAAGCTGAAAAAGTACTGTATTTCTGTACTATTTTGACATTTGAAAGGTGATGGATTGACTGTGAAACTGAATTAAGCAAGGGAAGACTTTCATTCCACTTACAAAGTTTTACAACTTTAAAACATCCCTTTGGATAAAAAAACAACACCCTTAGACCAGTCAGTATACAAGCAAACATGCCAAAGATCTAATTGAAGCATCAATATAAAGAAACATTACCCTGAGTGTCTACTATGACCGCACAGAACCTCTGCTTGTCCAGATTGACTTTGAAGTGATCTTTCATGTCTATAGTCACCGCCTGGCCTTTTAAAAATGGGTCAAATTCAATTCATTACTGCTGGGAATGAGGTGGGGGTAAATCCACATAAGAAATTGGAATCAGAAACCAGACTTCAGGATAAAATTCCTTTTGCTGTGTACCTTCATCCTTCCTCTCCTGACTTCCTGTTACCACATCCATCCAAATTGAGAGGTGTCCCAAGCCACATTCTTATTGTTCTACAGAGTGGCTATTCTGTCAGTTTGGGTCTGAGAATAGAACAGAGTCAAGTCCCACCTGACCTACACTGGTGAGAAAATATATAATTAATCATTATTTGTACCAAAACCAGGTATCTGTCATTGTTTATGTAGTTATCTGAAAGATAAAGGAATCCTAAAATGATATATGCTTTTAACACAAACAATGGATCTAAATTTTAGAAATGGAGAAAATACTAGAATAAATTTTAAATTAATATGTATATAACTTCAAGGCATGGGAACCTACTAAAGGAAGATCAGAAACTGAAAAATGTATATGAGCC
Source organism: Rhinolophus sinicus (assembly GCF_036562045.2). NCBI lineage: Eukaryota > Metazoa > Chordata > Mammalia > Chiroptera > Rhinolophidae > Rhinolophus > Rhinolophus sinicus. Next base: position 25,724,471 of record NC_133759.1, read on the forward strand.
AAGAAAAATGCATATACATTTATTAACAAATTAAAATAATGTTATCATAAAATACATCATAAAAGATGTCAACAGTGTTAAAGGCATCCTAAAAAGATCAAAAGACAAACAATAGGAAAGTATGTATAATTTGAAAGACCATGGATGATAATCTAAATATTCAAAAACAAAACAAAACAAAACAAAATGACAAGAAAAATAAAATGGAAAAATGCCCAGTGAATATAAACAGGCAAATCGCAGGAAAGGAAACCATTTTAACATCATCAGTGGTCAGGTAATTACAAATTCCAATGAAGAGCTGTTATTATTGTGCTCATAAAATTAACAAAATTTAGTAGGATTTGTAAGCTATACTGCTAGCTAAACAGATAAATTGATAGAGTAGTTGGGCATTTTTAAGAATGAGATATCCTTTGACTCAAAAATGTTCAGTGACTCAACACTGAAGTAGAAAAACCCTGGAAATAATCTGAGTGTCCACTGGAACAGGAACGGTTGAATACCAAAAAAAAAAGTGCCTCTAGTCTTGGGATCACGATGTAGCAACCAGAAAGAGTAGGTTAAGTCTGCTCTCACTGATCAGTAGGAATGATCATGATAAGCAGTGGAGTGAAAACTACAAGCTGCAGAGTAATATGAATACCTGGTCTTGAATGTCCTTTCTCTCTAATGTCTTTGTCTCCTTGCCTTTGAGTTGCTTTCCCCTGTTTCAAGTAATTTCTCACCATCTAGCTGGTCTAATTCTTACATATTCTTACACATGCAGTGGGAGCCTCAGCTTCTCAGACAAACTGAATTGATCAGTCCAGACGGGATATGTGTCCGTTACCTGTTCTGCCCAATTATCCTGAGCATACCTCAGTCATGGCCATGTATTCAATTCTTAATTTCTTGTAGACCACAGACTCTTTGTAGCCAGGAACTGTATGTTGTATCACAACATCCTCAGCATGATATTTAGATATAGTATCTGACATGAGAGGTGATTTATCAAACTTTGTTAATGGATAAATCTGAACTTGAACAGGTGACGTAATCTCTTTAGCCCCATTTCAAAAGTTGATGCTTAAATTAATAATGGTAGAATAATATAATTGGATGGAGCATCACCAAACACTGATGAACGTCCTCTGCTAGGTGCTTTAATGTAGGAGCAATAGTATCTAGCTTAAGGATTATTAAATCCAAAATTTATTTGTACACCAACATTGACTAAAGACAAAACTTTTTTTGAAATTTCCCATAAGGTACAAAATTTCTAGGATTGTGTATACAGCAATTCTTATACTTGCTGAAGTTTAAGCCCTACTGGATTACACGAAAGGAAGGAATGAAATGTCTCCAGGAAGGTGTCTGGGCACACAAAGCACGCTACCTTTTATGCAATGATCAAATTCCTTACACTGCCCTCTGTTGGGTGGAAAAGTGAAAATGGCCCCACTTGCCTGCAGTTTTTGTCCACTCTGTTTTAATTTTAGGTCTCTGAAGTTTTAATTTTTCTTGTCTGTTTTTGTGAGGGTTCATTGAGCCATATCTTGCCCCGTGTCTGTGACTAATTTGCAGGAAAAGTCATAGAGCTTAGTGATTAAGTGTTCAGGTTTTGGAGTTAGAAAGATGAAAGATAAAATCTTGGCTTTGCATTTACTAGCCATCTGAACTTGAATAGATGACATAATCTCTTTAGCCCCAGTTGCCTTGTCCGTACAACTGGAGTTACAATAATAGAAAGCCCCTCACAGACTGTTATAAGCATTGACAGAAAAAATATGAAAAAAGCTTACCATGCTCTTATCTTATTATTTAGTTCATTTTGTTTTTGTTATTATTATTAGCAAATGCCGTCACCTCTAAAAAGCATGTTTTCCCACAACTTATCTTTGAAATAAATCAGGACATATCTTACAATTGGTGGCATCTTATAATTATAGTTGTTGAATGGTATGCAAATCAGGAAACAACTTACAATAGATGGCACCTTAGATTTAAAGAAACAGGTTAGTATAAATACCATTAATTAGATTCTGGGTGGAGCTGACTTGAGCTGTAATCTCAGAATGAATGGGGTCAGATTGCCATCCTGCCACTGTATCATTACCATGCTGCCTCTCTCCTTCCCATCACTTGAGCAATGAAACTGAGAACCCCAGTTGTTTCCTAGAGACCTTTGAAAATGTGTTTTCCATTATTGTAAAGAGCTAATGTGATCTCCTAGACAAAGAAGTCTCAGATCTTAACTGAAAGTACTATAGCAAGGGAGGCTGGCCTCTTTATTATCGACTCACGCCTAAATTCACTCTGACAGCTTCTGGGAGCTCTTCCCGATCCATCTTTTTGACTGACCATGATCAAAACATTTGTCTCTATAATGTATACTCTACATGGCTGCCTTTCTCCCAAATCCTTCAAGTACCTGTCCTGAACCGTCTCCCTGATGTATCTGAGGTTCTCACCAGTATTTTGTTCATGCTCATCCTCAGCATTGTCTCCGTAGGCAATCATCTTGAATTTTCCACATGACCAAAATGACAACAGGCAACACAAACCAATTCTATGGCAACACCTAGTCTTATAAATGGCGTTCATATGTGTTGTCCTAAAGGTTCATCATTAAGCTTTATAACAATATCATTAAGGTTGTTTCTCTTAATATCCAGTTATGAAAATCTAAATGCTTCAAAATAAAAGGGATAATTTGAGCCCATAGGCTCCACAAGCCCTGAGATAAGTGTGATATGGTAGGTTGTTTGGTGGCCTCAAATTCTCTGTCAAATTTAGACGGGTATTCTGACTCACGTTGAACAAGGGAATGTGGAAGAAATGATGCTATGCAAATTCTGGAGCCTGGGCCTCAAGAGGCTTTGCAGCTTCCATCTATGCTCTCCTGGAAAGCTGCCCTAAGCTCACCATACCATGAAGAAGCCTGGGATAGTAAAGAGAAAGACCTAGCTATTCCAACTGTCCCAGATGGGTGTAGACCCCTATCTACCTACCAGCTGAACACAGCTACATGAGTCAGCCGAGGTGAGACCAACAGTAAAACCCCACAGCCAACCCACCATATTGCTAGACATAATCAATTGCTGTTGTTTTACACACCAAAAGGTGACTGAAAGAAGTCAAAGGCTTTCAATAGCTAGAAGGCATTTCTCTGAATTAGAGACCAAAAGAAGGAGGCCTGTAGAGAGACATCCAACAATGAAACATGAAAAATAAAAAGTTTCATGTAACTTTTTTTTAACTTTTGTTTCTGTTACTTAAATGTTTATGACGTGGAAAGACTCTATACTTTATAGAGCTATAAAGATAAACAGTATGAATTTTTTACAACCATTTTATAAAATCATCACAAAGTACTCTTCAAACAAGTCTCACATCCCTACGTAACGATTTCTCCTGCTGCAACAAATGAAAGTGAGATGATCAGCTTGAGGAGTGGGGAGAGGAAGAAGCCTAGAATAAGCTGGATGATACTTTCTGGTTTTTATTCTCAGATATTTAAAATAGAGTGGATCTAGAAATAGGTCTCAAACTATGGCCCGGGGGCTAAATCTGCCCACCATATGTTCTTGTATGCCTATGAGCTAAGAGTAGGTGTTTTGCTTTTTTTATATATATATAACGTTTTTTAAATGCTTGAAAGAGAAAATCAAAAGATTAATATTTTATGGCATGTGTAAGTTATATGAAATTCAAATTTCAGTGTCCATAAACAAAGTTTTATGAGAACACAGCAATGCTCCTTCATTTGCATATTGTCTATGGCTATTTTTTCACTCCAACAACAGAACTGAATAATTATGATAGAGATGTGTATGCAAACCTTAATGTGTTTATTATCTGGCTCTTTATAGAAAAAGTTTGCCCATTCTTGGCCTATCATGTAATTTGAGCATTTTCTTTTTAGGCTGCTGTAATGTGTTATACTTCATTGCAGTATTTGTGAACCTATAAAGAAACACACCTAGCTGACTTTCTCCACCCAATGTCCTCACAGCTTGCTGGTCTAACATGGAGAAGTGTAAAGGTGTTTAAGTCCTAAATGTGGTTAGGGGAATAGATAAGGGAAGGAGACAGAGCAAGAGAGCAGTAGATCACAGATTAAGTGTTTGATAATAACGATTGGAGAAGTGACTCTTAAAAACTCCATATTTACATTTTTCTCTTCATACGTCTTCAAAATAACATTTTTGTTTATAGACCAAAACTGTTTTTAAAGAGCTGGCATAGCAAAAGCTAACAGCATTAGCCCTAAAAAATAACCTTTTTCTTTCCTGTTTGCTTCCATCATCAGCAGTTAGAAGTTCTCCACAAGGTCTTCTTATGACTGTGTAGTTGACAAAAGATAAGTAAATATATAAATGAAAAAGCTAAAAGCAGTTTCCTTACCTGCCTGACCTTGACAGACTCCAAGGTATCCCTAGACTCTGCCTCCTTTCCACCCTCACTCAAAAGGTGCTCCTAAAGCACCATATGATTTCTTTTAAAATCATATTCAGAATCCATTAATATACTTAGCTTCTGCAACAGTTAAGGAGTTATGGAATATAATCTCAGAATACCAAATTGAAAGATACATTGGTTAGAGGAACAGTAATTGTTAGAAGACTTATTTATTTTTCCTGGAAACGACACACTATTACTTATGAATGGAAGAAGGGAAAATAAGTCGTCTTGACCTGTAACGACATAGTGTCAAGTATAAGTTCTGGCTCACCAAGAACCTTTCCAAATTACACATAAAACCTTCCCTCTTTTAGGCTGTGTGCCTCCTTCCTCATAATTTTTTTCAGTTTTTCCTGTTAGATGATATGGTACTATTTATTACTTGTGTTTTTTACCTTAGTGAACATGTGTACCTGGTTTCGGTGTTTTTAAAAAATTGTCTCACTTTGATCCATTTTCCAAGTCACATTGTGTTTACCACATTCCTGTAAGGGCTAACAGTATTTCAGCTGGGAACATTATTCCGTTGGAGAATTTTGGAGGCAACATATGCTATTATAACAACTTTTGTAGGGAAGACTTGTTCTAAGCAAATTTTACGGTGGAAGGATCATGAGCCATTTGCTATACTGTAGCACAGAATCTATTTAGTACTATGAACTATATCTCATTTTGCTTCTTTTCCCCAAACCCATATATATATATATATATATATATATATATATATATATATATATACACAAAACATAAATATTCCTACTGCTTTCTATCTTTTCTTCTTAGCTGTTGAGAGTCCCTTGTTTTCTAGTTAGATCCTACATATGACACTACCTTCATGAGATTTGAATTTAAATAATGACTAAATTGCAGTAATTAGGTGTTTATTTCGAGCTATCATTACATGCCAATGAACCAGTAGATTTATTTAGGGCCAGAACTGTGCCTAGCATGTGCCAGGCCCTTCTATCATTTAGACTATGTGCAAATAAAATTACGTATGTACAAAATTGCCTTTTAACAATGAAACTTTTTATTTGCTTGCTTCACCAGGAACACAAAGGTAAAGCGAAGCTCTGTGTTGATGGATTCAAAAGATCAGTGATAGAATAATCAACCATCTCTCCATTCTGCTGCCCAAAGTACCACCATCATCCTAACATGTCATAGGATGGCAACAGTAGCATTCTTCCTTATTCATATGGAGTTTAAGAAAAAGAAGTTCCTAGACTCTTTCCCAGATAAGCAAAAAAGACCTTTCCAAGAATCCCTCAGTAAATGTGTCCTTTGGGTCTCATTGGTGAAATCATGGCATGTGTTCACTCCTGAGCCAGTCCTTGGTAAAGAGGAAAGGGTTTTGGTGCTTAGACTTGGAGCTCAAAATGAGGAGAGGACGTCAGCTCTGAGTCACATAGGCTGTGTGGCTGTTTAAACACAACTACTAGGGTACTGCAGAAAAGGAAGAGAAAGGAATAGATGTCTGGTAACTAAATAACAGTATACAGTTCAGCCAACTTTATGTTTGTAAAATGCAATGAACTTTAATGTTATAGAACAACTTCAGCCCCACTTTATTGTCTTCTTTTGATTTTGTTGTGATTATCAATGATCACAATTAGATAAAAGGTTTTACGTGTAGTCATTTCACTGTTACCACAAACGTAATTCTAAAAGGACTATTCTGTATTTCAATTGAATAATTCCTCTAAAGTAACTTTATTTTTTACATAATTATTTAAATGACTGCTGGCTAGCATATTGGAAGCCTACCATTATTGCATGCTTCCTATGGTCTAGGCTTGTCACTCAAATTTATACTTTTAAGCCAATGACTAGGAAGTAGATAGTATTTTCCTGTTTTACAGATTAGTCAACTAAGAACCAGAAAACCTAAGTGATTTGCCCAAAGCCATGCATTTACTAGTTGGTGCAAAAATAACTGTGGTTTTTGCAATTACTTTTAGCTTTTTAAACCACAATTACTTTTGAACAAACCTAATAGGTTGCAGAGCTCAGAGTTCCCAAGTCTTTGGGCTCCCAAATCCTGATTTTCTATATTATTTTGCTTCCTGGAGTTGTAACAAACTAGTGCAACCTGAGTGAATTAAACAACAGAAATTTATTCTCCCACAGCTCTGGAGGCTAGAAATAAAAAATTAGGGTTTCTATAGGAACACACTGTCTCTGCAAGCTCTAGGGCAGAATCCATTCCTTGTCTCTTCCAGCTTCTGGTGGTGGCTGGCATTCCTCTCTGCTCCGTTTTCACATGACCTTCTCCACTGTGAATAGCTCCCTCTCTTTACTCTTGTAAGGGTACATGTGATTATATTTATAACCCACCTGTATAATCCAGGATAAATTTCTCCTCTCAAGATCCTAAATTTAATCCCATGTTTTGCCATGTAAGTTATTAGTCACTCTTTTGCCCTATGCAATATTAACCACTGGTTCCAGAGACTGGGATATGGATATACCAATGGGGCCACATTTCAGCCTGTTAAATACACCAAGCTAGAAACCTGATTAAAAGAAAACTCAGTGATACAGGATTCCAGTGTATCTTGACCTGTACTATATTCCTAGTATCCAACACAACACAACATGATGTCTGACATAGTATGTGCTCAATAAATATTTGTTAAATGGATGAATGAATGAGTAAACACTTCAGGATTTGGAAGTGGGAAGTGTCTGGATACTGGTAGGATGTGCCTTCCCATTGAAAAGAAGCTGTGAATGAAGAATATAGCTGAGGAAGTGAGACTGATTTTATATAAGGTATTCAGATGTTCTCATAATAAAAAAAGCTTTTGAAGTCCGAAAAATAACTGAGTATCTGTTGCATGACCCTTATGGGTAGGATACAGAAGAAGACACAAAAGGGAGTATAGAATCATATTGTCTTCGAGTTTGAAAGGACCTGAAATGTTGTCTAGTCCAATTTCATACCCGATGACTAATTATCACGCTTGTGACCGCTTCCATTTAAACTCCCCAATGCTGAGGGTCACATCACCTGACTGTTCAGCCCATCTTATTATTGGGCTGATCCAGGAGGGTGAAGGTGAATAACACAAAGCTTCAAATGTATGCTGCCAGTTACACAGGTCATTGTCTGGGACAGCTATAATTTCTAAGTTTTAGGGGAGAGTCTCCTAGCAATGGGAGAGCAACTTCCCATGTTGTAAATTTCTATGATCATGAGAGGTTACTTGCTTTTCTGATCCATGAGAATTCAAGGCAATCTGTTAACTTGAAGGTAATTTCTACTCAGAAGTAGGGCCCAAGCACCAGTGATTTCCAAATTATTTCTTGAAAACAATGTTTATTATTTATCGTAAAACCCTGACAGAATGTGAATGAGTCTAACATATAAAATGTTAAAAGGCAGGCAACACTATAGAGATGAGTTGATTTGCTATAAAAATTGTTACATTAAAGAAAAGTTCTGTAATTGTTTTTCATGTTTTCATTGAATCATTTTTAAATGAAAGTAGATGTGAAGAAAAAAGAATCAAATAAGACGTGGTTTATTAGCATATTCAGCATTGTCAAATTTAATAAAAAGAAAAAAAAATCAAATATATGGGCTTGAAGAACACAAGACAGAAATAAGCAAAAATTAAATTATTTAACAATGCTGTATAAAATATATTGGGTTGATTTTTAATGTTTTTATAAAATCCAGTCTGGAAAGATGATATCCATGCTAGTTAAAGGGCTAGTGCATTTTAATGTCAAAAAAACATTTTAAAAGCATATTTCTTACCCCTTTTCTCATCAGACGTTTAATTATAAACCTGTGTATGTATGGTTCTTTTAATATTTCAAACCACAGGTTATTTTGGTGTGAGCACAGAGTTATGTCATATTAAATATATTCCTAAAATAGCATAATTGAAATTCTCTGTAGTGAAACCCACCTAAAAGTCCAGAATTGATCAGACTCAGTCATCTGACTTCAGTGTTGAATCTATGGCCTGTGAAGGGCTGCCATGCACATTTACATCCCACAGAGGGAAAAGCAGTCTACCTTCCCAATTTTTAGACGAGTAGGAAGATTCCTACTATCTTTGTTCCCACAGGATGTGTTCATGGATAAAATGTGGCTAATTTGAACCAGATTGAAACTCAGTAAATATTTACTGAATAAGTGAGTAGCTAAGTGGGATGGATGACCTCTGAATTGAGCGTGGAAAGGTCTGGGTATAAGTTCAAACACTACCACCAACTTGGAACAAAGCTGAAGTTTTCTTATTCTCACTGCAGGGCTCATCCATCAACTGCAATTTGCCAGTGAATCAATTAACCATAAAAGGACAAAAGGAATATTTAAAAAAAAATAAAATACATAACTCTTCTGTGTCTCTGCCACGTGACTTGGTATATATTTTCCTTTTTATCACAGCATCCTATGAGGTAAATACAATTTCTGCGCCTTTCCACCACAAGTTAATCCCAGAAGAGTTCTGGAACACTTGAATTTTGCCGTAAATGATAAAACCTAAGAGAAAGGGCATTCCAGGTAGCAAAGGAGAGAGAATTTTTAAGCAAAATGTTTTTACACAGTATTGAATTGTGCCTCTAAAAACAACTTCAAGTGTTGATTTGTTTTCAAAAGAAATGTCAAGAAAACATTTCCTTTCATGCTTAGATTCATTCTCCAGTATCGCTGTATACATAAATTCTGAAGTCCTGGAATCTGACTCGTTTAGTTTTATAAAACTTGACTCTTGAAACCCAAATACTAGTTTTATAACAGAATATTTTATGTACTAGCTTTTAAAGCCAATTTATGACATTATATCCTCCAAATGAGCTTGGGTAAATAAATTAGACCAATTGTATGAATATTTTCCTCCAGACACATTCCAGGATTTCTGTCTGTCCCAAGGCAATGGCAAATACGGAGATGCTTCCCCCCCCCCCCCCAGAAGTCTCCCGAGACTAGAGACAAGGTTTCTTTGTATGCTGCAAGCAAAGTTTCCAGACACAAACATTTGCTAAGGGAAAGAAATCACAAACATGGAACACCTACTTAAAATTTTCCGGCATATTCTACAACTCGGCTAATAAGATACTTTGAGCAAGATGTTGGCCAGAATTTGCCTCATCTTGGACAGACAGGGGCAGGGATTTGAAGAAGGAAAGCAAACACTGAGTAAGAATGGCTAAGCAAATACAGTTTGGGCTATAGAAATGATTTGACATCAAACTGCCATCAGTACAAATTATACGCAGAGGCTTTCCCAGTGTAGCCAAGAGAATATTAACTAAAATGATTACAAGTAGCTTTATATCAAAGGAATATAAATGTAGAGGCTAGGATACCCTAGAGATGCTGACAGCTACGTCAACATTGCTAAAATAACAGATCAATCCAATTCATTCAGCCAAACAGCTGGTCAACTCAGTTAAACAAATATAAGGCGAATCAGCTGCCAGACCAATTAACTAGAAAGCAATCCCAAAGTACTCATGTCTGTTATGTATATACATAGTAGACAGTGTCAGTTTGGTGGATATAAAGATTGCATTTTTGCTAGAGTAATCCAAGGCTTACATGCAAATCTTTTTGGAGCTATTCTAAAATATATTCCATAACTTCTCAGCATCTCCCCCGTGAAAACCCTAATCCAAGACATTGTCACATCCTACCGGGGCTACTGCAAATGCTCCTCTCAATCCAAACCACTGCCACCATCTTGATCCTCTGTAGTCCATAGTTTTATACAAAAGCCAAAGTGATCTTCTCAAAGGATAAACGATACCATATCTTCTCATTGATCAAAATTCTCCTTTGCTTCCTTCCCATTCTAATTTGGATACAATTTAAGCTTTTTATTGTGATTTACAGAGACCTATTTGCTTAGGGCACAGCCTTGCTCTTTGTGTCTCCTTTCATCTTGCCCTTGGACAGAGATAGCACATGCAGGAAGGATATATGTGCCTGTAAGGCCATAAACGTCTCAGCACAGATGAACATATTGGTTTAAATGGAATATTTTGTGTAGGAAATATAACTCAGGTTTTTAGAAATTATAACCAACAGTGTTATGCATGGATTTGTTCCTTTGTAAAATGCATGGTGGTTATTTATGGTTTATTTCTGATTAGTTTATTGACATGATAGTCCCATGAGCTTAGTTGTAAGTACAGTGTAAGAAAGTGGGGAGGCGGGGCGGGTAAGTTAATCAGAAGAAAATGTATAAACTGTAACTCAAGTTTTTCTTAATATTCAATACTACTGACTCATAATGGCACTTATCCAAGTAAATAAGCTGCAGATTAATTGTCCTCAATATGTGGAACTGTTTTACCAATATTCTGAATATGGAAAGAAACATATGCTACAAATTCAGCATGTTCCTTCCTTCACTATATATTTCACTAGTGAAAGGCAAACTTCAAAGGATCAGAAATTGCATTTGAATGAAGAGCCGAATGTCATGCACATTTCGAAGACTTCTTTCCTAGAATTGTAACTCCTGGGAGAACTATTGTTTTTGTAATTTGTCATCCTCCAGCATTCCAAGAATACTTGTAATGCTTCAAAATTGAGGCCCTCCAGTATATTAATATAAGGAGGCTGTTGGTATGATTTCTAATCTCCTTCCTATATGAAATCTGGATGAAATATAGACTACTTAGTATGTGAATTTAGATCAAGTGATTTTACTGGTCTAGTGTAGCATGTAACATCTTGAGATATGAGTAAACTCTAACTAACACCTGTTATAAGGGGTACTGCTTGCCCATAAGTGCCAGTTGGTCTCTTAAAAACTATTTGAAGGCATCTTATTAAGTTAGGACTCTGAAGCCTGTAAGAGGTTTACAATGATCCAATGAAATATATTAAAATTTTGTAGCATTGATTTCAAATCTCTTCAGGAATGACTGCCAATCCCTGAGTCAGGTGTGGCTTAAGAGTATGGATGGTGGTGACAGAAGTTGACAAGAATTGAGTACTTACAGTGTGTCAACGTTCAAAGCATGTTAATATGTGTTACCTAAATTTCGTCCTCAGAACTGTAAGAGAGGAGTATTGTTAGAATCCCTGCTTCAGGGATATGGAAATAGAGGCACAAAGACATTGAATTGATAAAAGCTGTATAGTTGAGCAAGTGGAAGAGCCAAACTCTCTGCTCAGGCACTTTGACCTTGAAGACTGTACCGGTCACTGTTTCATTCAGGTACATTCAGTAGAGGACCCTAAGACACCTCCACCCGTGTCCTCTAGGAGAGTTTCTGTCAGTTTCCTGATTCTTAACACGCCTCTCATTTCTTTTCTCTTTATAAAATTGCAGAGAGTTTTGTAGCTTTCATTCTGCAGTTGGTTAGTGATCAACAGTCACCGTTACTGTATAAAACCTCCATCATTTGATAAAATTTTGGAATTTAAGGACTGCATCTCCACTTTCCATTATACTTCATGTTCTGCAGAATAACTGTTGTGTCTGATTACAACCTTACTTATTTTCTGGCCTGTCTATATGGTGACAGAAGGTACCTTAGTTCACCCACACTTTACGAAGAAAGGGAATAACTACCAAGTGAACTGCTGGCTGAACCCTCCCCGACCGCTGCCACTGGTAGACAACAGTAGCTGTATGGCTCTCTGTGTGCCCTGTGAAATGTTTCTTCTGACTAATGCTGCCTCGTCAGAATTGTACCGGCGGTGTAAAGCTCCAAGCACTGAACAGGCTGCTCCGCTGGAAACATAAGTAATATATGACCAGGCCCAATCTACAGGTAACTCACAATCAGGTGGGGCATTGCAGTGGATACTTTTGGTTTCCTACCCACCATTCTTCTCTTCCATCTACTTGTTGGTAGTCAGCCTTTCATGATAGAGGCGACAAAGTCCAAACGCTTACTTTCCCAGCTTCATTTGCCCCTGTAAACGATCACGTGACCTACTTCTTGATCAAAGAAACATAAGGGAAATTCTGCTGGAGAGTTTTGTTACTGGTAAACAATATCAAATGTTTAGACAGTTCTAGGTTCATTTTGTGTTGCTTGAAACTCAAAGCAATTTGACTTATATGAGGCAGCAAAGCACAGACACTAGAAATAATTTGAGAAGAACACATAATAGTGTGTACTCAGGTGGCAAAATCGTTCTGGCAATAAATGCAGTAGGTAAGAACGGCAAGGACACATGAGTTTGATGCAAGCTTCATGGAGGTCATGCAGCTTCACTTGGACCTCAAGTTCCTTTTGACATTCCCATTAGGAATACTTGTCACTTTAGAACCGTCTTTCGGGGAAAAAAATTGTGTTACTGTTCTTGGTTGCGTTGAGATATGTATTTATTAAATATCGGTAGGGGAAAATGATGTAAATATTAGAAGATGCTTTTTCTTTGTGAATGACCTGTATGGTACTGGTTCCTAACGAACATTGAACAATCTCAAATTGATGATGGGATCAATAGTTAAATCACATGGGAGTTTCTTTTACCTTCAGCAATCTGAACATACTAATTTCCTAAAAAACACTTATACATAACATTTTTAATGAAAGCAATTTTGTTTAAAATGTCACATTATCATATTATAGTTACAATCAGCATTATTGTACACAAGGAGCATGCCAGAATTTCCCTGCCATTTCCTTATAATGTAAAAACAGTCATCAAGTCTTCTCAGCTAGAAATTTTAGAACAATTTTAGTCTGTGCCTTAAATTTCTAAATTATTTAGTAAGATATTAAACTATTCCATTTTCATTCATAGCTAATATTTTTTACCTACTGGAACATACGCATTGACACCACCACCACGTGGAATGATTTCAGTTTCTGTTGAGTTTTACTGCCATTCTGTATCAAGTTCTTCAAAAAAATCTAGGCTATATATATTACTGCATAAGTAAACATACAGAGGGTGCCAAAAATGTATACACATTTTAAGAAAGGAAAAAACTGTATTAAAATTGTAATACTCAATATATACCGATAACAAAAGATGAATACAAGTCATGTGTATACTTTTTTTGGCGCCCTCAGTATATATAGTTACACAGATGTAATATATAACTATATATATATAACTATAACTATATATGTGTGTGTATATATATACATATATATGTATATATCCAGGATATATAAGACTAAGTGAGGCATATATATAGACATATATGTATATGAATGCATGCATATGTAGTATATATATGCACATACACACACACGTGTGTATGATCTTTTGGCTTAAAGAAGAAATTTTTGTTTTTTATTGATTTTTGTATACCAGTAATTTTCCTAGGTATGCGTATTCTTACATTGTTGTACTCATGTATATGACAAATGTGTGCCCCAACTGTTGTTTTCATAAAAACACTATTGCTATGTAGTCTTTTTAATAAAAATTCTCAAAGGCATAGATATTTCATTTTCAATATAAAGTTAATTTAAACAATGTGATGGGTGAGATTTGCAGTTTGTCTCAGAAGTCTCAAGGCCTTGGGTGGTGCACTGTACTGTGATATAATGAATTGTGAAAGAAGTCATGTTTTAATTAGTCACCTTTTGTCATCTCCTTTCAGTTTTAGGTTTGCACAGATGGCCATGCTGTGTTTGCAGAATTGACAGAAATGCGCCATTTTGCAATTCTAAAACACATTGTCTATATACCCCAAATGCTTTTCTTTACAATTGCATTTTCTTTTCATGCATCATTAAATAGTATATGATTTCTCAATAAAATGATAACTTCACCTCAGGTTTGATGTACAACCCATTAACATAAATTGACTCTCAGTAAACCTAAGCAATAGAGACCCCCTTGGGAGTTACAGAGGCGTAATTATTTGTTTCCTGTTGCAGCCTTATCTGACAGTGTGGCACAATCAGCTTAGATCATATGTAGGTATTATGTGCTCCATTTGCATTTACTGGTGTGTTCTTTGGAAAACATGCCCTCTGTGGTTAAGGAGTTTTCTGCTCTGATATTGCTATTGAATTTTGTTTCACTGGTTGAGTTTTCTGGTTCACTTCTGGGATATTGCTATTGACTGTGTGCAAAATTATCTCCTTGGGCCAGAAAATTCATCTGAACATAGCAATACTTGACTTCATCCCCAGAGAGAGCCTGTGATATCTGATGAAAAAAGAAGTGAATTAAAACAAAATGTGTTTATGTACTATGTACGGATCGTATGTGTGTTTGGGGGGCCTAGAAGGAGGCACATAGGTGTTGGACATACGATGAATGCAGATCCGGTAAATAAAGATACAAATAGGAATTGCCAACACCTAGAAAGTTATCACAGTGAAGATTTGGCTACAATGATTTAAGCCTAAAGTTGCTGAAATCATATGTTACTAATTTGTATAACATCCGGTTTGGTGTGAATAAACAATTACATAAACTATGATGTTGACATTTCTACCTACTTTCTAATTATACAGTCTTTGAAGGGTTTTATGCAGCATATGTATGCAGTATAAGTATGACAATATGTAGCTTGAAAAGTAGAAAATTGCAATATCTTTGAAGTTTCCTGGGTTACCCTTTTTGATTGCAAACTCCTTCTCTTCTTGCTCCCTTACTTGGTAACTACTATCCTGAATTTTGAGTGGTCCATTTCCCTTTTGTTGATTAACTTTATTGTATGTGTACATATCTCTAAGCGATATTTTATGAAGTTTTGCCTGCTGGCTTTTGATCTTTCTGTAAGTGTATGATTCCATATGCATTCGTTTGTCACTTGCTTTTTTTTTACACGTTATGTTTTTGAAATTCATCTATGTTGATGCATGTGACCATACTTCCTTCCCTTTCCTGTTCTTTTCCAATCTGTAGGTACACTAAAATTCATTAAGCTATTTTACTAGAACTATGCATTTTTCTTGTTTCCAGTTTGCTATGTTAATAATGCCACTGTCACCTTTCTTATACAGGTCATCTTTGGTACCTTTGCACAAATTCTATAGATTGCAGACCTATAGGAATAGAATCACTGGGTTACAGGATGCAGGCATCTTTGACTTTACTTGATAATAAAAAATTGTTTTGCAAAATGGTTGTACAAATTTACATGCCCATTAGCAAACAATGAAGGTAACTGTCAATTCACTAATACCTACGTGTAGCCAACTTTTTAATTTTGAACAAGTTGGTGATGGTGCATTGGCATCATCTTGTGATTTTAATTTGCATTTTTCTGATTGCCAATGAGGTGGAACTTCATTTCACAGCATGATGACAATTTTTGTTTTCTTCTCTGAGATGCTTACTCAAATTTCTGCCAAATTTTCCACTGGGTTTATCAGAATTCTTATCTCATTTCGGATTTTAAAGTGAATAGATTTTATATTTCATTATTAAATGTGATGTTTGATGCAGATTTTAAAAATTCTAAGTCCCCTTTTTTGGTAACAAGAGTTCCCTTCAACTTTCAGGAGGTTAGAGTTTTTTTCTGTTTTATCCTAAAAGACTTTTTAAAAATTGTCAAATGCTTAATAATTTTCCAATAGTAGGATGATCATTTGTTTTTTTGAACCTGAGCTAAACTTGCTCTATTGAGATAAAACCAATTTACTTATGGTAGCTTATATTTTTAAGTATCCTACTGGATTTGACTTGTTCATCCCTTGTTGAAGATTTTTTCATCTAAGCTTATGAGTGAGGTTGTCCTGCAACATAATGCCTTCCACTATATTTGTCTCATTAAATTACTTAGAACATTTTCCATGTAAAATTAAATGTAAGGATAGTATTTATAAAAGATTGGAATTATCTACTTGTTGAAGTTTGGTAGAACACCTCTGAGAAACCATCTGTGCCTGTTGAAATATTTTAAATGATTAATTTGATTTAGTTTATTGTGAGTTTATTGAGTTTTTTTAATGTTTTCTTGATTCATTCTTAATACTACTCATTTATTGTGCTTTAAAAGAATGTATATTCTAAAATGTTGAAATGAAGTGTTAGAAATATGTCCATTAGATAAAGCATATTAAATGTTATTCATATATTCTATTTTCCTACTGGTTTTATACAATTAATCTATTATTACTAAAAAGTATATTTAGATAATATAGCTCCATATTGTTATTATTCATTAATTTCTTCTTCTAGTTGTGTCAGATTTTGCTTTCTAATTTTGAAGTAATGTTATTCTGTATAATTTGTTTATTTCTGGGAAATTAACTCTATTAAATGTTGATCATTTTACTCTCTATCAATTTATTTTTCTTGAAACATAATTTTTCTTATGTTAATGTAACAACCTCAAATTTTCTTTATATTTAGTATTTGGCGAGTACATATTTGCCATTGTTTTACTTTCAGATTTTTTGTGTATCTTATCTTAGTTTTGAGTTTTTGTTAAAGAGCATACAAATATTGTTTACTCATATCTTGCCTCACAATCTTTTAATTCTAGAGTTTAGTCTATTAACATTGATTGCAATTACTGGTATATTTGAATTCATTCCTATCATGTATTGTGTGCTCTTTATTTATTCTCCTTCCTTTATGTTTCCTTTTTTCTCCTCTTTTTGCCTTTTTTTGTTGTTCTTTTTTTCTGTTTCTTTTCTATTTTTTTGGTTACTCTAAAACATCTAACAGCATATTCATTATAACGAAGTGTAAATGTAAATATCTTTTCCAAAAACAAAGAAGCCCCTTAGAACTTGTTAATGTCAATCACCTCCTAATAGCTTATATGCAGTTCTCTATCATAGCTTAAGTTTTATTTTATTTTTGATATGAAAAATTAAACAGTTTTTTATTGCTTCATATGATAATGTTGGTATAGATTCATCCCAATGTTCTCAATTTCTTTCCTCATCATTCATTTTTAATCCCCCTCCTTTCTTCTGGCATTTTCTTCTAAATGAAATTACTTTGTCTATTAATATGCAAAATTTAAAAATATATACATAAAAGAAGAAAATTGTATAATGAATGCTCATTACCCAGCATATGGCCTGATGGAGGCCATATATATTATTTCAGTGTTACCCTTCTCCCATTTTCTCACTACACTTCATACCCTAATGAATTATTTCAAGTGAATCCTAGTTATATTTTAATCTAAAATTTTCAAAATGCATCCCTAAGAGCTAACAACTCTTTATTTAAAAATTAGCACATTATCAGGATCACACCTAAATTTAAAAAATAATTGCTTACTACCATTTAGTATTCAGTTGTTTAAAATTTCCCCAGTTGTGCCATTAATATATTTTGACAGTTGATTATATAAGTCAAATTTCAAACAAGGTCAAACATTTGGTTGATTGGTCTCTTACATGTGTTTTAAAGGGTCTTTTAATCTATAAGACCCCCCTTTTTTTTAATTAAAGGAACCAGATTATCCTTTTCTGTAAAATTTTCCATGTTCTGAATTTGATTGATTACATCGTTTTGGTGGCATTTAACTTGTGCTTCTGTTCCTTGTGTTTCTTATAAACTAATCGTTATATCTACCAACTTGATGAGGTTCAAGATAGATTTTCTTTTTTTTGCAAAAATATTTCATAGGTAATTCTGTGTACTTTCTATTGCATTCTGTCAGATGGTGCAAAATGTTCTAGTGCCTCTTTTCTTGTGGTATTAAACTTGATCAGTGGGTTTAGGTTTTGTTACCCTCATCCATTCATTATACAGTTCACCATCAATCAGCCTTTTGCGAAATAATTTAGCAACAGTTGTTAATCATTGCCTAGGTACCTAATTTAAGTAGAGTTTGCAAAATGGTGACATTCTAACTCTATCTTTTCTTTTGCATCAGTTAGCTGAAATTATTTTATGAAGGTTCCATTCCTTATCAATTTGGTTTCCTGAGGTACAGTTTATACAGTAAATGCTAGATGATTTCCTTTCTTTATGAATTTTCAGAATAATGAATTGGTACCATATATTAGCAACCTCCAAGTATGTTTGATTTCCAATTTATTTTGTGTTGTTTTATTGAGTTCTCACATTTTATTTTTATATAGTTAATAAATTACATTCATTATGTTTTTCTTTATTAAAATTGTTCCTTCTTGAGAAGTGGGAGCCTCTTCTTCAGAAGTGGCAGTCTTTGGTAGCATTCTTGCTTTTCAATATAAAAATATATTCTGTTCTTGTCTTGAATAATTCTCCTCCCAATTCTGAGAATTGGCTATTTTCCCAAGGATTTCTGGTTCTTCTAAATTGGAAATGTTACTTACAGACCACAATCTCAGTGATTAGGATGTTCACTGCTACTGCATTTGTCATTGCTTTCAGAATTTTTCATGGT
The DNA here is from genome assembly GCF_036562045.2 of Rhinolophus sinicus. Classification (NCBI taxonomy): domain Eukaryota; kingdom Metazoa; phylum Chordata; class Mammalia; order Chiroptera; family Rhinolophidae; genus Rhinolophus; species Rhinolophus sinicus. The sequence continues at coordinate 25,743,154 of NC_133759.1, forward strand.
ATGAGCAAAGTAATAGGATTTATGTTAAATAGAATAAAATAAGTTTGGACTATTTTTTGAGTCACATATAAGATTTCAAGTTACTTTTATTAATTTCTTTAATTTTTATGATTCTATCCATTTTCTATGTTCTTCCTCCAACATGGAAATTATGGTTACTAAAGACCTTGACATAATTATTTATTTCATACTAATATATAGAATAATATGATTACCATTCAACTTATCTTTGTAATTTATATTATCCTTTGTATATATTCACCAGGAATGTATATTTAAAGTTCTTTGTTTAAATTCACTCAAAATTATTCTTACCTGTGTAGTTAAGTCTCCAAATTGGTATACAGCTAGTTTCATTTAATTCATTTTGTTTAATAGTTACATAAAACATTTATAAGGATTCAAAACCAAACTAAAAAACAAGGTATATTCAGAGAATCCACTTTCTATCTCTTTTCTCTCTAGCTTGTTCTGTTTCTTCCTCATAGATAACCAGTTGCTTTACTTTTGCTTTACATTTTTAATATAAGTCTATATGTATATACATGTGTGAGCATACATACATATATAGTTATTAACCAATCATCTATCATAGGACACTTTGAATGTTTCCATGTCTTGGTACACCATGAATAATGCTGGAATAAATAGAAGGGTACATATATCTTTATGGATAAATGTTTTCAGATCTTTTGGGTATATACCCAGGCGACGGATTGCTGAGTCACATGCAAATACTATTTTTGTAATTTTTTGAGGAACCGCCATACTGTTTTCCGTAGTGGCTATACCAATTTATATTCCCAATAGCAGTGAATGAGGGTTCCTTTTTCTCCACAGCCTCTCCAACATTTGTTACTTGTCTTGTTGATAATAGCCATTCTAATAGGTGTGAGGTGGTATCTCATTGTAGTTTTGATGTACATTTCCCTAATAGCTAGTGAATTGAGCATTTTTTCATATATCTTTTGGCTGTTTGTATCTTTTTGGGAGAAGTGTCCGTTCAGGTTTTCTGCCCGTTTTTTAATCAGATTGTTTGTTTTACTGTTGTTGAGTTATATGAGTTCTTTATATATTTTGGATATTAGTCCCTTATCAGAGGTGTTGTTTGCAAGTATCTTCTCCCATTTGGTCAGATGCCTCTTTGTTTTGTCAGTTTCTTTTTCTGTGCAGAAGCTCTTTGGTTTGATATAGTCCCATTCATTTATTTTTGCTTTTGCTTCCCTTGATGTCAAATTCATAAAGTCCTCACTGAACCCAGGGTTCAATAAGTTCAGTACCTATGCTTTCATTTATGCATTTTATTGTTTCCAGTCTTATGTTTAGGTCATTGATCCATTTTGAGTTAATTTTGATATATGGTAAGAGATACCAGCTTAGTTTCATTCTCTTGTGTGGGGCTTTCCAATTTTCCCAGCACCATTTATTGAAGAGGTTGTCTTTCCTCCGCTGTATGTTTTTGGCTCCTTTGTTGAAAATTATCTGTGCATGTATGTGAGGGTTTGTTTCTGCATTCTCAATTCTGTCCCACTGGTCTGTTTGTTTTTCTGCCAATACCATGTTGTTTTCATTATTGTCACTTTGTAGTATAAATTGAAATCAGGGAGTCTGATACCTTGGGGCTTGTTCTGTTTTCTTAGGATTGCTTTGGCTATTTGAGGTCTTTTGTGGTTCCATACAAATCTAATTATTTTGTATTCTATTTCTTTACAGTTGCCATTGGTATTTTGATAGGACTCCAGTAAATCTGTAACTGCTTTGGATAATATGACCATTTTAGCTATGTTGCTCTTCCAATCTATGAACATGGAATATCTCACCATATCCTTGTGTCTTCATCAATTTCATCTACTAATATCTTATAGTTTTCAGTGTATAGGTCCTTCACATCCTTTGTTAAGTTTATTCCTAAGTATTTTATTCTTTTAGTTGCAATTGCAGAATGAATTGATTTTTTTCATTTATTTTTCTGAAATTTCATTGTTACTATACAGGAATGCAATGGATTTTTGTACATTGATTTCGTATTCTGCAACTTTACTCTATTTTGTTTTTATTTCTAATAGTTTTTTGGTAGAGTCTTTAGGAATTTTTTTTTTTTCATAAATAATCATGCCATCTGCAAAAAAGTGACAATTTAACTTCTTCATTCCCAATTTGGATGCCTTTTATATCTTTCTCTTGCCTGATTGCTCTGGCTAGGACTTCCAATATTATATTGAGTAACAGTTGTCAGAGGGGGCATCCCTGTCTTATTCCTGATCTTAAAAGAAAAGCTTTCAGTTTTTCACCATTAAGTATGATATTAGCTGAGGATTTGTTCTATATGGCCTTTATTATGTTGAGGTGTTTTCCTTCTATAGATATTTTATTAAGTGTCTTAATCATAAATGGATGCCAGATGCCAGATGCTCTTTGTGCAATTATTGATATGATCACATGATTTTTATCCTTTATTTTGTTTAACTGGTGTATCACATTGATCAGTTTGTGTATGTTGCAGCACCCTTGTGCCACTGGAATGACTCCCACTTGAATGTGATATATAATCTTTTTAATATATTGTTGTATCTGATTTGCTAGTTTTTTTTTTAGGATTTTTTCATCGGTATTTATCAGAGATATTGGTCTGTAGTTTTCTTTTCTTTGTGTGTTATTCTTACCAGGTTTTGGAATCAGGTAATGTTGGCCTCATAAAATGAGTTAGGAAGTACTGCTTCTTCTTCAATTTTTTTTGGAAGAGTTTGCATAGGACAGGTATTAAATCATTTTTGAATGTGTGGTAGAATTCACTAGTAAAGCCTCTGGTCCTGGACTTTTGCTTTTGGGGAGGATTTAGTTAATTGTTTCAATTTCCTTACTGTTAATTGGTCTATTGGATTTTCCAATTCTTCATGATTCAGTCTAGGAAGATTATATATTTCTAAGAACTTATTAATTTCTTCTAGGTTATTGAATTTGGTGGCATATACTCCTTCATAGTATTCTTGTATGATCTTTTGTATTTCAGCGGTATCTGTTATAACTTCTCCTCCATTTCTAATTTTGTGTCTTTCCTCTTTTTTCCTTAGTTAACCTAGCCAGAGGTTGATCAGTTTTATTAATCTTCTCAAAGAACTAGCTTTGTTGCATTATTTTTTCTATTGCCCTTTTGTTCTCTATTTCATTTAATTCTACTCTATTTTTTATTATTCCCTTCCTTCTGTTGACTTTGGGTTTCATTTGTTCTCCTTTTTTCTAGTTTTTTTTTTTTATGATGTGACATTAAGTTGTTTATTTGGGATTTTTCTTGTTTCTTAAGGTAGACCTATAATTGTATAAATTTCCCTCTTAATACTTTTTTGGCAACATCCCAATAGTTTTGATATGACGTATTTTCCTTTTCATTTGTTTCTATGCATATTTTGATCTCTTTTTTCATTTCTTCTTTGACCCAGTCATTCTTTAGTAACATGTTGTTTAATCTCCACATATTTGTGTGTTTTCCTGCTTTCTTTTTGCAGCTGATCTCCAATTTCAAAGCATTGTGGTTGGAGAATATGCTTGGTATGATTTCAATCTTCTTAAATTTACTGAGGCTAGTTCTATGTCCCAACATATAATCTATCCTTGAGAATACTCTGTGTGCACTAGAAAAGAATGTATGGTCTGGTGTTCTAGGATGAAAGGCTCTGTAAATGTCAATTATGTCCATTTGGTCTAATGTGTCATTTAAGGCTGATAGTTTCTTATTGATTTTCTCTTTGGATGATCTATCCATGGCTGTCAATAGGATATTTAGTTCCCCTACTCTAATTGTTTTTTTGCCAGTTCCTCCCTTTAATTCTGTTAGTAGTTGCTTTATATACATATTTTGGTGCTTTCTGATTGAGAGCATATGCATTATGTGTTCTTGTTGTATTGTCTCCTTTATCATTATGAAATGTCCATCTTTGTCTCTTGTTATCTTTTTTATCCTGAAGTCTGTTTTGTGAGATATAAGTATGACTACAACCACTTTTCTCTGGATGCCATTTGCTTGGAGTATTGTTTTCCACCCTTTCACTTTTGAGTCTATATTTATTCTTGCAGCTGAGATGTGTCTCTTGAAGGCAGCATATCATTGGATTTTGTTTTTAGGTCCAGTCTGCTACTCTGTGATATTTTGTTAGTGAGTTCAGTCCATTGTATCCTTAGTTTTGTATCCTTTTGTCTTTTTGCTTCAGGTAAAAAGACTTCCTTCAGTTTTTCCTGTAATGAAGGCCTTGTGGTGGAAAATTCCTTCAGCTTCTGTATATCTGGAAAGGGCTTTATTACACTTTCATATCTAAAGGATAACTTTGCAGGATATATTATTCTTGGCTTCACTAGTTTGAATATTCCATTCCACTCTCTCCTAGCTTATAGAGCTTCTGATGAAAAATCTGATGATAATGTAATGGGCTTTCCTTTACAGGTTACCATCTGCTTTGCCCTGGCTGCCTTGAGAATTTTTTCTTTGTCATTAATTTTTGACAGTTTTTATATAATGTGCCTTGGAGGAGGCCTTTTAGGGTTGAAGTAATTAGGTGTTCTGTTTGCCTCTTGGATTTGAGTATCCAGTTTGCCCCAATTGCTGGGTTCAGCCATATTATATGCTGATCACGCAATCAGGATTGCTTGGGGCCAGAAAGTACATCCACAGTGTCAGTCCTCCCCTCTCTAAGACCACAGTGAACTCTGGGCTATGTCTGCAGGCCCTGTCTCTACTCTTCTCCCTCCTCTCATCCCCTGTTGCCCCCATTCACCCACCTTCAGATGTTTTGATGCACAGCTCTCTCAGATGTGTTTCTGTGTTGCGTAGGGAATTGGTTGAATTACAGCTGTTCAACTCGCTGTAACTTCAAGGAGAGAGATCAAGGAGGACCCCCTCACTCTGCTATGTATCTGATGTCACTGTTGTCTCATTTTGTTATTAGGCAATGATGGTCTCAAAATGAATTGATAAATTCTATTTTCTGAAAGACATTGTGTAAAATGGGTGTTATTTCTTCCTGAAATATTTGGAAGTATTCTCCAGTGAAACAATCTGTGCCTAGATATTTTGCTTCAAAAGATTTTTTTTTTCCCCCTACAAATTTAATTTTCTTTTTAGTTATAGCTCTATTCAGGTTATCTATTGGTTGTTGATGTATTCCCTCTGTATTTTTCCATTCTCTCCTTCCTTGCCTTCTTGTTCATTTTCAGTATTCAATTTTAATTTATCTTTAGTGTTGTTGAGTGTATACATATATATTTGTATAGTGATTTCAGTGGTTACTCTAGGGGTTTCATACATTCCTACATTATCACAATTTATTATCTCATTTCAATACTTTATGACTTTGAGAGTAATGTAAAACCATAAACACTCTTTTCATGCTTCTTCTTCCTCCACTTTTATAATATAATTATCTTAAATATTACCTGTCCATGCACTGAAAATCACATCATACGATGTTATACTTTTTGCGTACAATCATCAAACTTAATTTTAAAAACTCAAGAATGAGAATAGTGTATTATATTCAGCTAGATATTTATTTATCATCTGTATTGCTCTTTATTTCTGAAAACTTCCAGAATTCCTTTTTTGATCTTTTTTGAGACTTTTATTTTCCCTTTTTCTACCCCAAGAGTGTTTGCTGGAACTGCTTGCTGGAACATTCCATGATAGCTATTTTAAAGTATTCATAGATAATTCTAATATGTTTGTTATCTTGACAGTTGGTATATTTTGATTATCATTTCTCATTTCAGTTGAGATTTTTCTAGTTCTAGACATGATGAGCAATTTTGCATTATATTCTGGGCATTTTATAATATGAGACTCTGTTTCCTATTTAAATCTTCGGTTATGGAATGCAGGCAAACCACTGAATTTAGAATTTATGTCCCGGCTCTACTTTATGGGCTGTGGTTCAAAGGTCATTTTAGTTTTCAAAGTTTTTCCAGTACTATGTCGTCTGTCCTACTTGTGTGCTTCCCAGAGGTCAGTCTGAAACCTGGATAGTGTTTCACCCCACTGCTCAGTTCTCAAGTCTTTTGCTGTGTTGATTCTGTTTGGTTTCATGCACAGGTTGCTCCAGGGTGTTCCATGGTACTTCATACACTGATTTAAAACATTGCTTTATTCACCTCACCTTTTCCATAATCTTTCACCCACTCTCTAGTTAGGAGAGTGAGGTGATTTTCCCCCTTGCTGTCATAACCTTCGGGCAGGAGACAAATAATTGACAATGTTCCACTCAACAATCTCTATGGCCACAGCACTGACAAAGGGAAAGGGTGGTATGTTTTGCTTACATTAGTGCACAGTGGAGATATCCAACAGGGTTCTCCTCATTCTCTGCAATTGCCATGCCCAGAGGTGAGTGTGATGGATGCCATCTCAGCTTGCATTCTCTTAATAGAGGGAGGGGATGGTCAATGGACAACTTCCCACAGTCTCAGAGGCCACAGTACAGAGCAGGGAGTTGGGAATTACAGCTTCTGGTGTTTGTCTACTGTGGGTCAGGTATATTCCAAAGGATTTTATGTCCCAGGTCCTTTTATAAAGGTTGGAGAATTTGAAAGGGGTTGAAGGATGTTTTGTGATGACTTTTAATAATATATATATATATATATATATATATATATATATATATATATATATATTTTATTATATATTTATATTATATATATTTAATATATATAATATACATATATTATATATAATATATATGGAAAACTACAGTGAATATTTAAATTAAAAATATTATTACACTAAAAGACATAGTGCCATTAATCCCTCTCAAAACATTCCCCGTTGCTTCAAACACATTTATCCCATCATTCTTGCCACTTTCTGAAGCAGTTCTGGAAGTCCTCTTTCCTGAGTGTCTTTAGTTGTGCAGTGGTGGCTTCCTCGATGTCCTGAGTCATTTTGACTTTGGGGAAGAGCCAGAGGTCGCACGGTGCCAGATCTGGTGAATAAGGTGGATGAGGACACACTGTAATGTTTTTATTTGACAGAAATTGCCGTACCAGAAGTGATGTATGACACAGAGCCTTTCTATTGTGATCACAAAATATGGTGAAAGCTGCTGCCGAGTGATCTTCAATATGGAAAGGGATCTTCAATATGGAAAGGGGTGCATTGAACCTTAGTAACAAGATGTGACAAGTTTCAACTTGTTTGGTACAGTCAGTCGGGTATGAGCTATGGTTCAGAGAAGGTGTGTTTTAAAGTGTACCATAAATCATCCTCCATCATGACAATGCTCTGTATCACACATCGCTTCTGGTACGTCAATTTCTGTCAAATGAAAACAGTGTATCCTCATCCACGTTTTGCACTGGATGAGGCACTGTGTGACTTCTGGCTCTTCCCCAAAGTCAAAATGATTCAGGACATTGAGGCAGCCATGACACCACAACGAAAAACACTCAGGAAAGAAGACTTCCAGAACTGTTTCAGAAAGTGGCAAGAATGATAGGATAAGTATGTTTGAAGCAGGGGGGAGTATTGTGAGGGGGATTAATGTCAATGTGTCTTGTACTGTAATATTTTTTTATTTGAACATTCACCATATCGTTTGATCACAGCTCATATATATATATTGTGTGTATAAATAATTTAGTATATTATTTGCTTAATTGAATTCTTCAAGCATCTTTAAATTGGATTTTTATATATTTGAAAGAATTCCAATACATGTTTGTTTATACTGTATTACTTTTATCTCACATATAAGTATAATGAATAGAAGAACATTTTGTCTTTTTAATCTAAAGAACTGAGCTCCTTAATAAACTCTCTAAGCTTTAATTCTTGCCGTTATTCTTATTTTTTAAACTACCAGAGTAATAGTTAAATCTCATGGTTTTCATGGTTTCTAGAATTTTGTTATGCTATACATACTTCTTAAAGATTTATGCTAATGATTACGTATGTATGTATGACCTTTTATGTAGATCTCATTCATATTAATTTTCATATTAAAATATACAATCACTCCCTTATCTTTGACCATTGGCATATTCAAATTCATAAATTATATAATTTCTGCATATAGCATATAAAATTTAATATAACATATGATAATATATTTTTATAAATCATACATTTTCATAATGTGTTAACTTTATTAGGTTGGTAAAAAAGTAATTGCGGTTTAAAAGGTTAAAAATAATTGCAAAAACCCAAATTACTTTTACATCAACCTAAACCTAATATTTTCCCTAACTATTTGTTTGTTTTTTTATTTTGAAAACTGTTAGTTCTCTACAAATATTTTCCCTCACACATAAAATTTATTGATAGCATAAATTGTTTATTTTGGAAAGAAAACTTGTAGGTTGTTGTAAAATCTACTTCATAAAATGCATACTAAAATTGGTGACTGACATCTCTCATCTTCCTTGTGGAATCCAACATCTGATAAAGCTTTTGTATCTGAAGCAGATGCACAATCATACATTTTCTTATAAGTCAAGGAAGACAAGGCTTTGTGCTTGGCATGCAATGGCCTTCACGATAGACTTTTAGAGGCAACGAGAATATCAGGATAAGTCATGGAATAGACAATTTGGAAAGAGCAGATTTAAAAAATCAATTTAAGGAGTTTATGTATTATATATAAGAAATGACTTTCTATTTCTTATCAGCACAATGCAGCTCCCGTTTGTGGACACTGTAGGAAGTTTCTGACAGTGTTTAGAGACATTTGAGTCAAAGTGAACTGCTTTCTGGTTTTTTTCAACTCAGTCCCTTAACAAAGTTAAGATGCCCCTACTATTATCTTTAATGCCCATGGGAAAATTTCTCAAAACTTTCTTCCTAATCATTGGTTTCTACCCATAATTTCATCATGTCATGTGTTAATAAGACATGAGCCAATGTCCATAGGTAAAATTATACCAGTGAGAAAGATTCAGGAAATCAGGGGATCATTTTATTATTTTTACTATTTGAGGCAACTGTCATGAAGAGGAGAGAATATCATTATCATCGAGTTAAGTGTTCCTTCTAAAAAGTGATAATGTTGCTAATAAATTCAGAAGAATTCCTGTTTTCCCAAGACTCATCATATTTTCAGGAAAAGTTACTAAGTGGACTAATTTCAGCTTTAAGTAAAGAAGGCTGGTACAGGAGCAGTAATCCGCGATGTCAGTAGGCTCAAGATTATTCTGACATTTTCCTTCACCATTGTTAGGGCAAGCCACCATCCTCATGCCATTCGATCTGAAGATAAAAAGGGCTAATTTAACTGCAGACATCAACTCTACAGTCTAGGCAACAAGAGGAAATGTGAAGGGTAGTGAAAAAAGAGACAAACTATCTGGGTCTTTCCTAATGTAAAGGATGTATTTAAGTGCCCCAATGAGAACTGCTTACATTTAATTGTCACTGTGTCACATGGGCAGCACTAACTCTAAGGTAGGCTGGGATATACTGACCCCCTCAACTTAGCTGGAGTCCTATTTGTAAACAGAACTAGAAGATTAGAGAGTGTCAAGTTAGCTAAAATATGTGCTCCTGTGTTCATTATGATATATGCCAATTTCTTTCAAATTTTCATGCAAAATTTATGTTCGTATGTGATTGTGTGTTGGTACATATATGAAAACGTAGGAAACACATGTATACAATGACAAAATTTTAAAAAAGGAATACATTACTACTATTAATTATGCATTTTTGATTGGCAAATTAGGTTTTGTACTTTTCTCCATAATCGTACTTTTGGCTTCCTATCTCTTGATAATTTCATTAAGTATCAGGGAGCAGTGATAAAACTAAAACCAGTATCAAGCTATTTGTTTTTGGACACATGTGGCCATATATAATACAAAATTAAGATTTGCATTATCGGCATGATGCAAATATCCAAGAAATCATTTTCTTCTGTAAGTTCAGTTTATATCCTAAAATAATACAGATTTTGAATTTAGGGTAAGCATCTAGGTAACTTTGACCTTATAATGCTTATTATGACTTTGTCTAACTCAAGAAATAAATCTGTCTCCACATATTGTCAAGGAAATGGATTGAAGTTGGAATTCTTGTCCTGATGTTGGACTTAGTCTATATTCTTTATTTTAATAAGAGAACAAGGAAAATATATCTAGGCCTTATTTTCAGGGATTACATATGGAAATTGAGAAAAGTGCTTTTGTAAGAACTGCAATGGCATCTCAGAGACATTCCTCAAACCTTACAGAAGTGTGACCTTTTCAAAAAACTAAAGTATTTAGAGATACCACTGAAAAACAGTAGCTGGTATTCTGAAAAGTTTAAGAAATAGTATAAACAGAACTCTTTGTTAAAAATATAAATGAAGAAAGAAGGAAAGATTCAAAGCAACATATTCCCCATTATCCTGTTCCACTAATACTCAACTTAACCTTTTCACTGCTTTAATTGATTTCAAGTTTGTTTTTTTTCCAAAATGTTTCAAAAATCCACAAGAAATAAAAAGTTGATATTTTGACTATTTTATGCATATATACTCGAACTCCGCAGTAGAAGAAAAGTTTTTGAGCTCATGGAGTAAACTCTAACGCTGCAGTCAGCAAATATAAATATTCATTTGGATATAGCCGAACGTCACAGTAAAGGAATTAATTACATATATATATATTTTAAGTATAATGTATTATTGTCATGGTAAGACTTAATACTTAATAGCTGCTAATATGAATTAGAATATATTCTCTATTTTATTTCTTAACTCAATATTATTTTTATGTGATGAAAATGAAATATTATCTACAAAAAACTCTAAAGCCAGGACATATGGTTTTTGTAAACTGTGTCCCTGGTTTTCTCTTTACTTTCAATCTCTGCAAGTCAAATCATCATTAAGATGCAAACAAAATGTTGTAATTTTTTTACAAGATAAATAGTAGGACAGATTAGAGTTACTATTTATTTTCATGGTGTTATAAACCAATATATGTTAAAGCTGCACTGGATACAGTGGCCATTGAACACATAAAAAGTGGCAAGTCCAAATAGAAGTATGTTTGAGGTACAAATCAGACTTCTAAGACTTTGTTATAAAAAGGAATGCAAGTTTTCTCAATATTTTTATATTAGTTAGATATTGAAATGATAATGCCTTAGATATATTGTTATATAAAATATACCATTAAAATATACTATTAGTTTCCATTATTTTTTTTTTTACTTTTTAAAATGTGGCTTCTAGAAAACAGAAAATTACACATGTGTCTGGCATATTTTTATTGGACAGTGCTATTCTAAATCCTTTGTTTCCTCCCTCTTTCTTTCTTCTGGTTTCCACAATAGGGTGGACTATGAAATGGACTAGGTTCACATCAGAAAAATCGGGGGGAGGTTAGCATTGATTTCAGAAAAAGCACACATAGGCAATGAAATTACCATTCTAGAGATAAATTAATGGTTTCCAAACTTGGCTCTCATTGTAAGAATCACTGTTGATGTTGTCTGAACATAAGAATGTTAAAATTTCTCTCCTTGAGATTCTTCTTCAGACCAAGGGGAAGGTTCCAGGGTTTGTATTTTCAACAAGAGCATTGGGTTTTCTGACTAGAAAAGTTGGGAAACCACTAATAGAGGGAGATAGAAACACAAATTCTTATGAGTTGGTTTAAAAATTAAATTTCATTACTATGTATCATATGTTTCCTTGCACTGACAACAAAATCTGTGGAAGTATTAGGCCAGTGTGGTTTATAGGAAGAGCTCTAGAATGACATTCTGCGCCATCCCCCTATAAAGATAACACTAACTTTATGTGTACTTTTGTTATGATTTCAATTAACCATAAAACAAGCTCTCTCTAGTCCACATAGTTTCTTCTGGTCCTAATTAACTAGTTAAAATAATAGTATTATGTTTAATAGAGAAAGGAGATTTTAAAAATCAAATGGGTGGTCCAGATGACTTAGTAAACAGGAATTCTTAGAGGGTGTTTCTGGTTATTATGATAGTATTTTAGAAAGGGAATGAGCAAGAGTCTTGACAAAATGGTGTTGGAGTCCATATCAATATGAGTGTTACTGTACACCTGTATCATAACATTCTCTTCTTATGTACTAAATGTGAAAAGAGTTTAGATTGGTATGACCAACAAAAGCAAAATGGGAAGAATGGAAGGGTACTGAAGGGAGAAAGGAAGGAAGGAAAACAGAGAAGGAGGGAGCGAGGGAGGTGCATCACACAATTCATAGATAGACCCCAAGGTTCCCACTCCCTCATGTGCATACCTTGCATGATCCCTTTCCCTTGAGTGGAAGCAGAGCCTGTGAATATGATAATATATTACGTTATGATTAAGTTACATTATGTGGCAAAGTTGAGTTTTACAGATATAACTAAGATTCGTAATTAGTTGATTTTGAGTCAATAAAAAGGGAAGCTATCCTGAGTGGGCCTGACTTAATTAGGTGATTCATTCAAAGTGACAATCTGCTGTAGCACATGCCTCTCCTACTAGCCTTGAAGAAGTAAGCTGCCATGAGAATGGGGCCATGTGGTAAGGACCCGACAATGGCCTCTAGGAGCTGAGAGTGACCACTGATCTAGAGGGAGCAAGACAATGGGAACCTCAGTTGTACAGACTTAAGTTACCAATCCTGTGATCAACCAGTAGATTTGGAGAAATTGTCAATAACAGTTTTGTTTTGTTTTTTAAATATCCTGTCATTCTTGAGATAGCGGGTCTCGGCAATGTCTTGATTTCAGCCTAGTGAGGTCATAAGCATAGGAACCAACTCACCTGTGCCTGGAGTCCTACCCACGTAACTGTTAGAAAATGAATTTGAGTTGTTTTAGGCTGCTTATTTTGTGGTAATTTGTCACACAGCAATAGAAAACCAAGATGGATAGAGAGCTTTCACTGCAGTGAAGTTCTCTAATACACTCAGACTCTGAAAGCTCCAAAGAGCTAGAGAAATCTACTAGAACTTGATTAAAAATAAAAACAAACATCTGGTGACAGTTTACATCCAGATGCCAAGTGGAAGAAGAAATGGAGTGCTATCTGGGCTTTGCAACAATGCTATTACTGCAAATCTACTTTTGTTTGAGTGGAAGACCATAAACTCCTAGATCTTTTACATGTATGTCTTAAATACTTAGGTTTGTAGCTAACTACCAGCTTTTGCTTTCCTGGCCTTAAATATTTATGTCCCTTTGTTTGGGTTAAAAATACATGTTTTGCCAGTGAGGATGGAATTTGCCTTTCCTTTTGCATGCTCTCTGACAGTCGTCCCTTCACCACATTTGAGTGTCTATAATTTGAGGAAGTGGTAGATGGAGAAAACTTTTGTTTTATGTTGTTTTTCAATTAGCCAGAATGTTCTCTCAAATTCACTGAGACATCGTATTCCCTGCTTTATTTTTCTACCACTAAGAGACATCCTGACCTTCCTGTTACACGGAAATAACACCATTATTTGGGCTTATGTTTTCTGTTTTAGGAGCTCAAGGAAAGTTTTGTTTGTTTGTTTGTTTTGTTCTTTTTCCTTTTAGCTTGTTTTCTCCCTAGGTGACATCAAGAGAGCATTGTCTGCCTCACTGGCAACTATTCTCAGACCCAGCTTTGCTTGTGCACATAGCTACTACGCCACCAAAGTGGAACAGACGCTAATGGCCACGTGCCCCACCCTCTCAGCCAAGTGTCTGGCAGTGTCCACTAATAAAACCATCTGTTACTGGGGTGAGTCCATAGCCTGGCAGTGCTGTAATTTGTGAGGTACAGCCTTTCCCAACTCCTTCGCTATTAGAGGGCCAATGAGGCCCCTGAGGCCTACAGCAACTGTGAGTGTAATTAGATGAAAGATTTCGATGACTCTCCATTCACACTGGGCGATCTTAGAGCAGCTAATACGGTGGTTAGATAACTCAACGTGAAGGGTGAGCTGAGGACAGCCAGGGCTAGGACACTGAAACAAGCGTTTTTAAAGAACCTTTTCATTCTGTTTTAATTGAGGACCCTGAATGAATCGCTCCATACAATAACTCAGCACACAGTGGATGCAGACTGTGCACACATATGGACCAACAAATGCAGCCCGAGGAAGAAAGGAAGAGGAAGGAACGAATGTCATGGGCACTTGCAATGTGCTGACACTTTATGATCATTATTTCCCTTAATTGTTGTAACAATAGGTGATATGTGACAATAATTTGCGGTCTTCAGGTGAAGCTCAGAGATGGTGATTGTGCTACCTAGATCACACAGCAGTGGTAAGTTGCAGAACTGGGTTTCAAACTTAGACTTCTTTGATTCCAAACTCTGCCCTTTCTGTTACGCCCCCAAAGTGAGTAGCAACAGCAGCTTCAAAGGTTATATCATTTTTTAAATTTTTTCACCTCTTGGCTTATTCTTCCATCTATTCCCATCTACCATGCTCAGGGTTTTGAGAGACAAAAGCTAAGGAAAATGTCTTAACCGAATTTGTAAGGTATATATTACTGTCTCTCCGGATACGGCTTCTGTTCTGAATCTCTGTTGCTCCCTGAACTTGGTGGTCTGAGATGGACAGTCTAGAAGCAGTCTGTCCTTTAAACTGGAGGTGAAACCTCTCAACCCATTCTTTGTTTTCTATCCTTTGAGTGGCACTGTGGCACCCCTAGTTAAGAGAAGAGATGCCTCAGAACCCAGTAATCATCAGAGATGTCCAGTGATCTTACTAGAGCAGAAGTTCCCAATAGGATAAACCACACCCATTTGCCCTCAGTTTATGCTCTCTTTGGTTTAACACTTATTCATTTGTTCTCCCTTCTCATCCCTACTGCTACCTCCTGAACCTGGCAAGTTGCACCTGGTAGCAGAGAATGGGAAGGTGGAAATAGGGTGCCCTCCTCTGTCACCCAAAGAAACATTGTTTCCCACGTATATTCCCTCAATGATTTTTCTTGGTTATACTGTCAATAACAGTTTTTTTTGTTTTTAAATATTCTCAGTCATTCTTGTTCCTCTCCACATCTTCTTCTATGCTGTGTCCTTAATCTTGTTATTTTCTAAAAATTCTGCTTTGGAAACAGAAGTGATCAGTGGTAGGGAGTGCAGCCAATAAAGCCTATATTATTTTACTCCATCTCAATGAGATAGTACAGGGAAATAGATATGCTACTTCCCATATGACAACTTTGCAGATAAAAAAGATCTAGAAATCTGAGGCTTGCCCTGACAATGGTTCCATGACCTCATAATAATAGATGGCAACTCTTTGTGGATTTCAGTGACCCGGTCGAGCTATTTTTAAGCATCCCACAGCATGTTGTGTTTACTTAATGATGTAACTTGTGTAAAACCTCAGCATGTCCTGTCATTTTTGTGGACCCCAGTTTCCTTATCTGAAGGAGATCAGCTCTAGGCAGTAGTTTGTACTTTGCAGAGAGCTCTTTATGATAAAATCCCTCAAGCTTTAACATGCACACAAATCCCTTGGTGAGCTTTTTACAATGCATATTCTGATTCACTCGGTTTGGAGAGGGGCCTGGGAATCTGCATTTCTAACAAGCTTCGAGATGATGGTGATGCCACTGGTCCACGGATCACACTTTGAATATAAAGTACCCATGGTTCTTTGTTCCCTCCTGGGAAATGGGTCATCAAATCCCTCACCACTCAAATGGGAAGAGTTTATAAAAATTTATCTTATACATTACCTAATCGGATTTTTATCATGGCCTGTGGTGTAGACAGGACATTTATTATTTTTGCTAATTAATAAATGGGGAACTCAAGGAATGGATCACTTCAGTAGCCTGTCATGTCTAGTTAGTAGCAGAGACAATGCATAAACTTGTTCTTTTGGCTCCTCAGCTGATATTCATTCTGTTATGTCACATTGGCATTCAACCTTGTATGGTAGTGTTGACCTTTATGATGATAATGTATAAATTATTTCATTTAGAAGATATGGCAGCTATGTGTTCTGAAGTCTCAGACTAATATGAACTACCACCGCCACCTAGAAAATTGGTTGTAAAATGTTATCTGAATTATGCAAGCACATTGTCATCAGATTCTTAAAAAGGTCAGTGACCAACCAAAAAGTTTGAGTACTTGTCAGAGATTAGTTAAAATATACAAAACAAGGAGAATTGAGAGCAATTTTTAAAGATGAAAACAATCATTTGGTATTATATAGTTGAGTGGTCCTGATGAAAGCTTGTCTTTTAATCTAAAGAATCTGGATATTAGGTTTTGCTCAGTTGAAGGGGCTGTGGGAGTGGTGGTGGGGGTCCATCCTTGAGGAGTGAGCAGGATGGAAAATAGCTAAGAGGGGATGTGAGGCCCACCTTTGGCTGTGTGTGAATATCTTTGCCCTGGACACCTGACTCAGGTCCCCACCACACCCAGGGCCAACAAAGTCCATAGAAGCTGAAAGAGCTTCTAGACCAGGGATGGGTTGATTCTTTCTATAAAGGGCCGGCTAGTGAATATTTTAGGCTTTGCATGCCAAAATGGTGTCTGGTGCCAATAGTCAACTGTACCGCTGTAGTCTGAAAGCAGCCATAGACAATAAGCAAACACATACGCAGGTGTGGCTGTGTTCTGGTAAAACATTATCTACAGAAACAGTGGCTGGTCAATTTCAGCCAGTGGGCTGACATATGCTGATCCCTTCCCCAGACAAACATTTACCTACCTAAAGACAGAGAGTAGTTGTTATGACTTTATAAATCCCCATGTTCTTTTAATGGAGGGTGCAAAGTATGCCATAGAGAAAAGCATTTCTTTGCCATTGAATAATAAAGTCAGGAGGGACATCAGTTTATTTACCTATCACTTCATTTTACAGATATGAAAATTTAAGGCCCAGAGAAGCTAATTGCTCAAAACAATACAATTTACAGATGAAAGAATTTTAAAACTGAGCCCCCATCTTTGATTATCAAATATCTTTTGCATGAAAAGCCAAAGAGAATATGAAAATGACTGAAGTCAGTCCCAATATGTAGACTGTAAGTCACTAATACATAAAGTTTCTAAACTTTGCTTTAGTTATATCATTCAGATACATAATGTCAGAAATCCTTAAATAATGAAAACCATTAGAGTTGCTAATGTTTTGTAAAATATCCCGTAGCGGACTCTAAGCATTGGCAGAGTTCCAGATTTTTGTCCCCAAAGCAGAACGGGAAATTGAAAGAGCCAGATTTCTTCTTTGGGGAAGGGAGTGTCTCTTAAAACTTGCACCTGAAAACTCTGAATGGAAGGGGTCAGTTATCTGCAGTGAAGACATTTCTGCAATACCTCCCGCATCTATCATTTTTTCTCCTGGGTAAATATTTGTGATTCTCTTCTGTCTATCTCACATTGTCACTGCACGCTTTATGTCTGTTTCTTAGTTTGAACCCTGGAAGGTAGGTTTGTTTATTGTTAAAAATGGGCCTACAACTTATCAAAACAACTTACTGACGTGGAAGCAAAGCGGTTGCTCTATCTAGTCATGTTAGTCATGTTGCAGAAAGAGATTTTAAAAAACAACAAAAAATCTTTTATTGTGTTCCTTTTACATACCTAAAGAAAGGACAGGAAACATGCAATACAGTTGATAAATTCGGTGTTGACCTTTATAACAGCATTTTTCTTTCCATGAAAAGTACTTGTGATTTTTTGAGCTATAACCTCTGGTAAATTGAGAATGAAGTTGCTTGTTATTCTGAATTGGTGCTATGCCTGCTTGGTGCTATGAATATCTTCATACCGGCTTATAGTGTTTTGTTTTCCTTTGCCCTTGTTTTAATGTATCTGGCAACTTCGGAAGCAGAAAGAAGAAATACATAGGCCTAAAGGACAAGTTTAAAAATTATCCCCCTCGATCATCCCGCTATCAAAATTTCACATTCTATAATTTACAATCTTTACAAAGAAAAAAATAATAATTTCAATAATGGGGGAAAATCTAAGCAGATGCCTAATTCACATATTGGAAAGAAAAAAGTCGAGCATGAAAAAGGCCTACTCTGCCAAGGTTTAAATAGCAACTTGTGCCTCTACAGCAACAATTTTCCTTGAGAAAATCTACCATATGCTTTGTATGAAGTCCATCTGCAAATGTAATCGCCAGATGCTCACTCTCCCCTTCCAGAAAGGCTACATTTTAACCGTACATCTTCTGTGTCCTAGAGAACTGATAACGGAATGGAATGTTTTTCCTCTTCTTTTTACATTTTAATAGTATTATTTTCATTTAAAAGGTAATAGAAATGTAACTGTAGAAAAATTTGTAAACTTAAAAAAAAAAACTGGAAAGAAGAAACAGGAATCACTGTAAATCATATGACTCACAAATAACTCTGTTCGTTTTATATAAATATGATCATAATTCCTTTTCCTCTTTCTGTAACTTGATCAATCTTTCCATTCTTCTTCAAACTCATCTATTTTAACAGCAGCATAAGAATCAACATTTTACTTATCTTTATGAATCACTGTTTTATTGAAAATGAACCATATATACATAAGGTTTAAAAATCGGAGTATTAAAGTTTTGAATGAAATATGAATCTTTCCCCTGCAATTTCTTCCTGAGAGGCCACTGTTACTATATAAGTGTCCTTTCAAAATCAGTCTGTGCACCCACAAAGACTAATAGTTATGTGTGTGTATATGTGTGTGTATACAAAAGGTATCACAGAATACACGCTGTTGTCTACATCTTGATTATTTTACTTAATATTTGCTGGAGATCATTTCATATAAATCTATCTCAGCCTCATAACAGGTTCAAAATGTTTTCATTTTAAAGTCTGAATATACTTAATCAATTTCCTGTTAAAGAGTTTTGAGTCCCTTTTCCCTCTTCTCTTGCCATGCTCTGACAACACTGACAAATTAAAAGAGGCCAAGAAGTCATATACATGAAGGTGATAGAATATTCATTAATTATGTCCAAAATTTGTCACAGTATAGCATATAATACATGCAAGAAATATGCAATAATCTGCTAAATACTTTAATCTTTAGATCTTTGTTTAGTATTTAATTTTCTTCTCCTTCTTCTTCTTTTTTTACATAACATGCAAATCCAGAATTGATAAGCAGCTAAGATTGTTTTCTGACCTTGTATATCAGTGATGTCTGCCTTTCTTTTTCAAGGGGATTTATTTGCAGTAATACAGTACAAAAGCATCTATTAATGTTATGATTTGTTATGACTTTATATATTTAACAAATGAATGCATGTCCATAGTGCTTTGAGATTTAGATCAACAACAAGACAACTCTCTACCCTAACTATCTCCACTCTCAAGTCCTACACACCAGAACCTACTACTTTCAATTCTTCTACATACTTCTTCCAGGTTTTATTTTATTTTATTGTTTTATCAATAACAGGAGTTTATTGCTTTTGGTTCATTTATCATTTTAGACAGTATGTCTTGAATCCCTAAATTAATAAGTGTGTGGCACGCATACCCTTCTCCATCCTCCAAAAATAATTATATTATGGTTTTAATTTAATCAGTATTTTATGTTTTATTTATTATGCCTTGGACATTTTAGTCATGGTGAGGCCAAGTAATGGGCTATAATCACTTGTACTTTACTGTATAATTTCTTTTTGTTTTTTCTATAACATTTTTCAATTCATCACTTGCTTAGGGCTTTCAGAATACTTTTATTATCTTGCATCGTCTAGTCTGTCAAATTCTCTATCTGATCCATTCTGTTTCTATTCCTCCTTCCTGATACCCTCTGACTTCCTTCCCTAATATAAACCAGGAGCCCTCTAAGCCTCCTGTGTTGCTGTTTTATCACACCATCTCATTAGCCATCACCTGGGAAAGTTCCAAATTTCAACAGGTGTTCGATTCCTTGATACCTTCTGCCTGGATTCCATGTTTTCTCTGGCATGATTACTACTTCCTTAGAATGAATTGTCTCCTGTAGTGGAAA
Organism: Rhinolophus sinicus; assembly: GCF_036562045.2. Classification (NCBI taxonomy): domain Eukaryota; kingdom Metazoa; phylum Chordata; class Mammalia; order Chiroptera; family Rhinolophidae; genus Rhinolophus; species Rhinolophus sinicus. The sequence goes on from NC_133759.1 coordinate 25,763,043, forward strand.
TAAAGATAGTACAAATTGGTAGTTACAAAGTAATCATGGGGATGTGGAATATAGCTGGGGAATATACGAGTAATCAGTAGTATTGTAGTAACTATGTATGGTGTTAGATGGGTACTGGATTTATTGGGGTGATGGGGTAGAAAGCTGGCTTTTTCTTGGCAGTTTCCAAAATGTTAGCATCTGAATGGCAATTTTCTGGGATATGTCTGTTTATCCTGATAGTGAGTTTCTAATGTCCCACAGGGCAGAGTGGTGTGTGGTCCCTGGTGTGCTGGGTACTAGTATCTGAATGATGAGCAGAGCAGAGGGTTTGGGGTGGGGTGTATATTCCCATTTGGTTTTCAGACTTTCATTAAATACTACTGTTTTTATTTCAGCTTCTCACCGCCTCCCTTCTCTGTGCTTCAGGCCCCTACTTGGTGAATCTTTGAAATCTTTCTTCTGCAAAAGATAGAGTAGAAGCACTCTCTGGTTATACGCATGCCTTCGGAGGAGGTACCGAAGGGTACCAGACACCTCCAATTCCTGAGCCTTTCGAGAGTTCTGGAAGTTCAAAAGGCTGATCTCTCATTAGTATCTCCGCTGGATACTTAGTATCAGTTTCCACTACTTTGCTTGACCACATATTTTTTTTTTATTCTTTTTTTGTCTTGCAAAAATGAGTTGACATTACTTATATATTGTTTTGTTTGCTCTTATTTTTTACCCTTATGGATTAATAATTTTCTCTCTCTCTCTCTCTTTTTTTTTTTTTTTTTTCTGTCATTTAAGTGTGGTTTCAGGCAAGAAGAAAGATAAACACATGTGTTCAATCTACTCTGTTTTATTATTAGGCTTAAATAAATGTAATTTTTTCATCTTTTATTTTTGTGGCCTAATTCCTAAAATAACATAATAGAATACTTCTCATGGGCTTAGGAAAATATATTTGGGGATTTAGCTTGGGAATTTGTTCTTGGTTTAAAAGATAAGATTCATTTATACAAAAAAAAAAATCTGTTTACTTCATTTATTCGCATATGTCTACAGACATGGCAGAGCTTAGTGTTTAATAGTTACACAGATGCAACTTGGTTTTATGAATTACCCAACAGAAAATTATAAACGATCTTATTATTCTGTCACCACTGATGCTAGACTGTTCCAGATCATACTTTTTGCACAATGGGAGGTATTTGAAAGTTGTTTTTCTCATTGATGGCCTACCATAGATTGATTCAGTTAATGTACTGACAAAGACAGGATATATATTAATAGTTTCAGGGCACTGGGAATGAGAATAAAATTTCTGATTAAAGCCTTTTGAATAATTCCTGCTAGAGGCACAATATCCCATTTGCTGTGTGTTTTTATATGTTTAAAATCTGAAATATGCCAAATCAAACAATAAAGATTAAAAAAAAAAGAAGCCTGACTTCCCTTGAGAAGTACTACTTACTCGAAACTCACAAGTAGTTCTTGGCTTTCTCAGACGGGGCTATTAAGAACATTTCTGGTCAGGCCATTAACTGACACACTGTACTCAGGATGTTTCTTGCATTTTTTCCTCCCTTTCTCACAAGTGAAGTATCAGTTAATATGATTTATGTGAGTGGAGGTTAGGCAGGGGGAATTATGTTGTGATAACCCTAGACAGAGAGGGAGAGGCAGTGTAGCAGAATAGTTACATGTGGGGCGCAGGTATGACACAGACCAGCGTCCACATCCTAGGTGCCCTGTTAAACAGTTAGGTGATTTAGGGCAAGTTAGGAAAGCACTCTAACATTCAGTTTTCACAACTCTACTCTGCTTGGGCTATGGGGAGGACCAGATGTGATGCCACAAGTGACGGCCATAGCACTGAGCCTACGTGTGCATTTCTCTCGGGACCAGACTCGGGGAAGGTGAGTGAGGCACTTGCTTCAGTCACAACATGTAAGGGATCACCCACAAGCGCAATCATCAAGATAAATAATATTTTAACACAATTTTTTTTTAATAAAAGGCTAAAAAGTCCATGACAAACAAAATGTGAAAGTTTTAAATAAAAGTCACGATCAGTAGCAGTGCTGTGAGGAGCCTAAGTCAGGAGGCGATATCAGTAAGACTGATTCTGCCTTTATGTAATTTTTTAAAAATTTTCTTCATTACGTGTATTTTTTCATTAATTTATTTTTAAAAGGTATATTAAAATATTTTATGTTAATTACAGAGATGTTTGGTGCCTTCTTAAATTTTGCTCCCAAGATGGGTACTCACTTCCCTCCCCCAAGGTCATTCCCTAATTCCCTGTCTACCTATGTAAGTGTGTGGCCATTACCCCAGTACTCTATGAAACTCTTAATAGCTTCATTTGTCTGAAATCCATGTATTAAATAACCATATTTAAGCCATGAAGAATAGAGGTGCCATCAACCTTAGAAACTCCAGGTGACAATAAAATGGTGACTATGATTATGCCGGCATCTTGAAAAGTAACAACACAAGATCGATCTTTAGCTAAGTAAATACGGTAAGTAGCCCACATGGAGAGGTGTGTAGTAAGAGACATTCCCATTTTTAACAATACCCATCCAATGGCTGATAATAGTTTTCTTTTAAATATATGGAGTTTGAAGCCATAATGACATTATTCTTCTCTATAGGCTGATTTTTAAAGTTTTATTCTTGGCAGAATTTTCTCCCAATGCCTCAGTCCTAATACCCATAGTGCACTAAATGATAAACTTCTTACAGGAGACTGATAAGCACATGTATGAGAGAACCTGACTGCCCGCTGAATTAGTCTGGCAGTGCTGATAACACCGTACTGCAGTCTATGAGGTCTGATAGAAAAGAGGAAAAGAAAAAAAGAAAAAAATCACTGCCACAACTTTCTGGAAGACGTGCTTACATGCTATATTTTTAGTCTTGACAGAGGAACTGGGTGCCAACCAAGATATTTTAGGAAAAAGTGTAACTTTCCCCAACTATATTGTAAGCTTTTGAATATTTCCTTATTCAAATAAATACCCCACATTCGCAAGGGGAAAAGATCAGTTGACTTTTTCCAGGGTTGCTATTTTACTTACTTATTAATTTTTGTAAAGAGCATCTTTTACCTGGTATCTTTGTGCTTCTGTAATGGTGTTTCTCTTCAATACAGAAAGGCCAGGTAAGGAGCCTGACACTGTGGGAACAAAGATGGAAAAAAAAACTGTTGGCTTATTATGAAATGAGACAGATGCACTTTCCAAGGGCTGAGTGCTTATACATTAAACTGTGTTGTTAGATCATCTGAGATATTTGCAGATGATTTTTTTTTTAGAATCATGATCTAGGTGGACAGTCTACACACAATTAGGACTGTCTGAAAATGTTTTTTTTTGCCAAATGGCAATGTGTAATAATATCAAAGTGACTTCCTAAGAGAAGGTACTATTTTCCCTCTACTTGGAAGATTTTCAAAGAAGATGTCTTCTCAGGCACTTCTCTTTTCACTGTTCTGATGGACTGTTTGAGACTGTCTGGGAGAATTTAATTTTGAATATAATTTAATAGAAGCCCTAATCAAACTAAAACCTTCCCCCATAAAACTTTGTCTGAGTTAATTGTTTGTTCGTTACTTATCCAGGTTACTCATATGTCAGTTATTTCAGATATCCCTCTATTTACAACACCAGAAAATCACAATACCTGAGGGCTCGAATTTATCAAAGGAATATAGTATTCTCCTTCTATGATGATCTTGGAATATTGAGCCAAAATCAGGAAGAATGCTGATCAGTCACTAATCATGAAGATCAAGCAAAACAGCAGGGCTCTGAGTAGGAAATGAAGGTGAAGCATGAATATTTTAGTGAAGTCGTGCTTTTCCAAGTCTGAATGCAATTACAACTGCATAACAAATTTGCGGGTAGGTAAGCCCAATCATCCAAGATGTGAAGTGACCAGGTTAAATTAAGTGCCTGCTTCACATTCCCTCTTATCCTCTGTTCAAACATACCATAAGCTACATATTCATTATTTCAATGCCTTTATCACTCTCGCCCAAAGAGTAATGGTAAGGAACTAATATTTATCAAATACTTATTATATCAGATAAGTCATAGACCATGATTTCTAAAAGAGCTGTCTAATTCAATTATTTGAATAATCCTAAGAAGAATATGGGTATATTAATCATACATATTATAATGCATACTTTTACTTACAAGGAAATAATTTCAGAGAGGTTTAGTAACCTCCTCAGAGTCACGCAGCTAGCACATCTGAAGAAGTATAAAGGTAAAGACAAGTTGGAAAAGGAGACAAAATTAAATTGATGATCTATCCATAGAATGAACATGAAAATGATCAGAGTCTAGATGAAAATACCCTGAATTAGAGGTCCTTTTGTCTTGAATCAACTGGTGACCTTCAACAAACCTCTTAATCTTGCTAAGCCTGTTTCCTCACTTTAGCAAAGATGTATTTAAATTCTCTAATCCCTAAATTTTCTCCAGGAGACAGATCATTTCTCTCAGTTCCAAGCTTGGAGATTTCATGCTGATGTCTCATGAAGACAAGTGCACATATTGTGCCCTCTCCTTGGCAGTCACCACTAAATATTGCCCAGGATACTGAATACCAACAGGCACATATGCACAGCTCTTACTGGAGTAGCTATTGACCTCCATGAAAAGCAGGGAAACAACTAGGATTTTGCTAATGGCGCATTTGATGATGAGAGGCTTTCGCTTTTTGATCCAAGTCATGAAATGAGTCCCTTGTCATCAAAGAGAAAGAGCAGAGAGTGTAGGGTAAATGGTGCACATGAGTCTTCGCCCTGGTGGAGAGGAGAGAAAGCCAAGCAAGTGAGGAGCCTATTCTACTGATAGAGGCAATTTTGATCAGTCTGAGGGGTGAGGAAAGTTGCTAGTTGTTCCATGCCCATTTAGCCTTTTCAGCTTTCACTTTATTGCTAAAGCTTTTTCCTTGGTCAAATGACATTGCTGAGGATGTCGATTATTTGACTCTTCTTGACCCATGGCCTAGATGCCTACTTATAAGAACTTTTCTCTGTCAGTCTGGTAAAGGGATGAACCTCTAAAACCCATGCTTCTGAGATATTTACAACCTTTAATATTAAGAATTTAGGAATCATCATCATAATAAGCAGACTTAAGTGCTTGTTCAAGGTGTCTGGCTTATGTCATCAAGAACAGCAAGGAATCCTTAGTCATTCTCTGGCCTGAATTTATATGAGGTATTATTAGAACTGAGACTCATGAAACATTTGTCCCAAATGACTTGTAAAGGAACCATTATTCAAAAAAGTTTTCTATAAAGAATTATTTGTTTTCTCAAAATATTACATAGTATATGGACACTCAAGACCTGACACTCCTTGGCAGAGCTTTCAGTACATTTAATGTTTGCTGTATGTGATTTGGTTCCAGATGAAGCCTAGAGGGAGATGAAATAAATCAGGAATTTTTGGCATATTTTATGCAATGTTTCCATTTTAGATACAGAGAGGCTGCTGCCCATCCTACATAAGCAAGAACTTTAGATTTCTATCTCACATTCCTTCTGACAATTTTTTCCCTGAGAATGCTGTTATTTTATTTGTTCTCTTGCTGAGGTTCACTCTTTTCCCTCTTCTCTATCTTTCAAACAAGGAGATAGCTACCCTGTTCTTAGACTTCGTATTTATTTTCTGTCCTTTTCTTTAATTTTCTGAAATATTAATATAGTGGACTTTACCTCTCTCTTCTGAGTTATCTCCTGTTATAATTCCCTAGCTTCTCCATCCAACTTGGGGGAATCCAGTAAAATCATTGCCTCAAATTTTCTCTCAAGTATGGTGGATCTAAAACTGATTGTTTCAAATGCTCATGTATTAAGTAATTGCTATGACAGCTTTGGAAATATACAACCAGCAATCACAGGAAGTCCTTGTTTTTGTTGTTGTTGTTGTTGTTAATATCTGAATAGCGGTATTAGTCACCTGATAGAGACAGTTTCAGAAAATGTTTCCTCAGGTCAAAGTTGGAGAAAAAGGCGTCATTGGAGGACAATGCAGTACCTCCATTGGAGGTCCTGAGGGTTAGTCTACTAGAATGTTGTTAGAGTCACTAATGCTACACTGGTAGACATTTGAAAGATGTCATGTGTCTTAGTAGCACATTTGTATTTGTACTATTATTGGTTCCTAACATATGTTAAGTATTTAAAGAGAAAGAAAAAGTAAATACTCAGCAAATTCATTCTTGAAACGAAGAAAGGAAACATATTCATATTTTCAGTAAACAAATCATATCAATATACAGTATAAATATATAATATATTTATATATGGAAAATACCGAGATAGAAGAATAACAGTCTGAGTATGAGCAGTAGAAGCAAAAGTAGGTGAGGGAGAGAGGGAAATGTCAGAGAAAAACTCCATAAACTGTGACATGAGTCCCTTGATAGTATGATGGTGTGCTCTACATCTAGTATTAACTTTGGCTGTTAGCACTCTGTTAAGCTGTTACTTCCTTTTGAAATGTGTGAAACTTATCTCACAGGATTGTTAGGAAGATTACAATAGTTAATAAAAGTAAAGTATTTAGAACAGTGCCTGTCACTTGATGAATGCTATATGTTTGTTGTTTTTACTATTGTTGTTGGCTCTCCAGAAGAGTTTACTTCCTATATAGATGGTTGTGTGTGTCTCTGTGTGGACTATTCACTAAAATACTACTTAGATCCTGAAAGTCACTTTCACATAACGCAATCGATAAACCCATCTTTCTTTATTCTTCTCAGTGAGCAAGAAAGCCTCATAAGACAATGCCTGGAAATTACATTTGGAGCCTGGGTTTCTTCTGAGTCTGTTTTTTTGTTTTTTGTTTTAATGTAAATTTAATTTTTAAACTAAGTCTAAGGAAATTTGAGTATATGGTAAAGACAAAAAAAAAAGAAAGTTATTTTGCATAACTGAGTTAGTAGATCCCTGTACTAACTTTAGGCTATATCATTTATAGAAAGACAACAGTCAGGCTTTCTTAATGATTTTGTCCTCACATTTTTAAAAAACAGAAAAAAGTAAATGTATTTCTCCCTGCGGGCTATTTAGACATGTTTCTGAATGCAAACCTTTGAACCATGAGGGGCTTATGATCATTGAGATAGAAATTGATTTGACTTGCAGAATCTGCTCAATTGTGTTTTGCAGAGAATAGAGCATTTGGAATGTTTCTATCCTGAAACACTCACTACTGCTTAATGACACTGATCGTGGCTTTGTCATTGGTGCTGAGAAAGTCGTGTACAATAGGGAATCCCTAGGCTGTTGTCTGTTCCAGCCATGACTATGGTTGGGTTTTTTTTTTCTGCTCCAGGCTAAAAGTGGTATGCCTCTGTCTGCGTCAGTCACCAGATCACCACTTCCTGAATATTGCTAAAAGAATATCATCCAACCTGTTCTCTGTGGGGAAGATTTAATTCTGTCTAACAAAACAGGCTAGGTTTGTTGTTCTTAGAAAAGCAGGGATATTAATAGGATCTGGTCCACATATAGTAATGTTCCAGACTATGTGCCAGATGGTGATTTTGCTTTATGAAAATAGTCTTTTAATCACAATATTTTCCCTTCAGCTTGCTGACTGTTTATAAAACACTTAGCCACAATTGGCTTATTGATTTTGGTAAAACTGAGTCAAAATGTGACAATTGGAGAGTTTGGATTGTGATTTTAAAATGTATTTTTTAAAATTTATTTTAATTAAATTATAAAATAAACACATTTTTTTTTTTTTCTTTTATGAGAAATCAGAAATGCTACAAAAGATATGGATGTGTTTTTTCTGCCTCCTTTGAGACAGGGGTACATATGTTTTTTGTTTTTTGTTTCTTTTTCTGTGATTGTAGATTTTGCTTTTCATGAGCCATGCACTGAATCAGAATTGTTTCTCTGAATCTTTCAAGAGCTGGCAGTGAGAGTTTACCTGATTGACTACAGAGTACTTCAGCATTGAAAGTACCCCTGTGAGGTGAATAGGAAATGGAAAGGCTTGCTTTATTTCTAAACTCAATCATCTCCACCTTTCATTTAGGCTCCTTGCATCTCTGTGGGTAGGAAAAGAGTGAAGGAGTTGGGAGGAGCTTAGAAGAGAGATGGTTAGTTGTGTTGAGGGGGGAAAAAGTGGAGTATTTGTAGTGAGAAATGTTTCTTTAAAAGCCAATGAACAGAAACGCTTCCAGTGGCAGGCACATCTCTGGAACTGTAAATAAGAACCTGGGAAAATTGAATACCGCCATTTCTAAATGAGTGTTACTGACTGGCGTTCTTCCTAACTGAGGAATTTTTAGTGTTTTAATTGAGTATGTAAGTTATACATTTCTGAAACTTCTAGGGCATTATATTAGTTTGTTATTGCTGTTTAACAAACTATCCCAGAACTCATTGACTTGAAACAACAACTACTTATGGCCTTTCTTCTTGGACTCGCGCTGCATATCGGCCAGGGTTCAGCTGATCTAGGCTTGGCTCAGCTGCATGGGTTTGCTTCAGGCTGCGATTACTGGGCAACTCTGCTTCTCCTTGCAGGTTTAGAGCCAGCTGGGTTGTCTCTGTTCCACATGTTTCTCATTCTCCTTGGGCTAGCAGGTTTGCCAAGCAAGGTTCTTCTCATAGTGATATTGGAGGTGTAAGAGAGCGAGGCTCAAATATGGCACACCTCCTTCCATTAATCAAAATTGGTCACAAAGCCAAGCCCAAAATAAGGCAGGGGTTGAAATATAATATGCCCATTAGATGGGAGAACTACAGAGTTACATGACAAACAGCATAGTTATGGGAAGGGGTGAAAATTTGGGCCATTGGTACAATCTACAGTGGGGGATTTATAGGAGTAACTTCACAGATGAACCTAAATGTAGAGTCGAAATGAACCTAAGTATAGAGTCCATTTAGTGTTTCAAATGATTCCTCTTTCCTAGTTTGATCATTTTGAAAGCATTTTTTTCCCTTCGCACTGTCTAAGAACTCTCTGTTCATACCTTGGTTAATATTTGTCAACTTCTGGGGGGATACTCTGTAAAAATGGTGCTTTGTCCATCTACTCTTTCCACCTTCCCCAGCCCAAGTAAAGAGAGAGGCATTTGGGAAGGATGTGGAATAGACAAAAGGGGCTTATGCAACATTTTGCAAATATTTACTTTTTTAAAAAAGTAAATTCAGGCTGATGTGATGAAAATGAGTTACTGACAAAGATCAAAAAAAGGGTTTGGAGTCAGAGTGAATTTATCAAAATGCAAATATTTTAAACAAAATAGGACTTTGCAATTGCATACAGAAGCTATTCCTTCAAAGCCTACTGGGGACATTTTCTAGTTTACATAATGTAATTAAATTCAAGCTTGATGAATTCAAATTTATCCCAAAGACATTATTGGCAACATGACCCCATGTGATGAAAAGGCTGAGGAAGTAGCATGTTTGGGGGCCAAGGGAAAATTAGAAAATCATATCAAAAACTCACAGCAAATGTTTGCAAGGATTCCTCTGCAGCCCTGTGTGCCAGTGATGGGGAGGAACCTGGGAACCCTTCTGAATCTGGGTTTCACTCTAAAATCCAACTGCATCCACAGACAGAAGAAAAAACTTCAATATCAACGCAAAGGGGTAGTAAATGTGCCTTTCTCATGGGGTCCTAATAGCTGTAAGGGATAATGTTCCTTTTGCTTTATGTAATTATGATTTGTAAAAATCACTTTCACAGCTTAGCTTTATTTTCTTTTTTATGGTAATTGCCGATGCTCCATTTAGAAATTATATTTCCAGAAAATCAAATATAGTTTATTATTTAAATTACCTTTAAATTACATCAAATTCCTTAGGTAAAGTGAAATGTTAAACATCAGTAGGAAAACTGAGTAAGGGATATGAAGAGAAATTCCACAAATATCGAAACTTCTTCTATAAAAACATTAACCTAGCTTAATAAAAGAAAAAGAAATGCAAATAACAATGGAATGCCAGTTTTCCTTATCAAACAGAATACACACACACACGCACACACACACACGCACACACAATCATATTCCTTTAATGATAGCATTCAGTGATGGTGATGGTAGAGTGAAAATAGACACGCATACAGTGTTGATATGGTTGTAAATCAGTACAATTGGTTTGAGAGCACAATAGAACACTATGTACCAAAATTCTTTGCAGCAATTTTACCCTTTAACCTGGTAATTACATTTCTAGGACTTTATCCAAGGAAACAATGAGTAATAAGCACAAAAACTAATGGAAGAGGGTGTCCATTGCCATTTCATTTATAATAATGAAAACTTGGAAACCATCTAAGTACCCTAAAATAGAACAATGTTTAAGATATTCAGAGGATATTGTTCTACAATTAAGGTTATAATTTACAGAATTTTAGTGACATGGGAAAGATGATAGTACAATATTAAAATTTCAGAATACAAAGAAATACTATAAATATTTAATATGTAAGCAATATATGCCATTGTGAATATAAACTATATAGTTTACTACCTGAAAGGAAATACCATTAAAATGTTTGTGTATGGGCTTATGGGTTCTTATTTTCTTCTTTACTTTTCCTCTGAATTTTCCAAATTCTTTAACAGGAGCAGTTCATAATTTTATATTTATTGAAAAGGGCTATTTTAAAAAAGGAGCTCTAAAAGGAAATGTATACTATTTTTACCTTATATAGTCCAAAAATGTGGTCTAGAATCATATCCTGATATCAGTAAAAAAGTTATTATTTTCTTGTCTTTGAAAACTACAAGTATGTCAGTATAAAAATTTAATTTCTAGAGACACAAAAACAGCAAAAATGTATGGAGGAGGGAAAGATGCACAAATAACCAAAATAGTCACGATAAAATTGTAGAAGATTTAAATTTGGAAATGAAATCACATACAGGGTCCTATTTGTTGAAGGAGATAGCCAGAGGGTATTTAACTTCAGATAGGTGCAATTAGGTTCATAGAGTTTACACTACTGTTGGAATATATTGTCAGAAAAGCAGTTTCCATTGTTTTCCTTTCTGCCTCTCCCCACTCCTTTTTTTAAGTAAGGAGAAGCTATTCTTTATTTACCCTAACCTTCAGATGACCTTGGGAAGTAGCCGGTGTTGTTGGCGCCAACAATGAAAGCTCTAAGCTGATTTAAGGAACATATGCCAATTCTTCCTGCAAATACTATGTAACCCTGCAAGAAAGAGTTAATATAAAAGAAAACACAAGTGAAACAGATGCAAAAATATGCAAAAGCCATCCTTCATCCAAATGAATTTACTCAACTTTCCATGAATACTTTACACTTTTGACTATGTCCTGTTTCTTGAATCACCCCTTATGTGATGGAGCTGGGCTGTACACCCCTTACAAAAGCCAATTGTGCACATCTCTCCCAAAGCTATGTTGGTTGTGTTTATAACATGAGATCTGTGTCTTGGTGGGAATATTTAAACCATGGAGATTGGCAAATGCTACAAATCAGGGCTTTGTTCCCCTGGAGAAACAGTTGTTAAACATTTACCAGCATACCACTGTCCTAGATCTGTCTTCTCAGTTTCAGACCCTTTGTTCAACTGCCTCTGTTGTTTCCATTTCCTTGTTTCAAAGATACCACAAAGATCTTATCCAAATCTGTTAACTTTCTCCCCTCTACTAGGCATCTTTAAAGTTCCCCAAGTACCCATATGAGTGACAGACACTGAATTGGAAAAGTCAAAACCCTAAGTTATTCTTAATCATATCTACTCCTTCATCAACCCTGGCACCACCTATTATCATCTATGCAGTTAGTCAACAAAATCTCTTCAGTATTTCTGAAATCAGTCTATCTCTGCACCTACCATAATATCCTTCCCGGGAATTGTTATTTCTTTTTAACTAGTCTTTGAGCTTTGTGATACCATGGAATTGAGACTTTTTTCCCTATTTCCCCTTTCCTGCTTCCATCACAGTGTCCCAAGGTCTCTCTTTTTAAAGGTGTTACTTCTATTTGACCCCTATTTTTAAAGAGAAACCCACTTCAGGGAGGAGAATACTAAAGAAGCCTGAAGTTGCCAGGCATGAAAGCACAAAATAGTAAATTGTTTTGAATGCGTATTACTGAAACTTTGAATTTACAGACATTAATATTGTTATTAAGATGATAATAATGATGATAGCAGCTATTTATTAAGCACCTATATGAACCAACTATTCAAAACCACAAAGCAAAGTAAGGATTATTATTCCTGTTTTACAGATGATGAAATACAGTCTTAAAGGTTCAGTAACTTTCATAGGGCCACACAGCTTTTGAGTGGCAATGCTTGGATTCAATCCTAGGTCAGTATTACTCCAAACCCACATTTTTTCTACTATAACATTTTGCCTGTCATTAAACCCTAGGGACTCATTGCTTTTGGTATTGTAACAAATTCATTCAAGATGACCTTGGGAAGTAGCAGGGGCTGTTGGTGCCAACAATGAAAACGTTGTTATACATTTAAGATTCATTTTGATTTTGTTTAATTTTATGACCATATCTCATAGCTAACTCTAACTTTTAAGTTTATGTTTACCCAATCCAGTTTGTGTGTGTGTGTGTGTGTGTGTGTGTGTGTGTGTATGCATGTGTGTGTATAACACTTATTTTTCTCCATTTCTCTTTTTCGGAATATAATTTACATTTAATTAAAAAACACAGTTCTTAAGTTTAAAGTTTAATTTTTAACAAATGTACCCCATGTAACCACCACCTTAATTAAGATATATATTTCTTTAATGGAACACTGTAAAACCAGATTTGGAATAAAGTAGTTTCATAGGACTTTTGTGGTTAAATAATAATAATAAATGAGTGCCTCAAAGTTGGCAATATCTGTCCAACACTGTCCATGTGAGTAGGATGCTATGTTTTAATGACATAAACATTACGGATTTAAGATAGGAGTTTTACTGAAGACTATGACCTGGATAAACCCATATGTCTTTCCATCTTCCTTTGGTCTGATGTTATGTTCCTGAGGAACAACCAATTAACTAACTAGTATTTCTATTCTTCAGATTAAATTATATTAGGAAAGGGAGACAGTCTTAGATAGGGAACAGTGGCATATCAGTCATTGGAAAAAGAGCTTTCCTACCTGAAGACAGTAATAATTACTTTTGGTATAAACAAAGCAAAGACAACAAAACAAATGCTCATGGCAAAGTTTCATTCTAAAATATTTCTTTACCATCTTTTCCAGAGATTCATCAGAATAAATACACAGATTCTAGGTCACATGGTCAGTGGTAACTCTTCTACCTCTTGCATTCATTCATTCACTCCTTACACATACATTTATTCACTCATCTAAGAAACATTTGTTGAGAGTTCATTATGTACCAGCCACTGTTGTGGGTATCAGGAGCCCAGATGTGAGTAAGATAAATAAAGAGATGAATACTCTGCACTCAAGGAATACCCAGTTTAGTGAAGGGAAAGGACACAAAGAAAGATATACCACAGACTATGATCAAAGCTTCAAGACAATTGTGTTTAGATTGAAATTGATGGAGAAAGATGTAAAGCCCTATCTCTTCTTTGGGAAAAGGTAGTCAAGAAAGACTTTCTTTAGAGTTTTATTCCTTATGGTAAATCTTGCCTAGCATGGACAAACTTGATGATTGCTCCTTGATTCTGGTTCTTTAAGTAGAAATGAAAAGATAGAAGCTAGCAAGAAAAAATACAGTATTTCAATTTAAGAATGTTATTTCAGTTTAGTAAGTTCTTATTAATTATCAACTCCCTTTCTTCCTTTCTTCTTTTCTTTCTTCCTTTCTTTCTTTCTTTATTTTATTTTTTGTATATTTAATCATGGTACATCACTCCCTTTTAAATGCTCTATTCTGGTTATAAAATGGGTCATGACTCTGTCTTCAAGAAGATCCTTCATCTTTGCCCATAACCAGAGTGCAGTCATAGGTAACACGGCATGAATGACCTTGAGAATTCATTACATTCACCTGTCTCCATGTCCCACTAAGAGCTCTCCCTCTAAATGAGAGACAAGTAGATGTTTGCATAATACCTTCATGTTTAGAATGTACTTGTGGATAATTACAACAATTTGTAATAATGTAAACATATAAACAGTCTTTTCATTGTTGGATAAAATTCATAAGTGGCTAGTCCATTGGGTATGTGATGGATGTTCATCGTAATATAAAATTATTACGTGCATTTTTGTGCTTTAACCTAGCAAGGTAGTTCACTTCTTTAATTACTAAAGTGCTCCAAAAGAAAGGTCCTATTTGTCTGTTATCCAAATACCTACAACTATCACTTCATATACTCACATCACATCCTCTTTCTTCCTCCTCTTTATTTCCCCATCCCACACTCCACCCCACCTTCCCATCCATCCACCCATCCATTTAACAAGTGTGTATTGGGTACTTCCCGTGAATTACACATTAGATGCTGCAGATACAGTGATGAATTCACCATGAATCTGCCTTCAAGAACCTTACAGTCTTGTGAAGTAATGGGCAAGTGTCAGAGGGAATTAAAACAAATGTATTATCGCTAAGAAGAGTGTGCTAAAGAAGCATATGCAGGAGATTCATCAGCAGAGTCATAAAATGCTCTGGAAGAAATGGTATCTAAGTCTGGAGGTAAAGAACGTGTAAAATTTGTCAAATACAAGAAGGATTTGAGCTAAAAGGAGAAATATATTTTGTAGGATAATTATGCAAACCTAAAAAAAAAATATGTGTAGCTTCAGTCTTATTTAAAGGTGGCTGTCTCACACTGTCCTAGTATTTCTCTAAGAACTGTGATTTCTGTAAGGCTCGCAATTGATTATATTTGCTACCAAATTCTGGGGTACAGAAATAGCTACAGAAATAGCTGGGGTGTGCGTGTGAGGGAGGAGGGAGTTTTATAAACACTTTCTTTTAGCTACTTTTTATGAGTAAAAAGAAAAGATTGGAATGAAAAAAGATCTTATATTTGGTAGCTACATAATATATAGTCATTGAGCCCACAACTTGAATCAAGTATTAGACTAGGTAAGATTTATATTAATAGAACCTCATCTGGCTGTCCTCTTTAACCATAGCCACTGATCCTTTCGAGTGCATTGGTTCACTACATGTGACTTTTCTAGTAAATACACTTTTAACTGTGTTCTTGACTTCAAAGATGTCTACTTATTTATCCCACCTTCTAACTTGTTATATCCTTTCATTCTACCTTTACTCCATTTAATATCCCTTCTTTTTAAATTTTATGTGTTTTAATTTACTCTTGTCCTTACTACTTATTTCTCTCTTATCTTGTATCCCATTACTGACTTTCTGTAGTGGTTTATATTTTTTTCTATTTCTCCTACAAGATGTCCCCTTAGATTTGCATCTTATAACAGATCTATTGTGAACTACCAGAAATTGAGACAAAGGAGAGAGTCAATGAATCCATGTTACTTATGGCCACTAATATGCTCCTACTCTTAGCTAAAACACAAACTCATCTCTAAAAAGTATGCTGACCATACTTTTGGGTTCTAACTCTTCAATAAGCATTTCCCTCATCCATAACAGATAGGAAATCATCTGATCGACAAAAGTCAATGCTCTTCATCACTCTATTAATAAAAGAGGTTTGATGATCAGTGAGATAATTCATAAAAACATAAGGAATAGAGGCTACTTATCAATACTAAGAGTCAAAAATCTTTATTTATTGTTTACATGTACATGTTCACAGAATATTAGTGGAAAATAAAGGTCAGAAGACAATAGGTCTTTGACTTGGAGAGCTAGAAGCTATTATTTTTTCCTTGTTGAAATCATTATTAATCCTGTCACCACTCTCAATTCACTTCCTGAATGCCCTGGATTTCCCCTCACCCACCCAGGCATGACTGACTCTTCCTTTTTTCTCTAAACCACCATCTTTCCCTTCATCAGAATGCTCCCATCTTGTGTTCTCCTGTTAAGGAGAAGTAGTCAAAAGGCTAGTACACAACACTTGACCATGACTTCTCCTTTTATTATACCTCTTTCAAGTAACTAAGGGTGTAATAAAATATATTATTATTGAAGGAATAGAGACCAATTAAAGTTGCCTCAAGGGGAAAATTAAACTATTAGAAAGATGCATGTGAAAAGAAACCATTGAATAACCAATACCTACCTACCTATAGGAACCTGCCTCTCTCTCCATCCTGCATCCAGCATGTACACTCTTTCTCTCGGCCTCTTCCTCTCTTTTCTACTTTCCTCTTCTTACCCATTTTGCACATGAATCCATATAGTTGAGTCTGTATGACCTCCTAATTCCAGGGCCCATCACCAATTGACAAGTTCCTTCTCTACCTCTCAGTTTATATTTTCGAGGACAAACATATGATTATCTCAGTTTATCATTTCAAGTTAGGTCATATAGGTCATACATCTCAGAAAATTCTATTCGAAGGTCATCCTAATCAAATCAGTCATGTCCAGGGGTGAGTAAGGCCTGCATATTTCAAACACAAAAGGAATTTCCCCAGAGAGGAGGATTGCTTGGCAGCCACCCTGATATATGTCAAAGTTGCCCATATTTCTCATCAAGATTGATGCCGTACTTATGTTTGTAGAAAAGTGAGAGTGAAAGCTCACATACTCACATTACAGCTATAGAGTTTGTGGGTGCTTTACATACATAACCTTTTGGAAATGGCTGCTTTTGTTTTTTTCTGAAATAAATGCAATAGCCAACTTATTTTGTGAAAATATTGCTGAGATTAGAGAGATACTTATTTGTGAAACTTAAGAGAAGAAACAAGACATTTCTGGCCACTGCAAATATCTAGGACTATTTCCTTGAGGCAACTATAGGTAATGGCAGTCTAAGATATTCTTTAGTGCTTGAGGAACTTCAAAAACAAGGCCCCTCATGTGTGACAGAAGTTATTTAGAAAATTTGTAGGCAGAAGATAAGTGAAAAATTGGGGGAAAAAATGTGCTTGGAAGCCAGAAATATAAAATTATGCCACACTTTGACTATAAACATAAAAAGTTATGGTATAAGACTCAGTGTCATTTCCCCCATTTTCTTCTATGAATTTTATATATAGATACAGATATAGATAGATAGATACAGATAATATGCATGTTATCTATATTTATCATACATGTGATATAAATATTGTAGTATTTCAGTGCCAATATGTGTGTGGCACAGAATCCAATCTAGCCAGCACACTGACTCCATCATTTGAATGCTAATCTGGGTCAAATGTCAAACAATCAGCTGTTTATTTTTTGTCCTTTTATTCAACGTTCAGCATCTATGACAGCTAAAAAAGCTGATATACCTGGAAACTACTAGTTGAATTGGTGATTCCCAAGACAAGCCCAGCCATGCATGACATTGTTTTTCTTTCTTTTTTTTTTTTCTTCTTTTCTTGCCTATTGTATTTCACTGGATGGCACATAGAAAACCTGAACCGAACAAAACTTGGCTTACACCAGAGATTTATGGTATTACTGTGTATGCTTATCTCAGAGTTGCATGGTTACATGAGAGCTTTATTTCCACAGAATTCTTAGTAGTTAACTATTCTAGTACCTTTTGAATGTATAACCATGCAGTCCATCACTTTCCTGATTAAATCCTCTCTGTTTTTTCAAATCCTTCTTTCAGTTTCATGATAGCCTCCAAACTAGCTGTCCTACCTCATTCTATACCACTGTCTCCTGCCTCTCCTTACTGAACATCTCTTAGCTTGTGTCCCATACTCCTTTTTCTTCTGCACCTTTGCCCATGCTACTAACTGTGCTTGGGATACTCTTCCCTGATTTTTATCTAACTAATTTCAGGGTAAATTATCCTCACCCTTCAACTTGTATGTTATATTCTCAAAAGTCCTTTTCTAACCTCCTTGACTGCCCACCTTTTTCTCTCTTTCTGCATCTCAACAGATTATTGCAGCCATTGATTCATCTTTCATTACAATCCTCCATTCTTTGGAAAATGGTAAGTTCCATGAAGACACAGACAATATCTATCTTGATCACTCCTATATCCCTAGCCCCAAGCACAATGCTTGACACATGGATACTCATGAATATTTGTGAAATTAGTAATTGAATGAAAAAAGTTAAATGAATTCCAGATTAAGCATTGGACTTGAAACTAGGTGATAAACTGCTTGGTTTTACTCCACGCTACATGTTGGTAACATGTAGTCAGAGGTTAAGAGGAACATATTCTTGATGGTTTGTTTAGGGTAGACTTTCCATACATATCTCTGCATCACAGATTTTCTAAAGCAAAGTTTATTTTTTCCTCCAGAAAGAATGGTTTAGTTACTTAACTAAAACAATTTAATTTTAAAGGATATGTTATATATATTACAGGCACTAAAGAACATGATCAATTACTCAGTTTGAAAGAACTTACCAAGAAATTTTATACTTCAAAATTATGGAAGTTCCTCAAAGCTAATGTATTTCTTCACACTCAGAATAATTAGGGTTTTTTTTCCTTTAGTTTTCTTTCTTTCTTTTTTTTTTTTTCCCTTGAAGGTGAAGAGAAAACTTTCCACTGTATAGAAACACTTGTGAGACTTTTATTGTCTTTCAAAGTAATGACACCTTCTAGAAAAGATAAAATGCTGAGTGATTACCCTTGTTCAAGAGAAAAAGGAGAGCATCATGATTGAATATCTCCTGGGAGACCTGACAGCTCAGAACCATCACTATTACTCAGACAGAGTACACGGACCACGGCATTTATTTAAATTTTAGGCTTTCCTTTTCTCACATTAATTCCAAAAGCAACAAGTCTCTGGAGAATAGATGGGCTTACTTCCTAAATTACCCAGGAATTTCAAGGGCTTCTGGGAGAATAACCATGCTCTCTTCTTTGAGAAATTAGTCTTGTTTGTCTGTAAACCTTTGGGACTTAAATTTATACCCCCATGCATTTATTGAGTACTTACTCAGTGAGAGTGCCACAGGATAGGTTCTCCAGGAAACAGACTCAGATGAAGGTTCACGTGCACGATGTTTATTAGGGAGTGATCTGGGTCAGCACTGTGGGAAGGGGAAGAGGAATTGGAGTGGGGAGAGGAAGAAGTTGAGCTGTGCTGCAGATCCAAAGATAGTTTTGGATACTCGAGATTTTGAGTGGCCCAATATTTTACTCCCACACTTATTGTTGGATACGGTTCATCACGAAGGGGTGAAACCTTGGCAAGACAGCTTCCAGCAGTTGAAACAATAACTAGAGGGCCTGACAGTTGAAAGCCATCTGTCTACAGTACTCCTAGAGCTGAACAACAAGTCTGTCATTTTAGGGAGGTCTGGGAAGTACATCTCAGATAGGCATTTTTGGATAATTCTGATCCTCATCTCCAGCCGTGGACAATAAAATAAACAAGATACATTAATTTTGCCTAATGGAATTTCACATTAAAAACAGGGAGATACACCCAGTAGGACTCAAGGGATAAAGAATTCTTGAGACATAAGAGAAGTATTCACTAATTATGACTGTAGCAATCAAGAAAAGCCTCCTAGAAGAGGCACCATGAGTGGACCATCAAGAGAGTAACATTTGTTGGTAGATGAATGCTAGAAGTTTAATTGTGAGAGAGAGAGAAAAGGGTAGAGATGATTGTGGAAGAGAAGAATGGGTGGAACACCAGAATGCAGTAAAATAAATCCTTGTATAAAGTTTTAAAGATATTGGAAAATGCAAAAAAAAAAAAAAAAAAGTATATGGAAAAAAAAGAAAAATTTTCAACTATAACTTTCAACCACCATGGTTTCAAATTGAAGTTAAGTGAAAATTTTTATCAAATGGGTAATGTTTTAGTCATAGAATGTAAAAGCTAGGGAAAAAAAATGGAAGAATCTGGCAACACTGGGTCTACATTCCCTCATGGCATCCTGTCAATTGAAGCTAAGTAACAGGTACCCCTTGACAGATGGCACCCTCTTTAATCCTCCAAAACTCTGATAACTCTCTATAAACCCTATGCAGCTGTGTTACTTCCCTCACCACTATATGCTCTTGCATTGGTGACCCTTACTCATTCCCACACCATCATTGTATGGATTAAGAAACCAGGACCCAAAAGAATATATATCCTCAAGGCCCTATATCTATCTCTATCTTAGCTGATCTCTAGATCACATTTTCATAATTTTAACTAATGTACCGAAATCTCATTGTTACAACTAGACTGTAAATTTCCATGATATATTAGTCATCTATTAATTTTTTTGTATTTGTTTGTTTGTTTGTTTTCAAAGCCACCCCAAGCTCAGACGCTTCAAACAACAATGAATGTTTATTATCACACACAGTTGTTGTGGATCAGGAATTTGAGGGTTGCTCAGGTGGCTAGTTCTGATTTGGGGTCTCTTAGGAGTTTTGTTTAAAATGTTGGTTATGGCTACAGGTATCTGAAGGCTTGACCCAAGGTGAAGGATCCACTTCCAAGATGGCTTACTCACATGCCTGGCAAGTTGATGCTGGAGGTTGATTGAAAGTCTCAGTGGGAAGGGGCTATACAGAATGTAATTACTGGGGAACAAGAATCACTCGGGACTATTCTGGAGGCTGGCTTCCGCAAAGGAGAAAAGGGGCCACATTATTTTCTTATATTTCTCCAACAGAGTCCACCACATATGTTGAGCTATTGGTGAGTTCCTTTTCTAGTTCTCATGGCTATCCCAGAGGTATGAATTGATTATCATATACCGGTGGCCCTTGAGCAACATGGGTTCGAACTATATAGGCCCACTAATATGTGAAGTTTTTTTCACAAATGCTATACATGTATTTTCTCTTCCTGATGATTTTCCTAATAATGTTTTATTTTATCTAGTTTTCTTATTGTAAGAATACATTATATAATACATAGGCCATATAAAAGATGTGTTAATTGACAATTTTTGTTATTGGTAAGGCTTCTGGTCAGTAGTAGACTATTAGTAGTTAAGTTTTAGGAGAGTCAAAAGTTATATGCAAATTTTTGACTGTTGCGGGGGTCAGGACTCCTTACCCCTTTGTTATTCAAGGGTCAATTGTAGTCAAAATGTGATAACATTTTATAAAATCCAAATTTAAGGAAATTAAACTATGGTCAGCATTGACAAAATAATGCAAAAAAAGAATGCATATAAAATTATACTTAAAATATACACATATTAAACCAATCTTTTAAAAATATGACTCCAAGAAGGCCAATATTATCACTGAATTATCACTTTCTTCATTCTATCAGATAAATCCTCATTTCCTCTGTCAAAATGTCTAATCTAATCTACTTTTAACTAATCTGTTTTCCAGTGGTCAGTGAAAAAGTCTAGATTTCTTATGAATTAAATTCTATATTTAGTCAGTACAGTTCCTGATACTGCACTAAGCATCAGTACTCATGAAAAAGAACATAAAGAAAAATATGACCTTCTATTTCAAATACATAATCTGTGTTTAGAGTTTAAAACACTTTTTCAGTTGGGGACAGACCAGATATTTATGTTTCCTGTGACTTTATAATCTTAAACATGAAATGTGAGGGTTACCTCCATATTAGAGTAGTAGTAATAATGTCCATCTGCATAAAAGCTCCCTACCACAGAGGTGAGTCTTTGTTTACCTTTTGAAAATGCTTTTACAAGAGACTGTGGGTAACATTTCCAATACGGAGAAGGCCGGTTGATCAGATAGC
Source organism: Rhinolophus sinicus (assembly GCF_036562045.2). NCBI lineage: Eukaryota > Metazoa > Chordata > Mammalia > Chiroptera > Rhinolophidae > Rhinolophus > Rhinolophus sinicus. Next base: position 25,784,732 of record NC_133759.1, read on the forward strand.
AGCAAAACTAATGAAAAGCATCATGGAAGTGACAGCAAGATTAATTAAGTTCCTCCAGTTGTATTCACGTGTGGCTGTGCAGAGTTCCTTTGGGTACTGCTGCAGTTAAATGGTATTCATGGTGACAAATACCGTAGATTTCCAGAACTGACACTTTTGAGTCAAGGGTAAAAATCACATTCGGTTATTTTATTCACCAAAAGGATCAGAGATGAACCCTTAGGATTATTAGTATGTTTGAGCAAAGCCAAGATTGAAATTGGGATAAAATTAAAAGAATGTTGAAACTGTAATATTTTGTTTTCTGTTTACACATTTCCTTTATGTGTTTTAGACATTTGACAGAGGAAACCAAACAAATTTCCATCTACTGTATTTGACTGGAGGCACAGAATTATACACACTTGGAGACACTTTCAATTACTTTGTGAATTCTTGCAACATTGGGGCAGAGTTTCACTGTCTCTCTGCTCACTTTATATAGTTATTATCAAAGTATATACAAAAATGGAATGCCCATGACCTAAAGCATCCAAATTTACTACAGCTGTACTCAATTTATCTTGAAGGATTTTTTTTTTTTTTTAAGCAAAAGAATAAATTCAATATGATGCTGTTTTCTTCTTCCATTTTTTTTTTTTTTTTGCAAATACATTTGCTATGGGGCTGGATGGGAAGAGGGCTGATTTTCAAATTGCTGCCCAGGAACCATAAATTAATTTTATTTTAAGAAAAATTGGAAACCTCTGGAGTGTATAAGATCTTTCAACCTGCTATACAAGATGTATTAACTCACACTATTGTGTCACCAAATAACTTAGGAGCCATATTATTACATTTCCGTCCTTGGAAGAATTTTTAGGCTCATTTATGTATTCATTCAGCTAACACTTCCTATATTATCTGCCAAATAAAATTCAAATCCTTTAACCTGGAATGTGAGATTACATCCAGTATGACTTTTGTGTTTTCCTCTCCAACTTTTCTTTGCATGAAAATCTTTTATGAAAATTGCCCTTAAATACCCTAATTTGTTCTTGGTCGCCAAGACATGTCATTCACAATCCTACCCACTTTCTGTCGTTTGGCAACTTTTTATGCATTGTATCAATCTGAGCAAATATTAAAAGACACAGCTTAAGTTCTACCTCTTCTGCAGTTGTCCAGGTTTGCCTGAAGCCATCATAATTTAATATTTTACCAAACCCTTACATACACTTCCTAAATTATTCACCTGTCTTTTACTTTATATTACATTTGATTTTACTTATGTTTTTAGATATATGCTTCATCTCCTTAAATAAGATACTAAGTGCTTTAGAGTGATTGCTTAAACATTAGAGTTCAGTGCCTTGTTATATAGGATCTTTCCTTCTCCCTTTCCCCCTCTCCCTCACCCTCCCCATGCCTCTTTTTCTCCTTCTTCCAGTGATGATGATATTTATAACAGTTTAACTTTCCATGAGTGAGGCACCAAACTAGGTGGTCTGGGGCTACCAACAAGAGGCCGGAGTTGACCTTATAAAACACTGTATAAAAATATAAACAGCTTCCTGAAGGGCTTTGGGGGGAAAAAGAAAAAAAAAGAAAGGGAGGCATGGCAGGGAGATAATCTGACAGCCTTCAGAAAGGAAGCTTGTGGCTTGTGATGCTTCCTGCTATAAGGGAATCGGTACTATATCAATCAATCAGGGCAAATGTACTAATGAAAGCCACCTATAAAAGCAGCTAGGTGATTAGCTTCCTCTGAATCACTCTACCTAAACTTTTATGTCCTTGACTCTGGTACTTGGCTCCCATTTTTGCCTCCTGACCTGCTTGCTCCACGCACAAAATTTCTGATCTGTCTCTTGCCTGATGTCTGATTAGCCCTCTGGTTTCTGGCTGGCATTTTCTCAGATCTTTGGGATTTCTCTCTCTATCTTAAGATTATTCTTGATGTCTCCTCCTTGTCTGTGTAATCACAATTCTTATCTCCAACCACAGCAAAGGTTGCTTCTTCCTAAATTCTGGGCAATGTCTGATGTTAATGGCATAATCCAGTCACTAACCCAAAATACCATGTCCTTAGTCTTTGGCATACATTTCTACTATGTTCTGGGGTATGTTAAAACACTCAAGGAATTAAAATTTATCTCACTTTTTCCATGATTCCAAAGGGCCTTCATTAACTTGGGGGGTATTGACAATTGAACAGGTCATTGAAATGCAATCTGATATATATTGTAATATTTATGCAAAGAATGCTTTGCAGCTCATTAGAAGGACATGTGAGTCATACATAAGTCAAATATCTGGGTAGTTTTGGGTGGTGAATATAACTAGTTAGACAAACAAAGGGGAATAAAAAAGGACATTTCAAGTAGAATATAACTATATTCTCAGTAGGATCAAGATGGAACATCATCTAGAAGTAGAAGACTTTGGAGATATTTGTTTACTCAATAAGTATTTCTTGCATACCTCCTATGTTTAGACACTGTTTGAGGCCCTGGATACAGCATGAATGTCGTAGATGTGCCCTGCACTCATGCCCATTTTTGGGGGTGGAAAGAAGCAAGAAACTGTAACTAATGAATGAATGAGATGAAGAATTTATAGGTTTTTATAGTATTTATAGGTTTTTATTCTTATCAAGATATTATCAAGTCTTTTCTGGTAGGCAATTAATTTTCTAGACTATGGTCCCTAGGTATTAATTTCAATGGAAGCACTAAGTGAGAATCTAGGATTAAAAATGATTTATGAGTTTTTAGCTGTGTCTACACAATCTAAAAATTCTGATCAAAACACTACATAGATCGATTGAACTAGGCATTTATTCTCATATTGACAAATTACTTATTTCTCCACTTTTCAAACTGTTTTGACAGTGGATGGTGGTATATCAGACAGAGGCAAACTCAGGCTTAAAACAAATAGCCTTCCATCAAATGTCATTCATATGTCAGCAAGTATTCATTCAACATATTATTAGTCTTTCAACAAATATTCAATCACCAAATACTCACATACTTGGTCTCTTGCTTTTAATGTCCAAGGGCTCAGTCTTAACCCCCTTCTCCATTTTCATCTATACTCCCTTGCAAATATCATCTGATCTAGTGATTTAATTACCATCTCTAAATTGATGACTTACAATTTTAAATATGAAACCCAAACTTCTCCCCCAAACTCCAGACTCATAGTCAAACTGCTATGGAATATTTCCACTTGAATATATAAGAAGAATCTCAAACAAAATATGCCCCCCATTGACTACCATCTAACTCCCATGCAAGTGTGTTCTTCCATAGTCTTCTCCGTATCAATGAGTGGAAATGCCATCCTTTCAGTTGCTCAATCCCCAATCATGAATAATCCTTTTTTTTCCTCTTCCATTGCCTATTGACCCGTTTTGACATATGTATAGACTCCAGCCACTTTTTATCGCCTCTACTACTCCTACTCTGGTCCAAGCCACCAACTCTTGTCTAGATTATTACAAAGACTTCCTAAATGGTCACCTTGCCTCTTCCCTTGTTTTCTTTTGTCCAGTCTCCATACATTCACTATAATGAACCTATTAAAATATGCCAAATCATGTTACTACAAAGGCATCCTATATAAATCAGAATAAAACTTAAAGTCTTTCCAATATGGCCTACAAAATACTCCTGAATTAGGCTCCATGTGACTCATTCAACTTCAACTCTTAGTATACTCTTTAGTACCTACTTTGTTGTAGCACAATGGCCTTGTTGCTCTTCCAGATACCCCTCAGGCATGCCCTGTCAACTTTCTGCAGCGCTCTTTATCCAGATCCAGCACCTAGAACAATTCATTGCATAAGGTAGGCATTCAGAAAATATTGGATTTACTCAATAAATATTAACTGAATGAATAGGTAAATGGATTCATTTATTAAATACCGATTTGTGTTAGGGCATGGAGATAAAAGAGCATCCTCTTTCATTTTGGAGACAGAGAAGTACAGGGAAATTCCCACACTATACTTAAGTGCTAGAGTAGGAATTAATGTTGTATGCCATATGGAAAAAAAAATAGCAGCATCACCTCATTCAGTCTCAAGTTTAGGAAAGTGGACTCAGAGAAATAAATCTTGAACAGAGACCCAAGGTTGAATAGGAACTGTCCAGGTAAAGAGAGAGGTAAGAGGGAATACAGTCTTTAAGGGAACTGTAGTCATGTGATAGGATTGGAGTGAAGAGTGTGAGGGATAATTTACAAATGGAGGAGTAATCAGGGACCTGGTTGTGAAAGGCCTTCTATACCCTCGTACATGAAATAGACAGACAGTGAAGGGTACTGAGTAAGGGAGTGACTTGACCATCTCTGTTTTGAAAAGATAATAATGGATCTAATATAGAGAATGGATTGGAATTGGGCAAGCTTGGAGACAGGAACATCAGATAAAATTTTATTGCTGCAGTATAAGTAAGAGATGAAAGTGGACTAAACTAAGGCTCAGGGGAAGGCAATGGCAAGACACAACTGGGCTGTGCTAACTCAACACTAAATTTCTGTTGCGTTCAGCTATGAGAATTCAAAAAGACAAGCAATCTCCCAAACTATGGCCTGCTGTCCCACCTAGCATCTGTATTGCATGGAATTTAAGATTACAGCTGTTGCTAAGCAAGAACAAATTCAATTTGTGTCAACACTTTGCATAAGACACCATCAACCTCGAAGAACTGACTGCAGGCACATAGAAAAGCATGATGTTTTACACACAATACAGTTGTACTCAGTATGTTCATTCATTCTTTCACAAATATTTATTGAATAGCAGGTGCTAGATACCTTTGTGTGGGATGTAGATACAACAGTGAACAACAAACAAAAAAACTCTGCCTTCATGGAGATTATATTCCAGTGAAGAGAGACCAAAAGAAACAGATGTCTACAGTAGTGTGTCAGATAGTGGTAAATGTTATGGGGAATGATAAGGAAAAGTAGAAGGTTAGGAAATGCCAGGGGAGGGTCCATGGCAGTCTGAAAACGGAGAGTAGGACAAACCTTTCAGCAAGATATGAACAAGGTGAGGGATTCCGGCAGGCAGCCATCTGGATAGCTGAGCTGATGAAAGCAAGTCCTCATCTTACCATCATTTTTTTTTTTTTTTATCACTTAGGATTTTTGTTTTAGATTTATTGAAGTTTTAACCCCAAATATGTAACTGTTTTTCGGTCGTCCTTTAATAGTGAAATGTGTATTTCTACTTGGCAAGCAATGACCGTCAGAATCTCCCAGCTTCTGAGATCTTCTTATGGAGAAGTAAAGGCCAGGGAGCCAAGTCCTTCCCTGGAAACTGCTGGGTTCTGTTCTTGAGTTGACATATAGGAGTGTCTCAGGCACACCTGGCAGGTCCCCAACCCCATGTCTAGCTGTGCCATGATTTAGATGCTATTCTGTTTTAAAATAAAAATAGTTGCGTTTTTCCTTTTATAATTATAATATATACAAAAAATTAAGTGAAATCATAAATTAAAATTAAAATCACTTATAGTCCATCCAGAGATAAGCAGTGCTTCTATCTGAGGCCTTGGCATTCCAGATAATCCTTAATTGAAGGGCGGAGGGGCACACACCTTTAAATAAAGAGAACACCTTCCTTTGGTTGAATAGAATTCCTTTGTGGGGATGTAACACTCATTTGCTTCTTGGATGCCATTCACTTTTGGAGTCTACACGCTGCTCTTTCAGGCATAATCGTCTATAAACCAGGCAGAGGTTGGAATGTTCTATTACCAGATATGCTCTGCCTGTATATTCGTGACGATGTAGACATATATTTTTTCTGTAACAGGCAGTGACATAATTTAATTGGGGAAGACCATTACCTGAGCCATTAAAAATGGGAAATTCATAATTTACTTTTTGAGTAAAGAAACGTGCTGGGGACTCTAGCATAAATTTCATATACAAATAGTAAAACAACTGTTCCTTACTAACCACATCATTGAAAAAGTTGCGTCCCTGAGCCTCAGGTTTTTCATTTGTGACTTTGATACTATCCACATTTCTATACCTCAGTTCGTAAGTACGATAACATTAGTGAAAGTACCTTGTAAATGCAAAATACCATGCAAATGCAAGGGTGTTATTAATTATTAAGACGGTCCTTTCGTTTCTCAAATCTGTTTTAAACTCCACTCTCAATGCTTGCATCTCCTAACTACAGGAACTCAAAAGGACCAAAAACTCTAACATTAAACTACAGTGCCCCCTAGCCCCTGTAGGCGGTCAAGACAGCTGATGAATATCATGAATAAGCTCGGCCACAGATGGTTCTCCTGCCTGAGGGAAGGGCCATTAATTGTGCTTTTGGATGATTTCCATCTGTCCAAAGGGGGAGGGGGGGCACGCGGGGGGAACACTTCTGTGTTTTCTTTAGTATTTTTCTGTAACTTTTTTTTTATTTTTAATTTTAAAAAAGGAGTGAAAAAGTAAATATTCTTTACTATTACATTGTCTTCCTCCAAATCTTTTTACATGAAGAGTACTCTTTCTAAAAGAACATCGCTAGATTCATCCTGAAACTCACTGCAATGTTTCTGATTTATATATGATTACCTATCACATTCACCAAATTCTGTATCATTCATTGTGAGAGAGGATATTGGTGAGAGTGTTCCTTTCACCCAGAGGAAATAGGGGGTTAAGCTGTTTTGCAAGATGGCACAGAAAGCTGTTATTAGGAGCTTCAGCCCCTTACTTCTAATATGCATTAAATCCATCAACAGATACAGTACTGTGCAAAAAAGACCTTTAAATATTTTAATATCAAAATGTAAAAATATCTGCTAACATGGCTTATGAACACCCATATTAAAACTATATCAATTGCTTCCTTTCATAGGCTACACTTCTTTATCTTCAGTTCTTAAATTCATAACATGTTGTAGAGTTCTTTAAGTTTAAATAGCCCAGTAGGTAAGTTGGGTTGCAAAGTGAGGAGTCCTTAGGAAACTGAACTTGCTCTGTGGGTTTATTTTCCCTGCTGAGCATTTAAGTATTAATCAGCACAGCTTTCAGGGATTTCTTTCTAACAGCCTTTTTCTATGTAGGATAAGAACGGCAATTCATTAGACCATTGGAGGAGCCAGAGGCTTTGCTAAGCTTTGCCTTTCTCGACTGTTGATTACAAATGTAATTGTGTGTGTGTGTGTGTGTGTGTGTGTATTATACTGGTGACCGGAGTGCAATTATGACACAATCTTGGTTGCTTTTTAGGCTAAATGTCTCTCCCCTTTAGGGGTCAAAGATCATTTCAGCCTCAGTACTACCTACTAAGGGAGGCAGCAAATGTGATCCTGTGAAACTGGGAGGAGACTTTTATTACCAGTTATATTTCTTCACATTTCTCCATCAACCTAGTAGCTCAGAAAATAAGAAATGAAAATAACTCTTCGGCAACTTTCTATGATCTGATCACTTCTAAGTGGAAAAAACCTCTATTACCCTAGCAATGGTCCCTTGAGTCTTTTATTCCTCTTGGGTATAAACATCACCAACAGCAAGAAACCCTCAAGCCCACAGCAGAGAGAACGCAGGCACACAAGGCACCATTCCTCTTCCCACTACCTTTTTAACTTGGTAGGGGACGCTAAATTTTGGCGAGGATGATGACATTTACGGGAGGGGCGGGATAAAAAGTGTGTCTAATTACACGTTAATGGCAGACCTCGCCTTAACCACGTCCCCATCCGCACGCTGCATACCCCGTGTGCTCCTCTATGGATCCAGAGACCCTTCTCTCTTTAAGAGAACCTCCTGCGCCCCTCACTCCGCCCCCTCCCGGTTTCTGGGCTCGTCAAAGCTTCCCGAGAGCCATGGTTGGTCCAAGCAGGCAATCGGAGCACCTCATGGAGCCGCTGCTAACCGGGGGTTGGGTGGGGTGGGGTGGAGGGGGGTCTGTTTGTGGTACTCTCAGTCCTGATGTCACAGGCGCGGCAAGGACATCGCAAGGAGGAGTCGGATTACAGCAAGGATGGGCAGTGCAGCAGGCAGCCCGAGCGCACGCTCCAGCTGCCGGGGATCGTAACCCGGGCAAGGCAGCCTGCAAGGCGCTCATCCCGCGGAGGACGCACGCTTGGCGCTCGCTGCTCTCCACGCCGGGGACGTCTCAGCCGAGTGTAGCATGAAAGGGTTCTGCTCTGCGTGTCAGCCTTGGGTGCTAGCTGATGCTGAAGACGCCGCGGTGGGGTTCCAGCTGTCTGATTAATGAGAAACATAATGTATTTTGGTGAGTGTTAACTCTGATGATGTAATTCTGGGGGTGCAGACAAGCCTGTTAAAAAATCTTTAAACCGCGAGAATCTATTACATTAAACCTACCTCCAGTTGGCAACTGGAGGACCAAGCGGGTGCAGCCTTCAAAGCTTCCTTTGTGCTACAATTGGGGCTGTTTATTAGTCCTGGACGAGTTTAAGTTGGAAAAGAAAAGAGACAGGGGTGTGGGTGGATAAACTTTGCCTTGATTTGTCTGCATGAAGTTGGCTTTTTTTAGCTACCGGTAAGTGAAGAAGGAGAAATGGTGCGGCGTGGGAAGTCATGGGCTAACTTAATGGAATGCAAAACAAAGTTCTTATACCACTGATGCTATGAAAGCTTAGTCAATATCAGCGTTTCATTAAGCATCTTGGCATTTCCTTAATTCTGAGGCAGAAAGGGAAAACATTCTTCGGCGTGCAGTGATTGAGCAGCTGAGAACACTCCTCCATACCATCCCAGTTTTCCGTCTAACTAGAGCAGCGTAGCCCAAAATGCATATTATTTTAAATCTTTAGAGGTCTCGGAGCTATTAAATATTTGTGCAACATAGTTGTGTGCCACGGTGGAAGGCTCCCTTAGGTTTTCAGCGGAGCTGCCTGCATTTCCAGAAAACATGTTGAGGCTGAGATCTGGGCTATCAGTGGAGCGTTTTAAGCGGGCGGGGAGCGGTACATTTGCACTGTAACGCTGCAACTTAACTGCTAGGAGAGAAGGCAAAATCCCTTCACTGAATAAGAAGCCCAGGATTAGGACTGAATAGCCTTTCCTCCTCCTTGAAGTTATGCTTTCCTTCTGTAAGTTTCATCCCGCAGCATCATCTAAGGGCATCTATCTGATACTAATAGATTTGTGAGAGTAACTGGAGAGGGGCTAAGGAAGGATTGATGCCAAGAAGAAAACGTTCCGGGTGATTTCTTGATTGGCTTGAAACATGAAATCGAGAGTCATTTTTCAGATTAAAAAGATATTTAAATAAGCACGTTGAGGCAATATTAGTTTCTTGGGTATTTATTTTTGTGTACTATTTGCTTTGTTTTGTTTTCTTGCGCCTTTGAAACACTTGCAAAAGTATGAAAGGAACACAAGTTGCAAAAGCTGAACGCCTTTGGCTGTCTTGACAGTAGTTTTGATTTCCCTACAGTTTGTGTCATATTAGGAAAGAAGTCTTAAAATGACTAAAATTGGTTTGGAAGAAACAATCCTCATTTCAGAGCCAAATATAAGCAGAACCCAGGCGTAAAACAACGCCTCTTTCCCCGGGGGTATCAATGGACGTGAAAACCTTGTTTATTGGCAATTAAGTAGCAAGTGTTTATCATTTATTGTGAATATATTTTTGTTAAATGGAAAAGCTTGTAAAGCTCATAGGCCTTTTGGACAAAATACAGTTTTGGTATCTGTAATGATATTTGAGGAATGGAAAGTAGATTATAATTTTACTTTAAGTTTTCAGCGTCTTGCAACAATTTCTTATGTGATTGTGGTGAAGAAGTAGTGTTAACCGGAGTAGGACAATAGTCTGAAAGTACTAGTCAGATAGTGCTGTACTGGATTATCATGTGGCCATTGGAGAAATGTTCACTGGGTTAGCTCATGTTACTAACTGCACGTTAGTCCGGCCGTCTTGTAAAGCAGGGTGATTCACAGGGCAGTTGGTTTCACTGTGCAATGCATGTTTTTAATAGTACAAATTGAAATGTGATGTCCTACTTCAGATGAAACTATACTCTTTTAAAGGCAAGGCTAAAGTTGCCCTCTGTGTCACGAGCATGGTTCAGTCTTACCATCATTCCAGCGTGAGATATGTTTTTCTATTCCAGGAGGAAATCGTGTGTATTCAGGAATGCCATTTCTTTCAGGTTATGCTATGCAGCCCCTTGCTCAAGCTGTTAGGCATGAAGAACGCTGAGAGCCCACCTGTCTCTAATAAAATGCGTGGCAAAGAATGAGGGCAAGAAGCAATCCAACCCACGCATGTTGAGATTCAGTAGCACTCTAATGTAGGCAAATCCCTAAGACTAGATTAGTGTGTGTGTGTGTGTGTGTATTTATGTGCATGTATTTATATGTGTGTATCCCAAATTTTAGCCATTTCAGATAATTTTTCAAAACAATGCTTTTTGCGTTTTGGTTGTCCATTACTTTCTCTTCATTTTTGAACTGCAAATGATTTATCAAGTCAGGGAGAACAGGAACAAAGGGAAAGCGGGACTGCATTCTTGGGCTTTTCCGGTGATTTGTGGACCTGGGGTAGAGGTGTCAGAATTCTTTTATTTGTGTCCTGAGCCGGGAGTGATGAAGAGCATGATGGTAACATGGGTAAACTGATATGCAAGCAGGATATTTACTTCCCTTCTGAATAATCTAATTTGGCAGTGTTGTACCCCTGCCTTCAAATGTAGCTGAAGAATCATTGCCTGAACTGGCTAGCTCAGCCTGTCTGCCTCTCTGTGTACCTCCTTACTCTTAGGGACTGGACAGTTGGATCTCGTCCTTGCTCAGTTGGAGTCAGTTGTGTATATGCAACTTGGTAGAATATAGTAATATTACCAGTTCTTAAGACTAGCTCATGTTTTGAGTGTGCGGTCTCAGATTTACATGACTAATGGAACCTTTTTAATGGCTTAAGCCTCACTCTTATCTCCTATTGAAATTTTAGTGCAGTGTTTTCAATAATTGTTAACATTTGCACTTACTGCACCGTGATTTAAGAGTTTGCTGTTCAGTCACCCTGGATACTTTTGTTACTTATTCTATTGATCTTGCATTCATTACTTAGATTTAAAAATAAGGTTCACATGGGAGAAAGAAGTAAGGAAAATCCCAGTCAGCAACCTGACTAGGATTTACTGTAAATGCAAGGGAAAGTAATAAATGCTTATGAAGTTACCCTCTCCACCCTCATAAATATTTTACATAGTTAAAAATTACATGTGCCAAGGATGAATAGCCATTAAAAATTTATCCAGAAATAAAAGCCAGGCAGTTGGGAGACTTCTCCCCAGATTAAGGAAGAGAGGCCTTGGGTGGTTGTCAGCACAACAGACCGGAGCCGCTGGGTTACAGTTTGGTTAAGAGGAGTGTGCTGGTATGAAGGGCAGGTTCTTTGCTTGAGTGCATCCCAGCTATTTCTCAGAGCCTGGCAGAAGGTTGTAACTGTGTACTGTCTCCAGGTCTAAGCACCGTATGTCTGAATCATCTCCCCCTTTCCATCTGGCCCAACACATTTCTCCACTGCTGGAGTGGTGAGTCGTTGCCAGTGGTCATGTCAACCTCACAAACTGTCCATGGTTGGCCAGAGAGGTGCCATGTTGTAACCCTTTGCCATCAGGAGAGAAAATGGGCCGCTGACTGCACTGGGGAAATTCTATGTGACCGAAAATCAGGACATTATTAGGCCCCATATCAACCACATGAAGAGAGAAGTGATAAAAGAAATGATACACCTTAAACAAATGAACAGAACTGAGCGACAAATATTAGAGCTCACTCCAAATGCTACTATTAATGGCATAGTAATTAAACCTGGGGGGAAGGGAGAGTAAAATTTAGAGAGCAGGAATGAGCCATTTGAGTTCAGCTTGGTGTTAATTGTGGATCAGCTGTCTAAAACTGCTTAAGAAAATAGGCAAAATACTTAGTGATGTGCCTATCAAAGCAAGAAATAGTTAATTGAGGAAGCTTTCAATACAATAACTAGGAAAACATCTAGGAAAATTCTGCACCAAAAACGTACTCCCCTGTCTATAATAGTCACGTTTGTACATTGTCATAAGAAAGACTTTTGTTCTTCCCCTGGGATTTACACTTTTTTTTTTTTTTTTCCCTCCAGCATTTATACTTTTCTTGGTGGCTGGACCAAGGTTCACCTCTAAAGCAGTATGTTCGGAAAACAGTTAAGTGGCAAGGTTATGAGCAAGGAAATGAGCAGAAAGCAGCAGGCAGCAATGAAAAACATTCCTCTTTTTTTTTGGTGTTTTCAGTGGAAACATTTAACTTGTCCTAATTAGTTTGTACTGAATGATCTGTTATGGGGAATTAGGTCCACAACAGTCTTCTAAACACTCTGGAGGTGTTTCTGTCTTCCTGAGACTGACAGGGGGAGAGAATAATTCAGGAAGGACCTTGTTAGTGCAGACCCCCCCCCCTTTAAAAGTTTGAAGTCATTATCGTTATGTTTTATTACAAATGAATCTAAATGACATGCAATACATTACTACCATATAACAGGGAGAATATGACTAGTGAATACTGTCGGGAAGTATAATATGTAGGAACATGAAATCTAAGAGAACTTCAAAACTGATAAAGATTTCTCCCTCAATATTGTTCTCCTTTAAATTCATATGAAATTCTTATTTTAAAGAATAAAATCCCAAATTTGATCAATATGCCTGTAACATGAATTCCTTATTACATCCTTAAATTTTGAGCTAAAAATTTTCCTCTGTGTGTATGGTTTTTTTTTTAATAGATCTTCTTAGTTGCTGTAATTATATGGAAATGAGATGGGTTTATTTAAGGGATAAGTTCCAAAATTCATGAGATAATGATGACTTGCAAAGTTACCCTTTTGTAGGTGGCATAATTGTTCAAAAAAAAAAAGAAAAAAAAAAACAAATGAGAAATTTAAATTAGTGGTTTCTGACTTCCTTTCCAGAAGATTTGGTCACAGCTGCTTTTGACTGAATCCTCCCTTGATAAGAGGAGATGTGTTGGCTAATGTGTGTGTGTGTGTGTGTGTGTGTGTGTGTGTGTGTGTGTGTGTTTAACACTGGATTGTTGAATAGTGCCTCATATAAATACTCAAACATTATTCCTCATTCACATCTTTTGTGTATTCCTAAATCTATTCACATGATTTAAAGGTAAAACATTAAGTACTGACTTAATAAGGAAATTAAACTATTTTTGAGTGCAGCTAGCTATCAAGTTTGACAACCATTACATACATGAGAGGTTTTTAAAATCAAGTCATAAGAATAATTTTCAAGGTTTTTCCAGCTTAAAAAAGAGCGGTGTTTATATAAGCAGAAACCTATTTCGACTTTGACCTTGAGAAAGAGATGTTTCCATTTGTTTTACACTATGAAAAACATGTCAAAAAACAACAAAGGTCATAGTCGCTGCCCTCCCTCTCCCTCTGTCTTTTTAAAGAGGCCATTACATATCATTTCCCACAAAGATTAGTTTTGCAACAGAATTTCACACATGATTGGTGGCATTAAGAGGAAATACAGCATAAGAGGTGGCTAGAAATATCAAAGCTTAAAGTGGTTGAGATCATGCTTGAACCAAATTGCTAGGGTTGAAAATAGGAATACGCTTTGCTCTGTCGCAGCGTTAAAATCGTTATGAAGCAGCTGGAAGTCGGCCTTCATTGTGAACTCCAGGTTTGCACAGCCTTTAAAATTGGAGCTATTACCATGAAACCCTCTTGATTCCAAAACCTGAAATGCATATGAACCTTCCTCAGAGCACTGGGTGGAATGCATTGAACCCCTTCTCCTTATCAACATTTCAGTTTTCTCTTTTTTCGCCCACTTGCAATATCACATTTCTGTAAGTAAGGAGGAAAGAGCAAAGTAACCTGGCCAAGGTCAGAAGGGAAATCAACAGCAGTGTCAGGATTGGTGCTCTGAGAAAATGCTGTCTGCCCCAAAACACCTTTGTGCCTGGTGGGAGATGGGGGCTGTGGGGTTAGGTGGGGTTTGGTGGTCTGAGTTCTTCAATGGATAACTATTATTTAATCTGTATCCTAGCTCCCTAGTCAGCTCAGTGCTAGGCACATAGACCCTTAAAAATAGGTGTTGAATGTGCAAGATTGAAGGGGTATTGGAGATTAGAGGTCAAGGGAATCCACTTCCTCAGCAGATCCTTTAAGGCTGATGTTCCCTGTGAAAGCGTGTTTATGTTGTTTAAAAGAGAAACATTCCTGCTCCTGAAACATTAGCTGTTTTGTTTGTTTGTTTGTTTGTTTTTAATCTGTAAAGGTAAGGACTAGACCTTTAAAATTAGATCTCACAAGAAATGTAAGGAATGTCACAATCTTTTTTCTGCTTCCATTTACTTCTTTCTCATAGGATTCTACAATATAAAAAGAGACACAGATCTATTAGAATATTAACACCAAGGTACCAAAAAGTCTGAAGAAGACCTAAAATCATCACAGAAGATGGTAGAATTACATTTTGTATCAATTACCTGATTACCACTTCAGTTCTTAGCTTCACTTGGTTCAGTGGATTTGCCCCAGTTGTTGGTATTGTCATGAGGCTGGGACAGGTAGGAAAACCCTCTCTGTACAAGTCACGGAAAATGCCCAGGACGGTCACCAAGACTGCTGTTTGTTAAGTCTGAAGAACATGGTGATAATTTTGACACTGTTTGCAAGGCTTTTGTAAAATTGTTCTTCATGCTTAACCTTTTTCATATTCATGGCTTTTGCTGATGAGGGCAAGTACTTGTGGCAGAGTGCTCTGAGGACCAAAACACAACAATGAATGTAAACGTACTTTAATTAACATGATCCCTTACACTTTTTTAGCAATTTGTGTTTTTCAAATGCATCAACATTATGCTTTTTTTTAATCCTCAAAATGACCCATTGCAGGAGGTAAAGAAAATATAAATATTCCTATTTTTAGATGAGGAATCTGAGCCTCAGATGACTGAAACAACTTTCTCAAGGTCACACAGCTAGTAAATGTTAAGGCCAAGATTCTAATTCAGTACTTCTGAGGCTTACTTCAGTGCTCTTTATTCTTTACAGCAGAGCCCAGGGGATATTTTATAAATGGAAGATTGTCTGTAATAATAATGCTAGAAACAAGTATCCCAGCTGATAGCTAAAGAAATTAATACACATGATTGGGATCTAAGCTGTATTTGTGTTTCAACTTTGTGGAATCCAATTAATAACAGAGACCTGAACATAATTCATACTTTTATTTATTCTGCCTTATCTTTTTACATCAAATAGTTAATAATAATCAGGAAAAAAATACTAATTAGAAGGCATGAATCGGCCTCAGGCAGGACCCAGGTTTTCTCTACTGCTTGCTTTTCCAAGACAGTGTCATGTATTAAGGCTTGTTTAATTATATATTATATATTACGCCTATCTCACTATTTAACTCAATGCTTGTTTAAAAAAAGAAAAAAAGTCATTTGTGGTATAAAATGATATTTACAATGACACCATCTCTAGGATTTGTTCAAGATGGAGTCCTGGCCTAGTCTTTATTGCATGACTGATAAAGAGGGAAAAAATGGCCTATGTTACAGCCTTAGCTGTTCCACTTACTGGCTTTGTGTCTTTGGGAAGGCCACCACACTTTTTTGATATCCAGATTTTTTTGGGGGTGGGGGGCAAGGAGAATAATGATAATATGTTTCCCACAGTTCTATTTTGAGGACTGAAATATACAAGGCATATAAAAGTGTCAAGCCCCAGGAAGTGCATGTTAAGCTGTCAGTAAAATTTGATTCTTTCTTGCTTTTCCCACTCTATCCAACACAATATACCAATGTCTAAAAATTCAAAAAAAAAAAAAGATTATTTCTGTTGGGACAACCAGAAAACAGGAACCATGCCAACTAATTCCCAGAGAAGGACTTTAATGCAGATAATTTGTTATATGGGTGATAGAAGAGCTGGGAAGCCTCATGAGGGATGATAAGGCAACCCAGAAATTAGCAATAACAAGAAACTGGTAGCTGTGAAATGGAAAGAGGAGATGGCATCCTGGAGGCCAGGGCCTGGGGCCTTCTGGCAGGAGATGGAATCATGGCAAGCCAAAGACATTGAAGAATGGAAAGATTTAGCCTTAAGAGCAGACAGAGACAGAGGAATACCCTGGGCTCTCCCTTTTGCTCATCTTCCCATGCACTGCCTCTGCCTGTCATTGGTGGAACCGAGACAGAGGCCAACTCACGAGGCAACCTGGGCAATGCGTCTTGTAGGTATCAGCACCTGGGCAGTCCAGGGAAAGGTCAAGAAACAGATCTCAGGGCAAACTGGTCAAGCACCTGGAGAGAGCTCTTATACCTGATTTAAGTAGCACTTTAAATGCGACAGGGTCTCTGCAAAAAAGTCTCAGTTTATCAGTGAGGGTTTCACTTGAGGGAGATAAAAGTGAGAGGGAAAGGAGTATAGCTGAAGAGCTTTCAGCAATGCCTCCCAGTTCAAGTACCTACTTTGTCACTTTCTGGTAATGTGTCATCGAACACGTTAGTGAATCTCTTCTCTGTGTCAACTTTTCCCTTTAACAATGGGTTAAAAAGTCTGTCTAACAGCAAGGTTCAATGAGATGTTGAATGTGAGCTTCGTAATCTGCAAAGTGCCATATAAAAGGGGCTTGTTATAAGGATGTAAAAAACCAAGCGAATTGGGAAAACAGCGGAGTTTGAAAGAAAAATAACAATTTGGAAATATATTCAGCTATGCAGCTTAGCATTCCAGCAGAGATTTCTAGTGCACTGAGGAAAGGAGCATTTGGTTACTTTCTCAAATAGCCCCTTGTATTATGGGTTAGATGTACCTTTGAGGCTACTTCTAATCTGTTATTTGTCATTATTCCATAACAAAGGGAAATTGCAGAAGCAGAGGCAGTGGAGAGAAAGTGAGCTGGGCAGAAAACCCTTCCTAAAAATACCCTGCCTCATTTTCCTTCCTCTCCAGGACTCTAATGGGGATAGACACCTTGAAAGCTGGGAGAGTTTATTAATAGTTGTTTGGAAGGAAAGCAGATTTGGTATTGATTTTTTATCTATCCTTCTTTGTGTTGCGGGAATTCTAAACACTGATTTCTTTTGCTGACCAGCCCTCCTATTAAAAACAGTATATAAATAAATAAATAAATAAATAAATAAATAAATAAATAAAGCAAAACATTCTGCCCTTTCCGTATGGAATCGTTAACATCCCTCTAAAGCCTGCTGGTAAAGCCCTGGGACAGTTCCTAACTGAAGGTGCTGTTGTTTTGAGGCTTTGCCATGGTAGCTGCTGGGAGCGGTGCCCCCTGGCTGTGTACACTATGGAAGGCAATGATTACCACTAGGGGTTTGAAGTAGCTGCCCTGAGGCATGGGAGGGTATAACTTAGAGAGAGGTGGGGATTCCCAAGAGACATATCTGAAGGCAGTTTTAGCTGTTAAAAGGTACATTGAAAGCAGTTTGTTTGCTTCTTTGTTTGTTTATTTATTGTTTCCTTTTGAAAAAGATGTCATGTAAGATCATAAACACTAACCTTCTGGTAAATTACTTCTTTTTTTTTTGGCACTGTTGCTTGATATTTCCTAACTGTAACATACTTATTAAGTAAGAAAATTGGAGTGACCAGCCCAAGGCATAGGCTTTATGAGTCTCTTGATTTCCTTAGAGGATTCCTCACCTCCTATTGGTGGAGAGCAGCCCTGATACAGATAGGTGATGTGACCACCGCTGACAGAAAGGGGATTTAAAAGAGCCTGAACGCCTGCTTGGTGCCAGGTGCTGGTGTGAGTTATTTCCTTGGCACTTCACCACCATCCTTAAGAGGAAGATCATTGGCTCTAACTCCTGGCTGCACAAACGAATCCCCTGGGGGACTTTGAAATGATGTTATTGTCAAGGCCCCCATCACAGTCCAATTAAATCTGCTTCTCTGGGAGTGGAGCCCAGGCGTCTGCATTTTCTTTGAAGACCCTTCAGTAGATGCTGAAGGATGGCCAGAATTGAGAACCACGGAGATGGGTCATTTCACCACTTTATAGACTGCATCTTGTGTCCTAGGAGTTCCCAGCTTGCCCCGGGTCACCCAGGCATCTGGATCAGGACTCCACTTGATTTCCACCCAGGTCAATCTGAATTTAAAGCCTGTGTTCTTTCCTCCCCAGTGCACTGTCTCCGCTTATGGAAATCAGTCCATGGCATGAAGTCTGGGCCTGCTTACAAAGTGCCCGGTGCTGACCCCTTGGTTTCCAGAGTGGAAGTCTATAGATGGTCCCCTTCCTCTCTACTCGGGACCCTTTATAGAGCTAGCACCCAAAAGAGATTCATGCTACACTAGCTGATTCAGGATCATAGTGATATGGTTCTGGAAAGGATTTTGGAACCGTGCTTCTCAAAATTTAGTGTTGGTATAAATCACTCAAGGATCATATTAAATTGTATGTCTTGATTCAGTAGGTCTGAGGTGCAGCCCAGGATCCTACCTTTCAAACAAGCTCCCAGGTGACATCAGTGCTGCTGGTCTGCTGACCACACTTTAAGTGGGAAGGCTTTAGAACTTTGTGTACTGCCTTCTGCAGGGATAGGAAATCACGTCAAAGTCTCTAACCTACATGGCTCTATTTCTATTCTACAAGATACTGAATGGTCCATGGTTAGAGTTCCCCTTACGGTAATCAACCATCCCATTTTGCCTGAGACTAACAAGGTTCCCTGGACGTGGGACATTCACTGCTGTAATGAAGGAAGTCTCATGCAGACGGGGGTGAATTGGTCACCCTAACTCCAGTAGATCGTGTTTGAATTCTAGCTTCGACTCTCAAGACCAATTTCCTCTTAGAGAACTTTCGCAAGTAACTTGATTTCTTTGAGCCTCAGTTTCCCAATCAGGGAAACAGGAATAATAAATGCAACTTTCTAGAATAATTATAAGGATTTAATTAGATGGCATTGGCAAAGCACTCAGCACTCTGTCATAATGTTCATTCTCACTCACGTTAGCAATGGCTGTTACCAGGTCTATGTTACCACGAATTCATAGACCTGACTCTGCATTCCTCTCCATGACTGAAAAGAAAATATACCTCTAAGATCGTGTATAAATGGTCATGAATCATCTTTATTGTACCATCTCCATCCAGAGAGGGCAGCTTGTAAATCACTTTCTGCCCTGAGATCTGATGGGCAAGCTGGGGTGAAGTCATTCTTGGTTCAGTGCACAGTTTGCCTACCCTGAATATCAATACTAATGGTTTTTGTTTGCTGTTTGGGGTAAGAAAGGCCTAGCTAAGGCTGAGCCACCTGGGGACATTTTCAACTGGCCCCTTGTGTTCCTGTTGACCTTGTTTATCCATTAGTGTTTTTCCAAGCTCGGTAACAACATATGAGGGCTTCTGCAGCTAATGACTGTGCCTTCCATCTCCTGACCTATCATTGTGTTAACAATCGATACCCTTAAAACAACACACACACAAACAAACAAGGCAGCACCTCCACTGCAGCCTCCACTACAATGCCCATGGAGAAGAAAAAAAGAGACTTTTAACTCATACACTTCCTAGCACAAAGTCTGGCACATGGACACTGGAAATTGTAAATGTTGGTTGAGTGTATTGCCAAGCCGTGGGCATCTCTGTCTTTGATGAATTTCCAAGAGAGACCTGAGGTTCCCCTTCCTCATGCTCAATTGGCTGGTGTTGAGTGAATGAGGCTGTCTTTGCCAGTCCTTTCCTAGGAAAGCCAATTCACTCACCTCCTGTCAAATGCCATCCACTTATCAGAGCACTTAGTCTGCCAAATATGTGACTTTTATACGCGGAGCAAAGTGCGCTTTTGTTTTTCTGTTATGAATAGTAAGTAGGGCTGCTACTGGAAGCAAATTATTCCACAGTAGGGGTTACCAGGCCTGAACTGCTGCCGACTAGCATTTTAGACAAGAAAACAAATGAACAACAAAGCAGAAGCTACTCTTGCTTTTCTCGAGCATAAAATGCAATTGCAGAAAGGGCCCAACACGATCCCACTTTACACTGATGTTCATTTTAGAGGCAAAATTGGGAGATTTTGGCTCTGATCCCATCTCTGATTACTATTGTCATAGCCTATGCCATCGTTAAACATATGGAGCCAAAGTCTCCATTTCATAGACAGGAAAATGGAGGCCAAGTGATTAGTTAATGTATACATCTGGCTAGTACCAATACTCAAACAGAAAATTAAAACCAAGTCTTCATCTAGTGGTCTGAATTTGGATGAATTGCCCTGAGCCTCAGCTTCCAAATCAGTAAATTGAGTTAATGTAACTCACCCTACCTCATAAGGCAGAGCTATAATTACTTAAAAAAAAACTAAAGTTTATTAAGTACTTAGTCCCTGCCAGCCATTCTTCTAAGTATATCAGCTCAACCAATTCTCCTACCAGCCCTGTGACAGAGGAATGATCACTACGCCTGTTTTACAGATGAGGAAACAGAGGTACAGAGAGTTTAAGCGATAAGACTACGGTAAGCAGCTGAGCTTCGTCATACCCAAGAGGTTTGGCTCCCTAGTGCAGGGTCCCCCACCACGCTGTTTTGTGTGACCTTGAGTAAATCCGGGCCTCTGAAAGCCAAAGCCCAGGAGTATTTTCTCACTATTCAGATAGAGCAGCAGTCTTTTGAAGTAGACAACAAACTGAAAAGTGAACCAACACACAAGCAAAACTCTCGGCTTGCAGCCAAGCAGCCACCTGGTGGAGGGGCCTGAGGCTGAGCTCAGGGAACGATCCCAGTTCCCTTCCAGAGAGGCTGCACAGGGCAGGAGATACACGATCTTGTTCCGGAAACATACAGTCCCAGTCCCAGCAATTCTCCCAAATCCTGGCTTACAAATGATGCTACTCACAAACAGAACTGGCTTCTGTGTGCTGGGGGATGAGCTGCGGCCTTTCCGCATGGCTTTGGGCCTGATATAGGGGACCCCACTCTTCCAAATGCAGCCAGAGATTGCCTTTCTCACTGCTTCCTGGGCACGTCAGGTAGTGTGCCACATGGGGGGTGGTCTTTTCTTCTCAGATAACCCGAACTTTCTGGTCCCTGAAACACCAGGAACGGAGAGAGACCATGAAATCTTTCAATACCGTCAATAGAATGTTTTCTAGTTTTCAAAAATATAATACGTATGCAGTTTTAAAAATCAAATGTTATAAATGGATAGATAGTGAAAACTAAACCTCCTGCTTGTAACCTAGTACAGTTTGTTGCATTTGAGATACTAAATTCTATGGAAGGCAGGTGTGGGGGTAGGAAGAAAAGTAGGGGAAATGGTTGAAAGTAGTGAAGAGGTACTATCTTCCCGTTATAAGATAGATAAGTCCTGGGGCTATAATGTACAGCATGGTGGCGATAGTTAATAATTCTGTATTGTATATTTGAAAGTTTCTAAGGGAGTAGATCTTACAAGTTCTCACAAGGAAAAATAATGAAACTATGTGAGGTAGTGGTTATAAATTAAACTTACTATGGTGATCATTTCTCAGTATATACATGTATGAAATCATTATGTTGTACATTTTAAAACTTACATAATATCATGAGTCAATTATATCTCAATACAACTTGAAAAAAATAAAATTCTCTGGAAGGGTATATGAATAAATCTCCCCTCATTTTTACATGGAATAGAAGCATATTACCTGTTTTGCATATCGCTTTATTTAGCATCTATTGATTTTTCTCATTATTTTTATTCTATGGCTACATACTATTCTAATGAAGAAACAGGTTGAAATTTATTTTACTGGTCCCTTTAAAAGACAAATTATTTTTCCATCTTTCACTAATAAAAACAATGACAATCATTTTCATACATAATTCTTTGGGCACATGGACATGCATCTATAGGGTAAATTCTTAGAAGTGGAATTTATGGGGCAAGGCATATTTAATTCTCGTGGTAATTTCTCCATGTATTTCTGTCATTAAAGAGTAAAATAACTGATTTCAATCTGGTAACTGTCTATGTGAAAACTTCCTGGCATCCTTCTCAGAGTTCAGGTTTTCAAAGTGGAACAAAGTGAAGCAGCTTCCCTCTTTTTCGTCCTTGCTCTCTTCTCCCCAATCTACGTTTCCATTTCACTTCCATTGTGCAATTTCCGAATGGATATTAGTTTCAATATTCAAAAAAGCAATGGTGCTGTAAAATTGAAAGATTCCCGATGATTAAGAATGGGGATAAATATAACAGAAAGAATGCATCTTGTAAGTGACATTATACCCTCCTGAATGTTGATACTTGAAAGATCTCTAAATCATTTAGAGCTAATGCCAAATATGGTTGGAAGTTATATTTTCTTTGGAGCCATTGCACGTGAAAAGGTAAAAGCACATTTGCATAATTTGACATTTCAGTATTTTTCCTTCTATTTCTAACTCCATATTCTATTTTTCCTTTTTCAGCATCTCTATTTATAACACATTCGGTTTAGGAATAACCTGGAATGTTTATACCACGTCTCTGTAGTAAAAATGCCACATTTGTTAAAGAAACAAAATCCCTAAGTCATGATGATGGTCACCATTTATTGAGTTCTTGAGCTCTTTACAAATATCAACACATTTATTCTCTAAAGGAATGGTATTGTTTTAATGAGTTGAATGTCATTCTCTCTACTTCATAAAAGAGGAAAGATGTTATTAACAGTTAATTTTCTTGCTCAAGATCACATAAATTGAAAATGGCAGGCATAGGATTCAAACCCCAAACCATCTGATTGGACATCTTGTGTGCCAAAATGACACCACACTTTGGTATTTTCTGTCCAGCACACTAATCTTGGGCTACTTCTGTGGAATATCGGTAGTAGGGAACATTTATATAAAGTGGACATTCTCACTTTCCTGGCCTTTGCAGTCGAAGAGTCTTAAGGAAGATCACAGCAATTCCTGCTACGGTATAAATAGTACTAAGAGCCCTACCCTATAGTGGGGACTCTGAGGAGGAAGGGGTGACGAGTTATCAGTTCTCTCTTCTGTTGGAGAGAGAGTCTCCCATGTTACCCGCTGTCTCTTTGGACCATCCTGACAGTCCCCAATGCTGTCAAAGCAACACAATTTAGATGAAGGAAATCAGTAAATCATTGTACTTTATGATATGCTAATTAGAAATGCTGTGTAGCATTCACTGTCTAGTGTTCTAATTTACATCCTTTCTGTTCATTGAGCCATTGAAAGTTCCCCCCAACCCTCATGACCATAAAAGTGTTGTATAATATGCAATGAAAAGAATCTTATGTCTGGATGGCGGCTTAGGATCTCATCTAACATCTGACATTTTTGTATTTATAGGTGAGAGAAAGGAAGATGACAGGCATAATTATTTAACCCAAATAAAGAGTTAATAGTGAGTGCTGAAGCTGGGCTGCCTACAATTCAGGTCATTTGGTACCTTCCCAGTACCATTTGCCCTCCTTGGAATGAAGGTGGATGTTCCTTGGCTTAGTCTTTCTTTACAACAAATATAACAAATGAAATTAATCTTCTCAGTTTTGTAGATGAGGAAACTGTCATTAAGTTACTGCCCCAAGGTTGTACAGAAAGTTTGGGAGCCAGGAGTTGAACCAGGCTCACACACTGTCTACCCCTCCTCTCTGACTCCTCTTTTTAAGGCTTCAATCTTCTATTATGTGCATTAGGTTTAAATGTGGGTGGATCGCTGTCTCTCTCAGGGTCTGTATTAATTCAAAGATCCCCCCAGCCCTAAAATTCTCTAATCCTATAATAGCTATGGGGATAAAAGGGTTGAATTCATTGGAGCAATAAATCAACACAGCCAACATTGAATCCCAAAAGCACAATCAAGTCTCTCTCCTTCCATTCCTCACAGTCAGCAATACACATCATTTATCTCTTGTGTGAACTGCTATAATCATCCCTAATGAGTCTCCTGACTTCATACTCTTATGCTTCCAACTCAACCAGCACTTGGCTGACCCAAGGCATAGTTACAGACATGCTACCCACCCCCTGACACACATACATACTCAGATGCCTCGGTGGTCCTTTGTGTCTGATATAGAGCTTCAAACTCCTTATCCAGGTGGTCAGTGCAGTCCAGGTCCTGTCCCTATTTCACCTTACAGTTTTATTTTTACAAAACTCTTCTTATCTCATCTTAAGCTCTGAAGAACCACTCCCTGTTTCTTAACCCTTTTGAAACTTTGCCTCATGTTGTCCTTCTTACCTGATAACGTGACGTGTTTTTGCCTCTGGGTCTCCAAAAATCTAAGCATTTATTGTTTTTCTTTTTTCACTTTTTCTTTTCTGTCCTTTAAATATTTTATGTAAAAACAAAACCTTACAAATTCTTCAAGAAGGTCCACTGCAAAGGCACGATCTTTAGGAAGACCATCTAATTCTTTATAAAAGAAGTAAACACCTCCTCTCTAAGTTTCCATGTATGGTATTGCCAAAACCTGCCTGAGCAAAAGCTTGGCATGTTTTAAAAATTTACTGAGTCAGAATCTCCAGGGATAGAGCCCAGGAATCAGTATTTTCAAGAAGTCCCCCCCAATTTAATATCACAAAATTGCCAGCTCTCCATAAATAAACCTATAAATATAATGCAATTGCATTTAAAATACTAATAAGACTTAATTGTGAACTAACAAAATTATATGACAGTTTATCTGAAAGAAGAAACATAAGCAAACACTCCAGGAAATTGTGAAGGAGGAGTGTTCTGACAGGAGAGGCTTATCCTAAATTATACTATAAAACCATAATAATTAATTTGGTCCTGAATGATAGGCAATAAAAAGATTAGAATATCTAGAAGTAAACCTTAATATGCGATTTTAGACTACGATAAAAGTGACATTTCAGTTCATTGTTGAAAACAGGAAGTATTAAATAAATGGTTTGGATACAAATGGATAAACATTTAGTCAAATAAATAAAGTGGATTCCTATTCTACTTCTCACACTGAAATAAATTACGGATTGAACAAATATTCAAACATAAAAACTGAAGTCATAAATTTATAGAAGGAAGCTTGTGTGAATAAATTTATGCTCTTACAATGGAAAAGGCCTTTGTAATCAAGATACAAACCCAAAACTATAAAGGGGACAAATGATAAATCTAACTGCATAAAATTAATAACTTGTGTTAGGCAAAAATAATTGAAAACCTAAGTAAAAAAAAGAACAAATGACAAAATTGGAAAACAGTATTTAAACACCAATGTCAGATAAATGGCTAATTTCTTTAATAAAAAGCTCGTAAGAATCAATAGGAAAAGACAACTCAAAAGAAAAATGAAGAATATGAATGAACACATTACAAATAAAGACATATATATTGCCAATGAACATATAAAACTACATTCAGTTTCACTCATGATTAACAAACTATAAATAAAAATAATGGGATATATTTAGTCCTTTAGTTAGCAGATTGGTAAACATTTAAAAGTTGCACAAGTTTTTAAGAGTTGCTTGAGGGAGCGGCCACTCAGTTGTATGTAAGATAATTGTATTTCTCTGCACAGGTGATTTGATAATACTTATATATTCATATTATTTATAGCAAGTACTCTTTGCCTAGTAAGCTTGTTACTAAGAAGAACACACTATATATTCCCAAATGGTCACTCACGCACATGATTAAGGAAGCTAAGTGCAAAGTAGATTTTTAAAGCCCAAACTAGAAACAATAAAAGTGGACATCTGTAGGGGATACATTACATAAAATTATGGTACATTTAAAATGTTGGAATAGTGTGTGGCCATGAAACATAAATCTATATTCATAGTGTGATCAGGAAAAGAAAAAAAAAAATGTCGCAGCAGTAAAAGCAAGACCAGGAAGGGTAAAGAAGAATCTCGAAATAAATCCTTTTGGGAGTAAAAATTTAAGAAAGTGTTTTTGATAGTGATACTGATATATCCATTTCCAAAAAGAAATATATGAACTTGTTAGCAGTTGGTAGAGTTGGGTGGGACTTCTGCTTTTTAAATCATTCCGTGCAAATAGATTGCTCCCCTAGGCCAGGAGCCCATGTCTGTTTCATTCAGTGCCCTGTGCCCACCATGAGAAGCATGCCTGCCACATCACAGGTGCTCGATCGCTGTATGTGGAATGACTGGTTTAGTTTTTTCTCTCATCAAGGGTTATCTGTCTTTGGGATATGAGCCACTTTTTTGTTGTTGTTCTCTTGTTTATTTTACCCTGCATTAACAAAGATAAGAACTATACTAGTTCAAAATGATTATGAAATATATGTAAGAGCTTCCCAGAGGGTTCTGATGCCCAGCCAGAGTTGGGGAGCACTGTTGGTGCATCATCTTTTCCCTTTTTGGGAAGTGTCTTGCTCAGATAGCAGGACAGATGTTTGTGGTTAGGCCTCATCTCTGCTTTTAGGTTGCAGGCCTTTGCAGGTAGAGGCATTTTTTGAACAGTGCTGACAAATGATTTCAGTCCCATGTTCTGTTGTCAGGTTGCCTTGTTTTAGTCCCACCTCTTGTGCTTGTCAGCTGAGTGACCCTGGCCAAATCCCCTGATGCTTGACGTTTGTGTCTGAGTTTCCTCATAGGGTTGTTCTTGAATGAAATAATGGATATAATATGTATAATAAAATGTTCTTAGTGTTAGACGGTAGCAGTTGGTTTTCTAGCATGAGTTGATGTAGTCAGTAAATGATTACTGAATGAACGGAGAAGGGATAAATGGAAGAATGAAGCTCATGCATTGTAATGGGAGGCCTGACACAGGCTCTCCTGCGTCTCATAGCTCTGGAGGGATTTTAATGAAAAATCATCTGGTGATTTATTCCAAACTGGACATACAATTAACCTCCTTCAATCTACAATGAGGTCTTGGTCTCCATTTCTTCCTCCTTAGCCATGTCACTTATTATCGCAGGTCTGTTTCCTAGCCTGTATTTTGCGTGGTGTCATCTCTTGGATTATTAAGACATTTCCTCTTTATTGCTCTGCCTTTCTGGGCTGTTGTTATCCTTCTAAACCTCCCTTGTTTTTGTCTTGTGCCAGATTTCCTACTCAGTCAACTGACAGTCCTATCCAGGACTGGATTCTGAGAGATTATAGAAGCTTGGCAAAGCACTGAGAGAGCCAAAGACCTTATCTTTAAAATATTTGGTGGGCAGAAAGAAGCTTCAATCCCACCAGAGCTCCTCAGAGTTGACAAGATTTCCAAGGTCCTTGATTCACACTGTCTTCCACTGCTTGTGGAAATAACAGGTTTATCATGAAAGACAGTGCAATGGGAAGATAATCCATTTTCACTGCAAGTTATAAAATAAGTATTGCCTATTCGTTAGCCAATGACTATCAAATATTTAAATATGCCCTAGTGAGAAATTAGTTTTTAGGGTTTTATTGCTTTTAAGTTCTCATTGTTTATAAATCTTTATACTGCAAGGCGTAAGGCATACTTGAATACTCATAACTTAGATTTTTACCATCAGTAAGACCAGAATGGTGGGAGAAGACCTCCCCCTCACCCTTCCTGAATCATTACCAGAGAGAATGACTCAGCATGGTATGAAATAGAATTTCTATTTCTGCACACAGAACAGAGGCAGGATAGAGCAGTAGTTACGAGCATAGGCAATAAATGCATTCAACCATTTTTTTATTTTTTTTTTTGGAAGCTTCCTCACATGTATGCGGAGTTCTGCCATGTCCCAGGCAATGTTCTAGACATTAGAGGAACATCAGTAAACAAACAAAAAAAAGATCCTTGCCCTTGAAGAATTTACGTTTTCTTGGGAAGAAACAGACATTAAACAACAGACATAATAAATAAAGCATACAGTATGTTAGAATATAGTAAGTGCTATAGGTGGGAAGCACAATTCAAAATTGATTTGGCAAAGCCCTAGGGACGTGGGCCAGCTTACTGGGGGGGCCTCATTATGAAGGTCATATTTGAGCCAAGATTGGAATGAGTTGAATCCCTCCTCGGCCACTAACTAGGTGAATAAGTTGGGCAGAAGCCCTGACCATACTCTTCTCACCTGTGAAATAGCAAAAATGTGTAACTTGTGCTGTGGGGGGAATTAAATGGACAAACCTCAGTAAAGCAACTGACCTATAGTAGATCCTCAGAAAGCTGTAGGGTTTTTATTGCTTGTTTTATTATTTCACATTCAGGTGGTCTTAACTTTTGTTTTTAAAAGGTAAGAACAATAGTTTTTAGTTGAATGTATTTTTTCATTTGGAATGTGTCCTGTCACACAGGCTTTGAGCTTCTGAAATCTGGTAAAACCTTGGTGGTTTTTTTGTTTGTTTGTTCTTTTTTTTTTTTTTTTCCCCCGTAATCTGATGCTGGGAAAGAAAATGCCACCATACTGGTTAGGTGGACATCTGAAGTTTTCTTCCTTTTACCTTATACAATATTGGAGAAACTACGTGGGTCCTAACCTGAGTAGGCTTGATGTGAGGTGTCAAGGCAGAAGGCAACACATAATTGGGTAGGCAGAAGGGTAAGCCAGGACTGCACGGGCCTGGGAAACTAATCAAGGACAGGTAGGTCAGAGACCCACAATCCAAAGGACGCTCAAGCTCTCAAAGGTATGTTGAATGGCGGAGAGGAAGACAAGAAAATCTAGTGAATGAGGCAAATTACACTGTAGATTTGGAGTCAATCAGGGCTACTTGCAGATTTTAGGACCTTTGTTCAGTGCCAGCAGTCTTCAAAATTGGCTTGAAACCTGGAGAAAATGATCCAGTCTCCTTGGTATGGAGGTTGGCAAGACATTCTAGGTTACATCAGGGGACAGGAGCTAGAAGGAGTTTGAAGGTGAGGCATGTAACCCTAATGGGCCCCAGAAAGGGGTGAGATGAGGAAAATCAAAGCTACATCTCAGAGGTCACAGTGCCCTCCATAGCTGAGGGCAAGATAGAATTCTATCGTCCTCCAGCAGGAGGGACCCAGGCTGCTAAGAATTCAGGCTCTCATCTGTCAGGTAGCCCTGAGCCTGCTTTATGGGTACCATTGCATTTCCTGCTGCAGAAAAACAGAAAAGAAGAGGCAAGGCCCACAGATAAGGCCTAAGCACAGATATCCAAAAGCATTGTTTTCTAAGGTAGAGAGGGGAGAGGGAGATAGAGAGGAAGAGGGCTATGTATGCTTATCATATAAAATATCTATTATATACACTGTGGTGTCTAAGGAAAAGTTTTTATCCAGAGCTGCTCGCTGGTTCCTGCAACCAGAAAGGAGGGAACTACTATTGTACTGCCTGTCTGTTAAAAACAGTGATTTACATTACTCATTTCCTTTGGGGACCAGGCACCATCCCTGCCGCCCTGCTATTTGTTTGCAAATACCTCTGGAAGATGAGACACTATTACAGTTCAGACATAAAATGTCAGGCTGGCCGTCAGATTCCATCTGATCTTTATAAAATACAGTTGAGAGTCTTTGTGTATTTATAAACATCTTTTTCATAAAGTGTAACGTTTCACTTCCACCACTTAAAATAGTCTAACTTAATATTACTATCCTTTCTAAGGGATTTAGGGATCAAAAGCATTTTAAAATAAATTAGGTACTCTCCAAAATAGGATATTCTTGTACTCATTTTTATTCTAAAACCTCAAAGAAACACAAGGCACAAGATAACTCTTTCTTTATATTTAACAAGGGGGATTTTCCTGTTTTTGTGGAGTCATTTTTAGGATACGCCAATTTGATACTCTCTTCTCTGGGTTACTTCTTTTTGTAACTATGGGAAGGATGTTTTAGACCATTGAGAGACACAGCCTGTCCAAAGGATTTCACTTGCCCTTTTTTCCTGTCCAATGAAATGTCCAACCACGTACTCTGCTTTGACTCTGTCTGCAGGTGGAAATCTTAAATTCTCTGACTGGCCCTGGGTCTTGGAACAGGCAGAATAAGGGCTAACACTGGCTGAGATAGGGGACTTCTAGGCAACCACGCCAGCAATGGAGCAGAGGAGGTGGGCATGCCCCTTTCCAGGGATACAGACCTCAGGGTTATATTTACATTTAAACTCTGCTCATTAGAAAAATAAATTATATTACAACTTTTTCACGATAATGAGAGATGTGATAAAAAGGAGAGTCTAAGCAAAGTTTGTCATTCAGCAGATGGATATATTCTATTCATGCCCCGTCTATTGTGAAGTTGACCTTACAGGAAAAAGGTGCAAATAATTACATAGTTGCTATCTAGGATTTTTTTTTTTTTTTGTCACCATTTGCATATATCCCTGAAGATCTCCTCTTCCTTCCTCACCACTACCCCAAAATGGAAAGTCTTCAAATTAGATGTTATAGGACTCAGGGGACAAATACACCATTAACATATCCGATCAGAAATATGTGCTAAAATTGCAGCTGCTTTACAGAATGAAAGGGACCTTGATGATTTCTCCAGGTCAGTGTTCTCAAACTGGAGTTCACAGCAGAATCACCCAGCGGACTTGTTGAACACGGATTGCTGGGCTCTACCCCTGAGGTTCTGGTTCAGTCAGTAGGTCTGTGGTTGGACCTGAGAATTTGTGTTTCTAACAAATTTCCAGGTGATGCTGCAGCTGCTGGTTCAGGGAACACACTTTAAGAACCACTCTTCTAGGCCGGTGGTTCTCAACGTTGGCTGCACATTTGAATCACGGGGGGAAGTTTCTAAGTACCAATGCCGAGGCCACACTACTGACCAATGTAAATTAGATGCTCTAGAAGTGAGAACTAGGCATCAGTATTTTTTACAAGTACCTCAAATGATCCCAATGGGCAGCTAAGTTGGAAAACCACTTTCTAGGTCCATCTTGCTGTCTCCTTATTTTTCAATGAAGAAATGTGGCCAAGAAAAGTGACAGCATCTGGGATCATACAGCTGTGATGAGAGAGAGTTCTGTCTAGACCAGAGCACTTTCAAAACATAACATAACATTTCTTTACCAGGATGCCTAGATTTAAAATTTAGCAACAATTGCATCACATAGAGTGGCCTGAGATCTTGTTAAAAACGTGGATTCTGTCCCAGGAGATCTAGGGTGAGGTCTGAGAGTCTGCAGAACAAGACCCCAGGTTTGATCCATACAGCTGGTTTGTAGGCCACTCTTTAATAATGAGGTTGAAATGTACTTTTATCTGGGCTTTAATAGTATTTTAAATGTAAATATAATAGAAACCATGACCTCAAGTATAAGATAATAGATACTACAAGGGAATTTGGCGTATCTTAGGCAACAATGTTAGAACAATTTTCAGCCATTGAAAATTTTAGAGGTTTTGCATAATTGTCCTTCCTTCATTTCTTTAGGTTAGAATTTTAGTAATTTAATATTTTTTTCAACTTTCTGCTGAAAATATAGTTTAAATATAAGAAAAAAGTAAAAATTGAGCGATTTGGAGCTCACCTCCACAAAGCTAATTGTTTTTAAAATCAATTCGGTTTTTCAGTTTTGCCTGAACATTCCCAAATCATGTTGGGATATAAACAATTTAATTGTTTTCGTTTTCCTCTTTCCTGATTTCATATTTAGGAGAAGGTGTTATAGCATTATGATTACAATTTTGGCTTCTGGAATCAGAACATCTGGGCTCAAGTTCAGGCTTTGCCCCTAGTAAGCTATTTAATTATGAGCCCGATACTTAATCTTGATGAGGTTCAGTTGCCTCATCTATAAAATGGAGATAATAATGGTACCTGCCTTGTAGGGGTTTTAAGAGGATTTAATAAACTGATATATGGAAAGTTCTTAGCAAATATCCAGGTGCTTAGTAAGCACTTTAATCAATACTGGCTTTCATTGTTATCCTGCTTCATTGGCTGGTGGCTACAGCTGAATGACTGGTGTAAACACCAATGATTCCCAGGACTTCAGCCTGTGACTTGTCTCTCAGGAATGTCCCTGGAAGGCTTTCTCAGGAGACCAAATCAGGACCATTCTTCGTATCAACCCCAGGGCAGCAAATTGCAGAGTGGAGTTGTCGGACTAGGAGCTGAAGGACTGGTCAGGAGCAAACTTGGATGAGTGTTCAGGGAAAGCTCCTAGTGAGTTGGCTTGGAGGGCCCCAGACTACCTTTTCGGAAGTGTATTGTAGCTTCATGTGCAGAAGACATCATGTGACAAGGAAACATGTTCATTTTTATCCCAGTGGTTCCCAAAATGTGGTCCCAGCACCAGTAGCAACTGGATCTCCTGAGAACTTGTCTGAAATGCAAATTCTCTGTCCCCCACCTCAGGCTGACTGAATTTGAAACTGTGGGGTGGGACCCAGAAGTCTGGCTTAAGGAGTCCTCCAGGTGATGGTGATGCAGGTGAAAATCGGTGAAGCACTGCTCGAGGCGTAGACAAGCTTAAAGGATTTTAACTGGAGAAGTGATATGATGGGGTTTTACATTTTGGGAAGGTTACCTTGGCAGAACAATGGAGCATTGGTTCTAATCTGTGGGTCAGGACTACAGAGAGATCAGGAAGCTATCACAAGAGATTTGGAAGTCTCACATGGTTCCAAATATTGTTGGCAAGTTTGAAAATTCCAGAGAGCCTCAGAGAATTCTCTTGTCATATCCATTCTACTCTTCCTTGAATGTACTAAATGATTTTATGATTCAATAAGGCAATTCCATTCAAAGACATAATTGTAGTTATAAGAAACTTTCGCCATATATTTTTTCAACCAACTGATAGCTGGAGGTACAGCATTTATTCATTCAATATTTAATAAGGATTGCTAAATATTAAAGAAGTGCCAGAAACTTCTTTAGGCACTTGAGACCAAACAATGAACAAAAACGAACAAAATTCCCTAGTCTGATGGAACCTACATTCTTGTGGGGTAGAGAGATATAAGAAGCTAAATAAGTAAAATGTTTCCTATGTTATGTAGGAATAAACTTTTAAGTAGAAAATTAAAGGAAGAAAGGGTGAAGAGAAATGTTGGGAATTTAGGGAAGATTTTAATGAAAAGGTGAACGTTAAAAGATATATTTAGGAAGCTGTGAAGCTAGGCAGATATATGGGCAAAAATTACTCCCCACACAGGCAATGGCAAATGTAAAAGGTCTGAGGGAAAACTGTTGCTGACCTGTTAGAGGAAGTACATGGAGGCCAGTGTGGCTGGAGTAGCGTGAGAGGGGTACAGAGTTGCAGAAGATGAACTTTGAATGGGTGAGGGTGGTAGTGGTAGAGATCATAGAGGGAGAGAACAGCGTGATTTTATAAGAACCTTGGGTGTTATATGACCTTTGATATTACTCTGAGAAAGATGGGAAGATACTAATAGTTTCCTAGGAGAGGACAGAAATGATCTGACATGTGTTTGAATAGTAGCATCATTCTGGCTGCTGTGTAGGGATAGCTTGAACATGGACAAGGGTGGAAACAAGGAAACCCGCTAGGAAACTATCAAAATATTTCATTTGAGGCATGATAGTGCACTGGACAAGGGTGGCAACAGCAGAGGTGATGGGAAATGTGTATTTTAAAAGTAGAGTTGACAGGATTTGCTGACTTAGGTGTGGGATGTTGAGGATGGTTCAATGTTTTGGTGGGGCTTGAGTACTAGATGGATGAAGCTTCCATTTCCTGACATGAAGATAATGTTGAGAAGAGCAGATCTGAAGGGTGAATAGCAGGAGTTTGATTTTGAACATGAAGTCTTGAAAGGCCTGTTAGATGGAAAATGGAAAATATGCATATGAAATATTGAGTAGGCATTTGGATGTACTGAGTCCTAAGTCTAGGGGGAAGGTTTTGGCTAGAAATGGGAGTCATCAGCATATAGATAGTATTTAAAACATGAGACTGGAAGAGAGTGCCAAAGAAATTATTAGTAAGTTACAAGGATCCAATCTTAAGGTTTTTCAACATTTAGGGGCCCTGGGGGATGAGGTAGAACCAGCAAAGGAGAATGAGAAAGAGCAGCTAGGGCAGGAGGAGGAAAACCAATACCTTCAATTCAAAGAGAAAGGCTCAGTCAGTTAGGTAGTACGAGGACTGGGCATTGTCTTTAGTGATCTTAGTAAGAGCAGTTTCTGGGGCATGCTGTGAGCAAATACTTGGTTGGTGGGATTAAGAGAGAATAGGAACTGGGATTTTTGGAAACAGCCCGTATAGACAGTGCTCTCAAGGAACTTTGCTGTAAAGGGAAGGAGAGAATTAAGTGTTAGCTGGAGAAGGATGTGGGATCAGGAAAATTTTTTGCTCGTTTTTATCTTTGAAGATGGAAGAAATAATAACGTTTTTGAAAATTAATAGGACTGACACGTAGGGAGGGAAATTTGATGATGCAGGAAAGAGAGGGGAGAGTGAAGGAGTGTTGTTTGTGTTCAGACTTCAGGTCAGGGATCAAGAGGAGGGATTGGCCTTAGCTGGGAATACAATTCCTTCAATGGAAAGTAGGGGTGGTAGAGGATGTAGCCACAGATGAGATTATGGGAATTTATGGTATTTATCTTTTTTACTTCCCTTTTTGCAGTGACATGTGAAGCAAGGCCATTGGCTCAGAGGTGGGTTGGGGAAGAGGTATTGGAAGTTTCAAGAGAAAGGAGAATAAAAATGAAACATTCATCTAGGGAAAAAAGGAGAGTAAGTGAACAGACTCGGAAATTGTAGCTTATTTAATGGGCAGCATGAAGGGTCCACTGGATGCTAACATGGGTTTAAATTGAGAGCAGTAATTATGGCAACTTTAATTTCTTCTCTTGCCCAATCAGCTGCATGAGTGTGGGCATGAGTAGATAAATATTTAAATTTAAGCTTGGTTTCATTTACTCAAGGGAATAATGAAGCAAGAAAGGATTTGGGAGTTAACGGCACATCTAAGAGTGTTATAATGATTAACCAAATCTTTAAGCCGAGTAAAGATAGAGAAAAGCAGGAACAGGGTGAAAGACTGAAAATGTGTTGAGATCTACAGATTATAGGTACTTGTGGGATGAACGATCATTTGAGTTGGTGTAGTAGGAGTGACCAGTAAATAAAGAAGGTGTTGTTTGGAGGACTGTGTTTGAAACTTAAAGCTTTGATATTATGGTGAAGTTGCAGTTTATTGTAAATGATGAGGTCTAGTCTACGACTATGAGAAACACTGGGGAAGTAGAGTACAAAACAAGATTGTTGGAGAATAGGAGGCCAGACAGCAGAAACTCCAGTTTACTGGAAGTATTGGGTTTTATGGGTATATTGAAATCAGAAGGTATATCAAAAATAGTGTAGGAGATCGTAGTAGAAAAACAAGTGCTGACACCATCAATAAAAGAACAGGAGCATCCTGGGGATTAGTAGTAATGGCAACAATGATTGTGACAGCTACAGTGGTTGCTCTGAACATGGAAAATTTAAAGCTGGGGGGTGGAGAAGGAGTATTCCGTGGTAATGGTGATGAGAGGCAAGGAGAACATATAATCCACCTTCATGCCCAGTGGTACAAGGAGGGTGGAAGAGAAACAACCACCACATTAAAGGTTTAAAGGGAATATAGTGACTCAATGAAGACGGTGAAAGGAAACATCACAGAAGAAGTTTGCAGGAGCACACAGAGTTTAAAAGCTGCCACTTGACAAGTGAAGGTTTACAGAGGGGCCATCTTTTCTCTAGAATGGGACTTCGCTTATACTTAGCTGGTAGAGTCTTTGGGAATTTGTGAAAGGATTATTACTCCATGTTCGTAGATTTGTCCTTGGTTTCTGACAATGGGAATAGAGGAATCATCTTAATTTATTCTGGTGGCTCTCACTGTTGGAGGCACCAAGGTTGGTCATATTGGCATGGTAGGTAAGTGAAAGAAAATTCTTTTTACATTGAAAGTGATCCTTATACAGCTGACCCTTGAACAACAGGGGTGTTATGGACACAGATCCCCATGGAGTCAAAAATACCCCTAAAACTTTTGCCTCTGACAAACCCTAACTAGTCAGGTCCTTCCTATTCGTGGATTTAATCAACCACAAACGGTATTTTTGGTCTGTAGTTGGAAATCCATGGTTCAAAACTATTGTGAATGTGAAAATACTGTTTTCAACTTGGGGTTGGTTGAATCCATGGATGCAAAATCTGCAGATAGGAAGGGCGGACGGCATCTACTGAAAAACATGTAGGTATAAGTGGGCCCACACAGTTCAAACCCATGTTGTTCAAGAGTCCACTGTATTTAAAAATCTGGCACCACTGGTAACTTGAAAAGGGAGAATGCATGTATGTGCTTTTTTGTGTGTAGTGGGTTCAGACTAAAAGCATCAAAGCCATTTAGGAGTCCATTGCAATATTTCAGGAGATAAATAGAGAATGAATTAATTCACTGCCAGTGGAGGCTGAAAGGATATAATGGATGCAAGAAATAAATTACTCTTGATTGAGTAGAAAAAACTATATATTCTCAGAGTGGATAAAGGCAGCCAATAAGTCTTTGGTATTTAGACAACAGTAAAATCTAGGTTTTCAAGAGTGAGCATATTTGCAAACCTGAATAATCTCTATATGAACTATTCTCGTTTCTTTCAGCATGCAATTTTTACATTGGATACCAATATGTATAGAATGAAAATTCTCAAAATCAATGTTTATTGAATAGAATTTTGCAAGGATGTATAAATTATTGAGAAATATTTTTCTTAGATCTATACTTTTCTGTTATTTAAAATACTATTATTTCATGATAGTTTAAATCGAGCAAATATGAAGATGTTACAGGTTGTAGAAACATTACAAGTTGAAATGTGGGGATGAGCGTGACATTCCACATAAAGAAGTAAGACAAGAAGAGACCATGAGCTCAACTGGCCAACGGGCTATGCTAGGGCAGGTGGGTGAGGTGCTTGCTGAAGAATAAGGAATGGAGGACACCTGGCCTTAAGGAGCAGAGTTCCTGGTCTCTAACATTAGCATCACATTCCTTCAGTGATGTCTTGGAAGCAGACATGTCCAAGAGAAGAGGGGAGGATTTTGGACACCCATAGTGGTTTTCTGAGAGGGAAGGATATTTTAGGGCAGAATGACCATAGTGAACAGAGGTGCAGGATGTGAAAAAACATGGCAAGTTTAGGGGGTCACCACTTGTCTATTGCCCTAGAGAATCAGGGCTATAGTATGGTGGTAGGTGGTGGCAGAAGAGACCGAAAATTGGATGGCGCCTTTAGAAAAGGCCTCAGTGCTCCGTCAAATACAGGTTTAGATATTATTGTTTAATGGGTTATAGGGAATGGTGGAAGGGTTTTAATTAGCAAAATGACATTCATGGCATTGTATGTTTTGAGCACAGTAGTTATCCTATAATTTTATGTGTTCATTGCCATGCCCAGTGATATAGGAAAAGCAGAAAAATGGGTTTTCCAGATGCAGCTGCAGCCCCAGTGATGTTGTATATCTCCACAAGTCTCAGAATTCTCTCTCCCCCTCTTGAGGAGACAGAGGTTGGCTTTGGATGTTGTTTATTTTCCCTTCAATATCTTTGGAAGTCAATATGTCAGTAAATCTAAATCCAAACACCCAGATTACTTGGATGTGTTTTAAAATTTGAAAAGGCAGAATGAATGAGTGGTTTTTAGCAAATATTCTGTTCATTTTCTCCACATGATAGCTACAGACCACATGTCAATGATGTATGGCTCTGGGGCTGTCAGAACTAGATTACTTACAACAGTAATTTTTCTGTAATTACTGTTGTAAAAACAACAACCAAAAAAGTGTTGAAATGGTGAAATCCTCACCATTTCTCCAATCTTTACAATCTTTTTAATCAGATATAAGAAATTCTGAAATCATTATAGGGAACAAAGAGTATCTGTTTTATTTCTAGAAAACCTTCGGAGAGATGGGGAAAGTTAGGCCCAGGGAGGTTTTCATCTCCCAAGGACAAAGGTCACATAGCTGTGCTAGAGGAGGGAATAAAGGAAAATCAGAAAGGCTATAGATTAGTAAAAACGATTTGAGTATTTCAGTTCATGAGGAATGATCGAATTTTAGAAAGAACTTCTTAACATCAGGGCTACAAAATAATTAATCAGCCTAGCACAGGTAGTGATGAGTTCCTCCATCCTACAGGCTAGATAACTCCTTGGAGGAAATATTATAGAGGAGATATTCAAGCATCCATGGTTCCAAAACCTTATGTCACTTCCTACATTGAGAGTCTGCAGAATTAGCACAGATCCCTTCTTTATTCTGGCTATAATTTAACGAATCCTGTCACAAACATGCCTGAGTGTAGGTGGACTCAAACATGAGGACTGTGACACACTTAATTTAAAAATGGGGTGCACATTAGGCACTGCCCACCAACAGTCATTGTAGAGTTGAACAATCCAGTCCTCAGGTAACGGGGGCTTATGAGAAAGATTCAGGAGATAGAAAGAGGTCAAATCACCTCATGCAAACTCAGAAAAAGCCACACAGCTGGGCCGTGTGAAGACAAAATGGGTTTTGGGAATTGAGCAGGTCAGCTTGATGTCTCCTCAGCAGCAGTTCACGTGGCCTCTTTCTAGTGCTTCTTTCATGACCTGACTTCAACTACTGCTTCTGTTCTTCATGACTATGTTGTCACTCTTCAACTACCCGATTTTCTTTTTCCAGGTCAAATTCTCCAAAGCAGTTCCGAGAGCCCAAGCTAAAGTCTAGGGCGTTTTTTTGTTTGTTTGTTTTTTTTAAGCTCCATGTAGCCTATATCACAGAGACTTCATAAAGCTGCCCCGGCATTAACTCTCACTCTGTGTCTGTGCCTCTGTGGCCAGGGAGAGACAAGGCCAAATCACAAGATTCAGAACATGTCACTCCGTCCTTAGTCTTTTCCCTTAGAAAGAGACTGTTATTCTCAGAATTTTCTCCTTGCAGTCCTATCGCTGACATTTTATAACCTGTATCCCTAGACACCTGTTTCACCAGATTATTGGGTTTGGCAGACCCAATTTACTTTTAAACGGTATTGTTATCTATTTATTTTTATTAAGGTAGAATTCATCCTTGTAGTCTGTAGTTCTCCAAGTTGTGACAAATGCATATAGTCACATAACTAACACCACAATTAAAACAGAGAACATTTTCCATTTTCTCCCCAAATTTCTTCATGCTGTCTAACAGTAAACAGCTACTTCAGTCCCCAGCTCTGGGAAGCATTTCTGCCCCTGTAGTTTTGTCTTTTCCAGGATAGCCTATAAATGAAACCATAGAGTATGTAATCTTTGGAGACAGGCTCCTTTCACGTAGCTGAAAACCGAGATTCATCCATGTAGTTTTGTGTACCAATAATTTCTTCTAATTTGTTTATTTTTATTTGTTTACTGATTTACATATAGTATTTCATGTATGGGTGTTCTATATTTTGTCAATCCATTCACTTGTTGAAGGACAGTTTCCTTGTTTTCAGTTCTTGATTATAAATAACTCCACTCCGTACATTCAGAAATAGTGGGAAAATACCTAGGACTGGGAGAGCTGGGACATATTGTAAACATATATGGTACTTAACATTATAAGAAACTGG
Organism: Rhinolophus sinicus; assembly: GCF_036562045.2. Classification (NCBI taxonomy): domain Eukaryota; kingdom Metazoa; phylum Chordata; class Mammalia; order Chiroptera; family Rhinolophidae; genus Rhinolophus; species Rhinolophus sinicus. Next base: position 25,824,175 of record NC_133759.1, read on the forward strand.
GGAAAAAAATGTTTACTTTAAAAATAAATATTGAAAACATTTACAGTAGTCCCTCCCATCCATACATTTTCTTTTGTTAAGTATAGTATCTGAAGGTTTTCTCTTATAACCTATAAAACTTTGAAGTTTTTTTAGTACCAATATCATGCAAGAGTCACTTCTGTTGAAAAGAATTAGGAATCGAGGAAACTGATGCTTTGGGAATAGAAAAAGAGACTAAAGAAAGATGTGAGGTTTTTTTTGTGTGTGTGTGTGTTTTGTTTTTTTTTTTCCCCAAGCAAGCCTAGGAAGGGGTATAGTTGTGTGAGAGAGCCCCTGCTTCTGTTAAGAGGATGGTAAGTGAGCTGAGGATTAAAGGGACTTTCTGGAAACTTAGGGGCCAAGGTATTAGTGAGAAGTAGGTGCAGATGACTCTGGATCATAAAATCAGAAAGGGGTTGAACATTTGGAAGGAGGATATGACACTGAATATAAGCAATATACCTGCCTTGCAGTGTATTTACTTGCTTCATCAAAGCAAAATGAATTTATGTGCGTCATCGTTACTAAAGGTGTGTGAGAAACTGAAGGAGATGGGACACAGAAGTAAACAGTTTGATACCCACTACCCCTAGTGTAAAATGTGTAATGCAATGACATGTATTTGTGGTCTTCTACCATAGAGGCTTTGGAAGCAAACCTTGCCTTCAAGGAAAAATTGCTCTATGATATTTAAGTCCTAGTAAGGACATTATGATCAATGTATTGCTGTGTGTGTGTGTGTGTGTGTGTGTGTGGGTGTGTGTCTGTGTGTGTGTGGGTGTGTGTGTAACACACCAGATATTTTAATCATTGGCTCAATTAAACAGGCTTATGGCAAAAAGAAGAGCCAATGAAAACTGTCGGCACAACTCAGTTGAAATTCTTACAATTAAATACATTTTTTTCAGTAGTTGGTGATGAAATATAAACATTAGGATTGAATGGATTCAAACCATATGCTAATAAAATAATTTTTAACGTTTAATACCAAAAAAAGCAATGAAAAAACATAAATAAATGAAATGAAAAGGAAGGAGTTAAACGTCTTTTTAAATCTGAGTAATATATAAAACAATAATATCAAGTTTACTTCCATGCTCTGAGACTTGAAATAAACAATGTCTTAAAGAAAAAAATTGGTCAAATATAAAAGTATCTTAAATGTCCATAGGTGAGAGGAAGCTATGGGATTGGCTGGAACATTCAGGAATCCCAAATTACATGAGGATATGATAATGGTTAAGAGTAGTGGTACTGAGCCAGAGTAACCTGAGTTACCTGAGTTTAAATCCGATTTCTGCCACTTTTGAGCTGTGCCATCCTGGGTACGTTACTTTACCTTAGTCTAGAGGCAACTACGTGAGCTTGCAAGTTTCATAGCTCAGTATCTTGAATATAGTAAGTGTTCCATAGTTACTGCTGCTGCCCATGTTAGTAATAGTAACCAAAATTAACCCTAAGCGACTTTTTTTTTTTCTTTTTTACTCACGATCACCAACAATTTTAAGTTGCTACTCAGGAGCTTTGGCCTAATATTAAAACTTACCTTGTCGTAGAGTGTGGGAATTAACAGGAAGTCCAGACATGATTTCCAGCTTCTCCTTTGACAGATACACAAACAGTCACAGAGGGGTTGTTACTATCCGAGGTCCCACATGACTTTAGTACAGAGCCAGCACTAAACCCCAGCTGTCTGGGCCCAGCCCAGAGCTCCTCCTCTTCATCATGGAATAAATGACTTCAAGTCACTGAGCGCGCGCGCGCGCACACACACACACACACACACACACACAATCCTACTCATTCTTCATCTTTTAAAAGAGCTGATCTATCTGTCGTCTTCTACAATTTGTATTTGTCCAGTCTCTGAGGGCTGCTTAGGGACTAGGTATTACTAATTGGAAAAATGAAGCAAGACACAGTTAAAGAGACCAATACCTTCTCAAATGATCTTACCTTCAGAAGAAATTTATAGTTGTCCTCAGATCGGCCATGGCCTTTCCAAGGGCTGCTGTCCCAGAGGAGCCCGTTTCAGGTTTTGCCCATATTAGCGTACACTTGTCTAATCTGCAGTCTTTTTTTCTCCCTAGAGCATGTCGGGGTTTAAATATTTTCTGGATGTAGAGATCGTCCCTTTCAAGCTTCTAACAAAGAAGCACTTGCAGTGTCTTTTAGGGAGATACCATGACGATGGTTTAGTCTTAAAGTTGATCTGCACTGACAGTGGCTTCATATTTTACGCCTCCTTGTAACGATCCTAATATTTCAGAGTTAAACGGTACTCACTGCACCATGAAATATAGATGAAAGCTTGACTTCCTACGGTACCAAAGGACTGTAAACAATTCACACCTGTGCACAATTTGTAGTAAATCAAGCATTTGGAATTTCACTTCATGTTGAATATTTTAAGTGCCTTTAATAAAGATGCTGTGATTTGTAAGTCACATAATGAAGCCAATCTAAATAGGAGTTATTTAACAAGAATAATAATTATTTAAACCAAGCATCTCGCTCCCCCGTCAGTGTGATTCGGATCCTCGGCTCACTCAGTTTTGCTTTAAATAATAACAAATACTGTTGGCAAGTAAGACGCACTCATGTTGGAATCACATCTGGGTTTTATTAGCGGTAAGCTACCGAAAACCTTTGAACTTAAACTTTGTCAAGCTTTTCAGATTGTCTCTATGGCTATGTCTAGCTACATGTTCAGAGGAATGCAGGCTGAGGCAGCTACTTGAAGAAGGAAGACATAAACTGTCAGCTCTCTAAACCCTAAACCTCATTTTATCTCTGGTATTAGATTCCACATTTCTGTCTATCTTGGTTAATGTTTCCTATCTATCTATCTATCTATCTATCTATCTATCTATCTATCTATCTATCTATCTATCTATCATCTATCTATCTAAATGCCTCTTCCCCAGAAATGGGTTATTAAGGGATGTGGCACTCTTATTACCTGAACAGCTGCCTTCATGATGCATGCAAAGCAATGTTTTAGGTTTCTGGGTGTTGGTCTTCCTTATAATTGACTCTTTAGCACCAAAAAAGATTAGAAACTGGAATTGAACCCTCCTGGTTCATGGTCACTTCTGATCATCAGCTTATAAAGCTTATATAGACATGAATTTAAGAATGTGACCTTCGAGCCCTAATTTCTGCCTCTATTCACAGGATCAGCTAATGCTTAGAAAAAGTCAGAAAAAACTGCTCTTTTGTACGCTCAAATCATAAATACACTGTGACTAATGCAAACTTAATCTCTGGCCTCACTGCAGTTTCTACCAAAAGATACAGCTTTTTGTAGAACTCTGGCTTTTCATTGACTCCAGTGTAAGAAGTTAGAGATGAACTATCAAAAGTTGATTGTTTTTTAAAGGGATGAATTCTATGGTATATGAACAATGTCTTAATCAAACTGTTAGAAAAAAAGGGGAAAAAAAGTTAAAGCTGGCAAAATTGTCAACAAAAGCTTTGTGGTAAGTCAATGTGTAACCACATGAGGTTGTACAGCCTTGTTGCAGTCTGTTCTGTTTCGATCCTGCGGGGAAAGTAAGGTGATTTTTCAGTCACTTTTAGTCCTGTGACCAATGAGTACCTATTTTAAGGACGAGTAATTATGTGGAAGGGAGTTAGACCCTTGGAGGAGGGAAAGCAGCGCATCAGATGTTCCGCAGTGTACAGGGATGGTAAATTTCCACTTCCCACCCCCACCTCCGCCATCATTAGTCAGGGTATGCTTTCTCCGTGGAGACTGAGCTCATCTGGGCACATGTCCCAGGATGAGGCTTTGGCAACCGGGGCTTGGTGTGGGAGTGGCAGGAATGGAGCCGTTGAATACTTCTGGGGCAGGAAGCAGCGGGTAGTCCAGAGAGTTAAACCCAAACATGTGAGTAGCACAGCAAGGTCCATATCTAATACACAGGGTCCAAACCACAGGAGAGGCACAGTGGAGCAAGTGGATGGTAGGGGTGTTATAAAGAGGCAGTGGGACAGAGTGGGTTCTGTTTCCAGCTTTGCCATCACGTGATCTCAGGTGAGTCTCTTATTCAACCACTCTTCATTTCCTCAACTGTGAAAAGGAGCGATTGGCAAAATGACTTTTGGTGAACTCTTCTTACTCTCATATTCTGTGTCATCCTATGCCCATTTAGGAAGAAGAAAAACACAGTACAAAAGAACTGAAGGTCATGGGCTCCTTGAGGTCATTGAGTTTTTAGCACAGTAGAATTCACTTTTGATTATGTTTCAAATTAAGTTCTAATTAGTGTTTTTTCATATCATATTCTATGACTATGCAAGAGAAATTTGAAATATATGTCGGGGACGCCAAAAAATGTATACACATGACTTGTATTCATTTTTCTGTTATCAGTATATATTATTACAACTTTAATACAGTTTTTTTTTTTCCCTTTCTAAAATGTCTATAGATTTTTTGGGCACCGTGTGTGTGTGTGTGTGTGTGTGTGTGTGTGTGTGTGAGCATTTGCTGGTCCTTCTTAATCTATATTAAGAAATTACTTTTGATGTTTTTAAAGGAGCTCACTAGTCCATGGTGTTGATATTTATTCAAGTTTGCCTGCTTTTATGGATACATTTTATAGGGCAGGGATGTGGGGCAGAGTTCTCAAACTGGTAGCCCACTGGCTGCATTACACTGTGGAAATTTCATTTAGGTCACATGAAATTTAATAATTTTACTTCATTACCACTTTTTAAAATGGAGAGATTTCAATATAGAAATATCAAAGATTTTGGCTTTTCTCAAAATATGGGAAGATTTGGCAGCATCAAACCTACATTCTCAAGTGATAGTAAATGCCTGGTGTTGAGTTCCAGGTATCCCTTCTGGATGGCTCGAACTCTCTCCAGTTCACCATGGTTACATGCACACCATATTAGACTTCTTCTTGGAGATACATGAGGTAGTCAGCAGGCCACTGCAGTGGGGTACTAGAATGAAATTACTCAGCATTCAAACAAGTATTTATCAAACACCTACTCTGTTCAACACTCTGTGAGAAATGTGAGATTATTTGTTCATTCATGAATACAGATATTTGAGGGCCTACTATGTGTCAGGTTCTAGGTACTTGGGATGCTATGATGAATAAAACATGATTTCATGAACTTACACTTTAGTGAAAAAAAAAGGATAATGAATGAAAAAGCAAATAAATAATATCAAGTGTTGAGAAAGACTATGAAATAAAGTAGGGAAAGAGGATGAAGTGGCACTTACCGTGTTTCCCTGAAAATAAGATCTAGCTGGACAATCAGCTCTAATGCATGTTTTGGAGCAAAAATTAATATAAGACCCGGTCTTATATTACTATAATATAAGACTGGGTATAATAATATAATAATATAATATAATACAATATAATATAATAATATAATATAATATCAAGTCTTATATTAGGTTTTGCTCCAAAAGACACATTAGAGCTGATTGTCTGGCATGGTCTTATTTTCAGGGAAACAGGGTAGGAGGGAGACAGGTCCCAGTGATGAGACTAGGGTATGCTCAGGACTCTGCTGGAGGTACACAGCGTGTGTTTCTTGTACACGAGAAGTAGGGCTCTGAGTCCAAAGACTAGGATTTCTTGACAGCATTTAGCAGGAAATTGCACCTGACTAGAATCTTGGCGAGCGGAGGGGAGCATTGGTAGGTGACTGAGAAGACAAACCAACCACAAACTAAGTTAAACAGCCATGCAATGTCACCTCAAAAATAAGAAAATTTTGGTCTCATGGGACTTAAATGGGATCAGAAACCCTAGAAACTCTAATTTTTAAATACACGCACTTTGTCTTTTATTGAGAATTGTTGTAAGTGCATACGGAAAAGGGGCACATGGTTTCTTTTTAGTATATGTGGTTAGTAAAGGACCTGAGCACATGGAGGTGTGCAGAGAGCAGGTGTGGACACTGCTGACAGATGGCACAGTGTGCAAGACGCACAGTCTGAAGGGAGTTTTGCCTTCTTGATGATCTGAAAGGTATTCCTTCATAGCACTAGAGCGTATGCTTTAGGGAAGGAAGTGGTGAGAGTTGGCCATTCAGGAGTAGCAGCTAATTGCTGATATGTAAGTGTCTGGGTTCAGTTGAAGACCCAAAGTTAGGAAGAGGAGGAGCCACAAATAACAAATTTGACCAACTCACCAGCCTTGAGATCAGGCTCATAGAAACAATGTGAAAAAGCACTATTAACAATGCGGTCTTTACACAGGAGGACGGATGTCCTAGATTTTTTTTGTCACAGGGGACACAGCATAAGCTACTTTTATAAGTTTGTAATAACTGCTTTCTCATTTCAATAGTTTATTGTACACACACTTAGCCATTGAAAGTCAGGGATCCACTAAGAAACAGATGGCACACTAAAACTGCATAATTATGAATAACCCCTTAATAAAGGGGTTATTTACAAAGGTCGGGTAAGATTTAAGGACACCACTAGGGTTAAGCAGTACCCTGCATGAGGATAAGAATGGTGCAGGAGGACTGCCTCACAGGAGATTTGGTAGTCAGACACGGCAACCAACGGAGACCCATCCGAGAACAAAACTCCCAAAGTCATACTCAGTCTGCCTTCAGGTTACAGCCAAGACTGGGGAAAGCTTGAGAGTACACATGGAAGAACAAAGAGCAAATATCCAGAATAGTTACAGAAAAGATTTTTTTCTTTAAATATGAAAGAAACTCTTTTCACTATGAAGTGTTATAGGCGATTGCAACGCAGATGAACTAGAACTGTTTTGGACACCTCCCTTGTACATGTCAATTTCATAATTGTGAAATTGACATGTACCTATTGTTCGAACATTCCAAGGTGATTTTTATTGCATTGTATAATTTAAATCACTTTCTAAAACTTCACAATAATTCTCTGCAGAAGGCAGAGCAAATATTCTTGTTTATTTTTCCTCTCCATTTTGCACAGCAGTGCATGAGACTCAGAAAGGCCAAGTGAGTTATTGAATGTCACAAGGTCACAAAGCTTGTCAGAGCTGTGAGCACTCAGGTCTTTTGCTCTTCTGTCCCGTCCAGCTGCTTTTCCATAATCCCTCATGATTTTTAATCCTGGATGTTCCTTCTTAGAAAAAAGATTCAAAACTAATTTTTAAAACTTATCATACGTTACCAATTCTGTAAACATTAGTCCAGGCTTTTGAGTCTTAAATAATCACTAGAGCTAAAATTTACCCTTTAACCAGGTATCAAGTCCCTTTTTAGTTGTGTAGCATACATTATTTCATTTACTCTTTACCGTCAGCCTGAAATGCTGCTTCCTCGGAAAGCTACATTATTTCCTCACTTTCTTCTGGTCCCTGCCCCAATATTATGCTATTAAGAGAGGTCTTCCCTGACCAATCTATATTCCACCCTTCACCAAACCTGGCCCCCATCACCCTCTAGCCCAATAGAAACAGATATAAAACAAGCCACAAATGCAAAACACATAGGTAATTTAAAATTTTTTGGTACACTTAAAAAAAGCAAAAAGAAATAAATAAAAAAATAATTTAAATAATGTATTTTATTTAACTAAATATACCTGAGATATTATCGTTTCAACATAGTTAATATAAAATATTCATGAGATATTTTATATTCTCTTTTCATACTTAAGTTTTTAACATCTGGCACTTACACTTAGGGCACATCTGGTAAATACACTGTATTTATACTTGGAGCACATTTCTGTTTGGGCCAGCCACATCTTAAGTGTTCGGCAGCCCACATGGGATTAGTGGTACCATAATGGATGGTGCAGCTCTGTGCCCTTGACCCCACTTTACTTTTTATTATTATTATTATTATTATGAGGCTCAGCAAAGCCAAATGAGTTGCTCAGAACAGATCACAAAGTTATTACTATCTGAACTAAAGCTAGAGCTCAGCTTATCCCTTTGACATATTACATATTGACCTATTGTCTTCATGTGGTTATAAACTTTTTAAGGGCAGGAAAATGAGTCTGTTGTATTCACGGTTGTGTCTACAATATGTGGAATAGCATCTCACTGAAAGTAAGCATTGAAATCTTTGTTGGATGAATAGCAATCTGATGAAATAGATTCAGCTTTGACCCTCCCCCCTCCCTGCAGGAGGAGGAAGCACTGGCACAGGAAGAGAAGTTCCTCTCCTCACACCACACAACTAGTTTCTATCCAGGGAACCTGCTCTTTAAAGAGCATGTACTTAATCTAAGCCGTTCTGCTGAACTAAAAAAATACACAAACACATTGATGAGAATGATAAACTGTCACTTCCTAATGTTTTTCTCATAATTCTCCTGTTTCAAATAAACAAAGAAATATGAACAAAAGAAATATGAACAAGACACAAACTGACAAATAAAATAATAACTTCAGGTCCTTTATAGCGAGCCAGAGAGGGCTGGTTCAGCGGTAATGACCTTGTTCCCTTCAGGTCCCAGTAATTGCACGCTTTACTGATTTATGGGGCGGTTGGCTCAGGAGCAGATTTTCTTCCCACAATAAAGCATTGTTTGGTAGAAGCTAAGTTCTCATTATTTTGTTGGCTAATTCACTGGAGATGCATTATACGGGCTTGATAGACAATGATCGGTTGTTTAGAGGGTTTCAGTTTGATGGATGTGGGTACGTTATGTGGACACACAGTTATGCTGATTAGATCAGAAAGCCTATTATTCATTGATCAAGTGGTGTAAGAGAAAAATGTTTAAATGCTCTGGACAGTGGCTGAATTTACCATCTTGGTTTCACTCCTACAGGCCAGTTTCTGCATGAGTATATAATGACCATATGCTGTCACAAGACAATGGGTATCAAAATAACAACCAGCATTTGTTTCATGTTTTCTTTATGCCAGATACGTATGAGGTCGGGGATTATCTCAAGCATGCCTAAGCAGTCTCCATTCAACAGACAGAGTGACTGAGGCACGGAAAGATGAAATAAGTTCCCCAAGGTCACACACCTGCCTAATGTCAATGCTCTGACTTGAATGATCCCATTCCGAAGTCCATATTCAACCTTCCCGCTCCCCTCCCTTACATCTTTTACATTTAATTTAATTTATTTTTATTAGTTTCAGGTGTACGAAACAACATAATGATTAGACATAACAGCCCTGACAAAGTGATAACCCCCCCTCACAGTCTACTACCCATCTGACACTATACACAGCTATTACAATGCTATTGACTATATTCCCTATGCTGTACTTTACATCCGTGGCCATATAGATATAGATATAGATATAGATATAGATATAGATATAGATATATAGACATATATTTAATTTTAGTTGACATCCAATATTATTCTACATCAGCTTCAGGTGTACAGGGCAGTGATCTCCTCCCTTCCATTTTAAGCATCCTAATTCACCTCCCCCTCTCTCTACTCTGTGAAGGCACTGCAAAGGAAGTGCACTCTGATGGCCTTGGAGCCAGACAGAACTGAGTTCCCACCCAACTCTGACACATGGCTACTGTAGGAAATTGGACAAAATGATTAACCTACTGAGAACCCTACTCTTCTTATTGGTAGACTAGTGCTGTCATCCCACTAGTACAGTTATGGGAGATGGTTAGCACAGGGTCTGGCATTGAGAAGACACAATAATGACAATTATCGCTATAATTGTACTTCAGGAGAATAAAATGGTGTTCTTATTTACATCTTTGCACCATAACAAGAGGTAGCAGCAATCAGAATTAAAAGGGAGGGCATTGTAAAGTAATACAATGAAATATCTCTATGGAGTCTATATGTGTATAAATATACTTCCTAACATGCGCAGTTTGGCGCCAAGGATAAAATTATTAGGAGGGCTGTAAGATCTCATGCCCCTGGGCACGGCTCTATGACTGGCTGAGGTCAAGAATATATTCTCTTTGGTGTTGTGGAGCATGGTGATGAATTTTTGACCCATTGTGTACTTTCTATCGAAGCGTCTGGCATTATTTGAGGTAGAGGCCTGGTGTTAGCTGGATGGGTGATTGGTCAGTTCTACTTAAGCTTTAATACATACTGTATCCTGCAGTGATGCTTGCTTAAAACCGCATGAGGCTGCAACCTTTGAACTAAAACGTGCTGCATGGGTGGTATCTTGCTGATGACACACATTCTGCAAACCAGACTGTATCCCCTAGGTATTACCATCCACTATGGATCAGCTTCACTTTTGCTCAGCTCTTGAAAATTACCTGTCTCCAGAGGCATTTGAAGATTAATTTAAAAGGGAAAAGAAAGGTAATTTCTGAAAGCTACTTTAGAAGAGAAAAATAACTCCATTACATTGCTCTTCTTTTGATGTCCTTTCAGACGCCTGACTCTCGGCTTTTTTTGTTGCACTTTCACATTCTGGGAGGGGATATGATGCTAATACCTGTAATGATGATGGTGATGACGGCAAGGAAGGTGACGTCCATTTAGGCACAACTCCTATGTTTCAGGCATTTTATATACCCCACATCTAATCTCCAAGATAATGCTCTCATTTTACAGATAAGTTAAATGACGTATAAAATTACAAAAGCAATTCTGTGGTAGAGCTAGGATCCAAGCCCAGGTTGGCCTCACTTCAAAAGCCAAGCTTATCCTCCTTCTTCCCTCCTTCCCCCTTTCCTTCCTTTTTCCTTTTTTCCCTTTATCTCTATTTTCATTCCCTTTCCTTCCTTCCACTTTATTTTCCTTTTAAAAATCATCTTTTTGTTTGTTTGTTTTAATGAGACTCAGTGAACTTAAATAACCAGCTTGACCCTGCCCAATTAGTAAGAGGTGGATTAATTAAAATTGCGAGCTTGATTAATGAAAATCCATCACAAGCTTTCTAAGTTATCCCATTCATTGTCAGGTGCTCAAACACACAGAAGTCCATCTTTTGTCTATATATACACAAATGAGTACTCAACTTACCATCCAGAGAATTAGTGCACCATAGTTCAAATTTCTCTCTCTCTCTCTCTCTCTCTCTCTCTCTCTCTCTCTCTGTTTTACTTTCTTGCCCTCTTTCACCTCTTTTCCATATTGTCTTCCTCTGTCATGTGTGGGATATTCCAAGACCCAAGAATCCTCCCCGAGTGCTAACATCTGGCTGTAAGACCAGTTAGTCAGCTGTAGGACCAGTTTCAGAAGGGCTAAGAGAAAGCAGATTTGGGCCACCTGGAGAAAGATACCTTCTAATCTGAGCTCCTTCCAGTTTGTTAGGATGCTCTAGGGTATGTCTCCCATGCGCCTTTACTATATCAGGAGGCATGCCTCAAGAGATTGTACTGAAAGATTTCCTAAGTTTTTCTGTAGCAAAAATGTTGACTACAATTTCTTTTTCTCTCTAGCTAAATGATACATCTTTTTTTTTTTCTTATTTAAAAACAGATCCATACAGTGTTTATTGGCTTTTGTTGATTTGCATAAATATGTGAGGGGGGAATTAAACTTTAAAACTATCAACATGGAAATAAATACTTCTAATACTTCTAAAACCTGTTACACTTTACAAAGGACATATACTTCTTTAGTTTTTGAGCTTTAGCATAATTCCCATATCTCCTCTTTACGAATGAGAAAAACTGAATCACTGGGAGGTCAGGTGACTTGCACAAAGTTACACAGCTTATAAATGGCAAAGTCATGGTCAAGATTTAGTGTTCTCATTGTAAGTTTGAGATCTCCTGGAAAGCAGACCTTGAGAGAAGGGTTTGTGTCACAAGCACAGTCGACTCTTGAACAATACGGGGTTTGGAGAGTAAGGGAGCTCATTCTCCATGTTGTCAAAAATCTATGCATATTCATAAATTTAACATATTTCACTTCCTGTTTAAGTGTTTTGGCTAACTTAATAAAATAAAATTCCCTCTAATGCTTTTTGTAAAAAAAAAAAAAAAAAAAAAAAAAATCCATGCGTAACTTGATTCTACAGTGGGCACTTCACGTCCGCAGATTCAAACAACCGTGGACTGAAAACAGTATTTTCCAACCAGATTGAGAATCTGAGGCTGGGAATGCTAAAATATCGTTTTCTAGCAGATGCAAAACTTGCCTTTAGGAAGAGCCAGCTGAATTACTGAAAAATAAAAAAATCCACATTATGTGGACCCACACAGTTCAAACACATGTTGTTCAAGGGTCAACCATAATTTATTTTGAGAAGGGATCACACGGAACAACAATGGAGGACTGGGACGAGTGAAAGGAAGGTAAGCTGTCAAGCTGATCACAGGTGTGGGCAACAAGGCTCAGTCTAACCGGGACGATCTGAGTCGCTGTATCCAGTAGCCTCAGAAATTTCCACCCAAAAGACTGAAAGAGGCAGCTCACCAGGTCCCATTCCCCTTGGGTATGGGTGGCAACATGGGATAACTCCCGCATAAATTCACATCTGAACATCTCTGGGAGCTCAGCCTTCCGTAGGGATCCCTCACGGAGGTATCAAAAAAGCCCTAGGGAAGAAAACAAGAGATAACCATTGTTGCTGAAGCAAGGAGTTGTCTGGTTATAGCTGTGCAGAGCTAGTTGTCACAACTATAAGCTGGGAAAAAAAAATGGCTCAGAGGTTTTGTGGAGGTCACAAGAAGTAGCCACTGTATGTTTTCTATTCTATCTAAAAATAGTGATTGCCTTCAGGGAGTTCAGAATATATTGGAGGAGGATGACAGATGTTCAGACAATGATAAGAAAATGCTGGGCAATAGGATAAATAACGGTAGCTCAAAAAAAGACATGGTTACTGTGCCTCACACAGGTGGGAGTGAGGAAGGCCTGTGAAGGCCTGGGCCTGAACATGTGTTTGTCAGAAGGAGGAATGGCAATAACAAAAAATAATTTAATTTAATTTAAAAAGTACATTCTAAGGGGAATGCAGGGAGAAGACCGGAGATGTGCACTGTTTGGGAGCGATAGGCATGCTGCATGCCTGTGGCACTCTATGCAGAGTCAGCGAGGGTGTCATTGGCAAATGAGGCTTGAAAGGTACATTGGTGGTGCAGTGTGAAAGCACAAAATGACTGGCAGTTAGTAGGAAGAGGAGAGAGAAGAGACACTTAGAATATCGTTGGTGACCATTGATGAGAATATCATTGGTGAGCACTGACGACCCAATTTGGGAGAGTTTGGGAAGTAAATTGAAAGTGAGAAGTTAAACAATGATTTATAGCATTAAACGGAATTGAGTACATTTTAGAAAGGTGTGGGTAGTGAGGGAGAAAGCTTGACTGGGGACGAAAAGCTGATGTACTATAATTTCTAGAGAAATGGAAATGTTTGAGATAGACTCTTTGGGATATAGCCGAAAAAAGCCACAGATAGAAAGTTACAGATTTTTAGATCTGATTACTCCATCTGATTAACAGCTATGTGGATGTGAACAATTTAACCTCTGTAAACCTCATGATCTTCATCTAAACATGAGGTTAAAAATAGACACCACACAAAAGTTTTGTAAGAGGAAACACCCCAGATATCCTTTGATAGGTGAATGGATGAACAAAACACGATAGATGCACACAATGGAATATTATTCAGCATTAAGAAGGAATGAAATTCTGATACATGCTACAACATGGATGACCCTTGAAAACGTGATGCTAAGTGAAATAAGCTGGACACTAAAGTACAAATAAATATTTTATGATTGCCCGTATATAAGGTAGAATAGTCAAATAAAGTTTCCCTGTGGGATGAAGAAGTTTTCAAGAGGTAGTGGTGTGACTACATAACAATGCAAATGGACTTCATGCCACTGAACTATGCACTTAAAGTTGCTTAAAATGGTAGGTGTTATGTTATGTATATTTTACTGCAATGAAAAAATAAAGTGTTGTGAGAATTAAGGTGGGCAGTACATACAAATAACACAGTTTCACAGCAATAAATATCAGAATGATCAATAGAGAGGCATTAGATCTTGGTGAATGTGGAATAGGAGAAAAGGGGGATGCGTGGGATGGCCTAGGAAAGGAGGTCAAACACCGTATCTCAGAGGGAATAAACGGAGAAAAGGATGAGCACAAATATTCAAGTCCATTTTGATGTAGAGGGGAAGGAGCTTTAGGAGGCTTCTGCCTGGTGACTTTCTTCTCTTGGTGGAGTGTGAACATTGCAGGTGAGGTTGGGGGCATGGGGAACGTTACAGAGCTGTGGAAAAGAAAGGAAACAGACAGGGGAAGACTCAAACAATTTCCAAGTAGCAGAGAGGAGCCAGCTGGGGTTGGATAGGATACATTTGTAATGGAGCCAGTGAGCATGGCTATGTCATTTTCTCTAGTAGTACTTGGCAATGCAGAAACAACTTGGAGAACCAGGCAGCTGGATTGATTTAGGGTATGTGATTGGCAAGACAGTTGCGGTCAAAAGTTAAAGAGTTGAGGGGATTAAGACTAATCATGAGAATACGATTTAATTGGTTGACCATGTAGTCCAGGCCGGAGAGGAAAGAGAGCAAAGAAGAGGGATTAAGAGTCTGCGAGGAGACCTGGAAGCTTTCAAAGGCCCAGGAATTTTATTTAGTAAAGGGAAAAACACAGTAGACATGGATTGCAATCAGAAGTTAGAATGCCCGAGTTCAAGATTGTGGAGGAGGAGGAGTTCCAGATATTGATCCGATAAGTGCCCGGGCTAAAGCCAGGTGGGTGTGAATGTTGTAGAGCTGTGGTTCTCAAACTTTAGGCCCATCAGAATTACTTGAGGTCCTTTCAAACATGCTTTGCTGGCTCTAACACCCAGAGTTTCTGATTCCGTAGGTCTGGGGAGGGGCCAATGAATTTGTATTTCTAACACGTTTTCATTTGATGTTGATGCTGCTGGCCTGAGGACCACACTTTGAGAAGCACTGGAGTAGAGCTTAGAGAAAAGTCCGTGAGTAGAGGGTAGGGTGGTTCTTCAATGTAAGTGTTATACATGGCAGAAGATGAAGAAGGTGGGCTGTGTTCCAGATGCTCAAGTTTTCAAAGAATGCGAGGAAATGACCT